>NC_064920.1:1084653927-1085291427 GCF_023897955.1 Schistocerca gregaria | reverse complement strand
CGAGCTCAGTCAGGCTAGCTTCTTCTTACTGGGGGGAAGAGAATTGTGACTAGAATCCGAGCTAGTAAAATATGTATTTAAAATGTTGTGCAGTGGAATATTTAACTAATATGGCTCTAAGAATAGAGTTTCGATTACAGTAAACAAGGAAAACGTTCAGGGTTGTTACGCGTATGAGACTTCCGGTTACTATGTGGGACAAACATTGTCCGGTACGGTATAAATTATTTTACAATGTGTGAAGAAAATTTTCTTTATTACGCCATTGCCTATAACACACGGAGCATTCGCACTGTTTTTTCAATTAATGTTGATTGAAATGCACTGTTGGACGAACCCGTTTTTCTCCCATTTGTGTCTTTAATAGTTCCATTTCCCAAGGGTACATGGCCATTTTGTTCGCTTGTAATATTGCACATGCGTGCCACGGCATTTCATATATATGCTTGAAAATGAAAAACAGCCGAAATGAAACTGCAAATAATAAATAAGTTGACAGTCAATAATAGTATCTACTTGTTCAAAATATTTTGCATGTCGTTGATCTAAGATTAATTTTTCACTAAAATTCTAAATTGCGCTTGTCGATGTCACTTCATTTGCTAGAGGTTCATTCCCGAGACGCGTGGCTCCCCCTGTCGGAGGTTAGAGTCCTCCCTCGGGCCTGTGTGTGTGTGTGTGTGTGTGTGTGTGTGTGTGTGTGTGTGTGTGTGTGTTTTGGTTCAACTGGCTCTGAGCACTATGGGACTCAACTGCTGTGGTCATCAGTCCCCTAGAACTTAGAACTACTTAAACCTAACTAACCGAAGGACATCACACACATCCATGCCCGAGGCAGGATTCGAACCTGCGAGCGTAGCAGTCGCACGGTTCCGGAATGCGCGCCTAGAACCGCGAGACCACCGTGGCCGGCGTGTGACTTGTCGTTTAGTTTTAAATAAGAGGCAAATGTATGTGTGTATTTAGGCAACTAGCCAACTTGCCGAAATAGTACATATTTGGACGAAGCTACCCTGCTGAACATCCGAGAACATTTCAAAATCAGTTTATCTTCGTCATGATTCTCTTATTTAGCGCTGCTGATATACAGATGTCCCATACCCTCCGTACAATGAAGTACGCTACTGAATGGCTGTTTCTTGTGTACATATTTATAATTTAGACTGATCTTCAAAAGGGCCAAAGGCGATTTATTTTCCTTTGCTAAATTAAAAGGAATTAATGTAATACGTGTACAAAATTGTAGAACGATGAACACCTGAAATCTCCTCATAGATATGTCAATTATATGAAGAGCTCTGTAAAATGTTTTTGCTCCCCATAATTGCTGGTACTTACTAGAAGATATAACTTCGACGACGCTGCCACCTCGCTGTAGATATTGTAACACTGTTTTACTCTTTTCTTCATTGTTTGTTGCCGTATAACTTTTTATTCACGTTACGACCATTTTAAACAGGAATTGACCCTCGTTACGACCATTTTAAACAGGAGTTGATCCGAAGATGATTGTATAACTAAAATTGATTACCAAAACGAAATAATTTGCGATTTGCTTTTTTAAAGGTTAGTTTTAAAAATCAGTCGCTTCTGCTCATTAGATAGTGTCTACAATTATTTTTTAATCAGTGTCACCTCACTACTTCCCGTACGTTTGCAATCGGACGTAGGGCGGCGTACGGGTTTATTCATGTATTCTTTTTCAGTAGGGAGCAGTGACGTAAAACTGAACACGATTACTGACATGTATTTTTGTCCCAGCCCACAGGTAACTCTCGTAATTCAAAAGTAAGTTGTTCAAAAGATTAACCTGTTGGGTTTTGCGCCACGTCACCCACAAATTTAAAACGCTGTATTACTTGGCGCGTTGCATTTGTGCTGTGCAGCGAGGGAGAAAACCTCCACGAGGAAAAACGGTGGACAATTTGTGACGTTCGTGATACTTTTCAACATTTTTATGGAATTTGACTGCACTGTTCATGCAGAAGGAAATGCAACTGTTATACATCCCTTGTCCCATAAGTCCCCACAAGCTATCACTTCGTTCTCCCTTGTCTGCCTGCGCACTGCTTCCACTTCCGCAGTCACATCCGCCAAAGATATTACTCTTGCGTGCCGTATACTCGCTAGAGTGGTGGAAAGTATGAAGCACGCTCACGCACTGTGTCCTTCACCAAGTGACATTTGACGTGGAATGTGTTTCTAATATCTTTGCTGCCCATTTAGCGAATTTAGTGTTTTCGGCGTTTTTGGAAGTGAGGCGAGGACATCTAGCGCCGTACTTACGAACGGGTGTCTCTTTGCTTTTGCTGCCACAGTTGTGTGCGACGCCCACTCTGTGCCCAGGCCGTGGCGTTCGACCAGGCGGTAACGACAGGAATCGTGACGGGGGCAGAGGATTGATGGCGGCAATCCTCCAACTTGAGTTCCGTCGGAGCGCCCTTAATAACGCCCATCTAAGTTGTTGGGATTAGGTTCGATTAAGTTGCTGGGTTGCATGCCGGCGGCAGCAGCGGCCGGCACTGTACGGTTCCTGCTTCCGGTCGCTGCCCTTCACCTGGCAAGAGCAAATAAAAGGAAGGAATAGATTAGATTCAGGAAGCAACACTTCTCTCGTCAATCACCGGGGGAACCGCTGTAACGCCCCTATGTAATGCCGATGTGACCTACAAGACCTTCTCAGGAACGATGTCTTTATTTAGTAACTGAGTTGTCTCTAACATTGACTTTCGTCTGGAGTGAAGTGAGCGGAATACGTGGAGCCATTTCATACAGCTAAAACCCTCTAGGTTGTACAAGGGGAAGAAAAATATGCACACTTGTATACCACAGCACGATTCCTTGCATTATGGAAATACAAAAACGTCCGTGACAAAATTTTGTGCTGTACAAATTTTCAATAGAAACTAGGCTTAGAAACAGCAGTTTGCAACGCCGTAATCACATATGGCAAGTGTCTCCATTCAGCGCGGTGTATCATCGCTTTCCTAAGTTGGATGATAGCTCTCGAGCTGGAGGGCTCTATCCAGGGTATTGGCGTACATTTTCGCTAATTTTAGGACCTGTCTTATCTGGCCTCTTAATCGTTGTACAGCGGTTACAGCTGTTCTCGCACAAAATACGCGCCATTTTCTAACGCTAACATAGAGACGAGAGGCAGCCGTATTTATAATACTTCTAAAGGTATTTTCTTTTAAAATTAAGGTAATAACAGCCCTCGGTCGCAAAAAGTAAGTCTTTCGACCTAGGTTTCGGCGCTGCTATGAGTGCCTTCATCAGAATAAAGTATTCAAACTGGCCTATAAAAAACTACAAAAATTATAGGAAAGAATAGTAGTAAGAGAGAGAGAGACAGTACTTACATGTCATGCATAAAATGAATATCAAGCGATAAAGCTTTAGTCACAGAACTTTTTGGAATAGAATACATGGAAGTCAAGCCACTATGGGCTACTCACACATGTCGAGCTACAGGTAGCATCAGAGTCTGAGAGTAGTTCTAGGAGTGGATCGTCAGGCCTTCTAGTAGCCGGCTTTGGGGCTGCAGAGTCGTGGGACGGCCGTGCACGTGCACGTGCGCGGCTGCGGCTATCTGCACGTGGCCGGGGCGCGCTCTCGCCCTCGCCCGCTCCCGCGTCTGCGCCATCGCCGGCTGTCGTCGGCCGCGCGCGGCACCTGCAGATAGCGGCTGGCGGCCCGTGGCCCGCGTCTATCTGCCGTGATTTACTGCTGTGGCGCCGGTAATGTACGACTCGTCAGATAGTCGCCGCGCCCGCGCGTCGGAGCTGACTGATGTGTGCCGTGCTTGCCGCCGGGACCGGCGAATCTGACAGAGCGCAAGTTCCGCGTAAGCCTTTGAGCAGTAGCGAACTTCGCACTACCAGCATTTTCGTCAGATTTCTGATTGCCTTGTCGCAGCGCTGTTGTAATTTTTTTTTGTCACTTTATCTGTTCCGCAGCTGTCTCCTCTCTGCACAACAGTGCTTCTGACAAGTTCCCAACAATACGTTATACACCGAAGAGCCAAAGAAACTGGTGCACCTGTTCAAATTCAAATGGTTCAAATGGCTCTGAGCACTATGGGACTCACCTGCTGTGGTCATCAGTCCCCTAGAACTTAGAACTACTTAAACCTAACTAACCTAAGGACATCACACACATCCATGCCCGAGGCAGGATTCGAACCTGCGACCGTAGCAGTCGCACGGTTCCGGACTGCGCGCCTAGAACCGCGAGACCACCGCGGCCGGCGGTGCACCTGTCTAATGTCGTGTAGGCCCCCCGTGATCACGCAGAAATGCCGTAACACCGGCACTAATATCTGAAGTAGTGCTGGAAGGAACTGACACCATGAATCCTGCAGGGCTGTCCATAAATCCGGAAGACCACGAGGGGGTGGAGATCTCTGCTGAACAGCATGCTGTAAGGCATCCCAGATATGCTCAATAATGTTCATGTATGGGGTATTTGGTGGCCAGCGGAAGTTTTTAAACTCAGAATAGTGTTCCTGGAACCATTCCGTAGCAATTCGGGAGTGTGGGCTGTCGCATTGTCCTGCTGGAATTGCCCTAGTCCGTCGGAATGCACAATCGACTTGAATTGATGCAGGTGATAAGACAAGATCCTTACGTACGGGTCACCTGTGAGAGTCTTTATCTAGACGTGTCAGGAATCCCGTGTCACTCCAACTGCACACGCCCCACAGCATTACAGAGCCTCCAGTTGCTTGAACAGTCCTCTGTTGACATGCAGGGCCTATGGATTTATGAGGCTGTCTCCATGCCCGTACACGTCCATCCGCTGGATACAATTTGAAACGAGACTCGTCCGACCAGAAAGCATGTTTCCAGTCACCAACAGTCCAATGTCGGGCATGTTTACTGCTACGTTTCAGCCGCTGTTACAAATAGTTCCAAGCAAATCGGGTGGTTTAGAGGGTCAGGCGAGGCGCGGTGCGGCACCGTGCCTGGCTGTTAGTCAGACCAGAGACGTAAGTGCGGATTCTTGTCAACTTGCGGAGTAGGGAAAATGCGGTGGTGGTGGTTAGTGTTTAACGTCCCGTCGACAACGAGGTCATTAGAGACGGAGCGCAAGCTCGGGTTAGGGAAGGATTGGGAAGGAAATCGGCCGTGCCCTTTCAAAGGAACCATCCCGCCATTTGCTTGAAACGATTTAGGGAAATCACGGAAAACCTAAATCAGGATGGTCGGAGACGGGATTGAACCGTCGTCCTCCCGAATGCGAAGGGAAGATGTGTGACTGTAGGATATTACAATGTGACTTAGAGTTTCTCCTCGGTGGTGTAAGACAACAGGCGACAGTGTCGCATAACAAGACGTAAGGCACCTGTGTCTCCGCCGTGTGCTGACCATGTGTACTGTGGGAAATGTTCCGATAAGAGTAGACAAAACTGATCTGGAAATAAAAGCCGGCCGATGTGGCCGAGCGGTTCTAGGCGAGTCTGGAACTGCGCGACTGCTACGGTCGTAGATTCGAATCCTGCCTCGGGCATGGATGTATGTGAGGTCCTTATGTTAGTTAGTTTTAAGTAGTTCTAAGTTCTACCGGACTGATGACTTCAGATGTTAAGTCCCATTGTGCTCAGAGCCATTTTTTTGGAAATAAAAGTGCCAAGACAAGTCATCACCCGTGAAATGACAAAGGTTCTGCATTAATCCTTATAAGACTTGACTGTATGTTTATTGAATGAAAAGTTGGAAAACGATATTATAAAAATAAGATATTTGAAAAAAGGAAAATGTGTGGCAACGGAAGGAGTAAATATAGTAGGACTCTTGACTAGTGTATATGGATTCCGGTGTAAAGATAAAAAAAAGAACTTTATAACAAATGTGAGTGAAACGAAAGAACATTTTAATACTTGTAATAGATAATTTTCAGCGGAAATAATTTAAATAAATAAATTAACGTCCTGATTCCAGGTGTTTAAATGTGCAATTGATTTTTTTATTCACTGACTGGATTCCATTGACCGCTTGCTTCAAATTAAAACGTGCGCTTAAAAGAAAAAATGTCGGAAATGACAGTTTCCGACCAAATGTGCTTGGCTGCGGATGGACTTTTGACTCAGCTACCTTGTCCCATGACTCGCTGAGCTCAGAACATGGAGTGTCTTCGTGGTCTTTCCCTGGTGGACGCTGACTCTTTTAGGTGGCAAAGTGGCACTCCTGTATGTGTGCCGAGTGACGCAGATGGGAGTGTTTAACGATCAAACTAAGAGGTATTTGGGTGTCTCATTCAGTGATTTTGTGACGTCAGTGGTCGGTTTTCTTTTTTGCACAACATAACGCTTTTTTGGATTCGCTTATATAATCTGCCTGGAGACTGCTCTAAATGCACTGCTAGACTCGTGACTAATTTAATTTGTTCTTGGTGTAATATCGAACAGATTGGCGCTTCTTGATGTCGTAAGATCTCCTCCCTTATTTTATATTTTGTTCAAATGGTTCAAATAGCTCTGAGCACTGTGGGACTTGACATCTGAGGTCATCAGTCGCCTAGAACTTAGAACTACTTAAACCTCCTAACTAACCTATGGACATCACAAACATCCATGCCCGAGGCAGAATGCGAACCTGCGACCATAGCAGGTCCGCGGTTCCGGACTATAGTGACTAGAACCGCTCGGCCACCACAGCCGGCTTATATTTTCTACCAATGAAGCTTCGGTTGAGCCAGCGCTCGAAACCTGAACGATTGTCGATAAACAGTGTTTCAAAAGTGTGGTTCACATTCGTCAGAAACGCCTTGAATCCAGCTGTTTCAATGTGTCACTTGATGTTTCTGTCTTTGTATTCACTGACTGAATTTCGTTGGTCGCTTGTTTAAAATTAAAACGTGCGGATAAAAGTATAAATACATCGGTGGACAACCTCTTCCCTCAACAGCCGAGCCATCTGTTAATGTTGGGGATGTTCGCTCACCCCTTCGATGGGAAAGTAGCGCTGGTTCCTTTCATTGCAGCTGCATAGGCACGGTAAATATTTATTGGTCCATGCTGTTGCCCGGTACGTTGCGTTGTGATGAGTGGCAGTTTGCTTAGGATTACATTTTGTCGCGCTGACCACTCAGCTACCGGGGTCGGATACCAAGCTAATGTCATCAGAAAACAGAAATATTTTTGAGTTACTCGTAATACTATAGGGCTCATCATTTCTATAAATAAGGAACAGGAGTGGCCACAACACTGAACCCCGGGGCACCCCTCACTTGTCCGTACCCCACTCAGACCCCAAATCACTGCCATTTTCAACACTGTGGATAATGAACTTTTGCTGTCTGTTGGTAAAGTAAGAGGCTCATCCGCATCCGCAGCAACTATGTCCAGAGGATGCCTCGGACAGGTGATCGAATTTGGCGGCGGCAGCGGCTGTGGGGTGTTGATGACGCCGCCGCCGCCGCCGAGGGCTTGCTGACGAAGCCACTTACATCTGAAGATGATCGACTTTGATCGAAACTATTCATACCTGAGATGGAAAAAATGAACGATAACAATTAATTGATTAAATAAATAAATTTTTAACTTTCATATGCCTACGATATACTTACAGTACACAGTGTAAGAGGTCCATGATTAAAGAATTTGTTGCTAGTGCAGTCGAGCAGATGTAATTTCGATGGATTGCTCACGCGCTGCCTGCGATATGTAAGCTAGAAGAGAATCTGAGACAAAAGAGCAGTATTGACTGCAGTAGGAACTTGTGTAGCAGTAGTAGTATGTTGTTGCTAGCGAGCAGTCTGGAGTATCGTGTTGGCTGGGCCGGTCGTGTGCAGCGATGGCGGAGCCTGAGCGTTGTAGGATAAGGTAAAAGCAGCCTCGCGCATATGTAGTATTGTTACATCAAGTCCCATGTAAATGTTTTTAAAAAAATCTGTTAATAATCATCTTTCTCATAAAAAGTAACTTTTGACATTCATCTCAATTTAAAGAATTCACTAATTTATCCAATCCTTGGCCATCCCGATTATTGAAATGAAAAATCAGTTCTTTCCTTTTATATAAGACGAATCTATCGGCCAGAATTGCACTTAGCTGCGCCAGGAAAATTTCTTATAGGAGCAGATATATACGCGTTATCCGGCGATCTAATTAAGGTAGGATTTTTCAGTTTATTCAGAATGATGTATCAGGGCCATGACGCATTATTTCTGAGGTCCAAAATTTACCAGGTTAAATTGACTGTCAATTATTGATAGGTTTGACCCACATTTTTTTTATTGAGAGATTAGTCACATTGTATTATTGATACGTTACGCAATTTTCCTGTTGGTAGGTTATACTGAATGTGTTCGACATAATTATATTTTTTTACTGTTGAGAGGTTTAGGAATTTTTGTGTTTTGAGGTTACACTAAATGAGAATATTATTCATATTATTTTATTTTGTTAGGAGGTTACGGAAATTATTTTGTGAGGAGGTTACAACAGATTACATTAGAACCGTTGATTAATGGCGGGTAGGTGTTTCGTCAAATTACACTACACATTAGGTGTGTAGTGTGTCGACGTTCTACTCCCTTGTGCCGTGTCGCAATAAAAAAAAAATTGCTTAGGTCATCAGTCCTTAGACTTTCACACTGCTTAAACTAATTTGTTCTAAGAACACACGCAGACCCATGCCCGAGAGAGGACTCGAACCTCCGGCGGGAGGGGCCGAGCAATCCGTGACATGGCACCTCAAACCCCGCAGCTGCAAGTGAAACTGGAGGCTAGTTACTTTGCTATGTGATAGCGATTGCTGGAAGTTGCGCGTTAATCTTTGCAAAATAGTAGGTGTATTAGTAATGGAACTGGGAGCAGGGTTGAAATTTATTTTCTGCAGTTAATAAATATCCCTGGAAAGTCACAACACGGATAAGCTTAACAATGTGAGGTGTTGTTCCCCTGTGCACCAGAGTGGTACGCATCCGCAGCAGCTATATCCAGAGGATGCCTCCGCCAGGTGATTGAATTTGGCGGCGGCGGCTCTGGGGTGTTGATGACGCCGCCACCGGCGGCGAGGCTTGAACTAATGCCCGGCGCGTGCCGGCGGACAGCTCGGCCCATCACTCATGGCGGCGCGCAGCAGAACAAAGGCGTGTTTTGATGGCCGTGACTAATAGTCCGCCCCCACCCCCGCCCCACGGGAGCGGCTGCTTGCCGGCACCTCCTCGACACCGCTTTTTTTGTTGTTATTAAAACCTCTTACGCTCTTGAATTGGAATACTCTAATATATAATCGATCACAATGGTGAATGATGGAGGAAGACGTGCGAAAATCGACGGGAGGCTGCTCTCTCGCCGGGCCCGGAGCAAAAATACGGCCGCTACAAAACACTGTGCGCCCCCCGGCCTTTCAGCCCGCGGCGCGTCTTCCCACGGTCACCCCTCCCCCGACGTCTTAGCTATTGTCGAACATTTCTAGACACTAATCTGTCAGAGGACGTGTTTTTTCCGTCTATCTGACGGGCTGATCGATACTTGTTAGCGCCTCTAATTAACACCTCCGCCACTTGTTGGTGCCTCAATAGTCATCGACCTGTGTTCAGAGATTGTTGTTGTAGATCTCACTCCAAAGACTGGTCTGATGCAGCTTTCCGTGCTAGTCTATATTGTGTAAGTCTCTTCACATCTTAGTAATTATCGCACTCTTCACCCACTGTCTTCTATATTCAGTAGACACTTTCCTCTATCGCCAGACTGACAATTCCGTGGAATACGCTCTATCAACTGATCTCAGCTTTTACTCAGATTGCATCATGAACTTCATTTTCCACAATTCGGTTCAGTACCACCTCATTAGTTACTCTAGCTACGCGACTAACCTTCAGTATTCTCCTGTGGTGCTGCATATCAAAAGGTTCTGTTCTCATCTTGCATGAATTGGGTATCGTCTACGTTTCATTTTCGTACAAGACAACACTCCAGACAAATACCTTCGCAAAAGCGTTCCTAACACTTAAATTTGTAAAAACAACAATAAGGGAATTGTGAGTGTGTCTTGATGAAAAACACTTTAATATTTGTTTACTTATTTATTCCCCAAATTAGTTTCAGCGACAAATATAGTCATCATCAGTGGGTTCTTTAAATCTTATTTATTGTACGTTATGACAAGCTTTTAAGAATTGTTGTAATTTTTGGATCATAAACAAAGTGCGAAAGTTTTATTTTCCTGTGTATAGAATTAGCTGCATGCCGTCCAACGAACTTGCAAATAACAAAGTGTTTTGCATCAAGGCGAATTCACAGTTCCCATATTGTTGTTTCTCTAAACAAACACAGATCAAACGGAAGATTTCCATGATAATCTTAATATTACTTACATATGTATTCGACTTTTACATACTTCTCTTTTTCATAAACGTTTTTCTCGCTATTGCAGTCTATATTTCATATTTATTTACTGCTATTGCCCTAGCTATTTTTCCGTCCATATTGCAAAACTCACGACTGACTTCTAGCACCTCTTATGCTTCTAATTTCTCTCAGTATTACTGGTTTTATTGTACTAAACTGTATAACCTTCATTTAACTTTTATTGATGTTCATTTTATAACGAATCTTAAAGACATCAGCTAAACTCGTTTTCCAAGCCCCTTCCCATCTCTGCTAGACAGCATCGTCGACGAACTTTAATTTTTTTGTTACTTCTTCTCCATGAAGTTGAATTGATTTTACAGACCTCGCTTTAGTTTCCTCGACTACTTTTTCTACACGCAGAACTAATAACATGGCGCATGAGTTGCAACCCTCCCTCCCCTCTCTCTCTTCTCAATTACTACTTTCCTTTCATGTCTTGTGGGAGCAGTCTGGTTTCTGTACAAGCTGTGATTGGTTTAGTCATAAAGATTCAGTTACCTCGGGGAAGTACAGTTAGGTAAATAATATTTTTTCCCTACCGTAGCACGTCGCTAGAGGAGCAAAAGCAGGTAAGTCGAGACCCCCACCTTATAAAGTGCACTGAACCAGTTTGGTTTGGCTCCTCTGTCGGCGTGTTTCGGCGATTTCAATGTGTGCCACGACTGCATACAAAGAAATAACTACGCGACTTTATTTTCTTTAGGTAGTAATTAAAACTTCACTTGCTCTCGTAGACTTTTGACCCTGTATTTTCTTCCGAAAACATCGGTTTTTCTAAGATCGTATTCCAGACAGCATTTACAGACTTTATCTCAGTCCACAAATGCTCTTAATATGGCTTGACGATTCCGCAAAATAAGTAATAGGTATAGTATTGCCTCACATGTTCCTACAGTTTTCCGCACTCCCAACTGAGGGTCCGCCAGGTCGTTTCTGTCGGTAATTCGTGTTACTTCATTGATTACCCATAAGAAAAGCTGCCAGGTTGCTGCTTCTCGGCTTTAATGAGCGCTTCGATGCGTCCCACATTCGTAGAGCAACACGGCTGTTGCTGCGGACGCTTTTTCTGTCTCCCCCTGTGTTTAAGCAAGCTGCGTCCCGCGGGAGAATCTGCGGTCGATACTGTCATTACGGCTGACAGCGGCAGGTGTTTTCACTGCGCTGCGGCCGACACGTCCGGCGCCAGCTACCGCCGCTCGCCACTCGCCGGCGAATTTTTTCGCTATGGGCGCGAGAGCTTTGTCACAGGCAGGCATTACTGCTTCGTCGAGGCTTACGATCTCTTTTCTCTTATGAGGTAGTGCACCGAAAGTAAACAAAGTACTTAAACATGAGAATTGGAGAGTTCAGAATACTGCGTGATGTAGGTATCCGCTATTTTGGAAGGTCCTCTTTAAGGATCTTAGAATTCTTAACAGTCGCTTCTCGGTACGTTCATTCCTCAACGGTTTCTATTACTGTCAGTAAAACTAAGTTTCAGCTGAACTATGATTTGCAGAGTCACAATAGAAGGCATATAGTTGCAACGCTTCTGCTTTGGTGGAAGCTATGTGCCGTACTTCTGTTTAACTTCTGTCTAGGGATAGCGTACGGCAGAGAACCACACTTCAGTTACAGTACTGTAGAATGTAGCAAAACAGCAGGTTCACACGCGAATGACTGATTCTGGCCCTTAGCAGTGAAGGTGAAGTTGACACTACGTATAATATTCCAAAATAATTCCTACCAAGTCCCAATAGGTGAATGAGATGAATAAGGTAAAAAATTTTGCGAAATAACAGATGAGGTTTTAAGTCATTGTAATTGTACTACAACAATAAGAATGAGACTTGAATTGTCATAGACAACGTCGTTTACATCCAAGTTCTTGTACAATGAAACTGTTTATATTTATGGACAGTTCACAAAGCTGGGGGTGTGGATGGATAATGCGATCTGACTGAAAGTAAATCTTTGACAGTGATTGTGAACTACAAAGCTGCGAGCTACGTCAAAATGGAAATTGGAGAGCGACTGCTGCTGTTTGGAAGCTGTCGTCATGTATGGTGAGAATACACCTTCAAAATTCCTAGTGGATCAGAGCTACGGAATGCTCGCCAGTCGCTATGTGGAATCAGCAATGCGGCCACCTGCTCACATCTGCTTCGCCTAGAACGGTGGACCTCCCTCTTCTTCTTTGCGCCTACGCCCGAATCTTCGCTCTGGCGCCTATCGTGGCTCTTGGCCTACAACTCGATCCAACAACTTCCACAGCATAGGCCCGAGTCTTACTCTTACAGTGGCCTCCACCCAGATGTCCTCTCTGTTTCTTCACAGTGACTTTTCAACAACTCCAAGTGTAGTGCTCTGAAAAAGCTGAAACGACCAACAACGTCAACACTTCCGTACTCCAATCGCAAAATTCTCTGCTCTCCAGGCTCCCTCAAGAAGACGGGAAAATTGTCCTCTTCCAGTCGTGTCGCCATACGTGACACAGATTAAGCGCCCACGGGCACGTCCACTGTCCTCCCAGTTGGCGTACCATGCGCGTGGGATGCAGCTTGGCGAGGGTGCCTGTGTAGCTTTGAGATTTTAAGTGACAGCCACCCCGGCGATGTTGTGACAGGCATCATGCTGTCCCGCTGTGGCGAAATGTTTTTCATGATCTCAGCAGGAAGGTCCACAGGAAGCATCACCTGGGGATTCAGAAGAATGCTCTCTCTCTAGCCAGGAACAATTATCAAGGTGCCGGGATGTCGCGACTCAGTTAAGGAAGTTTTAAAAACTTCAGTCTATAACGTCTGGGAGTATATACTGTGGCTTGCTAAGAGCTTCTCTCCCCCTGAGGCTAGGCTAGGCCCCGTTCCGCTGCTCTGCCTGTATCTGCCGGCGTGAGGCGTGAGTTCGACAGCCTAAAAGCAGCAGTCAAATCTCTCACACCGATCCGACATACGTAACATCCACGACCCTCCTTGTTCCACGGAGTGCCAGCAATAAAGTCGTCATTTTTCGCCATCGACACACAACGAGCTTTCCTTCACCTAGCTGCAGTCCTGAATGTTGAGGGAAAAAAAAAACAAAAAAAAACATAAATGCAGTCGCGTCGCCTCTAACTAAACCACGCAACAAGCTTCTAATGAAACTAGTACGCAAATCACTCTCAGCCCTTCGTAATAAACATTATATCAATCACATTGTCATCAGAACTCGATTCAAGTACTGTAATTGCAGATATCTTCGTGAACTGAATAATCAGAGTGAAAGAAAGGCGAGCCGAAAGGGCTTTCTACGTTTCATAGTTTGCATGTACAGTTTTTGCTTCCTCTTCTAAGTTGCAGAATGAAGTAACGTATTCTGGTTCAGAGGTGTCACGTGGACATTCATCTTTTGTCGTTGATTCGAAGCACTTAAAAATACGTGAAATGGCACATGCAACAAGTTAACTATAAAGTAAGGAATTTGTTTGTCAAATGTAGCTTTGCATACGTAGCGAACTTTTATAATGATGTATAATGTTTGGATAGCCTAATCGGAACATATATTCATTTATTGGCATCTACAGATGTGAAAACTCAAGATGTTGTAAGATGGTAATAAATTGTTGAATCCAACAATGTAAATATTTGTAGCAGTTAGGCGATCTACAAACTTGTATAAGTTTACATACTTCCGTTTGACAATATGCCAACCTAAAAGAGAAAAAAAACATACTTTGTGACTTTGACAGAGATTTATCTCTTGCTTCGATGAACTGTAAGTCGTAACGATCGGTCGTATTAGGCAAAGGATTTTACAAGGCCTCGTGATGTGAGGAAATAGAAAGCAGGCTGCAAAAATGTTTTTGTTTTAAGAATCTAGCAACTTTTTCACCATCTAAAAAATAAAATCCCTTTGCAAGGAAACGAAAGCACACCTCGGTCTGTCGTGAGTTATAGGATGAGACCAGAGTGGTGTGCAATATTGATGTTCCATTTGAGAGAAGCTTACGTGTGGAGAAATGTCGAAAGAAATTAAAAGTCGTGTAAGATAAGCTACTTGAATTAAAAAATTAGAATCGGTGAAACCGGTAGCAAGGTAACATCCAAGATGTTAGTGATGCGCAGTCTCCGCGTGGGAATAATAATCTAAAAGACGGGCCGCGCGGCGTAGCCGCACGTTCTAGCGCGCTTTGCCACGGTTCACGCGGCTCCCCCCGGTCCGAGGTTCGAGCCCTCCCTCGGGCGTGTGTGTGTGTGTGTGTGTGTGTGTGTGTGTTTTGTCCTTAGAGTAAGTTAGTTTAAGTTAGATTACTTAGTGTGTAAACCTAGGGACACACGACCTCAGCAGTTTGGTCCCATAGGAACTTACCACAAATTTCCCTAAAACATGGTTGTTGCTTAGTTTCAAAGATTACATTCAAATTACCTGCTGCAGATTCCATTCAAATTATCAAATTACCTGCTGCAGATTCAAGGTGATGCAATTCTGAGTCGCTTTCCGCTTGGCAGTGTTCGGAAGCGTCTTCGAATTTTAGGGGAACTTTCGTAGGACGGATTATTTTGTAAGTGCTTAACTCTGTTAATAGAGTGAGTTGACTTTTGTTGTGTACATTGTAGAACTGACAGCAGCGTGAAGTTCTGTAGACGCTTTGGAATCGATAAGATTCTGTTTTTATTTCATGTGATAGATCTAATAACTGGACGAATAGGAATGAATCTTAACGTTTTGATATATAAAAGTCTTAACATTATTACTAAAATATAAAAGAAGTTGTAGTGTACAAGCGGTGTACTATTGTTTTGTGCAGTTGACTATGGTGCTACCTGCGCCAAGATATGTCTGACAAGGTTGAAATCACCTAATTTACTAGTTTATGTTGTTTCCAAGACGTGTCTATTTCGCTAATGGAAATTTCTTATTTTTATTAAATACATATGCGAACAGTTTTCCAAATGGCTCATACATGGGAGGCACTTAAGGATCGGGCCAATAAAGTCGTATTGTTGGAAATGATGAGTTACTGGGCAAGAGACGAAACGCACTACAGACTTAACAGAACAATGAAATGTTGGGCTAGAACGGACGTTGGTCACCGGCAACAGGCAGCCACTTCCTGGTATCGCACACTGATTGTAGCGTTCCCTTGGACAAGACTGCAGTGCGCTGGGTACAAATGCGCTGGGCTAATAAGAGAGGGTTTTCCGCTCGTACGAAAATAATTATTCTCAGCGATGCAAAACAATTAATAACAACAGCGGTGCCAGGAGACCCTAAGAAAACAGGGAGAGAACGCGGTGCGGAACAGAGTACGAGGAAAAGTGGCGGATCTTGTTGAAACTGCTCTCTTTCGTTGCTACCCCCACACCTTCCCCCTCTCCTTCGTTCTTTCTGGCACCCCTCTCTGCATCATTGCTGCCCCCTCGCCACACAGCACTAATCGATGCATGCATTCACAGTGCAGTGTGATTAATGACACCACACACACACACACACACACACACACACACACACACACACACACACGTGTCCGTTTCTTTGCCTCCGCTCCTTCCTTCCAACCCATTTTCTTCATCCCCGCACAGGGACGCCCGCGCACTCCGTCGTCGCGGAGCCCCGTGTCCCTCTCGTTGGTGTTAAAAGCTCTCCCTCTCGCTCTTTCGTCCCTGCTCCACTATTCCTTTCCGTCTCCATCTCTCTCTTTTCTTTCTTAGGAGGAATTGTAGGGCCTATGCAAAAGTGGGTCGTTTTTAGCGGAAGGGGGCGCGCCTAGTGTCGGCCGACGAGGGAAAGAGGGAGGAATTGTCGGCGACTCGGCGGGAGGGACGGCGAGGAACCGGAGTGTGGGAATCATTTTGGAAACTTCTCTCCCCCCCCCTCTCTTCCCCGCGCCCATATTCTCTCTCCATCTTAGCGGGAAGAGAGGCCGTTGAAAGGGTAGGACCTCGCTGGGTTTCAGCGCGCCCCGAATGGCGGGAAAAGAAGAAAAATGATCCATTAATCTCGGGGCCGGCGCCGCCGCCGCCGCCGCCGGCGCCCGGCGTCTGCGCCCGGCCGAACAAAGGCGCCGCCTCCGCAGCCGCCGCCGACGCCGCCTCCGCGGCGCGAGACTCGGTCTGGGCCGGCGCCGCGACGCCAGGTGATGCGCTCGATACGCGACGCTAATCAGCGCCTCCGAGGTCTGGCGTCCCGGGTTCGGTCCCCGGCGCGTAACCGCTCTCGTGGGCATCGCAGCAAATCAGTGCACTATGCTTGTAGTAGCGACATCGCTGTGCAGGCTACCGAAGTATCGTCAGTGGCAATTATGAGGGACCTTATAAGTAATGTAATACATTTTTTTCTGAAAGAAGTTTGGTTTTATTTAGGACTCCAGTATACCATATTATCCCCCACTCTTTGGGCCGTGTTTTTCAACATAATCTCCGTCCAATGCGATGGCCTGAGGCCAAATTACTGCGAGGACCTGCATGCGCTCAAGGCACCATTGTACTTTTCGACGGCGGACCCAATGTCTTACTGCGTCATTAACCTACCATCGTCCACGTACTGTATCCCACGACTGCGTATTTCATTGGGCCAAACAGATGGAGGTCGGAAGGTGCGAGATCTGGACTGCACGGTGGGCGAGAAAGAATAGTCCACTGAAGTTTTGAGAGATCCTCTAGGGTGCGCAGACTTGCGTAAGGCCTTGCTTTGTCATGAAGAAGAAGTTAGTTTGCATTTTTGTGGCGACAAACACGTAGAAGTTGTTTCTTCATTTTCCTGAATCTAGCACAATACACTTCAGGGTTTGTCGTTGTACCATGACGGAAGATATCAGAATAATGCCTTCAGAGTCACAGCAGGCCCGCCATTACTTTACCGGCCGAGTGTGCGGCATTGAACTTTTTTCTCTGAGGTGAGGTGGTGTGGCGCCACTATATGGATTGCCGTTTTGTCTCCAGTTTGTAGTGATGAACCCGTGTTTTATTGCCTCTGAGGATGTTCGACAAAAAAAATGTCACGGTCAGCTTTGTAACGCGTACGCAATTCCGCACAAATGGTCCTTTGCTGCTATTAATGTTTTTTTTAGGCGGAGAGGAACCCAGCGGGAACACACCTTTAAGTAGTCCAAATGATTGACGAGTGTGTCAGCGCTGTCAACAGAGCCATCCAACTGAACAGCGACCTGTCGATCACATCGAATAAGAGTGTCCGCATGTCCCAACTGGCAGGAGTCACAGCTGTGTACGGCTGGCTGGCATGTTGGTGCTACTTTGTGGGGACGATGACACGGCTCACCAGGTCTGCGTAGAAATTCTACAAGCGCCTATGAATGTCTGCGATACTCTGGCTTTACACCAAAAAAAATACAGTGACAGCTCTCTGGCTGGAATGAAGCTGCGTCCAAGACACCATTTTGAAGGCTACATATAGCGTCGCCACCTATCGGAACTTCATGAAAATATATGGGCTGAAGTGGGAATATTCTACTATCTCACACAACAAATTTCACATTTTTGAACCAAAATAAGCCGAGAAAAAATATTTGAATTACTTACTGAAAGCTCCTCGCATTTTAGCCCGTGGCCGACCTCGTGTAGCTGTGATGTGATCCCAAAATCCCATTCCCATGTTGTTGTTGTTGTTGTTGTTGTTGTCTTCAGTCCTGAGACTGGTTTGATGCGGCTCTCCATGCTACTCTATCCTGTGCAAGCTGCTTCATCTCCCAGTACCTACTGCAACCTACATCCTTCTGAATCTGCTTAGTGTACTCATCTCTCGGTCTCCCTCTACGATTTTTACCCTCCACGCTGCCCTCCAACGCTAAATTTGTGATTCCTTGATGCCTCAAAACATGTCCTACCAACCGATCCCTTCTTCTAGTCAAGTTGTGCCACAAACTTCTCTTCTCCCCAATCCTATTCAATACCTCCTCATTAGTTACGTGATCTATCCACCTTATCTTCAGTATTCTTCTGTAGCACCACATTTCGAAAGCTTCTATTCTCTTCTTGTCCAAACTAGTTATCGTCCATGTTTCACTTCCATACATGGCTACACTCCAAACAAATACTTTCAGAAACGACTTCCTGATACATATATCTATATTAGATGTTAACAAATTTCTCTTTTTCAGAAACGCTTTCCTTGCCATTGCCAGTCTACATTTTATATCCTCTCTACTTCGACCATCATCAGTTATTTTACTTCCTAAATAGCAAAACTCCTTTACTACTTTAAGTGTCTCATTTCCTAATCTAATTCCCTCAGCATCACCCGATTTAATTTGACTACATTCCATTATCCTCGTTTTGCTTTTGTTAATGTTCATCTTATATCCTCCTTTCAAGACACTGTCCATTCCGTTCAACTGCTCTTCCAAGTCCTTTGCCGTCTCTGACAGAATTACAATGTCATCGGCGAACCTCAAAGTTTTTACTTCGTCTCCATGAATTTTAATACCTACTCCAAATTTTTCTTTTGTTTCCTTTACTGCTTGCTCAATATACAGATTGAATAACATCGGGGAGAGGCTACAACCCTGTCTCACTCCTTTCCCAACCACTGCTTCCCTTTCATGCCCCTCGACTTTTATGACTGCCATCTGGTTTCTGTACAAATTGTAAATAGCCTTTCGCTCCCTGTATTTTACCCCTGCCACCTTTAGAATTTGAAAAAGAGTATTCCAGTCAACATTGTCAAAAGCTTTCTCTAAGTCTACAAATGCTAGAAACGTAGGTTTGCCTTTTCTTAATCTTTCTTCTAAGATATGTCGTAAGGTCAGTATTGCCTCCCGTGTTCCAACATTTCGACGGAATCCAAACTGATCCTCCCCGAGGTCTGCATCTACCAGTTTTTCCATTCGTCTGTAAAGAATTCGCGTTAGTATTTTGCAGCCGTGGCTTATTAAACTGATAGTTCGGTAATTTTCACATCTGTCCATTCCCATAGCTAATATGAAACTGCGTCGACACGACAATGCAACATTAACTGAACAAAAATTGTTGTGCTTCTATAAAATATCAAGTTCGGAAACGTGCAAAAAGATGAATGTATAGATATTCTCAGTGGTTCAGGGGTCAAGTACTGATGGAAGATATTGTTAAATACGAGGTTGCTGCAATAATTATCGCTCGGTGGATAGATGGCAGACTACAGATCCAGATGTCGGGTTACCATCTTCAGTGAGCTTAGCGAATTTTTCTGCCTCTCTTAGTTATTTTCACAGGTGGCAATGATTTGTGTATATGAAAACTCCCGAGATGTAGTGTGGTTTGGACTTCTATGTAAACTGTAGATCCTTACAAGTGGCTGCCTAAGTCAATTCAGAAGGCATAACAACAATAACGTCAGCTTTACCATTGCAACTCGTACTGAATGAGTTTGAAATACACGTCACTGATGAGACAGTTATGAGCCAAGTACAAAAATTTAAATCCTGAGTAACGTATACTAACAAAAATTATTATAACTTTTTCTCTTTTCTCAAGAAATAGTGAAAAGCATGAACATGACACAATCTCTCCAAGACTTCAAGCGGCTACCACTAATACAGAAAGGGGTCATATAAAAGGGTATGGATGTACTCGTCATGTAAATTATAGGGTGAAGTCCAAGGCTGTTTGATAACTCCTTCTATTCTGCTGGACAATTTGTTCTACTCCAGTGAATAGTGTTTTGAAAGAAAATTATAAGCCATAATAAGTACTAACCACCGAAATACAGTAGGTTTTTTTTATGTTAAGTAGTTTCGTTGTCCGTTCGCATTCATACAATACAGCTAATAAAATGTAATTCAGTGTAACGTAAAAAGATCGAAATAACAAATGACTTGGTACACTAAACTTTGTATTACTCTTGTGCTTTGGATCAGAGGTGGGGATTGTGAGTGCTAATATGACTGATCAGAAGTATCTCTGGAAATGGGTTTTGTATGAAAGATTACAGGAACAGCATCGGCAGAAAGACTAACAAGGAAGTAAGAGCAATAATGTGGACGTAGGAAACTGCGATGAAAGCAAATCGGCAAACTGGTATGGACATCCATTGAGAACGATGTTTCCTTCCTCCACACCATATGACCCCGACTTTACTGATACTTCGTCCGTTGGATAGGGGACACCAAGGAACACGGCATCTTTTGTAACGTTCGTCTTCAAAGTATTTAGCGATTTCGATCCTCCTGCTGGAATCCTCTTCGGGAATCTTCATGTACTCTCGGTTGGCTGAACACTTTAAAAATCGCTCTTCGCAAGTATGCATCTCGCCCGCCATGAATGAAAATACTAAAGTGTCACAGTATTTGTGACATGGTACACGCGTACAGTTGTGATGAAAAGTCGTGACACACCTAAGTAATGAAAAACTGTCCGCAAGGGGCGGGGAATACTGTGCTGTTCCTTACATCAGAATTGGTCCGTCAGGAGAGCTGACTGACTTGAGCCTGGACTAGTCGCTGGACGAAACCTGGGTAAAAACTCCACGAGGGACATTTCAACCATTCTAAAGCTGCCCAAGTCGACTGTTGGTCACGTGACGGAAACTCTTAAAGAACAACCCCAACTACACCGAGACCAGGCAGACACCAAGTGCTGTCGGACAGCGTCCTTCTAGCATTGGGGAGGATGGTTGCAAAAAATCACATGAAATCCCCCGAAGGAATCACACGTGATTTATAAAGTGCTACCATCCTTGCAACTAGCGCAGTGACTGTGCGTTACGGGGCAGAACGGTCGAACAGCTCTTCATCATCCACACATGTCTGTAGTCAGCGCTAAGCGACGCCCGAGGTGGTGTAGAGAGCGACGTCAATAGACAGTGGATGACTGGAAAAAGAGTGGTTTGGAGTGGAGAATCACGCTATACCGTGTGGCAATGCGATGGAAGAATTTAGGTTTGGCGAATGTCTGGGGAACGTTACTTGCTATCATCTTTAGTACCAACAGTGAAGTAGGGAGGAGGAGCTGGTTTTCCAATATGGGTGTATTTTTCGTGGTTAGCTTGTGGTCCGGTTGCCGTGCTTAAGAAAACCCTGTATGCGAAAGGATTAGTTTTACAGCATTGTGTGCTGTGTACAGTGGACCCGAATGGTAATGCACCCTGTAATAATGAAGTGTCTGTGGGCAGTAACATTCCTGAACTGGAGTGATCAGCCCGGAGTTCCGACCTGGACCGTACAGAAAGGTCCACAGGAGAGCTTCTGTGAAGTTTGGAAAGTAGGAGGACGAGGTACTGGCGGAAGTAAAGCTTTGAGGACGGGGTGTGAGTCGTGCTTGGGTAGCTAAGATGGTAGAGCACTTGCCCGCGAAAGGCAAAGGTCCCGAGTTCGAGTCTCGGTCCGGCACACAGTTTTAATGTGCCAGGAAGTTTCGTATCAGCGCACACTCCGCTGCAAAGTGAAAATGTCAACCATTGGTATGAGTTAGAACGTCGACTTCGATCCAGACCCGAACGTGCAATACAGCACATTTTCAGGTTTCCGCTCTTGAGAAAGAAGGGGCTGGCATAAGTCCATTAACAGGTAGCAGCATACTTTTGATCAGATGGTGTTGATACAGAAGTCGCTGGGTTCAGCTCGCTCTACTTTCAACCAGTGGCAGATTTTCCGTGCTTTTTATTTATTTTATTTTCCTTTCGTTGACCTAGGTTTGAATGGCTGTATTTAAACCGATGAAAGTATGTGGTTCCGGAGACGTCTCTAACACCCAAACTCCAGATGTCAGACACTCAAATCGGTACCAAACATTGCGTTTCGATAGAGTATCAACCAAAACACCGATTTATTTCCTACTGTGTGCTACCGTCCAGTACAAGATAAACGGTAATACGGAGTATAGGCAAACCGTATCTGTGAATCCTGAGTCGGAAGATCTCTGGTAGGGAAGTTGGCAGAGCGTCTGGTCGTGGTACAGAAGGTCACGAGTTCGAAACCCGCTACCGGCGATTTTTTTAACAGATTACGCATGAAATGAGTATATGGGAGAACATTTTTCTGTCAAGTAAAAGGACGTTTCAGAGTAGCAATATTCTTTTGAAGTGTGCTTTCAACTAACGAAGCAAAAGCACACTGTCAAAAGAACATTGCTACAAACTCTGAAACGTCCTTTTACTTGGCAGAAAAATGTTCTCCCATATAACAGTTTCACGCGAAACCTGAAAAAAAAGTGCGAACTAAATCGATGTTCTCGGTGTCTCAGACATCTATGATGTGTAAATGCAGACTGAAGGTACGTATGAAAATTTGCAGCAATGCCGGGACTCGAACCTGGCTTTGGTAGAACTTTTCATTCGTAGCTTCAGTCAGCATAAATACATCATAGATGTTTGAGACTTGAAAAGGTCTTAGGAGCCACATAGTTTCATTTGTTGCCTATGCCTGGGTTTCAGGCAGGATCCTCGATTTCGTTCGATGCTGAGGAGAGCCTCTGCAACACTCTGGGAGTTTAGGGGGAATACAAAGTGGGCTGGGGTGCGAATTGGAATTTGGATTGTTGATGGAGGCGTGCTGGGGTAGTGCAGGCAGTTGTGCTAGGCTGGCGTAGTGGTTAGCGCATCTGCCTAGTGAGCGAGAGACCTATGTTAGAATCCCGGCCTTGGTACAAATTTTCGTTCGTCGCTTCAGTCTGCACATATACATCAATTTTAATGGGACCTAGTGCTCCAACTGCAAATGACCACAACCTCATTGAACTCGGGCCTACCTCCTTTCTTCTCGGCTTTTTCCCAGCAGAGCAGAGCAGAGCAGACCAGACCAGAGCAGAGCAGGAGATAAGATTTTTGTCTTTCTCCACCGAGCTTCTGGTTAAAGAAATGCCGTCACCTTCCCAGTTTGCCACCCGTTCAGGTCCGTGTGAGGAAGTAACTTTTGTCTCGAGCACTGCCGCGTGGCGCGTTCTTTTCTCGTTCTCGTTACCGTGCTCTCGACAGGTATTCGGTTGGCCACAGCGGGCTGGGCGCACGGAAATACCAATCGGGCGCCGCGTGCGGGCGGATGAATAGCATTCATTAGCGCGCCGGCCGCCGCTGTGGCGGTTTTCGCATTCACGCGCCCACCTCGCTCCGGCCGGCAGAGACGTGTGACGAATGCCCCCCGGCCACTCCTCGTCTCCAGGCGACCCGTCACACTCCGCCGAGGTGTCGGCCGCTTTGCGCGTTTTGTGCACCTCTCGCGCCGCCGTCTGAACGCCTGCCGTGACGCACAGTAGCTCGGCGCGTCGTGCATACGCAACGAGCGAGCGCGTAGCTGCCGTCATTAGCGCGACGGAAATGCCGGGCGCGCTTCGGGCCGCGCAGAGACTGAGTAATGGTCGCCGCGGCGGCCACCCTGCCTGGTGGCAGACAAACCGTGTGGTCTGTCAACCCGGGAAGCAGCTCCAGCCCCTAACTGGGCCGCAAAACCCACCCTAGCTGCAGCGCGTGCGCGCCCGCGCAAGAATCGCAGCGCCCACTAGCGCCACTGGCTTAGTCTGTATTTTTCTCGCTGCCCCTAATATTGCGAAGGCGATGTTTGTGCACATATTACCTCAAAATTTAATAAATTTTAAGGGCGTAAAATTAACATTCTGTTGTTCCTCTGGCCTTCTAACAAGTACTTTGTTTACAAGGGTATGCATGTAGTGAAATACATTACAGTGTCAGTAATAAATTGTGCCAAATTCACAGTGTAATGTACACGGTGACGATTATTGAACTGTGTGAAACAAAATCGTCGTAACTTCACAACTGTGTGCCTTAGGACCTACAAACTGCACCGTTGATCGCGGGATACGATGGGAATTAGCATGCGCACGCACTTTGTTGTCGGCATTTTGCACGTGAAAGTGTCACGGTGCAGCGTATAACGCTTCTGAAGGACTACTGTACGAGTAATAACAGTCCAACAACACCTTAATGGAAGTTTGTGCTGACAATCAAGAATTTGATTCGCAAGCTTGAGAGAACGGGCAGTGTTCGTGATGAGAGTGTTGGCAATGTCGGTCGTCCACCTGAAATCATCGACAGGACCCGCGCTGTGTTTGAAACCAGCCCCAGAAAATCGATCAGACGAGCGGTACAACAGGCTGAAATCGACAGGAGACACTGCGACGAATTTTTGTTGCGGACTTGAAGCTCTTCCCACACAAAATTCAAACCTATCAGCCATTAAGCCCCAGGGCCATGGAAAAGTGGTTGTGTTTCACCAGTACCATTGTCCAGAGAATTGACGAACAGGACTTCGATGCTAACATGGTCTGGTTTAGCGACAAAGCCCATTTTCATTCGGATGGGTTCGTCAGTAAGCAAAATTGACGCATTTGGGGGGGGGGGGGGGGCTGACAAACCACATTTCGCGATCGATACCTATTCATCCGCAACAGGTGTCTATGTGGCGTGCAATATCCAGTCACGGAATAATCGGTGCTATATTCCTCGATGGCACAGTGACCACCGAACGGTAGCTGAAGGTTTTGGAAGATGATTTCATCCCCATTATCCTAACTGATCCTGATTTCAACAAGATGCAAGACGGAGATCGAACTCATCAAAGCAGGAGCGTGTTTGATGCCCTGAAGCAGTACTTTGGGGTACCCATAGGCCACTGGCACAGGCCTCGATTGGCCGCATAATCTCCGGATCTGAACACATGCGACTCTTTTTTGTGGGACTGTGTTAAAGACAAGGTCTACAGCGATAACCCAAAAACCGTTGCTGATCTGAAAACAGCGATTCAGGAGGTCATCGACAGCATTGATGTTCCTACACTTCAGTGGGTCATGCAGATTTTCGCCGTTTGTCTCTCCGCCAATGATGGCAGACGTATCTACATCTACTCTCCTCTAGCCACCAAGTGGTGTGTGGCGGAGGGCACAGTTTGCGCTAAAATTATATTCCATCCATCCATCCCCCCCCCCCCCCCCCCCCCCCCCCAATCTATTCCACTCGCGAATCGCGCGAGGGAAAACGACTGTCTGAACGCCTCAGTACGAGCTCTTATTTCCCTTACCTTTGAATGTTGATCATTGCGCGATTTCAAAGTTGGTGGTAATAATATATGCTCTACATCCTCGATGAAGATCGGATTTCGGAATTTAGTGAGCAGCCCCTTCTGTTTAGCGCGCCGTCTATCTGCAAGTGTGTCCCACCTCAAATTTTCTATGAGATTTGTAACGCTCTCGCTATGGCTAAATGTACCAGTCACGAATCTTGCCGCTCTTCTTTTAGACCTTCACAATCTCTTGGATCAGACCCAACTGGTAAGGATCCCACACAGACGAACAATACTCCAAGACTGGACGAATAAACGTATTGTAAGCTATTTCCTTTGCTGAAGGACTGCATCGTTTCAGGATTCTACCAATAATCCGCAATCTAGAGTTCGCCTTACCCGTTGCTTGTGTAATCTGATTATTCCATTAGAGATCACTTTGAATAGTCGCACCCAGATACTTGACGGACATTACCGCTTCCAAAGACTGGGCATTTATTTTGTACTCGTCTATTAACGGGGATTTTCGCCTTGTTATACGCAGTAGGCTACACTTACTAATATTGAGAGATAACTGCCAGTCATTACACCACTCATTTATTTTCTGCAAATCCTCATTGATTTGTTCACGACTTTCGTGTGATACTACTTTCCTGTAGACTACAGTATCATCGGCAAACAGTCTCATAACCTAAATCCGAATATCTGTAATGTGTGCATGCAGTAATTTGTAACTAATTTACATTTTTTCATATAGTTCAGTAATTGTCATCCTGTATTTTACTTGTTGACTGCAGTGACAGAAACTGCTTGACGGAGCTCTCCAAACGTGACACATGTTCACCACACTGTGACGTCGGGGTAAGTCGAATCTGCCGACATTGCTTTAACAGCTGGCGTCTGTTGGGCGGCAGCGTAGTTCCGCGGAAGGAGCTTCCGGGTAGCAGAAGTGTGCGTGGCCGGCAGGGCGCGATCACGAGTAAAGCCGGTAGCCGGAGCTGGCTGCGCCGCCCCTGTCATTACGGGCCCTAAACGGCGGCCCTGGCTGCGCCGCCCAAAGTATAGTGGCGCGCCCGCCGCCTTCTCCCATTAGGCGACTGCCGCGTTTCAACGAAAGCGAACGCTCCGATCTTTCTTCAGCAATTAGGGATTTTGCTGGTGGATGATTCCACAGGCGGAGGCTACACTCATTTCATTAACTCCGCCTGTTGTCGTCCTTTTTGTATCTCGTAACGACGCACAACCATGGATGCTGGTCGCTGGAACGGCAGAGACTGCCACGTATGAAAAACAGGGTGCGTGTCGTTTGAATCTGCAAGTCTGGAGGCCATTGCCCGCAAAAGGCAGGGAAACATAGGTGTCTCGGTACGGTACACACCTTTTTAGACCCATACCTCCGTATTCAAGACTCGGTCTTCTCCTACAGTTTTTAGCCTCACACTTCCTGCCATTAGCAAATTGACGATTCCTTTATGCTTCAGAACGTGTCGTATCAATCGACCACTGCTTTTAGTCAAGTTGTGCCACAAATTTCTCTTTTACCCATTTCAATTCACTGTCTCCTCAGTCGTCAACCGATCTACCCATCTAATATTCAGCACTATACTGTAGCGCCACATTTCAAAACTTTCTATTCTCTTCTTCTCTGAAAGGTGTATCGTCCACCTTTCACTTATGTACAACACTCCAGACAAATAGCTTTGGAAAATACTTCCCAATACTTAAATTTACTATACATAACAACAAATATATCGTTTTCAAAAATGCTTTTCGTGCTGTAGCCAGTTCTCCACTTCGGGCCATCATAAGTTATACTGCTGCCCAAATACCAAACCTCATCTACTACTTTTAATGTCTCATTTCCTAAGCTAATTCCTTCAGCATCAGTACAGTTAATTCGACTACACTGCATTATTCTTGTTTTGCTTCTTTTGGTGTTCACCTTATAACTTCTCTTCAAGACATTGTTCACCGCATTCAGTCGCTTTTACAAGCCCAGTCCTGTCTTTGGCACCACTAGCATGTTATCGGCAAATCTCAAAATTTTGTGTGGTCTGTAACACCTTGTCACCAGTGGGATATGTCCAGTCTTGCAGTTTTCAAATTAGATTTCGTGCCTGTGGATTATCGTCTCATTTGTGAGGCAGAGTGCGTGGTTTCCGGACAACCATCTCACAGTTCGTAGTAATTGACAAGAAGTCATGTACTGGAACTGAAGTGATATCTGGGGTTTCCCAACGAAGTGTTAGAGGCCCTCAGCTGTTCTTAATCTATGTAAACGACTTAGGAGACGATGTGAGCAGCTCTCTTGCGTTATTTGCAGATGGTACTGTCGTTTATCGTCTAGCCCACGGGAGATCAAAACGAATTACTAAATAATTTACACAAGATATCTGTAAGGCGCAAAATGCGGCAGTTGACCCTAGAGAATAAGAATTGTGAGGTCCACTACACAAATAAAAAAAACCTGTTACATGAGAAATCACTGAAATTTACTAAACTCAAAAGAAGAGATAGAAAATGTTGTGGGGAATGCGAACCAGAGACTGTGTTTTATTGGCAAAACATTTAGAAGCTGCAACCGATGTAGTACGAAGACTGCCTACATTACGCTTGTTGGTACTCTTCTTGAGTACTGCTGCACGGTATGGGGAGACAGTGTCACGGATAAGATACACCAGTGGTGTAGCACCCATTAAAACCAAGGCGTTTCTCGTTGCGAGGAGTTGTTCCACGAAATATCAATAACCATCTTTGTCTTCCAAATGCAAAATGTTTTTGTTGATGCCATCCTACATAGGGAGATATGATCATGCTAATAAAATAAGAGAAATCAGAGCTCGTACGGGAAGATTTAGGTGTACATATTTCGCACGTGCTATTTGAGAGTGGAAGTCAGAAAATAGTGATTCTATGACCCTGTACCATAAAATGAAGACATGCGCGGAGAAACGGGCTAATCCTCAAATGTGAAAGCTTAGAGGGAAGTGCTGCCGTCTACTGCTGGGGGTAAGTAAAATATCAGAAGTGACATTGCTCTCACCCCTAATTATCACAATGTCAATTTTGATCATTCTCGTACCCAGGAACAGATGGCAACACTTGTCCCTAAGCTTTTACATTTGAGGATTAGCCCGTTTTTCCGCGCATGTCTTCAAATGTACTCATAGAGATCTTCTATCTATCTTCTCAGCGATCACAGACCCTGTAGTCCACGCGCTGCACCAACGATCTGCTTCCACCGCTTTCTATCTCTCGCAACCTCTCTCCACCCTGCGAAAATTCCTAATGTTGCCATGTCCTTCTCTGTGTCATCTTTCCGCCTTGTACCAGGTCGGCCCAATGATCTTATTGCCTGGAGAGTTCCATTAAATACTTTCTTGGTGATTCTGTTGTTTTCCATTCTGGCCACATGTCCAGCCCATTGCAGTCTCTTACTTTTTAATTTGTGGATGATAGTGGGTTGCTTCATTAACTGGTAAATTTCATTGTTCTTTCGAATTCTATATGCGCCATTTTCCTACACAGATCCCCAGATTTTTCTCATTACTTTACTTTCGAAAACATTCAGTTTTTCTCTTTCATTCTTTGTAAGCGTCCAGATTTCTAAACCGTATAGTACTTTGGGGTTGATAATAGTGCTGTATATCTTCATCTTTGTGGTGATTGACAAAGCTTTACTTTTGAGTGGGCTGCTTAGTGGGTACAGACATCTTGACCCTGAGGCTATTCTTTCCTTTATATCCATTGTTATGATATTTTTACTGTTGAAACGCGATCCAAGGTATTTAAACTGGAGAACTTTTCTGAATTTAGAATGTTGGTTAATTTCAAAGTAAGAATTTGGACTTATGGCTCGAACTATTTCCATGTATTCGGTTTTCTCTTGGTTGATCAAAAGCCCGATTTTCCTGGCGCTGTGCCTGAGAGATCTGGTGAGCATTCCCCTATCCACCATCTGGGGAGGCACCCGATGGGGGACCAACAACCCCTCACGGGAGTCAGAGACGTAGAACAAAAAGGGGGGGGGGGAATAGAAATAAGTACCAGCGGACCCGCGGTCAGTGTGGTACAGCATGGGAAAGCGGCGACCAGTGCATGCCACCTTTTTTACGGCTCTGCGGATGCGGGGCGGCGCGCGTGCGGCAGCCGCCCTGTGAAGGACCGGCGGGAGTCAGTGCCCGCCCCAGACAAAGGGGGGCGGCGCGGCGCGGCGCTAATGAATATTGAGAAGGCGCCGGCCGCATTCGTCGCGCAGTCCGGGGCGGCTCGCAAGACGGATCGCGGCCCACCGCCGCGCCATTGTACCGCGACAGGGGCCGACGGTGGGGTGGCGAGGGGGGGGGGGGGGGGGGGGGGCGCTGGCGGCTCAGCCAAAGTTCCAAAGTCTATCACTGTTGTACCAGGCATGTACGTCGCGAGAGATTCAGTTGCACATTTTCAGTCAGATGACATGATCCCATCACTGGTTTATCTTCAGATCTAAGTAGTTGCGTCAGAACCTGGTATCTGAATACTGTCATGTCACTGTACAGCACTCTGATACGACGTTATGAAGTAGGCAAGACGGGAATATGATCCAGACTGATCGAAACATGTCACGTAACTTAAAATGTGGAAATGAGACTGCAAAATAAACTAAAATAGTTTTAACAAACGAAACATCTGGGCTATTATTGTGTAGGCTGCCCACGTGTCGTAAGATGGGAAAAGCTAGATGTAGAAGTCATATTGTTCCTTTAGTTAATATGTGTTTGAACTGGAACGATAAATATGAGTCATGCCTTTCAATCTTTATCACTTTCTTTGAGAGCTCTTTGCCACTGAAAAAGTGTAGTGATATATGCAGTACAAATGAGCCACCAGTTTGGATAACCTGTAACGTACCATTTCGTAGCCGCCCAAGTCTGCTGAGCCCTATTTGTTGTAGTCCCGTGGGCCAGTATCCAGCCATAGCGGGGGATATTCAGCCTGGAGCTGATAGGCCGGTGTTTCCTTAATCCTCCTTAAAGGGTTGTGGCCGTGGTGTACATGGCGGGCTTGCTAGGGGAATCATTTTCCCTTGACAGTCGGTGCCTCCAACATGCGTTACAGAAAAGTTTCTTAATGTCCTGCCTGTCAGGATGAAGCCACTCGAACAAGCACTGTAAGCATGACCAGGAAGCAGCCAGTCAGACTACCTCCATTTCGTCTCCTGTTTCGGATTTGCTGGAAGGCCTGGAGCGGCTTCGGAGCTCGCGAAATTGAGGCGTCGCCCAATTCCTCGTGGGGTTGAAGCGACAAATGGTGGGCGCTCTAGAGCGGAAATCGCCGTTTAAGACGGTCAACATTCCGTTGTTCAAGAGTTAATGATTCTCCGTGATCAGTGAGACTAGTTGTCCGATACGGAAAGTATACAATTCGAAAGTGCGTTCCCGCGCATATGTGTCGAATTCTGCTTAGCTACTTTCCTCATTTGCAGATTAATGGGCGAACTTGTTCCGTAAAAAGAGAAACCGCAGAACTGAACGTGGAGTCATTATCTAGGTGGAGGCGGTGATGGATTGAAGAGACGATGTTGCCAAGGGGTAATTCGTGCCAGTAAATTTCATTTGTTTCCATTGAAGTTTGACTGTGAAATTTCTGTGTACGTTTTCCGTACTCACTTTGAGCTCTGTAAATGTTTTGTTGTTGCTGTTAGTTGCTCGTGACTAGTTAGTGCCGTTACACTCAACTGTTTACGGTCAACATGTTCCCACCGAGCAAGATGGGGCAGTGGTTGGCACAGTGGACTCGCATTCGGGAGGGCGGCGGTACAAATCCCCGTCCGTGCGTCCTGATTTAGCCTTACAGTTATTTCTTTAAATCGCTCTAGCCAAGCTGTGGGATGGTTCCATCCACAGTGCACGGCCAATTTCCTTCCCCATAAGCAAAGACGAAACCCAATAAAATAATGCATCATTGGAGATTAATGGTTCCATTGAGTATGATGAAATTTGAATTGGAATTATGAAAATCAGTGCGCCATGAATTAGTAATGTACTGAGTCACGTTTGGTCAATCTCCTGACAGACTGAAGTACTCGTTAGTGAAAATTCTTTATAAAAAGGGTGACAAGTAACCGGCCAATTCTGTTGCTACCGTTGTTACCGACATTTTTTGAGAAACGATAGTGGCACATCTCAGTACACGTAATTTGCTGTTAGAATCGCAGTTTCGCTTTCAGGAAGGGAGTATACACAGAAAATGGTATTCACTGTTTTGTGTGCTCGGAACTACCAGCGCTAGGCGAGCACTTGAGGACGGTAGGCGTTTTATTTGATTCAAGAAAAACATTTGATTGTGTGGACCTTACAGAAGCTTTGCAAAAGTTGAAAGTTATGCGATTATATATGGAAAGTAGGGAGCAAAAGGCTGTCATTCATAGTCGACAAATGGGGATGAGGTTTCAGTCTCACAGAGGTTACGTAAAGTTGGAGGCTCCACAGGGTCCTGTTGTTTCTCACGATAATGTATCAGCGATATGCAGTTAAACTAGACAAGTGAAACAAAAGTAGTTTTCTTTGTAGGTGGCTTTAGTGTTAATGTGAAAGACGTGGACGTAACATAAATGAAGTAGCTAATATGGTTCTCAGTAACATTAGCACGTGGCTTTCAGAAAACCGATCAGCACTTAACTGTTACAACTGATGATTGACTGACTGATTGAAGGGCGTTATGGGACTAAACGGCGAGGTCGTCAGTCTAACTGAAAAAAAAAAAAAAAAACGCAACGCATTCAGTTTGTGTCATGGGACTCCTGCAAGATCAGATATGTATTGTCCAAAGGTGAAGCTTACTGTTTTAAATCCTTAGACTTGAGATAAGATGGAAGGTTTTCTCAGCACGTTCAAGATATCGTATCGAAACTGAATGCTCATCTCTACGCTATACGAATTATTTCCTCTGTCCCTCACACTGAAACGAGAACGTTTGTGCTTTCCGCTTGCTTACACTGTTTTATCACTCACGGTGTTGTGTTTTAGGGTGACATTGTATACTCAACAGGAGTACTGTCAGCCTAGAAACGTTTTCCACAGCATGCGTAAAGATACCGCGTTTTTAGTTGCGATAGTACTGTTGACCTCAATTGTAAGCACTCCTGAACCTGCCTTCGGCCCGACAAGTCATAATAATGGCTTCGCAGATACCATTCGCCTAAAACAACTGACATCCGTAAAACCGATACGTATTCGGATCAGGAAAATATATTTGTGCCTATAATGTAACCATGACAGCGAAAATCGTTTCGCGATATTGGATTTCGTTTTCCGCAAGTTGGGTCACATGTAAACATGGCATATGAACGCTCTTTCCGAGTCAGAAAATAGAGACGTGGGCGGCAGATATTGACGGAAACGACGCGATTCGAATTAAATCCTTTTGAGTATTAGGCAAGAACATTCTGGTGAGTTAGACTGAAACTGTAAAACACAGACGAACGTGTCGACCAACTTGCAGTGCTGCCCTTCAGAGCAACATCATTAATGAATTGTAACGTGTTCTTCCTTGTATACTACGACCTTTTTCGACTATCACATGACAACGATTTCACTATTCCAAGATGTTGCTGAAATGTCCAGAGGTAACATGCCTCTGGTATGGTGTTTCTACAGGAGGCTGTTTCTTGTATTACTCAGCAGCGCAGTAGTTGACAAATATATGCAAATGTTGTGACAGGAGGAAAATATCACCGGTTTCGAACAAGTATACAGAGTATCTCTAGCAGAAAATCACTTAATCAAACGATACTATCTATTCTGCAGACTTACACTACCGCACTGATTGTGTAAGATTGGAAGGGTAACATTCCGAAATCGAACACATTGCAATTGCTAAGGCAGACAAATACTATCTCTTTACTAGGCAGCATTTTGTGCATGCAAAAATCTCTCTTTCCGTTACGAGAAGAGTGGATAACTGATTCGTTTAACTACTTCTCAGTCGAGCCCGCAGCACAGAGTACGTCATATGACGTTTTGTAAGGAATAATTATAAGTAAGCTGCAAATGGTTTAATTAAAAATCCACCTTCTTTACTAGAAGCTTGTATCGACTATAGCGCCATCCTCAAGTAAACATCTAGTTGGAATGGATGCCCATATTGCTTCAGTAAGTGAACTGTCGACTTTCTGTTTGTTCCTTGATCGCAATAACCACATGAGTTTTGTTTGTATAGAATATTTTCATGAAGTGCTGTTGACAGCTAGGTTGAAGTTTATTGTCAGTGATGCTTTATGTTTACATGAACGAGAATAAAGTGTCAGTCCAGCTTTCTGCAGCATTTCACGAAAATATTCTACACAAACAAAAATTACGTGATTATAGCAATCAAGCAACAAATAGAAAGTCGACAGTTCACTCACTGATGCAATATGGGCATCTGTTCCAACTCGTGTCTACTTGACAATGGCGTTATAGTCGAAACAAGCTTATAATAAAGGAGGAGGATTACTAATGAAACCATTTACAGCTTACTTGGAATCCTTCATTGCAAAACGTCATATTACGATTCGTTTGTGACGTCTGGAGAACACGTCGATGTTCCAATTCCTGCGGAATAAAGCAACCTACGGTAGAAAAAGTGCATTTTATGTGCTGCGAACAAGGTTATTGCTGCAAACTCCTGGAAGAGAATTGACATTGATGCTCCGCGCAATGCGTTATGGCGCGTCCCAGAAGTTGTTTAATAAAGCAGTTGTACATTTTCCTCAGCACGAGTAACTTGGAACGCTCAATAAACAACGAGAAACACAAAGGGGGCGTTTGGGCCAAATGTCTAACAGCAGCAGCAGTAGTAAGAAGCGGGGCGCGAGGTCGCCTTTCGCGGAGATAGTGCAGCAGTGGGTGTAGAGAATGTATTTGGAGAAAGTCGTGTTACGTAAGCGGTTTTCTGGAGGAATCCGGTCTGTCGCGCAGGATTTGCATAGCGCCGTAAAGTTTCTCCAAATGACGTTGTGGCTGGCATTAAAAGGCGGCCGTTACAAACGGCCGTGCCCTGGATCTGGACCCCAGCCGAACCGGGGGCGGGAGGAGACGGCGCTGGCGCCAGCGAGGAGAGCGCACACGCGAAAGTGGCGAGCCAGCCGTAGTAGGATAACCTGCTGGCGCACCGGGAGTCCTCTACCGTACTGTCGCACACTTCTCTCAGCTAGTCTGCCCGCTTCGTCCAGCGGCGCACTGCCTTTTGCATGCATTAGCTCTTTCACCCGTGTGACTCAAAATCTTTGTTACATTATTATCACATTACAAATTCCATCGCTATTGTTTTAATGTCGTTTGCTACGCTCGTACTACTTTCTCAGCTGCACCATTCCAGTTTTCATTTCCAGAAGTTATAGGTGCATCAAGCTGAAATAATTGCCTAATATTAATAACATGACAAAAAATTGCCGCAGTAATTGTAATTTCATAGTGCATTCAACTATGAACATTCGTTAGAATCATTTTTATTCCATTTCCTTATTCCGTTTGCTGTTTTCTATAAATAAAGTTTGTGTATGTTTCTGTCTCTCTGTTTTTACGTTGCATTATCTTGAAGATCCTATAAGGTTAATTGATACAGCTTATTGAAAATAAAGAATTGATTTACTGTTGGCACACTTGAAATTCCTTTCCAGCCAACCTGGCATATTCGCAATGGTAGCAGCAATTCTAGCGACAAGGTCTTCTTGTGCTCCACAACGGTTTCATACGCTATCTGTTGCATCTACCCCCCCCCCCCCCCCCGCCCACTCCACTCCTCCTCCCCAGAGATCGAGAAACGTGAGGTCAGGTGACCAGGGTGGCTAGGTATAGGAACGCCCTCCAGCAATTCTTGGAGCACATGTTCCACAAACAGGGCAGTTTTGAAGGCCATTACACATATTCCTATTCAGTGACACAGACAAGACACCTTATATCAGCGCCACAAAGAATATGTTCTCTAACATTGCAAGTTGACTTCAGAGGCCACAGACCATACATTCCTTATCAAAAAAAATTTGTTTCGATGTTCTCTACCTCCTGTATTAAGTTGAGCGAATGATTACGAAACGCCCTGTATAGGTCTCTTCGCTTTTCAATATCTCTCCCAAAATTAGCAAGAGTTCTATTGCATATCTTGTGCCTGTGTTCTGTCTAAAACAAAATTTCTCCTCCGTACATTTTCCAGCCTTTTATTAATTATTCTTATCATAACTTCGGCTGCATGTAAAATGTGGGTAATTGCCTTGCAATACACCGTTCTCGTATACTTTGTTACATAATCTCAATATTTCTCATACTATTCTTTTGTTCAACTCTTCTGGTATTTCCCCTGGTATCATCTCGGTAGCTATTGCTTACTTCTTTTTCATTGCAGCTATTGCACTCTATACTTCTTCCAATATGATTAATGGTCCTTCCCTATCATTCACTTTGTTCAAGGATTCAAATTCCAGAGCTGTTCGTTTGTGACAAGTATAGAAAAACTAAACTCCGCCCGAACAGGTCATGAAGATCAAATAGTACCGACTGGCCGCCGTGCAATCCTCCACCCAAAGGGTCTCACTGGATGGTGGGGGAGGGGGGGGGGGGGAGGCATATGGTTAGTATACCGCTCTTCCGGCCGTGTGTCAGTTTACGAGACCGGAGCTTCTCAGTGAAGTAGCTCCTCAATTTGCCTCACAGCACCCCGCTTGCCAACAGCGCTCGGCAGACTGGATGGTCACCCATCCAAGTGATAGCCCAGCCCGACAGCGCTTAACTTGGGTGATCTGACGGGAAGCGGTGTTACCACGGCGGCAAGGCCGCTGGTCCGTTAAGTGTCATATAGCTTTTCTAAGCACTCTTCCCAACTCTGTAGGTCGTCCTCTTTGTACACTAAATTTTCGTCTTTACACTAATCTTTTCAAACAAAATGTCCCGAGTATCTACTGAGATCGAAATCGATGAAATATTGAAACTACCCTTGTTCATTATTTTGAGCCTTAGTCTCCTCCCTTGTTTTGGTCGTTCTTGATAGTGGCAGTAGGTAGATCTTTCTGGAGGATATAGCTACAGGATGGTTATAACTAAACTTCCGCTAGTGTAGACGGAAATCTCCACTGCAAAACACAATTAAAGGATCATTTTTTAGTAACCCCTTAAATTTCTCCTGTTCGAACGCATAAGTTTGAAATATGGCTCAAAGGTACATACAACTTTCGCCTGTAATGGTGCAAAAGCGTAGCGCCCTGTGACGTCACTCTCGGGCTCTTGGACGGTTCAAACTGTAAAGTATCTACACATGTGGACGTGTGGAAATAGGCCAGATCTCAGAAGTACATGTGACGTGTAAAGTGGGTTAGTGATGTCGCTCTGGAACCACACCATAATTCTGCCAACATTAACCCGCTTTACATGTCAGATGAACTTCTTGAGCTCTGGCCTTTTTTTCGCATGTGTCGACGCCTTGCTATTTGAAGCCCCCTCGAGACCGACGGTGACGTCACAGACCGCACGCTTTTGCACCATTACAAAGAAAAGTTACAAGCAGCTTTGAGCCAAATTTCAAACTTATGCGTCGGAATGGGAGACAGTTACGGGGTTTCTAAAAAGTGATCCTTTAATTGTGTTGCGCAGGGTGTTTACTGCATGGGTATCCAACTTTGTAGCGATGATGCTCAGGATTTGTTAGTGGTGTCAGCGTCGTGAGTTGTGGTTGCGCGCAGGTACTGGTATGGCGCCTAGGAGCAACTCTGACTCCAGGGCAGAGGACAGGCAGCGTGATCGGCGCACGTTACTGTGATCTGCTTCGCCAGTATGTGATCGCTTCTTTGAGGGAGACAAGTGTTTTCGATTCAACTGTTTTGATGCACGATGGAGCTCCACCTCATATAGCTCGTGAGGTCACTCCGTAACACATCTGAAGAAAACCGAATCATTGGCCTATCTTTCCAAACCGCGTGGCCACCAAAATCACCAGACTTGAACCCATATGATTCCTGACTGTGGGTTTATCTGAAGGACAGGGTTTATGAACGGGACACTAACACATGCTGGAGGACGAAGGTGACGATAGCGAGGGAGGCAGCGACCTGAGATGTTTCGAGCAGCAGTAGAGTAGCGTTTAGTGGTGTTCCAGGCTCTCGTGGATGCAGACGGTCGTCACACTGAGCAACGTTTGTAGCCTGGAATGTAAACATTGCCCGCAGTTTATAAATGTTTCCACAATGTTTCATTGTCCTACGATCACTCGTTTTTCGCAGGTATCCTCTCAAGCAGCGAAGTTTCAATGATAACCCGCCCCCCATCCCCTCCCCCCGTAAGTTGTGCTATAAATCCCCAGGCTATTTCAGTACCTCTTCACTTGTCATACAATAGACACATCTGATCTTCAGAATTTTACAGGTAAGTCCAACATTTCTTGCAACCTTGCCACAATGCCTAAGAGATAAAAAAGACTATGAAAATTACGTGTTATGGTTTCGGTAAACTAGAGCCAGGTTTCAAAACTACGATTCCTTTCAAAAAGAAAGTTTAGTGTGATTTTAGCAGTTTTACTTCTGACAGTGAGACATGTATTTCGAGTGAGAAAATGTTTCAACAACGGTTTGTTGCACAGCGTGGGCAGATGAGTGTTGGAAACCAATAAAACGAACAAATGGATGATGGGACCATGGAGTGTGCTCAAATGCATGAGAGACGTAGCTTGGTGAATGGATGTAGATGGACGAAAAAACGTCTTTACTATATTGCAGGAGTTAAGAAAATAGCTTCAGTCGGCTCATTAGAAAACATGCAGAAGCAGCAGTACAACTGAAGACCGACATGGAGAGATAAGTCTGAAAGTATTTACGCAGCAGTGGATATCGAATGGTTGATAGTGGCGATGAGTTCAGTCTTCACCACAGTAAGACGTCATCCATATAACGATGAGAAAGTGTGGTCGACTTAATTTTCATCTGAAACCATCGTTTACAGCAGTGACTGTTTTTTAATATCTCCCCATGCTGTTACGTCCTGTATACAGTGTGAGTCGCGTAATCCGTAACACCCCCATTATTCCGTTGGCGATTGCACGTATCGACAAGCGGTGTTCGGTGAATCATAGCCGACTATAGGGCACATACTTTGGTACGTGCACAATAATCACAACGTTTATATTGACAGAGATAATGAGGCAAGTACATGTTTTTTAAATGGGGCGGTGTACTTTTTTACCATCATTCGAACGCTCTGGAAAATACGCGTATAGTGATGTAACGCATGTTGCTATTGTGATTAAAACTTCGCTTAAAGGACGCTGGGAAATATTGTACGATTGAAGGTCGAGGCGGTCGGAAGCGGCTGCAGACCGTAAACATGCCTCGCGCGACCCGCAGGCCGAGTTGCCGTGCTCTGTGCAGCATGCATGATTATTGTGCATGTACCAAAGTATGTGCCCCGTAGTCGGATATGATTCGCCGAAAACCGCATGCCGATACGTGCAATCGACCCCAGAATTAAGGGGGTGTTACGTCTTAAGCGACTCAGCCTGTATAAAAGCAATTCCGTTTTCTTCAAAAAACTATTTTCGCAGTCATCATAAACGCCTTCTTTTAACCGATGACTCGATGTCGAAGTGGTCTCAGGTATTACCGGTGTGTGTTGCCTTACGAGAAACATCGTGGTATGATATTGTGCCTACTACCAGGAAACATTAACGTTGACCAAAAAAGTTCAAATGGCTCTTAGCACTATGGGACTTAAAATCTGTGGTCATCAGTCCCCTAGAACTTAGAACTACTTAAACCTAACTAACCTAAGGACATCACACACATCCATGCCCGAGACAGGATTCGAACCTGCGACCGTAGCGGTCGCGCGGTTCCAGACTGAAGCGCCTAAAACCGCTCGGCCACCAGCGTCCGGCTTAACGTTGACCGATGAGGGGTCCGGCGGTTGCCGGTAAAACTCCTCTCTGCAGCGCAGTCTCCATGCGGGAGCGACGGAAGACAGCGTAAGGACGTCCAGGAGCACTGCTGTCAAGAATCGAAAATCTTAGGCACCGAGAATGGAAGATCGTTTCCGCGAACTCTGCTAGAATATCTTTCAGCGATCGCCGTCCGCGAATGGGGGTTACTGGACGCTTTACGCTCGAGTGGCGAAAATTTTTTTTGTGGCCGGCTTTGGGGAACGGTCATTTGAAAGAGGTCGTTCGGTACATCTGCTTCCTGGCATCTGCCGGCCGCTGGAACGCCCTTTGTTAGCAGCGGCGGGCAAGAAAAGGGAAGAAAGGCGCGGCCAGGCCGGGCAAGGGCAGGGAAGGGGTGAGATCTGGGGGGCGGAAGGTCCAGCCAGATCTGCGAGGGTGGGTCAGGGCTACGCGCGGCCTTGGAGGCCATCTGCGGTCTCGCGTTTCAGCGCAACATGTGCACCGCTGACAAAGCAGGCGGCTCCGCGGGCGATTCCGGCCGTCCGGCAAGGGCGGGACACCTTTAACCACAAGTACAGTGCGTCCTGCTCTGTGAGCAATCACCGTCTGGCGAGTCTGGGTGACCCTTTATAAGCAACATCCCTTACACGTGTAATAATACAATTAGCAATTACTAAAAACATTTTACGGCCTTATACATAAGTAAAAAAAGTCGCAACACCAAGGAGGAGTTTTGCGACATAAACGATAGTCCGCAGGCGTGTTTCTGCATCTGAAAGATGATGTATATTTAAATTTCGCACCACCCACATAAGAGTAGTAGCGCCACTATGAGGATGCAAGTCGGGTTTGCTTTAAATACAACTTGTACCGATCGTGAGCGTTAGCTATCTTTGAGATTGAAGTGCTGAATTGAGCGTTAGTCAAGAATACCTTCAAGGCGAGAAAGACGCTATTGTCAACACCTCTCTGATTTTGAACGAGATCGTATAATAGGTCTACGAGAAGTTGAATGTTCCTTCTGCAATATTGCTGAAAGACTTGGCAGGAATGCAGCCACTGTATATGATAGCTGGCAGCGGTGGTCACGAGAATACCTCCCGCCATGCAAGTATCGATGTAGATGTAGACGTAGACCATGACTGCGTTGCTCTATTTGTTGGTGTAGCATTGCGGAGTGTCCAGTAAGAACAGGCGTTATAAAAGACGTAACCGACAGGCACTGCAGCTGTGTCATGCGTTGTCAGCGACGCGAAACGCTGCTGTCAGTGAATGGAGGTCCATCTCAACCAGTTTCCGAGCAAACGTTGCGAAGGTAACTATGACAGCTGGAGTCGGTTGCTTCGCAAAATGTGATCGCTCACAGCGCTACATAGAGCTGCCAGTCTCCCGTGGAAGCAGCAGCACACAAACTGGACAGTAGCTGATTGTGGACTCGCAGTACCGTAAGGCGAGATGCGTGTTTTTAAGATGATTCAGTGGTTCTGGTGCACGGCCGGTCTAGTAAGTCGTTTAACCCACAAAATATGGAGGTTCCAATTCATGTCGTAGGTGTGTGGTGTTTTGTGGGTGTTTTTCTTACCAAGACTCAACGAAATTAGGATGGTCTTGAAAAGACGAGCATAGCGAAGGAATGCTTGTTGATCTTGGTATCTAAACATTTGGCAAAAACAAAAACAGGAAGATGATCCGAGAAATGTGTTAAAATTGAATTCCTAGGCTCCGGAATTGGCTCTCGTGCTGCAAACATCGGCGGGTGATGCTGTAATGCCAAGCTTCGTCGTTATACCAGTCATTTCGGCTGTTCACATGTTTCCAAGAAAGCTATTCACTTAAACACGAGTACGAACAGAACTTATCATAAATTCTTCTGAAACACCAGAAAACAGCGTTTAGTTTCAGTTACAAAAATCTTAGTTGTCCCTTTGTCTAAGTCGTGCGAACTACGGCCAGGAGCAATTGCATTTCGCAGAGTTTCGTTGGGCCTACCTTCTCACTGCATATAGCGAACACAGTCTGGAGGAGACAGCGATTTGTCGGAGTCTACACCGGCCTCTGAAAAGATAAAGGTCGATTTCCTTCCCCACCTTCTTCGATAAGAGAGATTGTGCTCGGTCCCTAATGATCTCGGTGTTGACGATACTCTTATTTCTTTCTTTCTGTGCTGTGTCCAGTTAAAAAGAGTACGTTTGAACGTGGTAGCTTGGTGAGAAAGCTTCCTTTCCTTCTTCTCTACGCAAAATCTTTCCGTGAATTCAGTGTTTTTCTTGCCTTCCTCTGTTCGCTGTTTGCCGGTGGTCTATTTATCTTTCTCTGCCAATTTGTGATTGGCAAATAGCATTCCAAAGGTTTCGGTGTTCTCTGAAGCCATCTTCTGTTTAATTTCTTCTAACCAAGTGATTTTCACCTTTTTTGAATTTATCGTTAGGTTGTCCCTTCTGTACTTGAGCCAAATAACCCGAAGAGTCTTCTGCATATTGCATCAGTGACTTGTATGTAGGCCTATAGTATTTCTTTTAATCAATATGCGATTTACATGAATGGGACCATCAATTTTTCTGAGAGTTTTTGGCTTTTTCTTTCCGATTTCATCAATGTTTTAGTTGCCTTTAGATGTAGGCTCTGAAGCACATGATGCTTAAGCGCGCGGGGCAGCCGCGCGGTGTAGGGCGCCTTGTCAGCCCCCCCCCCCCCCCCCTCCTGGTCGGAGGTTCGAGTCCTCCCTCGGGCATGGGTGTGATTGCGGTGTAAGTTAGGTTAAGTTAGATTAATTAGTGTGTAAGCCTGGGGATCGATACCCTCAGCAGTTTGGTCCCATAGTCATTACCACAAATTTCCATTTCCACATGATGTTCAGGCAAAACAACTGTCTTACAATGCCAAAGTTCCTCGTTTACTGTAGTGATTCCATGCTATTCCGTACCCATTCTTGAGTTTGGTGGCTCTTTATAAATTGCCTTCACTGTCTACTCCAGGTGACGCTATCATTTCTTCGAGATGTTTAAAAGAACGCGGACATGAAATTGTCTCGCATCTTGTTTCTAGTGAGGATCTTGAATCTTCTCTGATGTAAATTTTCCATCAAATGAGTGTTCTGATATGATATTCGGGGGCTCTTCTTTCTCTTGTGCTATCTCGTGTAACTGCTCGATGGCGTGCTTGGTTCCTTCACTAACCTTAGCTACATAATAAGCAAAATCTAGGCACTTGGATTTTCTGTCCCGTAGTCCATATGTGAAAACTATTGTATGTCTGTCAAAAGGCTCAGGTATTTCACAAAGAAAACTTCACTTGAGACTATTATAAATTCTTATAAATGGTAGTATTCCTTTCATATCAGAGTGAATTAACGGCTTATAATAAGGTACGTGAAGTCTGGTTCCATATTTATCCCGAAACTGCATATGCAACGCTTACACGTAGTGCGTTGTGTATACATCCCACTCGGCTATGTACTCAGCGTCGTTACGTTCCGTAACTCACTCTGACGACTCTCTTTTTCTCAAGAGCAGGCTGAGCAGGAAGCCACGATCCCACACGCGTCACGGTGACGCGTGACGCGAGACCCATTGTAATGGGTATAATCGGATTACCTGGCGACAGCGCCGGCCGCGTTGTTGATGTGAAGGCGACGGGTGCTAAAACGCCTCTAAAAATACCCCCTGAGCGCCGATAAATATTTGCCTAGGAAATCAGCAGCAGCTGCGCCCACCTCACTGGCAAGAACTTCTGCTCGTTGTCACCTGTATCTGCACCAGTCACTGCTGCAACACAGTTCTTTACGTTTCTCGCCAGTTTACAGTATTGCACTGTGCTGTTTCTTAAGTTGTTGCGAGCCTAAGCGTTTCTTCAGCTTCTGCCTGTGTAGGCTTTCCCGTTGTAATAATTCGCGGTAGTCTTCTCGGCTTAGCTGCCGGATTAACATGTCTCGGTACTTCGGCGATCCATCTGTCCGTCATCTTCAAAAGACTATCTTCAGGAAGCGGCAGACAGGCGGGTCGACGAAATATCGAGACATGTTGGTTTAAGAATCCGTCAGAAAATCCGAGGAGACTCTTAAATCTTCTGCTTCTCTTTATAAAGTGTTACCGACTTATTTAATTACGTTTATGGCCTAGTAACCTAATAACCTTCGAATAATATACGCTCGTGATACAGTTACATGTTGTCTTAAAAAAAAAACTGAATAACTGTTAACTTCTGTCAGTCAGGAAAGTTATACTGTAACCTGATAGCTCGTCGCTTTCTATTAAAACAAGCGGCAGTTGCAACGTCTAATTACTAGTTAATATTTCATTGTACAGTGGGGTACTTCCTAATATCGTGTCAGGCCCCTTTTCAGGGCGTAGTGCTGCAACTGAACGTGGCATGGACCCAACAAGTCGTTGGAAGTCCCCAGCAGAAATACGTGAGCCAATCTACCTCTATAGCCGTCCCTAATTGCGAAAGTGTTGACGGTGCAGGATTTCGAGCACGAACTGATCTGTCGATTATGTCCCATAAATGTCCGATCGGATTCATTTCGCGCGGGCTGTGTGGCCAAATCATTTGCTCGAACTGTCCAGAATGTTCATCAAATCACTTGCGAACAATTCGACATGGCGCCATTGGCATCCGTAAAAATTCCAGCCTTTTTTGGGAATATGAAATCCACCCGAATGGCTGCAAATGGTCTCAACGCAGCCGAACACAACCCTTTCCAGCCAGTGTTCCGTTCAGTTGGATCAGAGAATCCAGTCCGTTCCTTGTAAACCCTACCCATACCGTTAGGGAGAGACCGCCAGCTTGCACACTGCCTTGTTGACAACATGGGCCCAAGGCTTCGTTATGTCTCCGCCACACTCGGACCCTACCATCAGCTCTTACAAACTGAAATCGGGACTCATCTGGCCAGGCCACGATTTTCCATTCGTCTAGGTGCCAACCGATATGGTCACGAGCGCAGGAGAGTCGCTGCAGGCGATGTCGTGCTGTTAGCTAAGGCACTCGCGTCGGTCCTCTGCTGCCATACACCATCAAAGCCATATTTTGCCGCACTGTCCTAACGGATACGTTCGTCTTAAGTCCCGCATTGATTTTTGCGATTGCTTCTGTTAGCAATGACAACTCTAAGCAGTGCGGTTCCTCGGCGCTACAGTCTGGTGTCGAGCGACCGCTACGGTCGCAGGTTCGAATCCTGCCTCGGGCATAGATGCGTGTGTTGTCTTTGGGTTAGTTAGGTTTAAGTAGTTCTAAGTTCTAGGGGACTGATGACCTCAGATGTTAAGTCCCATATTGCTCAGAGCCATTTAAACCATTTTTTTCTAACTGTTTAAATTTTTGTAATCCGTCAATAACGATTCGAAATATTGAACGCCAAAGTTTTGATGCTGCTGGGAGCCCTTAGATAGGCAGCCTGTAACTGCGATCGTACACCGTTTTTAATACTATTGTAATGTAGATTTTTGTCCAGAGGTTTCCATCGCTTTAGTTACCGGCTTATCTTAAGAAATCTTGCTGTCAGTCTCAACTTTCTGTCAACTGACTCTGGCCACGGAAGCCTACGAAATCACATTTTGTTACGTGTTTTTCCGAAATGACAGACTATATGAAAGAGTATTGCTTCGTTAAAAATAATTTATCCGTGTTGGTGCGGCAGCTGTGTTATAAACGCACATAAGTCGAATATCAGGATAGTTCATTTGAAATGGTGGGTCGATTTCCTTCCCTAGTCTGACTTTGAGCTCCGGTCGTAATGATGTCGAAAACGGAACGTCGAACCCTAACCGTCCGTCCTTTGAAGAAGAATAGGCAATGTACAAAGGGGTGCCCGGCAACAGGTTGAAGTCGCCGGCCAATCCAGCGTTTCGAGCAGCGAGTAGCAGTACATCCTCAGGCTGGCTGGCCCGCGCGGCCCTGAAGGATGAGATGGCCGGTGGCAAAGCGCCGCGTTTTTGCGTGGGCTGCGCAGCTGGCAGACTCACTCACACACATCGACTGGGGACTCTTCGCCAGCGACTTTTTTGCGGAGCCAGCAATAAGAAGAGGGCTTCCATGTGCGAAGCGAGATTGCGACAACTAGCGATGCTGTCAGTTCCCACACATGGCCCAGACCAGAGAGCGCACGTGCGTCCGTGAGGCGCACACATACGGAGATCCCGCGGTGAGAAAGAAGCGCTGCCCATTCGTTTGCTACTCACCTGCTGGTGTTCTGTTATTTTCTGGTATTTTTCTTGTTGCTATAGTGCCGGAGGAGTGGACTTCACGCCGAAGACTGGTCTGAAGCAACTTTCCACGATAGTCCATCTCGTGCAGGTATAATGATCACGATGTTCTAAAGAAATTCTGCTGACGAAATCTGGCGAATTGTCGACATTGCGAGGGCTGCCTGTCCCCCCCCCCCCCCCCTTTTCCCTCTCACGTGGGGGAGCGTCCCGTGATGAAGGGTACGCGGACCGCCGTTCGATTCCCGGCGCGTTCGGTCTTGCCCAGAATCGCGAAGCGTTAACAGTTGGGCGCTAACTTGCCCTGTAGCTGCTACGGACAGGGTCACATACCTGCTGGGGAGATTGTCGTGGAGCCTCATCGCAATCGATTCTTTAATAATGGTGTCGTAAAAACCTCTCGCTCGGTACAATACTTTTGTTTCCTCAAATTTGAACGTATGTCTGTCTTTGAGGCTATGTTCTGCTGGTGTTATCGCCATGCTCCAGCCGAATATATATATATATATATATATATATATATATATATATATATATATATATATATATATATATATATTTGTAGCTGCAATATGTCGTTTACCGAGCGAAGCATATTTATCGTTTTGTTTTGGTGGTCCAAAGAGGGCTTAGGTATTGCTTTTTGTTCCAAAAATTCCCAGGATTTTGGCTGAAGGAGACTTATTATAGGGGCTCAAAGCGAATTTCTCCTACTCTGCTTTTTGTTTGCAGATAGCTGTCTCATTCTTTTTCCGCAGTGCAATGGGTACAGTGAAGTGTAGAAGAGAATCCTATCATATTTTACTATCTAAATGAAGAGGGGATATTTCGCACTGAGTGACGTGGAATTGTAACGGCATGGTTTCGAATCCCGAAGGTTTTCCAACAAGGTCACGTACGTTTCTCTCTCCCAGTTCCAAGACGATGATCGTTGGACGACATGGGGGAATGGTGTGTTTCGAACTTCGACAAGTTTGTAAGGCGTTTTATTTGTAATTCCCTTCTTCCAGTGTGTGGAAGGAGTGTCAGAGGTGTATCTACTGCACTGATTGGAGGAGGGGGGCGGGGGGGGGGGGGTTGAAATGGCTGTGGAGTCATGGGAACGGAGGAGATAAAATCGGACGATTCCATCATTTGGAACTATACGCTGCCACTTTTCCGCCCTTTGCGAAATATTTTACTGCCGCTGTCAGCCGCTGAGACAAGGAGAGAACGGCCTTACCGAAGTTAACTGTCTGCGTCGGCGGAATTCAGTTAATAATATTTTAGTGCTCCAAAGTATGTTACAGGGCTCTCTCTCCTTGTCTAAAGATTTGGAACTTGACGAGACGATGGCCGAAGGTGGTGGTTCAGACACATGCCAGTGAACGCGTGTATCTTTTTTTTTAATTATTTTACTGGTTGTGATGTATGGCAAATACTCTCTTGTCATCTGATGCTATCACAGTATCACTTATTCAATCCGCAACCCTCTTTCCATCCACAGAGTAATATACGGAGTTTGCCATGATAAGCTTCAACAACACTGTCTTCGCCATGACACGTCCTACACATACGATAACACATAAAGAGTATTAAAAGAAACAGTGTCGTATACATGAAAAAACTTATTTAACTGAAGGTGCTTTAAGGTAGTGTCTCTCTGCTGTTGAAGAGGTAAGCGATTCTAGTGCTCCGCTTACACCGGCGCAAGGTGATTCGAGAATAATTTGAACAATCTTGATGACTATTGTTGACTGTATCGTTCTTGCCCTCAATGTTACGCTATTCCACGTGCTATTCAGCTGCAGGAGTAGGGAATATGGCATTTGTTTTGGTCATAGCCATCCGAGTATCACATGCTTAAGGTCTCCATGTGCACAGCAGTGAGAGTTTCGAGTTGGTGCAGACCTTTTTTGTAGTGTCTGCGGCTATATTTCAGGCATGTCGCCGTCACATAGATTCTGTATGGGATGGGTGGCTGGGACCCAAAGATATACTGTAGTTCACTATAGTACCAGCTCGTAAAAGCGCAATTTCGTTTCATAGTGATGACATCAAAGTCGCGATGAGGTCTAAGTTCGGCACCTCGTCACTTGCCACACTGAGGACTGTCCGTGGAACTAGCGTGCGGAAGGACGGAGGTTCATATTGTTTGCCCATCCACGGCTTTCGACTGTTTCCGTTATGCTGATTAAGACAAACAATGTCCGAGCATATGGACTGGGTTATCAGATACGTGAGTTGCTCGAAGGCTTTTTAGGTAATAGAACGTAGTCCGTTGTCCTGGACAGTGGGTGTTTATCAAATACAAAGGTATCGCCAGGACTGCCCCAAGGGAGTGCGTCAGAACCACCCTTCATCCCCATATACGTAAACTATTTGACGGATAGGATGAGCAGAAATCTGTGTCTGTTTGCTGATGACGCTACTGTATATGGGAAAGTGTCGCTGTTGCTTGTCTTTAGGAGGCTACAAGACGACTTGAGTATACCACCTATTTCATGTGATCAGCGGTAAGGTTACTCTACATATGAGAAAATGTAAGTAGACAAACAGTGGGAAGAATAATCCTGTAGTGTTGGGGTTAGCGATGTGCTGCTCGACTCAGTTACGACGATTAAACAGCTGGGTGTAATGTTACAAAGCGCCTGAGCAAGTAAGGTCGGTTGTAGGGAAGGCGAGTGATTGGCTTCGGGTAGTTTGGAGGGTCCTAGGCAAGCGTAGGTCATCTGCAAGGGAACCTGCGTAAGGAACACTAGTGCGAGTAATTACTGAAGGTACCTACGACAAGCAGACCGAAATTTCAACACCGGGTACATACAGCACATTAAAACCTGGCCACACAACAGGTACACATCATCAGCAATAGCTCCACACATACACAATACAGGACACACATTACGGAGGGTGCACCAAAATGTCAAAATATTCCACAGACTAAATAAAGGGCATGAAATGGATTTAGTGTAGAAGAACTGAAGATATATACACATTACAAAAAATACGATGACAAAATGCTAAACGAAAAACTTGAAAGTGAATCGATCAATTTCTTTAGATGCTTCGAAAATGTACTTAAAGTAGTAACTCACAGAAATAAACACCATTGTAAAATAGAGGATCTGTAACATTGCCTGTGTCAACTACATCTAAAAACATCTTTGTAACTGTTCGTTTATGTAAGTTATTCTCGATGTGTTACGTGCGCTGAAAGTTGTGTGTGATGTTTTACATGTGTGAGACTCTACACAAATGGACCATAAGAAAATTGCAAGTACAAGTTCTTCCAAATTTCAGCACTAACTACATATAAAAATCAAAAACTAACTGAAAATTGTGCCTTTTTTATATATTGCAGTCAAGTCAACAAAACAAAACAGAACGTCACGCATTGAAAACATTGCCAGTAGTACAAAAAAGTATCCACTAGAAAATGGCATCATTTCCCAAAAACTGTAGTATAAAAGATAAATAAAAGAAAATCGTGACTGGTAGCAGAAAGTTGTTCATAAATAAATTATTTTCACAGTAGCAGGCTTAAAAGAAAACCTTTTGTAACGGACAAAATCAGATACCGAGTACCGCTCGAGTGTTTGGGATCCCCACCAGGTCGAATTAAATGAAACATCGAAGCAATTCAGAAGGGCGCTACCAACTTTGTTTCAGCCAGGTTTGGTCAACACGCGAGCATAACGGAAATGCTCCGTGAATACAAATAAGAATCTCTGGAAGGAAGAAGAAAGTTGAGAGAGCTGGCAGTTGCGTCAGACTGCAGAACGATCCCACTGCCAGAACCGTACATCTCCCGTAAGGACCGCGGAGACGAGAGAAATCGTGGCTCGTGCGGAAGTCGTCCGTCCCTCGCTCCATTCGCAAGTGGAACAGGGAAGGGTATGTCTGAGGTATCCTCCGCCATGCATCGTATGGTGGCTTGTCGATTAGGTCGATGTGGAAGTAGTTCAAATATCTGGACGATTACTTTGAATATGGGACGTGCAGTTACCTTCACCCATCATGCGTTTCTAATGACGTCGACGGGAAGTTGAACCCTACCGTCCCTTCCTTCCTGTTATTGCTTTGGGACAGTACCGTAAGAAGAGATGCAATGTAGCAACGCGCTGCCTAGCGGTCGCTGAACCGCTGGGGTCCTCGCCTACTCCACCGCCGCGGCTACCAGCCACCAGCCTCTCATTGAGCGCGGGCCGACCCATTTTGCGTGCCGCGCGCGCACTTAACCCCGCTCGTTGATCTTCGTTTGCGGCGTCGCCGGCCAGCTTCCGGAGCGGCCGCGGGCGGCGCTGCTGTGCGCTATCGGCCGCCTGCTTGTGGCCGCCTCCTCCGGCCTTGGCTGCTGCCCGCCGAACGGCCAGCCTTGGCGCCGGTACACAGGTGTCTGTCTTATCCGCCCAACTGCCATGCCGCTACCGTAATGGGCGCGCCGCCGCTCGCCTGACGTCAAATGAGCAGTCGCTTCGCTAAGTGATACACGCTGGGCAAAACGCAACTGGCCGGGAACATTTTTGTAGGACTGACGCGGGGTGGACCAGAAAACGCTCGAAACTGCGATTCCGGTGCACCAATCGGTTGCTGTCGCTTATCTGCCTATGTACCCCCGTCCCCCTCCCCCCAGCCCCCATTCTCTGTTCTGAGTACTTCGCTGCATCATAATGTTCGAGTGAGGGAGCTGAGAGGAAGTGTGTAGTGACCATTTGAATGCAACACAAAATGGCGCTCTCGATAAAACAGCTCGCGTTCATAATTCGCGAAAAAACGTGTGTGGAACTGAAATTCCGTGGTAGATTAAAACTGTTTGCCGGATCGAGACTAACTCGCGACCGAGGCCTTTCGCCAGCAAGTGCTCTACCGATTGAACTATTCAAGTACTACTCACGACCCGTCCTCACGGCTTTACTTCCGCCAGTACGTCACCTCCTAGCCTCGAACTTCCAAGGTTCTCAGGAGGGCATCTGTGAAGTTTGGAATGTAGGACATGAAGTACTGGTGGAAGAACAATTGCGAGGACGGATGGTGAGTCGTGCTTGCGTAGCGCAGTTGCTAGAGCCCCTGCAAGCGAAAGGCAAAGGTCCTGAGTTTGAGTATCGCTCCGGCACACGGTTTTAATCTCCCACGAAGTTCCATATTAGCGCACACTTTGCTGCTGAATGAAGTTCATTCTGGAGTGTGCACAAGTGTCTGCAATAGAATTTAAGAATCGAAGTGGTTTGGCAAAGTCTCCACCAAAGACGGTAATGCGAAACTTAAAAGAGAATGGTCCAGTCCGAAATAGAGAAACTTGCCCTGAAATTGTTTATACAGAAGTAATACAGAAAGACAGTGTCAAAATTTTAGCTGCGAAGAAATAGTGCAAGATGTTGAGAGTTGCTAAATACGTATCTCGTAAGACGACTGGAGAAAAATGTAAACGCCTACCGGAACTGTAACGGCAACGTGGTAGGCGCATATCCTTGGCTGAGGGCACTTTGGTATAAAGCTAACGCGACTCGGCGTGACCGTAATTTGTAGAGCAAATTTCAGTTTTCGTTGATAGTTTCTCTGAAACTATTGTCTGCAGTTACTGTTCACTCAGATTTGCAACTCATTTAATATCGACCATAATTACCAGCTGCTTTTGCGATAGCGCAAGTGTTTACAATGGAGATAAAACTGAATTAATATTCAAGGTCTTTAACGCTCAGTGTTACGCTATGTGGGATCCCGGTTTTGCTTCGTAAAATGAGACCACGAACTGCATAAATGGAAGCAAGAGGTACACGAAGTAATAAATACGCGTCAAATGAAACTTTCGAAACTGTGATAGAAAAGCTATGTGAAAGATTTACTTTACAGGATGGCCGCAGATTCCCATTAGCCCTCATTAATAACCAACATAAACCGCTAAACTTGAATAAATAACTTGAACAGCAGTTCTTTAGAGGAGTTTTCATGAGATGCAATGCACCATTACTGATGGAGGTGTACGAGACAGGGCTTTCCGAATCGCAGTCGAGATAAACATTGCTGATTTCAAGTCTTCTTCCACCTGATTAAGCAGACTTATAAAAACGTGTAGTACAGGAAGACTCAAAACAATGAAGTGTACTTCAAGTAAAAGTGTACAGTATAGCCATTAATTCGTAACTGACGTGAAGACAAAGCTTGCTGTTACCTCCACATCTGCTGTGTCAAACACCGATCAGTCAGGTTTCATGAAAGAACTGCTAGCAAACCGCAATTTATAATTTCCAGGTGAAGAAAATACAGTGTCTTTTGTGCAGTCGATTAATGCTAGTACACATTAATATATAACAACGAAAAGCTGAGTATGAGTGGATTACTTTTTCCGCAGATTTATATCTGTCTTTGGGGACCTCAAGGCAAAGTAGCAACAAGAAGAAAAAAAAGACTCCTTAGTGGCAAAAACATTATTATCGACTTAACAAAATCTGGGAGATTAGAGAAAAGAATTCATTGCTTTTGTTGGGCTCTTGGCCTGGACATAGCGCTACCTCTTTCTTTGAGGAAGGTGACGAAAAGACTGTTGGTATAAATCAGATTCCGCGTGGAACAACTAATGTGACTCTCGGTAAAGAATGTTCCCGACTGTGGAAAGTATTTTTAAGGAAATTGTCGGACTATGAAATTTTAGATAGCTCTCCGTCATTTGAGGCTTATCAGGAGAACAGTATTTTTAAATTTCTGTCATTTGTGCATCATCATTTTGCATTGGCACATCTGACGAGTTACTTTAAGTATTGTCGGTATGCAGCACAGTAAGCACAGCAACGACCAAGACCATTTCTTAATCCACCGCGATTCTCTCTAAATGAAACCAGTAATTACTATGACGTGCCTGCAAGTATTAGTTAATCTGTCGTCGGGTGTGCTTGGTGTAAGGAAAATGTTTGTTTTCGTCATTCAAATGACACTTCGCTTTATTGTCATAACTATGCAGAATAAAAAAAGGGACTGTTTCATTATTACAAAAATGAACGTTACTCAAAAACTATCATAAGAACAGTGCTGCAGGCATTACTATAAAACGATGTATGTGTAAGAAATATTTCGTTTCAATAAATTAAAGTCACCACTGATGGAGGTCGTTTGTAATGTAACATCAAACTCTGCCTTGATTTATTTTCCTCTGCTAGTCTCCTTTGTAAGAATTACATACGCAACAGTTTGGCTGTCTGTTACTCAAAACTTTAATGCTACGTGACATTTTTTGTATGGTTGAAGTGCTTCAAATTAGCTTGTGACGCCCCCGATATGAGCACTAGGTGGCAATACATTCTCCTGTGACGCCCGACCACGCGCTAGGCAGGAAGGGCTTTACAAACCGCTGTCATAAGCGCTTCTTTGTCCTACAAAAACGAATAACTTTCACAGTTCTTAAAAAATACTTGCAGCGGACGACAGCAGCTAAAATTTTGACAATACATTACCTTCATTGTATTCTTCCTGCATAAAAATTTCAGAATGGGTTTCGACATGTCGGATTGGATCATCGCATTGTTAGTGGCAAAATGGCACGAAAGGGGGTTCCATTGTGAGTAACAATCGTGAGCTATCCGAAAAGAGTTCGAACTGCAGAAAACGTTTATAGAGTGAAGGAAACCATGGAACGAAGTCAGAAGAAATTGCAACGCCGTTTATCTGTGTAAGAGGGAATTACCAGATCCCGAAAGAGATTTTCACGCTGTAGCGGAGTCTGCGCTGATATGAAACTTCCCGGCAGATTAAAACTGTGTGCCGGATCGAGACTCGAAGGCAAAGGTCCCGAGTTCGAGTCTCAGTCCGGCACACAGTTTTGATCTGCCAGTAAGTTTCAATTAACACATCGTCGTGTCCTAACCTTATCAAAAAGGATCTGCATCCGTATGCTTACAAATGTACTTTTGTGTATGACTTAAGCGTACAGGCGAACTTCGACGTGTTCAGTTCTGCCAGTGGTTTGTGAATTAAGTGGGATCAGGATACGTGGCTCCTCTGTTTTTCATGTCCTCGCGTGTGGTCTGGTTCAGCCTGTCAGGGCATGTCAAGTCACAGAACGTGCGGCGTTGTGCCTCGTGAAATAGCCAACGGTACCTTGAAGACCTCTTGCATAATGGTAAGATTGATGTTTCCTGCGCAGTAACTGGTGTCCACATGCTAACACAGTTCTTTCACCAAACTGTTAGTGTTAATCGCTTTCTCCAGAAACTGTTTAATACATACGTGGATCAACTCACAGAAGGTGAACGATTGTATGGATATGTTCAGCAAGACTGAGCCGCCTTGACATCCTTGTGAGGTGCTCAGAAGGGAGAAGACAATTAGCAGAGGTAGGGCACTCTCCTGGCCACCTCAAGCACCTCACTTCTCTCTCCCTGTAATTTTTACCTATGGGGTAAATTGAAGGTTCAGTTGTACTGAAATGATGTCCACTGGAAGAGCTACAGCAGGACACTGGGAACTCCATTGCTGGTATCCCTCAGGCAGAGCAGAGCTGCTACGCGTCTCTCACAGTTTGATAAATCGAGCACAGCACTCCATCGACGTGATGTTCGTTAACTACGGCAATCCAATGACAGTCTTCCTAGTGCAAAATTTTTTTGGGCCAATTTCATCTTGCACACCCTGTTTTAAGTCGTTGATATTCTACTAGATGGAAAGACTTGATCCAGAGAGGGACATAGACGACTTACTTATGTGGACAGCACGGTGAGTTGGATGTGGGCAGGATGCAAGTAGTGGTCGCCAGGGGCGATTAAAAGTCATACATTGAAAGAAAGTGTCTGTATTAACTGTAGGATGGGGTTCACATACGGAACCTCCAAGGTGGATATACTTACACCGTGCAAGTCTCATAGGCAACAGGGGTGGGTGGCCAAACATTAAAAGATATTACATCTACATGGATACTCTGCAAGTCTTATTTAAGTGCCTGGCAGAGGGTTCATCGATCCACTTCCACAATTCTCTACTATTCCAATCTCGTATAGCGCGAGATTGGAGTAATAGAGAATTGTGGAGGTGCATCGATGAACCCCTGCCAGGCACTTAAATGTGATATTACAAAGAAACCGGAATATTTCAGAGAAGAACGCTGCCCAATAGAGGAAGGGCAGATGGAAATCTGGAACGCAAGAGGTTGTAGGTATGAATAGATAATATTTCCATCAGTGAAGTGTGTTTGGTGCTGTCTACATGAAACGGCTTTCGCCATTTTACTGTTATTTTATTTTCTTCTTGGTAGAGTAGTGCAATTTCAGCTTCGTTGCCCTTCTCGAATTTGATGTTTGTGACATGTAGCAATACATGCAGTGTAACTAAGTCTGAAATGACAATAACGAATCACTTGAGAATAGGAAAAAAAAGTTATTACACTAGTGTATCCGTATGGAAATGAAGTAAGCCAAATTCCGTTTGATTGTGACTCGTAATAATACGAAAATCTATGTGTGAGATATGGCAACTTATTCCTCTGTGGATTTCGGCCTAAGCTATTGTGACATGTCGTAAGATGCTTCAACACCTCTTGAACCATGCCACTTAGGGCGAAATAGGTGTGGAATTATTATATTTCAGACAGTCAAATGTAAGCTATAATGCTTTAATTACTGTGTTAAATATTTAATGTGAAATTATACCTCGTAATGACTGGGTTATGACAGAATTTAAAATTTTTAAATTCGACCGATAGTTATACGAAATACTGAATATTGAATCTTTGTTGTCCGTGGAAGGTATTATGGAAATGGAACCGGGTGATTGGATGACGGTTTCAGGCGTTCTTTAATGTCGATGAGTGTAGTGCTTGTGGAGAGTACTGTTCCTGGCAGGGAGGGTCTCGGTAGATGCTCTACTTCTGGATAGCACCAACAGGCTGCTGAGATTCATTTTGACGTCCCACGGGGGTCTCTTGGTATCTGGTGTCATATGGCCCCAGTCAATTGGATTCGGAGCATTGGCACACAGTCTAGAGTATCTGAACTGTCCGCCACCGGCTACTCCCGGCCGAGTTCCTGCAATGAAAATTTCTTCCGCGGTCGGAATACGGAGCTGCTACTTGCTGTTATCCCACGGTGCCCGGGACAATTGCCGGTTTTCTTGGGAGTACAACTGACGACGAAAGATAGGCCACTTAATCTGCAACGCTGGAATTGCAGCGGCGGTCGCGCTGCTCTTGGAGTGGCCTCATTCAGACGCAGTCGGGGAGCGTACGGTAAATGAGAAGGAGGGGGGGGGGGGAGGGGAGGTTGAGGCTAGCTGCCTGTATGGTGGCTGATTTAGAGACGTAGTAGTAGCAGCAGCGAGCGGTCGCGAGATCTGTTAAGGAGAACTGAGAACGGGAGAAGAGGGAAAGGGAAAGGAGAGGGAGGGAGGGAGGGAGGGAGGGAGGGAGGGAGGAGCAGAGTGCTGCGGCCGGCCGGGATTGTCCCCGCAGCGGCAGCAGAGCTGAGGCCGGCTAATCGCCGTGGTGCGGAGCCGTCCTTGGCCGGCTACGGCAGTCGCCGTCGCGTTTATTGCGGTCCGGCGCCAGCCTCTGGCAAACCCGCCACGGGGGACAGCAGAGCAGTAATAGTAGCCCTGCACTGGGCGGCTTCCGGGAGCCGGGCGCGCGTGCACTCTGGCGGCTACGCTTCGCCGCCGCCGCGCTCAGGCGCAGACACTGTTTGATACGGTCCTCCACCTTTTCCCGACCTGTTTCAGTCCTCCCACTCCGTTCCACTTACATTTCGCCACCAGTCACAGATCACAGCTGTTACCTGTTCTACCCAAAGTAGTCTCGGACTTCCCACACTACATTTCCGCCGCGGTCCGTTCACTGCCGACCATTAAAATTGCAAGGCGCTGGGGGCGGCACGCAACAAACGCCACTCTGGCCCGAAGTACACAACATACTTCGATGTGTAGACAATTTGCTTTTGAGAGCAACTGTACCTACTAGGTAGGAGCAGCACTGTCCACATCTGTGCATACTATAAATTAAAGTCCCCCTATGCATTTGTCTGTCCTTATGACAAATCCAGTCTCAGGAACTACAGCGAGGCTTTTGATATGGTTTTCACGAGGAAGACTTACGCGTGTAATCTACACTCTAGAGCCTAAGAAACTGGTACACCTGCCTAATATCCTGTAGGGTCCCAGCGACACCACAGAAGTGTCCCAACGACTCGACTGGAGGGAATTGACATCATGAATCATGCACGGCTGTCCATAAATCCGCAAGAATACGAGGGGGTGGAGATCTCTTCTGAACAGCACGTTGCAAGGTATCCCAGATACGCTCAATAATATTCGTGTCTGGGGCGTTTGGTGGCCAGCAGAAATGATTCAACCCAGAAGAGTGTTCCTGGAGTCACTCTAGCAATTCTGGACGTATGAAGTGTCGCATTGTCCTGCTGGAATTTCCCCAAGTCAGTTGGAATTTACAGTGAACATGAATTGATGCAGGTGATCATACAGGATGCTAACGTACGTATCACCTATTAGTCATACCTCGACGTATCAGAGGTCCCATATCACTTCAAGTGCACAAGCCCCACACCATTTCAGAGCCTCCACAACTTGAACAGTCCACTGCTGACATGCAGTGTCCATGGATTCAAGAGGTTGTCACCATACCTGTACACGTCCATCCGCTCGATACAATTTGAAACTAGACTCGTCCGTCCAGACAACATGTTTCCAGTCATCGACTGTCCAATGGCTGTGTTGAGTGCCCATCCGAGGCGTAAACCTTTGTGTCGTGCAATCATCAAGGGTACGTGAGTGGGCCTTAGGCTCCGAAAGCCCATATCGGTGATGTGTCGTTGACTGGTTCGCACGCTGACGCTCGTAGATGGCCCAGAATTGAAATTTGCAGGAATTTTCGGAAGGGCTGCTCTTCTGTCACGCTGAACGATTCTCTTCAGTTGCCGTTGCTGCCGTTGTTGCAGGATCTTTTTCCGGCCGCAGCGATGTCGGAGATTTTATGTTTTACTGAATTCCTGGTATTCACGGTACACTCGTGAGATGGTCGTGCGGACACGGCACTGTCATCGTATTGTGCTTAAAGTCTACGATGCATTTCAGTCCTTTCATACCCTCCGACGAAAGAAATAGAATCACTGATCTATGTTCCTCCTTGTGCAAATGACTACCACCTAGGATATGTTTACTCTGTTACTGACAGAATGCAGCTGAAGTAGTACAACTGTACAAACTGTAATGGTGGATACGTAGAAGGCAGTGTCAAAGTTTCAAAGGTGTGTTATGACGAAAGTGTAGATAATTTTTGGCTCCCCCTCGTACTTACAGATTGAACCATTAGTCGCGCAGTCTGACGCCGTAGTATCATTCTTTTGATGCTAACAGCACATAAATACCTGTGGCAAAATTTCACCTCTTACATGTTTTTGATAGAATTTGGACGTGAGAGGAAGGCATTCTGGCAACACTGTACTCACATGTGCGACAAGTGCTCTCCAGTTAGTGCTCTGTGGGTACAGTTTTGCGACAGAATACTCGAGTTTGACATTCGATTCCAGATCGAGGTATAATTTTTTCTGATATTAGAATGCATGATACGGTACACCGGCTACTTAACGTTTTGATACCAGCTATAATTTACACGAAACACGTGCAGTTATCTACAGTGAGTTCGGAAATTCCAATTACAAACTTCAAAGACTTGTAGAGCGGGTTGAGTACATGAAGTTATGAATAGGAACGGTTTCAGTTCAGATTTGCAGCGCGTCATCGTCTGCTGAGGGAAAAAGAAAAGTCTCAGAGTTGCTTGTCCTGGTATGCAGTAGAGAAGACAGGCTAATGTTTACTACGTCACACGGTCACCTGTTTTCACTCAACATATGCAGAATTTATTTTACGAGACCCCTGTAGAGACAGAGAAAGATCTGCTGGCACGAGTTCTGGCCGCTGCGCTAGAAATTAAAGAGGCACCGGATGGGATGGAGCGTGCATAACAGAACGTGCTTCATAGGTACAATGTAAAAACGTTGGTGGTCGGCTTATCGAGGCGCTGTTGCAAGGCCGCAGACTAACGAGTGGATAGGGCGGGGAGTGGAGGGGACGGTCCAGGGGTCCGAACCCCTCCTATAACCTAAATGAAATTACACACGGCCTAGCTGCCGTGTTGTGAAACTGAAATATATTTTTATTTTCAGACATATGACGAAAAAGGGAGACGCGCTATCAATAGCCAGTAAGGCCAACGGTAGTTTTAATTTGTCTATACACCCATAGTTCTATCGGCTGTCGCCCATCCCTATAGTAGAAAAGACCAGTGGTTGGTCTTGTCTGAGCTCAGTTACTGTTTTGTTATCAGTTCATTTCTGTTCGTACTTGCAGCTGAATTAAATGAAAGCGATACTGTTTATTTTTTTGTGCTGTGTACTGTTGTGATACTTTCTAATTATGGATGAGTTTGTAACTAAAGAGAAATTTAGAGGAAACTCTGATTCAACCGCTAGCGTTATGTTAAATTAAAAATACCTACGCACTGCTATAGTAGCCTAGTAATCCATCTGTGGCAGTTAAATATTAGCATTGGATTCATTATTTAGAGGCTGGTAGAATTCTGGGATTGCAGTATTGCAGTATTTCGGTATTTCACAAGGCAGCGGAGCGACAAATATCATTACAAATAACATTACATTAAAATCAGTGCATAAAAATACACTTGCATTTGTCTGTGTCTCCCCAAAATCGCGTTAATCAACAGAAATATCGCCCAAACGGCGATGGTTGCATTTCTTTAAAAAAGTCTGGTCATCCAGGTGGTATTCATTTACGAAAACCAGTTTCGATACGGGACGATGGGGAGGGCTTTGTGGAGTGCGGAAGGGACACGGGATGGCAGCATATTCTACGGTTAGTTCGTTCGTGTCTAAAAGATATTTTCGTCGAGCTGCTTGAACTTGTCCGAATCGACTCCGCCCTGAATCCCTTCCTCCCCTTCCATCTCGAATGTATTTACGCTTCTGTAATACTGTAATAACTGAAGCCAGAAATTCCATGCACAATTAAATCATAAAATACACATGCATTCGTGCAGTGTCAGACGACTAAACATGCGACAATTAAAGGAAAACATACAGTGTCAGAATTCAGTCTTTTGTTGTGATTTTTCTTTTATTTAAAAAGAATTTACAACAACCAGTTTTTCCAAATTCTCCACCGACTTGGGGTAGCTCTGCATGTTGGGTCGCAGAGTTAGCAATCCCTAAATTCGGGAGGCGAGGTAGTTTCAATCCATCCGACAGTAACCCTGAAAGCGGTTTTCTGTGGTTTCCCATTTTCTGTGTAGGCCAATTGCGGGATTGGTCACTTACCATAGGCCAGTCTCTTCAGAATAACTTTCTTTCCTGAAAGATACCAGTGCATTTAAAGACGCAGCCTTTCTGCTTAAATGAAAAGAGCTACATTGAATTCCATGGAGACTCCCAGCATTGAAAGGCATACGATAAAGAGGTGTAACTTGGTTAAATATTTAACACGATAAGACAAGTATTAGGGCCTATAATCAGGAACTCTGTGTTTGTCTTGAGGCAGTAATAATCCAAATTATCCTCATTTAGGCTCATGAATTGTCTGCCGGGGTGTACTTCAGTGCGGAAAATGATCCTTATCACACTACAAGAAGTGAGAGATGTATACTTAAATGACAAAATTTGCGGAAGTGTAAGGTTGAATAATTCCGGATCCTTTGCATTTTTGCCACCAAAAATTGTTCTAATTCTCTGTAGAATAGGTGTCTGTTTCTTCCTAAAACCCTATCGGTAATAATCACAATGTCCCAAAAAATTTGCGCTTGTCCACTGGCTGATCACTTCCTCAGTTCAAACCCAGCCTGAAACAAAAAGAGTATAAAATAACCTTGAAGGTGAAGGGAGATTGGAGCGTGACCGCGTCTTAGTCGTTTACCAGCACACACGGCACTTCTAAGTACGGAAATTAAATCTCAGACACAATTGTCGAGTATAATATTTTATCATTGTTTATGGAAATTTTAAGAATAACTTCCTTTTGACAAAATCCTGGCTACGTTCTTTGCTGCTGTAATGCATCAGTACTGTTTGTATGTACAGTATGGTGGCTTCTTTTTTGTTTTGGAATAATGTAAACGCGTAATGTTTTAGTGTTAATACAATCAAATGTGCTTAAGCCATAAATGGATGTTTAGTTAAGTTTCCTTTCGAATTGTTACCTAATAACTGTATTGTGTAACGTCTAATTCAATTCCTCGGGCAGAAGTGGATGAGTTAAACATCTGAACTGAACTCGCCGTAGAACGATAACAGTAAGTTTCCAGACATGGGTTCCTATTCAGAATACTGTGTACTCACTCCCTTCTGTAAGTCCTAGCAGTATGTAACGGGAATTTGCGAAGACCCTGTATATTACTAAAACCTCCCAGAACCAAGTTGTTGTTACCAATTTTAGCGTAGGGGCAGCAAAAATAAGATTGTGAATATTTTGCCTAATCACTGACAAAACTTAACAATTTTTTAATGCTGTCATAATCTATTCATAAAGAGGTGCCACTTGGTTAAAAATTTAACACGATAAGACAAGTATTAGGGCCCATAAACAGGAACTCTCTGTTTGTCTTGAGGCAATGTAACTGAGGACGCGCTAATACGTGAATGTTTTCTTCCATTATTTGAGAATGACAGCACCTAGCGACTTCCGACAAAGATTACACACAATTTCAAACTATTACGAAAAAGTCAGTCTCGTTGACATCTCACACAAAATGATGAAAGAATATTATCGCTTACTACATTTTCACTGTTCATACAGACTTTAGCGTCAAGCATGACGTATTAACATATATTCCTCTTTACAGCTAAGTCTGTTACCAATATACTGTGCAGACAGTACCTACACATGTCACTGAATGTACTTGCAATATTATATCATCGTACGACACACATTTCAGAAGATACGCCGTCACTTAGAAACGTGAAAACTAGCTTTCGATTAAAATGGAGCGCAAATTGCCCAGTTAATATTCAGTTCGCGACTTGCAACAAATTTTTTCTCGTTTATATCCTTAAAGGCAAATAACTGACACTTTAACTCATTTGTAATGTAGTCATATGTCTGAAGCCGTTTTACACGTTGGCTGTTCGATTCTTTAAAGAACGGGGATTTGCTACACAGAAATGAGAGCACTTTAGATTTTATTAGTGCACTGTTAAACACGTATTTTGCCTTTAAACGATTACTCCGTTCCCTTTCCCGCAAGACACCCCTCCGTGCTTCCCACTCCGTTTCTTCCCTTTGTTCGGTTATAGCCCTTCCTCCCCCTCTTCCACCTCCAAGTAGAAAAATACTGGCCACTGTCACTGCATGTATGTTTGACTCCATGTCGTGAAGATATTTTTTTTTTCGCCCTGTGACAGGTAATTTATTTTTAACTGAGTGTGAATGTTGGTCCAACGTCTGTGACCAGTAATCGTTATGTCTAACGTTAGAAACACTGTATTTGAGGTGTACTTACCGTTTAAGGTACAGTGTACAACAACATTATTAGACGGGTCAAAGAAAAAAAAATTGAACGTAGCCCTGGAATTGAACTCTGGATCTCGAGTATCATAACACGAAACCATATCCTTTGCATTAGCTGCGCAGCGCGCGCTGAGTGAAGATACTTCTTACAGGTGGTTACAGCGGAGCCAAATTGCATTTCTTTGATATCCATTTCCTACTGAAAAATGTGCACTGGATGCATTTTTGCAACACATGTTTTTCTATTCTTAGGATCCAACCAGTCGCGTTTCGACGTCAGAGGCTCACCTTGCATAAAAGTAATTTATGATTACAGAAATTGTCATTCAAAAAATGGTTCAAATGGCTCTGAGCACTATGGGACTTGAACATATGTGGTCATCAGTCCCCTGGAACTTAGAACTACTTAAACCTAACTAACCTAAGGACATCACCCACATCCATGCCCGAGGCAGGATTCGAACCTGCGACCGTAGCAGTCGAAATTGTCATTGTTATAGGGTTATTCGCACAGAGGTTTTCGGAGATGAAAATGTCGGAACCTTGAGACTAGTCTTTGATTTTTCTCTGGCACCCAACTGTGAATTTGTAATAGATTTTTGCCGTCCTCCTTTTTAACAGCTGAAAGCTGGCCTGGAACTGAGGTCACGCGGAAGCTAAGATCTGTATTGGTGGTGAACGTGGTCCGTAGCTGAAGATTTTAGAGACTTCTATGAATGCTGTCGGTAATAATGTTCAGTCTGTGGCGAGTAGCAGTACGCATCTGTTCTCCATTGAGGCTCAGATAAGTTGAGAGAGAGAGATAGGTCGGGTTGATTAGGATGAGCTGCCTAGCTGAGCCAAGGACAGGCGCCGCCTCCGCCTCTGCAATCGCGCGCCGTCCTTGTGGCAGCAGGCGGCGTGACGCAACCGCCAGACGTCGCCGCTGCAAACAGAATTCAGCGGCGCGCCGTCAGCACGCCTTGTCACACAGAACCTGTTACGTGCTGGCACGGGTCGTGTGTGAGCACGCACCACGCACCGCGCTGCTCCGAGTCCACACGTGGTGTGGCGTTAGCCAGCGCGGGGGTTAAAACGGCGGTCGAAACAAGCGGTCACTGATACTTCTTACTAGATGAGACCTAGCGGTCCTTCTTGGTGAGCTGGGGATGTGTATTGCGTTGTTACTGTCTGTGCAACGAGCTAGAGGTAAGGATGAGCGAGGAGTCATTTGGAAAGGGAATTAAATTTTAGCGACAAAAGAAAGTTGTTACCTCCTGACGACTTTGTAATTATGTCAGAATGAAAGACAATTTGTAAGAGCAGATGGATAGTGTCTCGAAAGGAGATTCTAAGGTGAACAGCATTAAAAGTAAATGAGCGGTTATGGAATCAGGCGAAAAGTAATAAAAGCTTATCCATAACGAGTATTTTAGGATCCGTGACTGTTAATTGAAAGTAAATACACAAAACTGCAACCAATCATTTTTAAAAAAAGTTATTTATTATTCCATGAACCAATTTTCCAACCTTTTCAGGTTCATCTTCAGATGGTTTTCTGGAAGTTACAGCGCTATTTATACTCGTATATTAACGTACAATACAGTCAATAGAAACTGACAGTTTTATACGTTAAAATACGAATAGAAATAAGACATCAGATCACTTGAAGTTTGTTGTTGTAGTGATTCATATATTTATTTTATTTTATGCTCTCATGTTATCGAGAATATGATTAAAATATTTGCCCTTACATCGACTTCAATACATGTAAAAAAAAAAAAAAGCAACAGTTGTATAGCCTATGCTGGTTGCTGGCAAAGTTTTGTTATCACAGTGTAAATGAATACAGATTGTGTAAAAGTGTGCGAGGTGGTGTACCAATGGCCATAAAAATGGAAGCAGACTAACGAAAAAAGCCGCCCAACTTGTCGCAGTAAGTAAAGAACTAAATTTTGCATCCGTGTCGACAGATAAACAGTAGTCATGGCGACACATTAAAGCGTTTCTATCTTCTTGTTACAGAGCATTATGCTAGAAATAGTGACGTAACTTCCAGAAAACCATCTGAAGATAAACCTGAAAAGGTTCTAAAACCGGTTCAGGGAATAATAAATAACTATTAAAAAAGTGATTGGTTGCAGTTTTATGTATTTACAATGAAAGGGAAACACGACTTCGCTATTTGGGAAGCAAACTAACTGACTATGGCAGAAGAAGAGAGGACATAAAATGCGTACTGACAATAGCAAGAGAAGCATTTCTGAAACAGAGGAATTTATTAGTCTATACCAATAATAAATCTGTAGAACACTGTATAGGATTTGTTTCGTCAAGACTGGATCACATAAAAAAATAGTAATTGAAAGTTTTATCCGCACTAATACTATAAGAGTTCACGATTAATCTAATGGCCTGATTTCAGTGGAATTTCGTACGCAGATGATTCGAAGATATTTCACAAATTAGGTAAAATATTTACTTTTTCTCTTTTACTTTTAATATTTAAATACTCATGTTTGTGAAAATGTGTTTATTTGTTAAAATGTGCTACATGGTGCGATTCAAAGTAATGAATACAATGCTTATACAATCTTCCAATGAGTTTAATCAATAATTCCACACTATTTGATGCATAATGTACATGTTGTATGATGTATAGCTTCTTCAATAGGACGCTGTATAGATGCGTTCCTCTGTACGCATTGTTTGGTAGTGATGCTGTGCATGCGGCCGCATCACCCTTTTGGAGGGGGGGGGGGGGGGACAACGACATGTGAGGACAGCTGACTTTATTGCACGTACAACAGTAGCTTACTTACTCGCCATCCCTCTCATAACAAAATTACTGATATGCAGGCGCAGCTGCTGGTAACAGCTGGTATATAATATAAATTTAAGTTAAGAAGTCGTTTCTGGAGGTATTTATCTGGAGTGTAGCCTTGTATGGAAGTGAAACATAGACGATTAGCGCTTGCCAGGCACTATTATAAAACATCGACTTCCACGACGTTAGGGTCCCATCGCGTTGTCAACTTGCGAAAAGGTTACAGTAGGTAGAGGCAAAGTCTAAATCTCCAGCACATTACCTGGCATTTGATTTGTTCTTGCAGGTTGAGACACACCTGTGTATCTGGCCCGTTTCTGTACTGATACTATGCCTCTGTAGAGATTTTGTTTTTGTCCATGTATTCATTCTTTGCCAAATTTTGTGAAAAATGAGAAATATTCCTTAACACATGAAGCAAAGAAAATATGCAGAATAAACTACTTCGTGCATTTTTAAGTCACCTTCATCAGTAATGGGACGTACTGTGAAATTAATTGAAATGAGAATTTCGTGATTTATACGATGCAGCTGTTTCAGATACTCCTAAAACTGTGTTGGCGGAAATTTTTGACAATCTTTTTAGATATAGCGTCCTGTCAGACTGGGCACGAATGGCTGAAATTATACGACTGTCTTCTTTGCAGTCAATAAGGCCTAAAGTCTTTACGATTCTTCGACCAGTCTGATCATCGATGCCATCCAGCGATAGTCCGCTGTAAGTAACGCATTTGCTGCCCGCGTTGTTTTCAGGGGAAATACTTCAACAGTGAAATAACCGAATTACGAAGACTGCTTACACTCCACACTGCTACTGAGCCACTCGCCTATCTCTCAGTGAGGTGCGCACAGGACTCTGGACCTAGGTCACAGTACAGCAGCATCTTGCGAGCCGACACTCGCGTGTACTGCTTCGGCAAGGCGTGCCGCGTGCTGTTTTTCCCGCTGGCCGTTTAATAACATAAACAGCCTGCCTGTTTGCAGGAGACCAGCGCCGCCAACTGCGCACATCACTGACGCACGCTGCCCTTCTTCTGCTGGAAGTCTCTTGGGGATTCCCCAACAAGTCATAGTGTGTTAATTCCACATTAGTTGACGGCTTGTATGAACTGGAAACTTTATCCTCGGGCGATTTGCATTCTGCTGCACGAGAGTAGCACGTTCCGTTTGCGTGCGAGGAGAGTTGGCAATACTCGAAGTGATAAATATACTCTGTTGCCATTTTGGACTTAAGTGGGGCAATGTGATTATACTCTTGCTTACAAAAATATCATCTTGTGGCCTGAGCATTAAAATAAGCTTCATTATGGCACTGACTTCCTGCGACTGGACGGTTGGAATAGTAGCGCCAGCGTAAAACTAAACGCCGTTCCGACGATTTCTTCCCGTACTAGACTGCCTTGTTACTGTCCTTCGACCATACCTGCTCTCTGCTCTATGTACGTGGCAAAATACTGTTTCCGAAAGAGAGAGAGAGAGAGAGAGAGAGAGAGAGAGAGAGAGAGAGAGAGAGAGAGAGAGAGAGAGAGGGAGAGGGAGGTGGGGGGGTGGGAGAGGGAGGTGAGGGGGAATGTAAAACTCTTTTGGTTTCATCTAAGGACCACGGAGCTCGAGATTTTGTTTTGCTGTTGTCTGCCATGTCTGGTGTTCTGGTATTTAATAGCTGTTTTCATGTTAGTAACTTGAGCTTTTCTGTTAGCCCAACATTCCATCATTTTCCTGCTGAATTCCATCTTGCGTTCCTGCGATCATTTTCTGGTCTCATTTTGGTTAACTTCTGTTAGGGACGTTAGGAAGGACTACAAGGGACCCCTGTTAGTTGTTAAGTTTTACCTAATATGAACTTCTGCAAAGTCTTCTCTACAGCTGGCCGGAGTGGCCGTGCGGTTCTAGGCGTTGAAGTCTGGAGCCGGGCGACCGCTACGGTCGCAGGTTCGAATCCTGCTGCGGGCACGGATGTGTGTGATGTCCTTAGGTTAGTTAGGTTTAATTAGTTCGAAGCTCTAGGCGATAGATGACCTCAGAAGTTAAGTCGCATAGTGCTCAGAGCCATTTTCTTTCTCTACTTCCTTGATCCACAGAGGCCCGGTGCTGTACCCTTGTTGGATACGTGGACGATCTTAACACGACAGTCTATGAGTGTCCATTCTGTACAGCTGGCAATAGAGAGCTGGTCGTCCTCTGCCGATGGTTACGCTGAGGTTTTCTTGGTACAGTTCACGATTAGGCTCGTATCATCGTCTCACGTCTGGTAGAATCCTTAGTGCCGCTATCTTTCACAGAAATTTTCTTTCTTGTAATTCTAGGCTTCTTATTGGGGTCGTCTTGGTTGTAGGTAGGCGCTCTGTTGCATAGAGGATTGACGATGTGACTACTGTGCTGTTGTGTCTTTGCTTGATATTTCTCGATTCATGTTTCACGGTGTACATTTCTCTGCAAGCGTAGTTTGCCCTGTCTAATTTGGTTTCCCTTTGCTTGAGAAGATCGTCAGAGATCTATTCCATAAGGTACTGCACGGTTTAGACTCTTTTGATATGCCTGGTAGCACTGATTCTCATCGGTCTAAGGGCGTCTTCAATATTGGAAATGAATTCCGTCTTTCCGATGTTCATCTATAGACTGTTTTCTGTACTATTAAATGCAGTGCTTGGAATCGCGTAGAAATTTCTTGTGCGTCGTTTGCCAGTAAAGGTCTTTTAGGTTGCTGTGCTCTGGTCCCCATCTGTAATCCGGTGTTCGCTGGCGGATGTCTGGTCTATTCCTTGATCATTTTTTCCCAGGACACAGTTAAACGAAATACATGAAATACCGTCTCCTTGCTTCACACCAGTGTTGACCGGGAAACACTCTGAGAGCTGTTCTCGAAACTTTACTTGGGACTTGGTGGTGTGCGTAGTGACCTGCACCAACATATTGAGTTATTCGTTGAGTCTTAGTTCTCACAGGTTATTTTATGTTGAAAACAACAGAATTAGCCCAGACTAGTTCTACGTGGTATCAAAAGTTGTGTGTCTGTTGTAATGAAACGTTTGCACCGCGCAGATAAAATGAAAACAAGCTGCTGAATTTACTATTACATGGTTAACTTTTGCATCGAAAGCCTTAGCTAATTAATGAAATATTCTAAAAGATTATTTCATGATTTGTTGTTTCTAAAGAACGATTGTTGAGATAAATGTAGATTTTTCAGTTAACAACATCGTCGAGAACCAAAGCTGCTAGTTGTCTGTAGTAAGTGTTCATAAACCAATTATACTTGACCTTGTCTTGTATTATTAAAAGCTATATAGCATCGCTTCGTATTCAGGATATTGAAATCATACTTTCGTGATGCAGAATCCTTAGTTAATCCTAATGCTTAAATCCAATCTTAAATCCAATGCTGGGATTGTTCGATTTAAAAGCATGTAACTGATTTCATTGTCTATCCTTTCCTATATCTTATATTGCTTTGTCTCTAAGAACATAGTCATCGACGGAACAGTAACTCCTAATCTTTGTTCTTCCGTAGAATCTGTTCTAAATACGTTACTGGACTGTCACTTCAAGGAGAAAACAAAATACAGCGAGTGAATTGCTCATAGTCTAGGCTTTATTTGCAGAGTGAGATTCTGACTTTGCGCTGTTACGATGCAATGAAATACAGTAGAGCGTCGATTATCCAAAACTATATGCGGACGGGTGAGTGTTAAGATAACCGAGCTTCCGGATAAACTATCATTTACGAAAACAATAACAATGCTCATCAGAAAGAAAGAAAGAAAAAAGAAATACTAAATACACACAGAACTGTACGTACCACACTTATATTTTGCATCGCACGCCTTTAGAAATATCACTAGAAAAACTGACTGCTCGGTCTCGTTTAAAAAGTAGAAAATGGCTGTTAAAGTAGGTCCGCGGGGCAGGGAAAGAAGTCGAAAAAATGTTTTTGCTTCAGAGCTGAGACTCGTTATTTCTTTTCTTCAAATCCTGTAAACATTGCCAAAGACAGCAATTGGACAACATGACATTCTTCTTACCATTTCATAAAAGTAACTACTTTTAAGGCTATAAAGCATTCGAGTTCTTGTTATGAATCAAAGTGCTGAATTTACATAATTATTTCACGCCCAATTTTCCTACGATATTATCGATCACGTTATTTTTAAATCGAACCAGCTGTTACTATCGTAATGACTGCCGTTGCTTCACCATAGCGCAATGTGAGCTATATTTATCTCATTTTTTTCTTTTTCCGGACTTACACTGTGCACGTGTAAACCTGAAGTTTTTCGTGTCCTACTGCGTAAAGTATTCTAACATGCGTTTACAATGTAAGTTTTAGATCTAATTGAAAAGTCTTCGATACAGAAGCCGATGTTGGTCGTAGACTAAAATGAGGAACATATTAGCGGCTGCTCAGTAGTTCATTTCGTGACCGTCTCCGCGAAGACTCCATGCGAACGGCACGACAGCAGTACGATCTGTCACAAGTAACGCTCCACGAAAATACTTTGGTTCGGTAATTTTGATACATTACATAAATAACGTAGGAAAAGGTAGGATTACCGGTATTGTTGGTAGCATTGATAGAGGAACAAACGTACATGAATGTGTGAGAGAAAAACTGGGAGCCGCCGACTTCCAAATGGTTCAAATGGCTGTGAGCACTATGGGACTTAACTGCTGAGGTCATCAGTCCCCTAGAACTTAGAACTACTTAAACCTAACTAACCTAAAGACAACACACACATCTATGCCCGAGGCAGGATTCGAACCTGTGACCGTAGCGGTCGCGCAGCTCCAGACTGTAGCGCCTAGAACCGCTCAGCCACTCTGGCCGGCCCGACGACTTCGTTTGTTTGGTTATTTGGTACATAATTAGTCCGGCACATCATTCGGTGTTAGTCCATTGTGTATTTTAATTCTTACAGAATATAAATTGCATTTTGTACGTAATGAAAAGTAGTTGATCGTTTAACTTCTGCGCTTTTATGCAACCAAAATAATAACTTTTGATGCAAGTACAGTTTACATGCACAAACATTTGTTGTTGTTGTTGTCTTCAGTCCTGAGACTGGTTTGATGCAGCTCTCTATGCTACTCTATCCTGTGCAAGCTGCTTCATCTCCCAGTACCTACTACAACCTACATCCTTCTGAATCTGCTTAGTGTACTCATCTCTCGGTCTCCCTCTACGATTTTTACCCTCCACGCTGCCCTCCAATGCTAAAACATATATGTATTTATAATTATTGTTACTTTGTACTCAATAGAACGTTTTTCATCGTGATCAGAGTCAAGAGTTTCCTGTTACTATTGATAAATGCGAAAGTTGTTTATCAATAACAGAAACACGTTTTATATAAGTTCGATGAAATACTGACGCGATGTTTGATGTCATTCTTATATGTACAGCAGCTAGCCACGGAGCTCAACAGCCAGTAAAATGAATAAATTATTGATGTTAGATATATTTTTGTTTTGAGTTTTTTTTATTTCACTTTCTTATTGAAGAAACTGCATATTCTAGCGTTATATGATGAATCTGTATTTTTCTTCATTTTTCACTACTACATATTTCTGTTTCGCGTTAGAAATCAACAGTTTTCGAATGAAACTGGAATTGAACATTGACAATTCCAGTTTTGCTGTAAGTACTGTTTACTTTTAAGTAATAGACAGGAGGATAACTACGTAGAATAAAAATGTTTCATAGGTTACCCGGCCCTTTATACACCGTCACTCAATTCCTTGAGGATTCGCTGCTTCCGTTTTGAGGGGCATATAGTAAGAAACTGAACCCATGCGTAAGGAAAGCGATCGTAATGAGGTAACGCCCGAATGGGTATGCAACACACCTAACATATTGGTACCGTAGGTACGACATTAACTGACCGCAGCTGCTGCGAAAACTAGCGCACTCTACGCTTACTTACGACAGTCTACGGTACCCTATAGTAGCTGTAAAACTTCAGGCACGAGCGGTGTTTCCAACAACAAAACAACAATAGCAACAGTAACGGTGACGATTGTCAGAGAGAGGAAACTAGCCGGGGTAGCACCGGCCGAACTTGCACGTACATAGGCGCCAATGTTCTGGCTGATCGATATTCAGTTAAACGATACTCCACTGTGTCTTTCAGTGAATTTTTGAAATCTGGATATCCTACCCGTGAAATGCTTGAAAAGGACACGTGGACCGTCGGAACCTTTCTACTAATTAGAAGTCATATTACAACGGATAAAGCTGAGAGTAAAGGATAAGTTGACCCACTTTGCTGTGTTTTGATTCCTGAAATCGTGTCCCTGGTGTTGCGGCTGAAGTCCGGCGCGCGGCGTTTAAATCGCTGTGGGCCGCGGCCGGCCTCGCGCCGTCACGTGGCCGTGTTTACGGCGGCCGCGGCTGCGGCTGCGGCTGCTTTTTGCGGCGCCGCCTATTTGTGCTGCTTCACGGCGCGCGATCAAGTGCAGTGCTGCAGCGGAGTGCTTTGCGGTTTCCACGGGCTACTTTGAAACGCCCTGTCTCGCTGCCTGTGACCGATGAAGTGCAATTAAGCTCTTTCTCTTCTCTCAACAATTCCACACGACGACGAGCTTCCTGGAATGGACCACGTGAATCTCGTAACTTGGTCCGTTTTATATTCAAGGGGTCCTATATGACACTGCCCTAAGCCTATCAAACGCTACGCTTGTAATGTCGGGCGACATGAGGATTCTAACCAGCTATACCCGTGATAAACGTCCGTAGTGCCCCAGCAGCTCAGAGGTACTCTGCTAAAGGTACAGGGCTCTGTACCCAGGACTGCTGTCTGTCACTTACCACTTCCAACGCCACTTATATTGATTGATGATATGACAAGTGCCGAGTTGCACCATATTTCAGCAGCGACCACTTTAAACTATAGGTCCGTCCTGTAACTCAGTTTAGAGTTCGGAGAAAAGGCAGGAAATACCAACAGAGCACTGTGGCGTTCAAACCAGTTGATGAGACCTCTACCTCAGTTTTATAACGTTACAACTATATCTGTGACGCGCGGGATAGCCGCGCGGACTGCGGCGTCTTGTCACGGTCCGTGCGGCTCCCCACGTCGCTGGTTAGAATCCTCCCTCGGGCATGGGTGTGTGTGTTGTCCGTAGCGTAAGTTTAAGTTAGATTAAGTGGTGTGTAGGCTTAGCGACTGATGAGAGCAGTTTGGTCCCATAAGACCTTACCAACTGTACCTCGTAGCAGATAGCCTCCCAGACACTCTGAAGGTGTCAGTTGTTTCCAGCGCAAGACTCAATGCTGTGGAGAATTTTTCCCACTGAGTAATTGTGTCATTAATAACAAAGTTAACACTTAAAACTATTTAGTGCTTCCTTTTGAAATCCCAGAATGTGTGAAATCTGTAAAAATTGTGATTTTGGAGGGGACTGTTTTGTGTGATGGACTTCGGCGCGAGCAGCGCAGATTACGAGATGCCCAGGCACAGGTTGTTTGGCGTCTTGCCTTTGGAGCCGTGCTGGCGCACTGTCATGATCGGAATGAACTGAAGTATATCACAGATTTTTCTTTGCTCAGATACCTGCATACGTTTTAATAAATATAAATTATTTGCTCTGAAAGGTGATAGAGACCTACACATTACAGCATCCTCTATACAACCAAATTAGACGGTCTCATTTTACATGAATATTCTGCTAGTCAACAGCGTTGGTTAACGTTATAGGGATCGTCCAGTTTAGCGTCGGCCACAGAAGAGCATTCTTTGCAGTAGACACGTATGCGTCTACATCGATACACTGCAAATCAGCCGGCCGCGGTGGGCGAGCGGTTCTAGGGGCTTCAGTCCGGAACCACGTGACTGCTACGGTCACAGGTTCGAATCCTGCCTCGGGCAAGGGTGTGTGTGTGTGTGTGTGTGTGTGTGTGTGTGTGTGTGTGTGTGTGTGTGTGTGTGTGTGTTGTCCTTAGGTTAGTAAGGTTTAAGTAGTTCTAAGTCTAGGGGACTGATGACCTCAGGTGTTAAGTCCCATAGTGCTCAGAGCTATTTGAACCATTTTTCTGCAAATCACATTTAAGTGCCTGGCAGAAGGTTCATCGAACCACCTTCACAATTCTCTATTATTCCAATCTTGTATAGCACGCGCGAAAAGAACGAACACCAATATCTTTCCATGTTGTTGTTGTTGTCTTCAGTCCTAAGACTGGTTTGATGCAGCTCTCCATGCTACTCTATCCTGTGCAAGCTGCTTCATCTCCCAGTACCTACTGCAACCTACATCCTTCTGAATCTGCTTAGTGTACTCATCTCTCGGTCTCCCTCTACGATTTTTACCCTCCACGCTGCCCTCCAATGCTAAATTTGTGATCCCTTGATGCCTCAATACATGTCGTACCAACCGATCCCTTCTTCTAGTCAAGTTGTGCCACAAACTTCTCTTCTCCCCAATCCTATTCAATACCTCCTCATTAGTTACGTGATCTATCCACCTTATCTTCAGTATTCTTCTGTAGCACCACATTTCGAAAGCTTCTATTCTCTTCTTGTCCAAACTAGTTATCGTCCATGTTTCACTTCCATACATGGCTACACTCCAAACAAATACTTTCAGAAACGACTTCCTGATACATAAATCTATATTCGATGTTAACAAATTTCTCTTCTTCAGAAACGCTTTCCTTGCCATTGCCAGTCTACATTTTATATCCTCTCTACTTCGACCATCATCAGTTATTTTACTTCCTAAATAGCAAAACTCCTTTACTACTGTAAGTGTCTCATTTCCTAATCTAATTCCCTCGGCATCACCCGATTTAATTTGACTACATTGCATTATCCTCGTTTTGCTTTTGTTAATGTTCATCTTATATCCTCCTTTCAAGACACTGTCCATTCCGTTCAACTGCTCTTCCAAGTCCTTTGCCGTCTCTGACAGAATTACAATGTCATCGGCGAACCTCAAAGTTTTTACTTCGTCTCCATGAATTTTAATACCTACTCCAAATTTTTCTTTTGTTTCCTTTACTGCTTGCTCAATATACAGATTGAATAACATCGGGGAGAGGCTACAACCCTGTCTCACTCCTTTCCCAACCACTGCTTCCCTTTCATGCCCCTCGACTTTTATGACTGCCATCTGGTTTCTGTACAAATTGTAAATAGCCTTTCGCTCCCTGTATTTTACCCCTGCCACCTTTAGAATTTGAAAGAGAGTATTCCAGTCAACATTGTCAAAAGCTTTCTCTAAGTCTACAAATGCTAGAAACGTAGGTTTGCCTTTTCTTAATCTTTCTTCTAAGATAAGTCGTAAGGTCAGTATTGCCTCACGTGTTCCAACATTTCGACGGAATCCAAACTGATCCTCCCCGAGGTCCGCATCTACCAGTTTTTCCATTCGTCTGTAAAGAATTCGCGTTAGTATTTTGCAGCTGTGACTTATTAAACTGATAGTTCGGTAATTTTCACATCTGTCAGCACCTGCTTTCTTTGGGATTGGAATTATTATATTCTTCTTGAAGTCTGAGGGTATTTCGCCTGTCTCATACATCTTGCTCACCAGCTGGTAGAGTTTTGTCATGACTGGCTCTCCCAAGGCCGTCAGTAGTTCTAATGGAATTTTGTCTACTCCGGGGGCCTTGTTTCGACTCAGGTCTTTCAGTGCTCTGTCAAACTCTTCACGCAGTATCGTATCTCCCATTTTGTCTTCATCTACATCCTCTTCTATTTCCATAATAGTGTCCTCAAGTACATCACCCTTGTATAGACCCTCTATATACTCCTTCCACCTTTCTGCCATCCCTTCTTTGCTTAGAACTGGGCTGCCATCTGAGCTCTTGATATTCATACACGTGGTTCTCTTCTCTCCAAAGGTCTCTTTAATTTTCCTGTAGGCAGTATCTATCTTACCCCTAGTGAGATAAGCTTCTACATCCTTACATTTGTCCTCTAGCCATCCCTGCTTAGCCATTTTGCACTTCCTGTCGATCTCATTTTTGAGACGTCTGTATTCCTTTTTGCCTGCTTCATTTACTGCATTTTTATATTTTCTCCTTTCATCAATTAAATTCAATATTTCTTAAGTTACCCAAGGATTTCTAGCAGCCCTCGTCTTTTTACCTACTTTATCCTCTGCTGCCTTCACTACTTCATCCCTCAGAGCTACCCATTCTTCTTCTACGGTATTTCTTTCCCCTATTCCTGTCAGTTGTCCCCTTATGCTCTTCCTGAAACTCTGTACAACTTCTGGTTCTTTCAGTTTATCCAGGTCCCATCTCCTTAAATTCCCACCTTTTTGCAGTTTCTTCAGTTTTAATCTACATGTCATAACCAATAGATTGTGGTCCGAGTCCACATCTGCCCCTGGAAATGTCTTACAACTTAAAACCTGGTTCCTAAATCTCTGTCTTACCATTATATAATCTATTTGATACCTTTTAGTATCTCCAGGGTTCTTCCACGTATACAACCTTCTTTCATGATTCTTAAACCAAGTGTTAGCTATGATTAAGTTGTGCTCTGTGCAAAATTCTACTAGGCGGCTTCCTCTTTCATTTCTTAGCCCCAATCCATATTCACCTACTATGTTTCCTTCTCTCCCTTTTCCTACTGCCGAATTCCAGTCACCCATTACTATTAAATTTTCGTCTCCCTTCACTATCTGAACAATTTCGTTTATTTCATCGTACATTTCTTCAATTTCTTCGTCATCTGCAGAGCTAATTGGCATATAAACTTGTACTACTGTAGTAGGTGTGGGCTTCGTATCTATCTTGGCCATAATAATGCGTTCACTATGCTGTTTGTAGTAGCTTACCCGCATTCCTATTTTCCTATCCATTATTAAACCTACTCCTGCATTACCCCTATTTGATTTTGTGTTTATAACCCTGTAGTCACCTGACCAGAAGTCCTGCCACCGAACTTCACTAATTCCCACTATATCTAACTTTAACCTATCCATTTCCCTTTTTAAATTTTCTAACCTACCTGCCCGATTAAGGGATCTGACATTCCACGCTCCTATCCGTAGAACGCCAGTTTTCTTTCTCCTGATAACGACATCCTCCTGAGTAGTCCCCGCCCGGAGATCCGAATGGGGGACTATTTTACCTCCGGAATATTTTACCCAAGAGGATGCCATCATCATTTAATCATACAGTAAAGCTGCATGTCCTCGGGAAAAATTACGGCTGTAGTTTCCCCTTGCTTTCAGCCGTTCGCAGTACCAGCACAGCAAGGCCGTTTTGGTTAATGTTGCAAGGCCAGATCAGTCAATCATCCAGACTGTTGCCCCTGCAACTACTGAAAAGGCTGCTGCCCCTCTTCAGGAACCACACGTTTGTCTGGCCTCTCAACAGATACCCCTCCGTTGTGGTTGCACCTACGGTACGGCCATCTGTATCGCTGAGGCACGCAAGCCTCCCCACCAACGGCAAGGTCCGTGGTTCATGGGGGGGATCTTGAGCTCTGATTTCCCTTATTTTATCATGATGGTCTTTTCTCCCTATGGAGATCGGCGTCAACAAAATTTTCGCATTTGAAGGAGAAAGTTGGTGATTCTGAAAGAGGATGGACAAGCGTAGTGTTGGCAGTCTTCTTAGCAGGTCTGTTATAGTTTCTAAGTGTCCTGCCAATAAACCGCAGTCTTTGGTTGGCCTTCCCCGCAACATTTTCTGTGTGTTCCTTCCCATTTAAGTTGTTCGTAATTGTAATTCCAAGGTATTTAGTTGAATTTTCGACCTTTAGGTTTGCCTGATTTATCGTTTAACCGAAGATTAAGGGATTCCTTTTAGAGGGTCAACTGCCAATTTTCGCACCATTCGGATATCTTTTCTAAATCGTTTTGCAATTTGTTTTGATCTTCTAATGACTTTATTAGTTGATGAACGACAGCGTCATTTGCTAACATCCGAAGACTGTTGCTCAGATGGCCTCCAGAATTGTTTATATAGATAAGGAACAGCAAAGGACCTATAACACTACCTTGGGGAACGCCAGAAACCACTTGTTTCATTCGATGGCTTTCCGTCAATTACTACGAACTGTGACCTCTCTGACAGGAAATCACGAATCCACTGATAACGATATTCCATAGGGACACAATTTCACTACAAGCCGCTTGTGTGATACGGTGTCAAAAGCCTTCCTGAAATCCAGAAATACGGAGTCAATTTGAAAACCCTTGTCAATAGGACTCACAATAGCTTTTGATGTTATCTTGGAATTGTATACAAACAGTGGAATTTTCCACTTTGCTTTAATTCTGCTGTGGTACTGTACATTACATATTTATTGAAATAAGTACTACTTTGTATTAAAGATGTACACGGAGAATCCGAAGTCCACAGAGTATTTTGTCGTAAAGGTGCTGTGGTCTCCGATTACTTGTCACAGAGCAATAATACAGTTGCGATTTATTCCGATTGTTATCCCAGTTAGTGTCTTTAAGAACATATACTCACGTCAGTCTAAAAACCTGTAATATAAAATTAGAAAACAGTACATTAAGAAACGGAGAGCACCGGACCAGCGCTCAGACGCCACGCTGCACTCTGGAGTGGGTGCCTCCCCTGCCGGAGAAATTGGCCTTAGCGTCGTTGTGCCTGTGGCCACAGTTCTCGGGGAATCCGTTCGCGATTGCAGGGTACTCTTCATCGACGAATCCGTCCATACCGCTGTGTGTAGCTGTTGCGACAGAACTACCGGTAATAGTGTTACCAACAAAAAATACCGAAAGTGAGGAAAGGGAACAAGTTTGTTTCCAAACAAGGTGCACAGCGTATGCCGCCAAAATTTGCTCTGTTGAGCAGATATTTTCAGTGAAGTCCAGACACACAGATAAACGGGGACTAGAAATCAAACGGAGTGCAGTTATTGTGTAGAGAGCCACCGGAGACCGTGTTTCCCTTATATCGAAGTGTTCAGAAAATATCTCCTAAAAACCTTCGAAGTTTTTTCGGTGGAGATCGGGATTACCCTCTGTACATCTCCTGCTATGCTTATAATTATATGCTTGTATATGGCGTATTGAAAAAAATTGAGTTTCTTGTATATTAAACTTGCCCATAGTAGTTTTGCATGGTGAGTGCCGGGTCTGGCCTCGTAGATCTAGAGGCTGGCGATGTGGAAGCCATGCAAAAGTAACTGGGAGGCGAGTGAGTGTGTGTTCGCTCTTGAGTGTTCCATAACTCTCCTCGTCTTCCCACAAGTGTTAATGTGTTCAGTCTTTTTATTTCAGACTAGCATACCAAAAAGTGATGTAAGTGAGATGCACATTTTGTTGACGAAAGTTACATCTCTTTTCAATTACTTGTGTTGTTATGCTGAAAAAAAAATTGTATGCATGCCTACAGAAGTTGATTGTGGCTATGTGCAGTGCTATATACCTTTAGTACCTTTGCGTTGCCTTATATTTGATTGTCCATGCATGGTGAGTGCCGGGTCTGGCCTCGTAGATCTAGAGGCTGGCGATGTGGAAGCCATGCAAAAGTAACTGGGAGGCGAGTGAGTGTGTGTTCGCTCTTGAGCGTTCCATAACTCTCCTCGTCTTCCCACAAGTGTTAATGTGTTCAGTCTTTTTATTTCAGACTAGCATACCAAAAAGTGATGTAAGTGAGATGCACATTTTGTTGACGAAAGTTACATCTCTTTTCAATTACTTGTGTTGTTATGCCGAAAAAAAAAATTGTATGCATGCCTACAGAAGCTGATTATTGTTATGTACACTGCTATGTACCTTTAGTACGTTTGCTTTGCCTTATATTTGACTGACCATGCATGGTGAGTGCGGGGTCTGGCCTCGCTGCTCTAGAGGCTGGCGATGTGGAAGCCATGCAAAAGTAACTGGAGAGGCGAATGAGTACACGTTCAATTCCGAGCGTTCGCTGTCTCCTTTGCCTCGCAACAAGTGTTTGCGCGTTCGCTTTCGATTCGCGTCTCAGCAAACAGCTCACTGAAATCAATGTCACGTAGATTTAGTTCCAAAACGTGCACTACCTTAGACCAGGGCTTCCCAAACTGTGTTCCGCGGGTACTGAATAAATGCTCCGCGAAATATTGTTAATGACATGGCGTTCCTTTTCGACATTTCCACGATAATATTTTTTTAATTTTATAATGATTTCTGTGTTGATATTTACTATCTAAAATTGAAGAAATTACCGAATAAAACAAGTTTTGTTTATTTTGAAAGTTCTATTAACCTTCAAAATAGACTAGGTGTTCTGTCAAAGCAGTAGGATGCTCAGAGGAAAAGTTTGGGAACCCCTCCCTTCATCAAGGTGAGCATAAACTAATTTATGAAATGTCGATCTAAACAATCACAAAATACTTAAAGAACTATTGTTCGTGTGCAAAGGCAGAAATGAACTCCATTATGTTTACAGAAAACTAAAATTACCGTTCACTTGCACTTTCTGTTCAACAATGTCACATGTTTTCATATTATTATTGTATAGCAAAGTAATTTTTAGTATCACAGATGCTTATTCCAGTCAGTGCAGATCGATGCAGGCTATTCAGAATTGAAAGAGGAGTCAGTCAACGAGTCGTGTGTTGTAAATTATTCTCAACAGTCTAGAGGAAGCATTCATACGAACGAAGGTTATTGCTGGATTGCAGCAAATGAGAAAAGATCGATAAGAGCAAGTAATGGGAAGTGGATTGAAGTCATCAGCAAACGAACGAGGGCAGCGTGGATGCGCATCACTGTAGACTGTTTTGAACGAGTATTTTTGCGTGGTCTCCACCGCAGCAAGCACAGAAATATTTGTTATGTGAAAAAGGCGTTTTTATTAACAAAACAAATATAAATGTCTAGAGTTTATCCAACAACCCTTGCTTCAAACTCACTCTAGAGGCTACCCTTGTACCTCGGTTAATAAACATTTTCACACCCATTTTGTGTAGCCTTCTGCTATTATTTTTGCACGAGGAATCACTTACCAAAGTACTCTCACCTACAGTGTTTTAGATACAGTCTCTAGAAGCTGGAATGGACTGTATAATTATGCGCTGAGTACTGAAGTACACTGCCGCCGTCTTTTGTGTTGTTGTGAGAGTTTCCTAAGAGTAACTGTGCACGGCAAATGCCGCACCTGGCCTTGTTGTTCTGGGGCTGGTGACGTGGAGGCCATAAAAAAGTAACCGGGGAGTGCACCACAGCACGTTCGCTACGGAGCGTTTTTTACCCCTTTCGTTTCTCCCCAAGTGTTTATTTTGCCACGTATTAATTTTGTGTGTCTTCAAATCGCTGTCTAGTTCTTTCACAAAAGTCTAATATTTTATAAAGAAACAACAGACATTATCGTCAAACATACAAATGTGGTATGAAGAGAGCGCCCCCCCCCCCCCCCCCTCTTGCCTGCAGCGAAGTAGTCGCTGTATTGAGGTGGCTTGCTTACATGCAGCAAGTGTACGGGTTCGTCACAGCGTTAAATATGGTTAGGCAACAGCTATGATAAAATTAGATGGCAACACAGATCAGCAACAACTTAAAATGATCTATTGATACAACTTCTATAATACGTAATTGAAAAATGAAGATTGTGCATAGCAATATAGTTCAGTGTTCACTTGCAGTAATCTGTTTTAAAATACTGGTGTAGTTCCACATCTAGCGAATGATCAGTAATGGCCCGCCGCTGTGGCCGAGCGGTTCTAGGCGCCCCAGTCCGGAACCGCGCTGCTGCTACGGTCGCGGGTTCGAATCCTGCCTCGGGCATGGATGTGTGTAACGTCCTTAGGTTAATTACGTTCAAGTAGTTCTAAGTCTAGGGGACTGATGGCTTTAGATGTTACGTCCGATAGTGCTTAGAGCCATTTGAACCACTTGATCAGTAAAGTCTCTTACATAGTGTCCAGTTTGGCTCCTCTTGGTGGTCTCTGAAGACGGGTCCTCAGACACTTGCTGACACACTGCCCTGATACTGTCTCACTGTTGTCATGCTGCTGTCTTCTGAGTGGAAGCGCTATTTGCTTATGTTCACGTGTAGCGGATGGACGTCCGCTTGCGAACTATTTGTGTGACGTAATGCGGATGCGTAACAGTCCTTGTCGTGTGCTCTCCTTGAGGAGTCTAACCTTAACTGCATTGTGCCTGAGTTGCAGACAGCTCGATGGTATTCTGTGTGGGCTCTGTTCCGTATCTTGCGGAGGGAACAGCAAAATGGTAAGTAACCCCGCAAAACAATTAAAGAGTAACTTTTTCGGAACCCCCGTCATTTCGCCCATTGAAACGGGAGTGAAAGTTAGCTCAAAGATGTCTACAATCTTTCTCTGTTATGGTACGAGAGCGTGACGCCCTGCGACTTCACCCTCACGCTCGGATACATTCCAGACAGCAGTGTGTGTCATACATTCGCGAAAAAAAAAAGGGCAGAGCTCAGTAGTTCATGTGACGTGTAGTGTGGTGCAAAATGGGTTGTTGATGACCCATGGGCACCAAATTGCACCACAATTCTACCGTGAACGTGTCACGCAATAGAGAGGTCGTCACACCCCTTTTGAACCACATTTCACGGCTTCGATTGGCGCTTATGCGATGCAGATCAGAAGCGCTACGCCCAGCGTTGGAATCAAGTGGTTTGCTTGTGGGTAGCCGAGGGAAACATTTAAGACACACCGCAGTTAAGAATCGACAAGAAAACGCCTCATTGGATGATGAAAAGGGCAACAGTGAAACCACCCCTTCCCTTGGGCGTTGGTTTCCACAAATTTTGTGGTTGAAAACGACAGTGCGATGAGCATTTGGAATTATGATCCCCGGTGTACGATCCCTACAAACGTGACATGAAAGGGCAATTCGCCACATACTTTAAATACTGATAGGTGCACCTTTCATAGCAATTTAACTTCACCATCTACAGAATGTTTGTGAGAAAGCCTGTAACTGAACGAATGTTATTTTCCACAGAAAAACTGGTTCCGTCTATGTCGTTTCTTTATACACTGAGGAGCCAAAGACACTGGTACACCTACCTAATATCATGTCCCCTACCCCTCCTGAGCACACAAAAATGCCGCAATACGACGTGGCATGGTCTCAGCTAATGTTTGTAGTAGTGCTGGAGGGAACTGACACCGTGAACCCTGCAGGGCTGTACATAAATCCGTAAGGGTACGAGGGGATGGAAATCACTACTGGACAGTACTTTGCGAGGCATCCCAGATATGCTCAGTAATGTTCCCATCTGGGGAGTTTGGTGACCAGCGGAAGTGTTTAAACGCAGAAGAGTTTCCTGGAACCACTCTGTAGCAATTTTGAACGTGTGGGGTGTCCGACTGTCCTGTTGGAATTGCCCAAAACCGTCGGAATGTACAACGCACATCAATGGATCTAGGTGATCAGACAGGATACTTACGTACGCCTCATGTACCAGAGTGGTATCTATACGTATCAGGGGTCCCATATCACTCCAATGGCACACGCCCCATACCTTTACAGAGCCTCCAGCATGCAGGGTCCATGGATTCATGAGGTTGTCTCCATCCGCTCGATAAAATTTAAAACCAGACTCTTCCTTCCACCTAGGTAAAAAGTTACCAGTCATCAACAAACATTCCCATGTCGGTGTTAATGGGCCTTCCTTGTTGTGCAGTTATTAAGTGCACACGCGTGGGCCTTCGGCTCCGAAAGCCCATATCCATGATCTTTCGTTGAATGGCTCGCACGCTGACACTTTTTGATGGTCCAACAATGAAATATGCAGCAATATGCGGAGGGGTTGCATTTTTGTCACGTTGAACATTCTCTTCAGTCGTCGTTGATCCCGTTCTTGCAGGATCCTTTTCGGGCCGCAGCAGTGTCGGAGATTTGATGATTTGCCGGATTCCCAATATTCACGGTACAGTCGTGAAATCGTCGTCCAGGAAAATCCCCACTTCATTGCTACCTCAGAGATGCTGTGTTCCATCGCTCGTTCACCGACTATAACATCACGTTCAATCTCACCTAAATCTTAATAAGCTGCCGTTGTAGCAGCAGTAACCGATCTAACAACTGCGCCAGACAATTGTTGCGGACCAAAGCGCCGTATTCTGTCTGGTTACGTATCTGAACACGTATGTCTATACCAATTTCTCTGGCGATTCGGTGTATAACTACGACGTGTTTCGAGAATATAGTCACATTTTTCGAGTGCGTGTTGTCACTAGTTCTCACACACGATCGTCTGTGTGTGTTTACTTCCGAGTGCGATGCTGCATTTCTCCCGTCTTGCTACGTCTTTTCGACTGCAACAGCCACACACTTTTGCGCAGACTATCTGGGTTACTCAGCCACAGACGTAAAACAAGAGACGAAATCCTATTGGAAGTAAAGCTGTGAGGACGAGTCATGGGTCGTACTCTGGTAGCGCATCGGAATAGCATTTCCCCGAGATAGGCCAAATCCTGGGTTAAACAAGATTTATTTTCAAATATCTTTCACGCACAAGAAAAAGTAATATCATCCCATTTCTAACCGTGATAAGTCAATGCTGACATTGGAGTTACGTTTTCTTTGTATCTGAGTATCATCCGTAAAATATCGTATGTTTTCCTCATCAGAAACTATTACTCGCAAACGAGTGCACGCCCTGGAGAATGGTTGTAGGGTGAGAGTCTTGGACCCTAGCGTACATCACCGTATAGATTGCGTAAGAAAGTCGACCCCACTGCTGGGGACCTCTTCCTGTTAGAGCAACGCCCAGGGGATGGCAGCGATGTCGAACGTTGCCAATGACGGGAGGGGTATGATATTAGGTAGGTGTACCAGTGTCTTTGGCTCCTCAGTGTATAAAGAAACGACATAGATGGAACCAGTTTTTCTGTGGAAAATAACATTCGTTCAGTTACAGGCTTTCTCACAAACATCCCGTAGAGAGTGAAGTTAAATTGCTATGTTCGGTGCACCTATCAGTATTTAACGTATGTGGCGAATTGCCCTTTCATGTCACGTTTGTAGGGATCGTGCACCGGGGAATCATAATTCCAGAGCTCGGCAGGCCGGCTTGTCAACGCGCGAGTGAGTTGCAGCTGTCTAATAGAGAACACAGGAATCGCAGCGCCGCATCAGTCGTTCTACGCAGAGGAATGCGGCGACGGTGCCGACCTGCTAACTAGCCGAGAACCGGCTGGAATGCCGCGCCACCGACTTGGCAGCGGCCACCGTACCGACTGGGCGTGCTGGAGAGCCAGCCAGGCAGCCACCCGCGAGGGCAGAAATCCGTCTGCAGGCCTCTCGAGTCGTGAAGGTCGCGCCAGTCGAGAGGCGCCGGCCGCGGTCCTTGAGGTCCGCGCTTCGCGCCGAGTGGCCGCCTCGTGTCGCGAAGGTGACTGCGGGGTCTAGGGGACGGGACGCGGCTGCACGTCTTTTTTTCCCCGCGCGAAATCGTTGAGTCAGCGCGGCGCGGCTCGGCGGCAGGAATAGCGATGACTGTGGAACTGCGCAGGTAGCCACGTGCCGCTTTATCGCCCGTCGCTCTCCGCTCAATGAGTCGTCTGTCCTGTTCGGGGAGCGCGATTCCTATCTCCTCTCCTCTCTCCCCTTCCATTTCCTTGTCTCGATTTGTCAAGCTGCACAGCATAGGCACGTCAGGCGGTATGTCGCAACTCCTAGCCCGGCAGCAGCTCTCTCTCTGCTGCTGCTGCTGCTGTAACTACCACTACACCGCTTTCCAGTTGCTAAAGAGCGAAAGTATGCATCAGTTTTTGCCGAGGAATCTACAGCAGGCATATTGAGGCTGTATGAATTTCTAGGGACAATGGCGACTTTCTTCCTGTCTTACCACAAATGTTTAAATTGAAGGGCTATTGAGACACGTGGGATCGCAAAATGCACTAATTTCAGTCGTGACGAAGCTAATGGGAGTAGACTACCTCTTCCTTCCTCCTGCCCTCCCCGCGAACGGGCTTAACCGCCAGCGCTATGTAGTATTATTCGTAAGTACCTTCGGGGTTTCAGATGATGATCGTCCGGAAATTGCCAGAGATAATACAGAAAATAGAGACATATCAATGGACAGAGCATCTCTACAAGTTTTTAAATCACGTTGCACGAGTTCTACATGGACACCGTATATGACACGGCAAATTCCCCTTCCCCACAGAAGAAAAAACTCAAAGCGTAAGCTCATGATCACCTTGTTTTGGGTCTGTGAAGGCGTGATTCTCATTGATGTGATGCGAAGAGGCGTTACTCTTAATTCAAAAGCATGTGACACAAAACTCAAGACGCGCTTCCGGCGCCTTCGTTGCCATAGCAATCCAGGAGATGCGTTGCTGCAACACGATAACGGTCCACCCCACACACGTCTGAGGCCTGCTGAAAAGTCGAGCTGTTCTAGGCGCCTCAGTCTGGAACCGCGCGACCGCTACGGCCGCAGGTTCGAATCCTGCCTCGGCCATAGATGTGTGTGAAGTCCTTAGGTTAGTAAGGTTAAAGTAGTTCTAAGTCTAGGGGACTGTTGACCTCAGATGTTAAGTCCCATAGTGCTCAGAGCCATTTCGAACCCTTTTGAACTCCTGAAAACATTGCAAAAATTGGGTTGGACCGTGTTACCCATCCACCTACGGCCCTAACCTAGCCCTCTCGGACTTCCACTTGTTTGGCCCATTAAAGTATGCCATTCATGGAAGACATTTTGAGGATGATGAGGAGGTGATTTACACAGTGAAGCATTGACTCCGCCACCAGAACAAGGATTGGTCCAGACAGGGTGTACACGCCCTTGTTTCGCGCTGGAGGAAGGTCATAAAACGGGATGGAGATTACGTGGGAAAATAGCGTGCTTAGATGAAACGCCATTCTTTTGTGCGTGTAATACTTATTATGTTTACTAAAGAATTATTGAAGAAAAAAAATGCGGTGCAATTCTTTGTGGACAGTCTTCGTAAATAGACAATTTAAATCACAGTCGTAGTTCGCCATCCGCAATGGATACACAGAAAGTGGAACACAACTTCGCAATCAGTTTCAGTGGTACCTGTAAAAGATCCAGAATTCCGTACACATTCAAAAGTCATCCTGCACATATACAAGCAAAAAGGACGAGAAGAGGACGACGAGGCAAGCAAATAATCCTAATAAATACAGGTCGAGAAACCAGTGGCTTCTCCAATACGCCATACTATGACTACGTACATGAACACGTTGTGACAGGTTCCCCGAGGACCCAAATTGTAATTATGCACGTTAAAAATTAATACAGGGAATCAACTGTACGCGGATCGTCCTCATGGCACTCAGACACGCCATAATAATAATAATAATAATAATAATAATAAGAAGAAGATATAAAAGTCCTATATGTGTTAATATGTTGAGCTTCAAGTGCAGCTGTACATGTGGAGAATGTCAGGTGGGATACTTATCGCCGACGTACTCGTAACGAGGGAACTTTGCACATTTACATATTTCTCGGGATTGGAGTCTTCCCCTCCCTTTCCTCCCCCTGTGTGCCAGACTTTTCCCTAGTTAGGTGGTTCGCGAGCTCCCAGCATCGGTCGACCTTCCACGGGCCGACCTTGGCGAGAACTGCTCGTGAGTAATTTTCTACTGCACGATCGCACTGCCGACTGCCGCCTACGGGCAAAGAGCGGCGCTGCCTGGAGGCGGTCCAAGTTCCGCAGGAAAGCTGCTCGGCGATAAATCGCTTCGAATTACTTCGTGTTACGGCAGCAGTAAATTTCCATTATGAGCTCACACTTAAATACTTTTTACAGAAATTAAACTACTATGTAGAGCACCTCAGATTTACAAGGAGGCGCCCACGCGGAGGGGCGGTTGTGTCTTTCGCCGGAGGATGCCGCCGCTAAGCGAACGCCGTCTTACCTCCATACGTTTCTAACATTTCCATATTTTTCTAGCTCTGAATGCAAGTTGATTCCAAACGATGGACGGAATAGGTAAAACAGGTATTTAACCAAGGGTATCGGCATTCTTGAAAGTCGCCATTCACCGTGTTTTTAACTTCTAGTCCTGTTTTATCGTTACGTACCTTATTCATAAGTAGGTCTTGTATCGTCTTTGTAAGAAGCAAGCTGTGAGTTACGGTTTCTGAACTTGTATTGGGCATAGGGCTGTAAAACCCTGTAAAATTTAAAATCAGTAAATGAGACTTTAATATTGTTGGAACTGCTGTTGCTGTTGCTAATGATGACGTTAAATAAGGATGATTGTGATGATTACGGTACCTAGAAGATAACAGAATCGCAGGAAGTACGTGTTCAGTTCTCTCTTCGAGATTAGTTTTAATCAGTGTTACTGTCGTTAGTAATAATTTTCGTTACTTTTGCAGTAACTGTCGTATGGTTTTGTTTTACGATAACTAATACTGTTGTTATTGTTTGAGTTTACTGTTATCAATATCAAATTTCTGATTAGCCCATTTTGTGATAAATGCTTGATCAGATGCAATACAGGACCTCAAGAAAATAAATAAGTTGATGACTTTAGTGCCCGCCGCAGTGTTCGGCTTTTGTATTTACCCAAATTCTCAGTCCACGATTTTAAGAGGCAGTTAAACCTCTTCTCTAAGGCGAAAAACGTAATCTCTTTTAATGTGTTCAAAATTTTGCATTTTTATAAATTCGAATTGAACCACACAGACGTCTTACATGTAACTGTTCATACGACAGCGTTTCATACGACAGTGTTTCCATTCACTGAAAGTCTCTCCTCATGAGTTGGAAGTCGCACATTTAAAAAAAAAGGGAATAAGTTTTGTAAGTGGAAGTAGATTGGCTGGAGGCTCTCTTTCTTTGCAGACAGTATTTCGCGAGTGTATCTTGTTGTATTAAAAGCCGTCTTCGAGAATTGGCAAACTACTGATAAAATTGATGTATTGAAGTTTTCTCCGCGTCTGTCGTGTAAACACAAAGACTATACCGGCAGCTGTCTCTCCTGTGGGTCGTGAGGCACATTTTCTCTGGTGTTTCGGCAGATCTTTCCGGTTTCCGTTTTACAACGTGTAGCTAGGGTCAGCACTGACAAATTCTGCTCATCACGTCTTTCACACGACCCAGCGTCGATGGCAACCGTGGATTTTTCTCCGATTACAAATAAAATTATTTTTAAAGTGGAATTTTACATCCCATTCGATAGACGTATCGATACAGACATGTATTAATTTATCGACACGTATTAAGAGGACCAGTGAAACACGAGGAATAACCAGTGCTCCAGCAGCGAGTGAGCAGCGGTGCTGTAGCTGTTGTAGTGCTGGTTATTACTCGTGTTTCACTGTCCCTTTTAATACATGTCGATAAAACGAATATTGAATTATAGTAATTAGGGACCGCTCTGTCGAATGGGCCACTTTAAAAATAATTTTGTTTGTAATGGGAAATAAATCGACACCTTCTATCGATGCTGGGCGTCGCTTCGAAGACACGATTATCAGAATTTGTTTTGGCTGACACCAGACACACGTTGTAAAAATGTAATTCCAAATATTTGCCGAAGCAACAGACAAAGTGCAACTGACGACTATCAGGAGAAACAAGCTCTGTATGTATTTTTAATAGTGCCTAACGCGATTCTCTCTTCTGGAATTGCCGTGGGAATTATGTCTAAAAGTTCGTGTTGCAAAGTGGATTACATTGCACCATATCTGCAATCAAATAAGTTGAATGTCAGGTGTCACGAATGCTAGGGTGTAACACTTCTATTGTATCGTTGAACAGACGCTTTCGTCGAAGAGTGTTTTAAGTGTGTTACATTTGTGCTGGTGGCTCAGTGACTGAGAGTCTGACGGCAAAGCCAAACGACCGGGGCTCAGTCGTTGGTCGGTTCTAGCTCTTTTTTTCTGCTACTTCTTACTTTTTCGTGTCTAGCATCGACCTGTCGACGCGAAAAACCGCGAACTGCCGCAGTTGTATAAATCTCTGGACATTTTGGGAGTGATAGAGCCTTAAGTAGTGCGCACGCGGAGTGCGTCTATAAGGCCTGATCACCAGGCAAGTGGTGGAAGAATTCGTCAGAGGTAACAGAAGCAGGCCGCGATGTATTGAGGGGGGAGGGGGGGAGGTCTATCTGGCCGCATAGTCGAGCGCGTTAGCACGCAGCTCCCGGGATTCGGGGGTCGCGCCGGGGATTAAAGATGAGGGTCAGTGGGCAGGCCAGTCGAAATGTGGTTTTTAGGCGGTTTACCACATCCGACGCTGCTGCTACTCACATTCCACCTCAGGTAGACGCTTCTCAAACATTTAGAAACGTTCGAACGCTTCCACATGGCAGACAGTAGACGCAGACTTTTGGTGTCAACAAATACCGTATCGGCGAGTGGGAGGGAAGGGGGCCAGGGGGTGGCGACATGAAGGGCATCTGGACATCCTCTACCACTAAAATTGTCAAATGGAAAAATTACCGCGCCAACCCCATAAAGAGACAGGGAGAGGGGGAGGGAAAGAGGAGGGGCTGGGGCTATGAGTACGATTGGACTAGCTGGAGTAGGGGATATGGACCCAAGAAGATGGAGGAGGCTGACTGTCGATTTCTTAAGTGTGGCCAGCCTAGTAAAGTATAAAGGAAACCGCGCATAGAACGTGTCTGCAACACGTCCATTAGTATTGCTCGAGGGTTTGGATCCCCACCAGGTCAGATTAAAGGGAGACGTCAGATCTGTTGGTTGGATCAGTACCGTAACATTACGGAAATAGGAACCCCTGGAGGGAAGATGACGTACTTTCTGCGAAACATTATTGACAATTTGTTTGAAAGATATAACCGCCAAGACAAAGAACGAAATTCTCGGATTAAAAAGGGTGTAAGACAGGGATGTAGTCTTTCCACCCTACTGTTCAACTGCAGTAACGGAAATGAAAGAAAGGTTCAGGAGTGGAATTAAAATTCAAGGTGGAAGGGTGTCAGTGATAAGATTCGCTGATGACATTGCTATCCTGAGTGAAAGTGAAGAAGAATTACATGATGTGCTGAACAGAATGAACAGTCTAATGACTGCAGAGTATGGATTGAGTGAAAATCGAAGAAAGACGAAGGTAATGAGAAGAAGTAGAAATGAGAACAGCGAGAAACTTAACATCGGGATTGATGGTCACGAAGTGGTTGAAGTTAAAGAATTCTGCCACCTAGCCAGTAAAATAACCAATTACGGACGGAGCAAGGAGGACATAAATAGCGGGCTAGCACTGGCAAATAGGGAATTGCTGGCCAAGAGAAGACTACTAGTATCAAACATAGGCCCTAATTTGAGGAAGAAATTTCTGAGAATATGCGTTTGGAGCACAGCATAGTATGGTAGTGAAACATGGATGGACGATGGGAAAATCGGAACAGAAGAGAATCGAAGCATTTGAAATGTGGTGCTACAGACGAACGTAGAAAATTATGTGGACTGTTAGGTAAGGAATGAGGAGGTTCTCCGTAGAATTGGAGACGAAAAGAATATTTGGAAAACACTTACAAAAAGAAGGGGCAGGATGAGAGGACATCTGTTAAGACACCAAGGAATGATTTGCATGGTGCTAGGGGGAGCTGTAGAGGGCAAAAACTGTAGAGGAAGACAGAGATTGGAATACATCCAGCAGATAATTGAGGACGTGCTACTCTGAGATGAAGAGGATGGCACAGGAGAGAAATTCGTGGCGGTCCTCATCAAACCAGTCAGAACACAGATGAAAAACCTGTTCTGTGGTCAAATGACGGTTAAGTCTTTCAAAAAAATTTATGTGACTGTGGCTCCACGCAAGAGTCAAATCATTAACTGTTGAGAAAGTTCAGAGAACCAACATTTGCGACATACAGCAGGCTACTGCCAACGTACATCTCGTTTAACTAAGCCATAGAGACAGTCGTGTTTCCCTCGCTCCGTTTGCAAAAGCAACACGAGAGGAAATGAGTAAGAATAGTACAAGGCACCCTGTACCGCACACTCTACCTTTGCTTGCGGAGTATTTATGTAGATGTAGGTGCCAGTTCCGAGGTCGTAGGAAAGCAGAGGCAAACGAGCTCCACTAGAACCATGCCTACCAAAAGCACTTTATGTTCAAGACTGAGGGTTGTGGAAAACTTTGCCCTCGATTACATATGTAGTACTTTACACTGCCCATACGTAAGCGCGTCCGCCTTTTGGATTTCATTCGCGGTAGGTCACACAACTTCAGTCTCGAAACTATGAACAAAAGTGACCACGGGCCACCCTAACAGCTCGAACAGTGCTACACGGACTCTAGTTTACGAAGTCATACCAAAAACCGTGGAGTTGCGGGCGCGCCTGAAGGCGAGAACGGAGAAAGGCCGAGTCGACTGGGTGTAGGTATCGATCGAGGTGCTCGCGGCATGTGTCGACCGAGGCCGGCGGCGGCGGCGTCGGGGGCGGCGTCGGTGGGCGTCCCGGCGCCGCCGTGGCTGCCGCCTCCCCTCACCTGGCGGCCGGCGCCGCGGCGCCTCTCCAGTTCCCGTCTCCAGGGCTAGGCTTCCTCAGAGCCTGAGCGCAGATCGTGGACGTTGATTGGCAGTAAACCGCAGAAAGGCGAAAGTGATAAGCAGTAGCAGACATGAGATTAATGACAAACTTACCATTAATATTGAAGAGGACCACGAAGCTGGCGAAGTGAAGATAATCTGACACCTTGGAACAGAGGACGATATAAAAAGCACACTAGCACAGACAAATACGGCATTCTCGTCCTGAGGAAGTCTACTTATTGGTATCAAACATCGGCTTTAATTTGAGGAGGAAATTTCTGAGAATGAGAGTCTGCTAAAGCATTTCATGCTTTGAATTATGGAGTGTAGGCAATTCGAAACAGAAGAAAATCAAAACGTTTGAGATGTGATGCTATAGATTAGATGGACTAATAAGATAAGGAACAAGGAAGTTCCGCACAGAATCGATGAAGGAGAGAACGTAGGAAAACACTGACAAGAAGAAGGGACAGGATGATAGAATAACGTCCAAGATACTAGCGAGAGCTGTATAGGGTAAAAACTGCAGCTGAAAACATAAATTATGGGGCTCTTTAAGAAAGAGAGAAAGAAAGTTAATCTTCTGGAGGAGCTTGCAATTTACATCCATAGCTCCAAATCACCACTCCTAATTCTCAGTGAACAGGCAGGTCTTGCAGACAGGTCATTTCTATACATCTTTAGTGAAATATTTTAAAAATAAAAAAAGTAACTCATGGCCCCCTCACAACAAGCAATTTAAGCAATTTTTTTTTGATGACGTCTATTTAACTTTATAATTTGCCAGCAAGCATTCTATGCATTATAAATAACAGTGGGGTTCCACAATCATGTAACAATATTATTTTCATAATTTGTAATATCTATTATGTATCTGTGTGTGCGGTATCTCTGTACCTCTTTGGCCTAAGCTCTTTGACCTTAGCTTCTTTTTTCCGATATGATAAACGTAGTGTAAAAATGATATGAATGTACGAGCTATATGTGAGGACTATAATATTTTACAACACATGTCGCTTAGTTACTTCCAAATGTTCATTTGGGTCTATTTTGTCATCATCACACTATTTGTTTTCGATTTAAACCAAGGGTGTCCAACTCACGGCTCGCTGGCAGCCCAACGCAAGTATCAATGCATCTGTCGTACGATCGGTAAAAAAATTGAAAAATTTTCCGTTTATGTAATGTAATGAAAATTGTGAAATTCTCATGTACACAAGGTAAAATTAAATGCATCTTACTGTTTTAGATTAAAGAATCATAAACTAATAATATCTAAATGCGCAGATGTGTTAATTACATCTACATACTTCCGACAGTCTTCTTTTTTTCTTGTTATTGTTAAGGTTAAATTATGTGCAGCCCAAAATACTCGTTTTCTTCCGATGCGGCCCAGGTAAGCAAAATGGTTGGATACCCCTAACTTAAACAGTGATTCCCAACATTGAACACGGAAACATGTGCATGAATGTAAACCACCTGAGGATGGGCACAAGCCCGAATCCGATCATTTGTTACGTAAAATTGCCTTCTATTGTGACTGGTGGAGGTTTTTATTCTACACCGCGTCTTCAAGCGATTGCCCCTTGAGTTTCTTCAGCATCTTTTTGAAGCTCTCGCATGAATCAAACAAACCAGTGACGTTTCGTGGTGCCTTCTTCGCATGCATTCTTGGTAGACTTGGTTGATATCGGTCTCACTCGCTTGAGCACTGTTCTAGGACTGATTACATTGTTGCATTATTGTATCAGTGGACCGTAGTCCGCCACCTGATTTACTACAATGAGCCTTTACAGTCATTCCTTTTCATATCCTACAAAATGTTACAGCCAGGTATTTGGCCGAGATGGCTGATTCCAACTGTAAGTCATCGATGTTGTAGTCATACCATACCATACCACGCTGTTTTCTCTTTCGTGAAGTGTACAATTTCACATTTCTGAACATCTAAAATAAAGTTGTAAGTTTTTCACTACTTTTCCAACTCCTACAAAAGTGTGACTAAATATATATGTATTTTTGGACTATCCTTCATTTAAGTTAACTGCGTAATCTAGAAATATTTGGGAGTTAATATTTTCTTCTGGGTCATTAACATATAAGATGAAATGCAAAGGACGCAACACTTTTTCGCCGTCGCACAAGTTATTTCTACTTCTGTCGATAACTGTGCTTTAAAGATAACGCACTGCGTCCTTCTAGCCAAGAAATCCTCGATTATTGAGAGAACTTATGAAAAATCTGCTTCCTCCTTGCTTAGAGACCATGAGAATAACTCGAGGTAGCCGATAAGGAAGCCTAAGGATGCCTTCATTTTCTTCTTCGCTTCATTCGCGAATGAAGTAGGCTACGGTGGGGGGAGGTTGCTTTAGTGGCTGTACACATAGTTTTTTTCGTATATTTTATTCAGGTCTATGTTTCTAAAATATCGCCACGTCTTATAATAATAAAAAACACATTATATTGCATTAGGCGTCCGGCTGCTGCTGACACTGCCGACTGAATGTTGTGCAGAACCAACTTTAAGCTGTGACCAAATGTTCTCGGGTTCGTCGTGATACAACCTGTCGAATTTAGTGCTCGTCATCATCTGCCAGAGAACATCATCAATAGGAAACTCGTCATAACCACGCCGTTACTCGAATTCTGTTTTCATCAGAGAAACCCACTTAGCATACCTACTTTGTCATACAGATTCCAAATGTAGTATGGAGTCTTGTGACTGCTCTCGTCCATATTTTCACTGGAACTATGAGAAAACTCTTTGATTGTTACAACATTGTTGTTATTTTAGAGTCAGGTGCTGATTTCTGATGATTTGTAGTAGTTTTCGCTGGAGTTATTCAGTAGCCACACCTTTATTACTTCGAGCGATTCCTACGACGGAATGCGATGGAAGAGTACGTTGTTGTAAATTGGAGCGTACTCTGTAACTTTTTAAATGTGAATTCGAACATTACCTGGATTCCATGAGTGGAAGCAGACTTTGTCACGTTTATCTGACTTTCAGGGGGCACCTTCTGGGTATGTAATGAGTTGCGGTTTTCGCAGCTGAACAAGACGTGAAGTTCGTCATAGTGAACACAGTCTGGCGGTACCCTGCAAAGATGAGACGAGAAATTAGCTATATTTATCGACCTCGTTGCGGAGGGGTCGAAAGTGGATAGAAACACACGGATAGAAGAGAAATATACAACTTGAAGAATGGCTATTCACTTTCATAACAGCCTTAATTACCTTGCTGCTCGTCAGTACATAAAATCAGTAAGAATAGCAATGAAAAGTAATAAATGACATAACTAAGCGAATTAAGCTCCTAATCGTTATCTGCTGTGAATAATACTTTAAAGGACGGAGAGCCGCAGCGGGTAGCCACGTGGTGTAGGGCGCCTTGTCAAGGTCAGCGCGACTCCCCCCGTCGGAGGCTCGAGTCCTCCCTCGGGCATGGGTGTGTCTGTTATCCACAGCGTAAGTTAAGTTAGATTGAGTAGTGTGTAGGCTTAGGGACCGATGACCTAAGTACTTTGGTCCCATAAGACCTTACCCCAAATTTAATGGACGGAGAGATTTTTCTAAAGGTCACTGACAAGTACGAAGCTTTCAGTTTCTGAAAAAGTCTCTCTTTTTTTTTCTATGCGTCTGTATGTATTTCATGAGATTTCCTTTAGTTACCAGACGGAAATTCCATCTCAAAATTTCCAATCGTGATTCCCTCCGCCCAACTCCCAGGCTCAGTAGTTGTATAAGTCGAAGTCCTACAACAGCCCGCTCTTTTATCGAGCGTTATGAATAAAAGATAAATGAAAAGCAAAAGTGGCAGAGGGTACTCACCATTTACCCTCTCTCCTGTTCCATTTCTTCCTCTGAACCTCTTTATCCGATGGAGGGATCGTAACCAGCTGTTTGCCTGCCAGTAACCTCCAACCTCCGATTATTTAAAAAATCGAAGTTCGAAGAGCTTCAGATTATGTGTAAAGTTTGTTGGAAGTCGGAAAGTGCTCTCATTCTCAGATACTCGACGAATATAGTCTGTATAATTTGCGCGCCGTCATTTACTCTGCCTCAAGGCGTATGTACGGTTTACAACTGTAACATTTGTCTTACTGAGTTCAACTTTCAACGTAAGGTCATTTGCACGTCATATTGAGTAGGTTATGCCAGCGTTTAAAATTTTTAGATTCGGCCAAAAATACCGAAACTTATCGAAACTTGGTTGTGTCAAAAATATCGGAACTCAATTTTGCGTTCCCCCTGCATGCTGTTAGATAGCATGCAATTAGGTCTGGGTGAACGGATGGTTTTAACTGTTTATTAATGCAGTTGGTAGCCGATGTTGTTACTTTTGAAAAAGCTGGGGAGAGGTTTTGTATTATGCGATGGACATTCGAGCGCCTTTTGTTTTGTCTTAGATCGACTTCGGTCTTTCCTTGTCTGGCAAAGTCTGATGATGATGAAAACTTTGTAGTACTAGCAACAGACCAACCGTTTAGCTCCAAACGGTGTTTCTCGTTTTGCTACCCGAGCAACGTACATGGATAGACTCCTAATGAGACAACATACTTTAAAGAATGTGCTAGCGTATATAGAATTGAGCATCGTCTGTCTCAAACGTGAGAGCACTGACAGTAGCTGTGCTGCAGATGCGTTTGGAAAATCCGTTCGTAACAAACATACTCTAGATAAATGTTGTAGTAGCTCTAGCTGTAGACGGTACAAATCGAGCTACGTGAAACTAACTTGGGCTTATTTTTGCTTCTTTCGTTCGTAGTTATTCTCCAGCGATGTTCCCTGGAAGCTAAAATTAATAATAGTTCGACTGACGAGTTTACTAAATATGTCTGGTAATATTTATTCCCAGTGCAGACTGATACCATCGTCATAATTGTGAAGAAGAAAAAAAAATACGATGCGTGTAATCGGTGTCTGCGTTTAGCGTCCGTATTTAAACGTCGACGGCGACATGTAGCGGGTGTCAGAACGCAGACAGAAACAACCGGAAAGCAGCCATAAATCTGTGCCGGTGACGCGCCGGTGTGAATTCAGCCTTACGAGTGCCAAACGGGATGGTCAGCGGCAGCGATTTTTATTTATATTTAGAAACGAAACCCGGCGCCAGATCTGGTAATAGGTTTAGTGCCTGACGTATTACCGCTGTTAGCGTCACCAGTTCCGACGCTGTCCGCCGCAACAAAACGCATCGGAGCGACCTCTGTCGGGACACTCACACACGTGTGTGTGTGTGTGTGTGTGTGTGTGTGTGTGTGTGTGTGTGTGTGTATAGTTTCGGCTTTCCGCCCTTTTTTCTTTTTTTATTGTTTTAGCGCCGCTTTCCGCGTGTTTTATTCAGGGTGGTCGGTGGACGGAAGTTCCGATGAGTGGCGCTATTAGTGGTGATGCACGCAAGCCTGCCGGCCCTGTGACAACGGAAAGGGTTAAAAGCTGTCCACCCCAAACCCGAGCGCGGGCGCGCGCACACGCCGCCCACTCTGTTACAGCGACTAATTTTTCTAAAAGCGAACGCACTCCTCGCGTTTTCCCACAGCACTTATTTTATTTTACTGTTTTTTTTCCCTCGCTCCCCTTCTCGCTTTGTTCCCCTAACTCTCTCTCTCGTGGCTCGTTGTTTCAAATATGGGACAACACGGCACGGCACGGCTGGACACAGCGCGGCGGCCTGAACACGGTAGACGACCGCGTGTTCTGCCCTGCTCTGCTCCGCTCGCCGCTAATCTCGTAAATTGAGGCGGAGGGACACGGCGTGGCCGGCGCGGGCAATCTATTAGATTGCCTGATCCGCGTTTAAATGTTAATCGTCGGCGCTCCGCGGGCGGCTGTAATTAGCGCTCTCCGGAGGACAGGACAGCACAGCGCAGGCCGGGGCGGCGTGGGCGACGCGACGCACGCCGTCTGCCGTGCCCTGACGCTGACGTGGCGTCGTCGCGGTACTCGAGCGAAGCCGGCGCCCGGCAGGGGGCAGAGCGAGGCTTCAGTGGGCTGTCCAGTTCGTACGCAGACACCGTCGTGTAGTATGGCTGAGGCAGTGGTTCCCAATCCGGGGCAAATTACCCAAGAGGCGTAAAACAACTTCTCTGGCGCTAAAAAGAAGACACTTCACTTGAGTTTCAGTCAGGAAACTAATTCAATTAAAAAAAAAAAAAAACACTGCCGTCAGCAACGCCTATATGAGACAACAAGTGTCTGGCGCAGTTGTTAGATCGGTTACTGCAGTTACAGTGGCAGGTTGTCAAGATTTAAGTGAGTTTGAAAGTGGTGTTACAGTCAGCACACGAGCGATGGGATACATCGTCACCGAGGTAGCCATGACGTGGAGATTTTCCCGTACGACCAATTCACGATTGTACCGTGAATATCAGGAGTCAGATAAAACATCAAATCGATATCGCTGCGGCCGGAAAAAGATCCTGCAAGAACGGGACCAGCGAAGGCAGGAAGAGATTCGTTCAACGTGATAGAAATGCAACCCCTTCGCAGACTGCTGCAGATTTCAACGCCGAGCCATCAACAACTGTCCATTCCACGAAACATTAACGATATGCGCTTTCGGAGCCAAAGGCCCACTCATCTTCCCTTGATGACGGCGCGATACAAAGCCTTACGCCTCGCCTGCGTCTGTCAACAACTACATTGTACTGTTGATGACTGAATACATGTTGCAAGGTCGAACGAGTCTCGTTGCAAACTGTACAGAACGAATGGACGTGTATGGCTAAGTAGACAACCTCATAAATCCGTGGACCCTGCATGTCAAGAGAGAACTGCCCAAGGTGGTGGAGGCTGTGTAATGGTGGTGGTGGTGGTGGTGGTGGTGGTGGTGGTGGCGGCGTTTGTAGTTGGAGTGATATGTGACCCCTGATAGTCTTGATACGACTCTGGCAGGTGACACATACATAAAATTATGCCTGATCACCTGCATCTATTCGTGACCATTGTGCATTCCGACGGACATGGGCAATTCCAGCGTGAGTATGCGACACCCCAAACGTCCAGAATTGCTCAGAGTGGCTCCAGGAACACTCTTCTGAGCTTAAATACTTCCGCTGGCCACCAAACTCCCCAGACGCGATCATTATTGAACATATGTATGACGCCTTGCAAAGTGCTATTCAGAAGACGTCTCTGACACTCTCGTACTTTTTCGGATTTATGGACATCCCTGCAGGATTCATGGTGTCAACTTCTTTCAGCACTACTTCAGACATTAGTCGAGTCCATGCCACGACGTGTTGCGGCACTTCTGCGTGCTCGTGGGACCCCTATGCGATATTAGGCAGGTGTACCAGTTCCTTTGGTTTTTCAGTGTATTGTCACTGTTTCGTAATGGTGTAATACTCGTTACGTAAGCAATCAATAACTACCTTTCTTATTCCAGGAAGTAGCATTACCTTCTGTCCATATCTGGTGGAAGTTACAGCTTGTCCAACGAGTACTCGAGAAACATCTTCCTCACATAGTCCACCAGCAACGGCGCGGTTATTTCTGCTCGTCCTACAGAAAACACTTTGACTCAATTTGGGGTGCTTTCTCCTTCTACAGTCCTGTCCACACGCCTTTCCTGTTATAAAAATGCGTAATGTTCATAGGCTGGAAAAGGCTGTGACCGTAACTAGCCGCACTATACATCTCTACAGGCCGCAACAAAATGTTTTTCGATACTAGTTTAAGCTGAGCGATTAATTGATAGGTACTTTGCGAGTACAAACTTCAATGTACTATGTCTTGTTTGGTTCAAGACACAGCTAAGCCCGTGCTAGTCTTACGTTACAGGTTCATCATTCACTCACAGTTACGCTCACTCATGACAGTCAGCTTATGCAAGTAACCAAACCGTTACCAAAAGGAATAACAAACGGATTGTCTGTGACAGGATGTTCGCTCAAATATTACATAATTTGACCACTACGAATGTTCACTTTGTGGTCACTCCTTGTATAACAGGCCACGCGGATTGTAGTTATTCAAATGTCACTGTTTACATTTTAATATAGGTATTTCACGTGTTCGTCTTTTTCGCAAGTTCGCGTCCACTTTGCGGAACTTCACGATCGAATTTTAACCATTGATCTGTAAAATTTTCGCGTCTGTTCAGAGTTCTTTATATCCACGTCCAAACATGATCACCACTGAGTTTCGAACTGTCCTCTTTAGACTTCACAGAGAAATTGTTTTCGCCAGCAAAATACGCGTGAACGTACTGCCCTCTGATTGATATACACTCCTGGAAATGGAAAAAAGAACACATTGACACCGGTGTGTCAGACCCACCATACTTGCTCCGGACACTGCGAGAGGGCTGTACAGGCAATGATCACACGCACGGCACAGCGGACACACCAGGAACCGCGGTGTTGGCCGTCGAATGGCGCTGGCTGCGCAGCATTTGTGCACCGCCGCCGTCAGTGTCAGCCAGTTTGCCGTGGCGTACGGAGCTCCATCGCAGTCTTCAACACTGGTAGCATGCCGCGACAGCGTGGACGTGAACCGTATGTGCAGTTGACGGACTTTGAGCGAGGGCGTATAGTGGGCATGCGGGAGGCCGGGTGGACGTACCGCCGAATTGCTCAACACGTGGGGCGTGAGGTCTCCACAGTACATCGATGTTGTCGCCAGTGGTCGGCGGAAGGTGCACGTGCCCGTCGACCTGGGATCGGACAGCAGCGACGCACGGATGCACGCCAAGACCGTAGGATCCTACGCAGTGGCGTAGGGGACCGCACCGCCACTTCCCAGCAAATTAGGGACACTGTTGCTCCTGGGGTATCGGCGAGGACCATTCGCAACCGTCTCCATGAAGCTGGGCTACGGTCCCGCACACCGTTAGGCCGTCTTCCGCTCACGCCCCAACATCGTGCAGCCCGCCTCCAGTGGTGTCGCGACAGGCGTAAATGGAGGGACGAATGGAGACGTGTCGTCTTCAGCGATGAGAGTTGCTTCGGCCTTGGTGCCAATGATGGTCGTATGCGTGTTTGGCGCTGTGCAGGTGAGCGCCACAATCAGGACTGCATACGACCGAGGCACACAGGGCCAACACCCGGCATCATAGTGTGGGGTGCGATCTCCTACACTGGCCGTACACCTCTGGTGATCGTCGAGGGGACACTGAATAGTGCACGGTACATCCAAACCGTCATCGAACCCATCGTTCTACCATTCCTAGACCGGGAAGGGAACTTGCTGTTCCAACAGGACAATGCACGTCCGCATGTATCCCGTGCCACCCAACGTGCTCTAGAAGGTGTAAGTCAACTACCCTGGCCAGCAAGATCTCCGGATCTGTTCCCCCATTGAGCATGTTTGGGACTGGATAAAGCGTCGTCTCACGCGGTCTGCACGTCCAGCACGAACGCTGGTCCTACTGAGGCGCCAGGTGGAAATGGCATGGCAAGCCGTTCCACAGGACTACATCCAGCATCTCTACGATCGTCTCCATGGGAGAATAGCAGCCTGCATTGCTGCGAAAGGTGGATATACACTGTATTAGTGTCGACATTGTGCATGCTCTGTTGCCTGTGTCTATGTGCCTGTGGTTCTGTCAGTGTGATCATGTGATGTATCTGACCCCAGGAATGTTCAATAAAGTTTCCCCTTCCTGGGACAATGAATTCACGGTGTTCTTATTTCAATTTCCAGGAGTGTACATCATAACTAATTAAATATTAGAATTAAACCGCGCAACCTTGCGGCTTTTACTACTCACCAGTAACAACTTAACATCTTTAGTGTACAATTTATCAAATTAACACATTTATAAATCCACAAATTTGAAAATAAAGCCCTTTTTGAATAATAAAATTATCCTAAAATGTTTATTGTTTCCCCAGTACCATAAACTGGCTAGTTGTAATTTACAATTTCCCCTGAATACGATTCAGTCCCAGGGTGTCCCATTGACGAGTATGTCTTTGTACCCGGAACCAAAATCAAAAATACACCAAGCAGATGTTATTTACCTACGAGGGGACGGGAGTTATTACCCAAATTGATAGCGTTTTCTGTAACTTTGTTTCCTGTGAACATACAGACAACTGTACATCTTTTTTAAATAACATCCTATATTTTGCATTCGTTAATCCAGTTCCTCTCCTTAAGACCTGTTCAAGAATGTACCCTTCGCGTAAACACGACGCTATTATGATCGTAATACAAAACTGACTCTGACTCCCCTGTTTTGGCACACTATGCATGTATCCAGGCTGACATAACTCGTCTACTTGCTGGAGATGACTTTAAACAAATGTGCACCGGTGATTCAGTGAACCGCAATAAAAGAAAAGTAGCGACGGTGCAACATATCGTCTAAAATAGATGAGTTGCATATCTATGATTTTTCGTTAATCTACATTATAGTAAAAGAAATATTCATCTATACAGGATTGAAAAGAAATAACTTGCAATATTATTTGAAGACTATGACTTTACTTCCCGATATTGAGACTGACATTTAATTTTTTTCTTTTAACATTTGGATGCGTTTGATCTTCATTTTTGGAGAAAGAGTCTGATCGTCTGTATGTTTTATAGTATCCATGGTGTTACTCCTTTGAAAGATAATACAACCATTAATGATGAATCTCCCTTGTCTTACAGCTGAATTAATATGAATATTAAATAGATGTGTTACTAAGGGGAAAAACTTGTCGTATTCCAGAGGTTTCATTTAGATTATTTTCTTTCTAATTTCACTCAGGTCACTTGTTTTTCTGCGGACTGTGTAATTTAGGTAATTTAGGATGACCTTCCGTTACTGTCAAGCAATGTGCTGGAAATAATTAAGGATCGATCTTGGCTTTTTGGCTATCTTCTAGAGAAGATTCGCCGTTTCAATACGCCTGACCGCGTCAGTTTTTCTCGTGAGGGTAACTTCGTGCAATCTTCGACGAAATAAACTTAGAGAACGGCGCAAAAGTTATCTGGAATAGCAGTTCCATCTGTGACTCCAGAGCGCAAGCCGAAATGTTAATTGTACCGGTAATCGAAGTGGAGAACAATTCAGGCTCTGTCCACGCGAGCTATTGTGTGGCCACGAAATTTAAAGTTTCTGACTACTAATTAAGATCATTAGTATTGTTGAAAGTGCAGCATTGACTTTCTGATGTTCTGTATATATTGGGAAAGGAAATTATATTTCTGTCAACTCGTTATTTCTCTGTCGTTACGAGGGACCATTTTTCCCTGGAATATCAAAGATCGTTATTTTCCATCGGAACCTTATTTTTTAAGTGAAGGAAGAGTTTTTGTTAATTTGGAGTAATACTTGTAAACCGGCTAGAATAAGGGTTTTCTTTTAACTTTCAACTTGTCGACATTATCATTTCGACACCTCTAGTCAACTATTTACGAAGTTTTCACTTGTACAGACTAAAATCGTTCGTAACACTATATCAGTCTATCCTGTGTTGTCAGTTTAATTCCCACAGCATATATACTCCAGATATTAGCAGCAGTCGACTAGAATGTTAAAGAGGACAGACTCACTGATTCCGTTGAATCATGAGTAGCGAGATGTGATAACCTCATGGAGGACGAGGGCGTAACCCAGAACTCGACGGACGTCAGCCATTTTTCTGAGTGGCGGGAAATATTATGTCCTTTTCAAAGACAGTGATGTGATTCGTGTCCCCGGTTCTGCAAACGTCTACACCGCAACTCACTGCGTAAATTCCATGTGGGGGAGGTCGCCTTCGTCATGATTTGGTAATCGTACAGCCAGGCGAAACAACTACTAGTAGTCATCATGCCTACTTTATGTAAATCGTTTCTGAAAAAGGTTTTACTAACACTTAAAAATCACAGGAATTTGACAGATGTTTCTTAACTGTTCATAATACCGCTTTTGAATATTCTGTACATGATTTTGAATATTCTGTATATGCTATAATAATATGTGAACAAAAAAGATCACTTCCGTAGATTTCTCATTCCCAAGAAGAACTTGATTAATAATTCTTTAAAGCTATTGTTATAGTCCCACCATGGTAAATGTCTGTAAAGACAGTGACGTAGTTTGGAGTAAGCTGACGTGGAAAACAGAATGACTTGGTTATTTCATCGTTTCTGGATAATTGTGAAAGCAAAAGGTTATTTTCATGGATACAGTTCCTGTTTGGATTTCGTGAACAGCTACATCTGCACTTATTCTGTATTTTGCACACAGAACTGTATCGAATATGCAGAGAAGGGAATTAACACCACGTTGTTCTTATTTCATAAAAAAGATGCCAACAATATCTCGTATTAGCCTTTCCCACTACAAATATAATGCGAATGTTAACACGTCACATTATCATATCACAAATATGACCTCGTATATCTATTGCTGGCCCTCAAACAGCAGGAGATACTGCATTGCACTAGTGTGACAAAAGTATTTGTAGTCATGCTAGATGATACTAATTTGTTGAGTGATTAGAACATATGGATTCTTTCCGTGCGTGGGTGCAAATTACCGCCTAATTGAATATAGTTGTGCACTGTAATGCTTCTAATGATCTGGAATGATCATTTCAGTTCTTCAGTAACATAATAAGCGCGCGTCCTATTTTGATTGTTATTTTATGGTTGCTTATGTCCATTATCTCTCTCTGCTACAGAAGAATGCTGAAGATTAGATGGGTAGATCACGTAACTAATGAGGAGGTATTGAATAGGATTGGAGAGAAGAGAAGTTTGTGGCACAACTTGACTAGAAGAAGGGATCGGTTGGTAGGACATGTTTTGAGGCATCAAGGGATCATAAATTTAGCATTAGAGGGCAGCGTGGAGGGTAAAAATCGTAGAGGGAGACCAAGAGATGAATACACTAAGCAGATTCAGAAGGATGTAGGTTGCAGTAGGTACTGGGAGATGAAGCAGCTTGCACAGGATAGAGTAGCATGGAGAGCTGCATCAAACCAGTCTCAGGACTGAAGACAACAACAACAACAACATGTCCATTATTCTTATTGTTATTATTATTGTTATTGTTGATGTTGTGTGGTGTTTATAACAGTAAAAACAACAAATGCGTACAGTTAATTCGATTTCGTATTTTATCACGTGTTGGAAACTTAATAAGCCTCTAGCACTGCGTGATGTTTCAGCGGGTAGTTCGTGTCGATCTCAGTCTGGCGGTTCTAGGCGCGCAGTCCGGAACCGTGCGACTACTACGGTCGCAGGTTCGAATCCTGCCTCGGGCATGAATGTGTGTGATGTCCTTAGCTTAGTTAGGTTTAAGTAGTTCGAAGTTCTAGGGGACTGATGACCTCAGATGTCAAGTCCCATAGTGCTCAGAGCCATTTGAACCATTCGTGTCGATCTCAGTAACGAGCTTTTCTGTAGTTGGCAGTTCCTCAATACCAGTGCTTTTGAAATGTCCCTCAAGATCGCTTAGCAATGCTCCCAGTGTACTGGGAGCCCCTCTGCCCACTTTCACTGTTGTTGTTTTTTTTTCAAAGTCGCTGTAGTACAACACTAAAGCCGTCGTATCTGAGAAGAGTCATAAGTTGTTTCTCGTCGATTCTGCTATCACCTACAATGACTGTGTCAAAAAAATCCGTATTTCCTTTTTCTTCACATTTGTGATGCCTGCTTTATTGGGTTCCAGCAGTCGATCTGTGTGAAGTCTGAAGTCTCAGAGGAATTTGGTATGTTGTTTTTAGACAACATTTTCTGACTTTTGGTCCCATTAGTTCCTTGCCACCGGCAGATTGGGATTGTGGCAGAAGTTCTAGTGGTGCGTTCGTGCCACATTATTGTGCCTCTGCTTGTAATTAGTTTGAGTGATCTTTTTCCACAGCTCAAGATATGATCAACTGTTTCTTGAGCTTCTTTGCCGAGTATGCTTTTCTTCTTCTTCTCTGTTTTTTTTTCCCCTGGTTACTCAGTTCCTGCTTTTATGGCGTTAGTTCTGATGGCTTGTTCTCTTGCAGCAAGAATCAGTCCTTCAGATTTGTTCTTTAGCGTTCCGTTGGTCATCCAAGAGCAGGTAGTTCCTTTATCTCTATTTTACCTTCAATGCTCTCCAAAAATTATCGACGCAGTGTTTGTTATTATTGTTATTAATAGAGCGATAGTCATCGACGTTGGGGAACTTTTCAAGTAATTCCCTCTTTAATTTTTGGAACAGTACTAGACAAATGGTGAGTAGTTCACTTAGTAAAACGTCATTAATTGGTGAATGTACGACTTTAATATTACACGTTTCGGGATAGCCCATCATCAGATACCAGATACATCGAGTTACACAGATGAATTGAAGTTATATGTTAGGTACGTAACTGTCAGAGGTAGACTTCTTGTCACATCTGCAGTTCCTTTAGTTTTGCTTGAACAGCACCTCGTGAGTTCCTGTTTACGTCACGGCCCCGCGCCGTACGTGGCGCGCGGTGCGGGCGGGCATCTTGCGGCGGAGCTTTTGTCTGACTGGAGAACCGGCGAATTGGGATTGATAACTGCCGGCGAGGGGCCGCCACAAAGCCGTCCAAATTCTGTTGTGACTGCGCCTCGTCACCCCAGCTGCCTACTCATTGTCTGCTCCGGGCCGCTTTTAAAGGTCCGTGTAAATATTGCCGCGGGTAAAGGGGTGGCGGTATCGCCAGAGTAGAAGCTATTCTTCACAAAGAATGAGGCTACGGAGAATCCGAGTGACGGTGACTATAATCCCATCACCGAAGATGATGTTTCTGTTTTCATTTTCACTCATTTTGTATCGCGAACGGTCAGGGGAATGCTTTGTTCCGTAATGACATACGAGTTTAATGTATGCCACCGTCCTTCACCGTACATAATTGCCCTTGGTCCTTGCTCCTTGAAATGCGGAGGAATTCGTAAAAAATGTTTAGAATAACTGTAAACTATCATCTACAGCAAATGAAGGACTACGTTTTCAAGGACTGCATTGACACTTCCGTGCGTTACACGTGCTTCAGTTTGGCATTATTTTGGTCACAAAATGTTCGTCTTGTGCTTTACTGAAAAGATTTCGCTTACTGTTCAAACTACATCGAATTACAGCTTGCAAGCTGCTCCCCACAGAAATGAGATTTATGGGTCTGAGGATGACCTGCATTGTCTGTGAAATCTTATCTTATGGGACTTAACTGCTAAGGTCATCAGTCCCTAAGCTTACACACTACTTAACCTAAATTATCCTAATCACAGACACACACAGACACAGACACAGACACAGACACACACATGCCCGAGGGAGGACTCGAACCTCCGCCGGGACCAGCCGTACAGTCCATGACTGCAGCGCCTAGACCGCTCGGCTAATCCGCGCGGCGATGACCTGTATTATAGGTCGAAGCCGGTTATCCTAGAAAATACAGCAAGTGACCTAGACGGCGTCTTCCTCCACTATAATTAATATGTATGACGACGCAGTTTGTAAAACGATGCGAATAAACGTGTCAGAGCCTCTAAAAGGGTTTCCAGTGACTATGGTACAAACGATCAGGGGAGACGAAGAAGAGAGTTGGGTTGATTTCGGGAGAAGAGACCAAACTGCGAGGTCATCAGTCTCATCAAGGATGAGAAGGATGGGGAAGGAAGTTGGCCGTGCCCTTTCAAAGGAACCATCCCGGCATTTGCCTGAAGCGATTTAGGGAAATCGCGGAAAACCTGAATCGGGATGGCCGGACGCGGAATTGAACAGTCGTCCTCCCGAATGCGAAGAAGAGAATGTATCAGTTTGAGATAAGGAACGAGGTAGGAAAACGACTTAGTCGAAAATTTCGATACCCAATGAGTTGTGGGTAACTCGGACTGTGGTATACGAGAAACTGCGAATCGTTTCTTGTGAGTGTAATAAATTTCTATATTACCTCCGTTGATGTTAACATTATACGCGGGAGAACCTGACCAATTAAGCCAGGGTTCAATACCGTTGTGACATAATTGCTCCATTGTTAGGAGGTGTTTCACTTCATATCCGTGCGCGTATGTCGCTCCAACATCAAGGAGCGACATCTTGCTCATAAAATTGTGGAAAGTAAGAGGAGCAACTCATTCACATCACGTTTTTTGTCTTCGATACACTTGTTGAGACTGATTCTCGTGGCAAGCAGGACTGTATAAGTGTCGCTTAAATTTTTTACCATATGTAGCAGTAGCAGTAGTTTTATTCATTTGCATATCACGTTTACAGGTATCCTGGACAAATCGTGGTGTTCGAATTTGGAAAATTCTTGTTTGACAAGGATGGGAGGGGTGGTCGGTCAACTATGGCTTAAAAGTAGGAACCACGCCGGAATTTGCCTGAAGTTTAAGTAATTTAGGGAAATCATAGAAAACATAAACCAAAATGCCCGGATGAAGATAGAGACCTCCGCCCTCCCGAACCAAAGGCTAGTCTTTTGAAAACATGGTCACCTTATTCTGTTTATACTTGGTGTACAACGATTTTGCAAAGAAGTTATTTAATATTGTGAAAGACAGTTCATCATTTCTGACTTCCAGTCGCTGTACACACTTCACACGCTCCAGAAACCTTCCCGTTTACAGAGTATTCGTTACTTGTTAGGTTTGTTACTGAGTATCATCAGGCACGCATCTTTTTGTGCGCCCTCTTCTGACAGAATGTTACTGTCGACTCATACCATATTATCCTTCGTTTTTGTACTATATTATTGTTAAACAGTACAACGCTATAAGCAATATAACAGCTCGTTGTAAAATATGAATACTCTCTCCTTTCAACCCAGATGGCAATTTAATTTTACAGTCTCAATGGACAATGAGTAAGAATCGTAAGTAAGTCTAACAAATTGTTGTCGAAGCTACACTTTGCCAGCCAAAGTCACTCATGCCATGTGTTGCTCGCGCATGGCTCTCGAAATTCAAAGGACTACTTCAAGGCACGCGAATACCGCTTACTTGTCCCGAGCCGTCACGAACTGCATGCAGCCAACAAAACATGGCGAGTGTCAAAATTTATTCAGTATTTCATGTCACTACCGACTTGGGCCACTGAGAATAAGAAACAGGAGAAACTGGAAAACTGCCGAGTCGACACGAACGTTCGGGAAAGAAACAGAAGAATAACGAAACTTTTCCGCGATATCGAATCCGGTGAGGGTAGAGATTTGGAGTAATACGGAAACTGGCTACTGGAATCGGCGCGATCTGCGTGTGAAGAAGAAATAATGCGAGTAACGAAATGGAGTCTCATCGAATATTCGTGCCTCAATAACGAATACACACTTATCGAACAGATCTATTGGCAAGAACAGCTGTCTATGACAACATGAGCGTTGTTGGAATGGGTACGGTAGAACCTCGTTAGACTACGACGTGTAGTCATAGAAGCTAGGAGACGGTACTCCGCAGTCCACCACCTAGTGTAAGCTGCGCAGATAACTAAAATTACTGCAAAAATGTTACCATATGTATATCGTTCTAAGTAGATCAAACGTAAACTGGAAATATTCTCATTTTTGTTTATGGCTTTCGAGTTTTCGTTTGCAGATCTGGGTTGCTCACCTCAGACTGGCAGACTTGCCCTGCTCCATCATCAGGGAAAGTCTGTATCGTAATTAAGGGCACAGCTTGTACAAGCAGAGTTGCATCTATCCATGTATACGTCTGTATTTTTATATTACTATTTATTCCTTCACTGTTAATCGTACGACCTATCTAAGGCAATTCTCTTTACACGCAGTTTAAATCTACAACTACGCGATTACTCTGCAACTCAAAATAATGGCTCTGAGCACTATGGGACTTAACATCTATGGTCATCAGTCCTCAAGAACTTAGAACTAGTTAAACCTAACTAATCTAATAACATCACACAAATCCATGCTCGAGGCAGGAGTCGAACTTGCGACCGCAACGGTGACGCGGTTCCAGACTGAAGTGCCTAGAACCGCACGGCCGCACCGGCCGGCTCTGCAACTAACACTGACGTGGTTGGCAGAGCGCTCATGAAACCTCTTGCAGACTTTTTCTCTGTTGTTCCACTCTGGAACAGCTAGTGCAAAAATGTTGTTGTTGTTGTGAAGATTGTGGTGGTCTCCAGTCAGAAGGCAGGTTTGATGCGGCTCTCCTAGTCTCCCAATAACTACAGCAACCTATATCTTTCTGAACCTGCTTACTTACCTCATGGTCTCCCTCTGCGATTTTTACACCTCCCCCCACTCCCCCTCCCAACTTCCCTCCAGTACTAAATTGGTGATCCCGTGGTGCCTCAGAACGTCTGCTACCAACTGATCCCTTCATCAAGTCAAGTTGTGCCACAAATTCCTCTTCACCCCAATTCATTTCAGTACCTCCACATCAGTAACATGATCTGCCCGTCTAATCTTCAGCATCCTTCTGTACTTCCACATTTCAGAGGCTACTGGTCTCTTCTTGTCTAAACTGTTTATCGTCCATGGCTACTTCATGGCTAAATTCCAAACACCTTCATAAAAGATTTCCTAACATTTGAGTATGGAATTTTAACAAAATCCTCTTCTTCAGAAACGTTTTTCTTGCTATTGCCAGTCTTCATTTAATATCTTCTCCGCCTCGACCATCATTGCTCATTTTGCTTCACAAATAGTAAAAATGATCTACTACTTTAAGTGCCAGGTATCCTAATCTAATTCCGTCGTCATCACCTGATTGAATTCGGCTACAGTCCATTATCTTGTCTTGCTTTTGTTGATGTTCATCTTATATCATCCTATCTCGACATTGTGGGTTCCGTTCAACTGCTCTTCGAAGTCCTCTGGTGTCTGACAAAATTACAGTGTCATCCACAAACCTCAAAGTTTTCTTTTCTTCTCGCTGAACTTCATTCCTCCTTCAAATTTTTCTTTCGTTTCCTTTAGTATTTGCTCAGTGTACAGATGAAATAACATCGGGGATAGGCTGCAACCCCTGTCTCACTCCCTTCTCAACCACTGCCTTTCTCTTCAGTCTCCTCGACTCTTATAACTGCCGTCTGATTTCTGTACAAGTTGTAAAAAGCGTTTCGCTCCGTGTCTTTTACCCCTGCTACTTTAAGTAATTCAAAGAGAGTATTCCAGTCAAAAATGAAAAATGAACACACACACATTTCGGTGTGAGCTCGGAGTTCTCTTATTTCGCATTTGGAGGAATAAGACTGTTACACAAATTTCGAGAAAAGATCTCGCCACAGCAAAAAACGCTTTTGTTTTAATGGTTTCCATACCAATTACTTTATCGTATCCGTGACACTTTTTCCCGTATTTCGGGATAGTACAAAACGAGCTGTCCTTTGACGTTTTCGAGGTCCTCCCTCAGTCCTGCCTGGTAAGGGCGTATGTTACGTGGTCTTCCGAGGTTTCTGCTGCTGTCTGTCAAATGTTCCGCCAGCGACCTCCCCGTGTTTCGGCTGTGTTGTGCTATTGTAGCGCTGTTGTTACTGCCCACGCGTGGTGTATCCTCTGGTCGTAATGAATGATACGTACCGGACACGACACAGCACCGCTTAGCTTGTGGAAGCGAGCACGAAAATCAGTGTGCAACCGCTACCAGCCCGCGCATTTAATTATTCCTGCGAATCGCGCACGATCGGCCGATTAATGGTCTCTCAAACGGAATACCCCCTCGGGGGTCGCCCGGTCGTCAAAGGCTCTACTGTGCATCGGCGATCACGGCGGCCTGTGGCTGAATAATTCCAACGTCCGAGGCGGCAGCCCATAACGCTTTAACGGGACGCGCAAGACGGGCGCGCGTCACGCGACTGGTTGTGCCGCCGCCGACTGTTCCTCCCTGACATGTTAAATCTTGGAGAAACTTTCACATTGATTAGATTTTTTCCCTTCCTGCCGCCCGCCCGCCCTCCCGTCCTCTCCACTCCCTTCCCCCGGGCGCCGGCCCCCGGTCCTCGGGCGGCGCAGTTAAGGAAGTTTTGGGGTACGGCGTCGTAGGGTGGGTTTATGAAGGCTGCGCGGAGCAGTCTGCATAGATATGGTCTGGGAGCAGGGCGCCGGGCGAGCGGGGGCGGACGGGCGCCGGCGCCGCCGCGGCTGCCCGCCATCCACTGTGCGCTGAGCTGGCGGCGCTGCGGCCGGAGCTGGCGGCGGGGGTGCTGCAGGTGGCGGGCAGGAGGCACCAGCAAATATTTCAGGAGCTGCTGACACGGACTAATTAGAATAAAACAATCTACATACACTGGAGAGTCAGAGAAACTGCCTAATATCTTGTAGAGCACTCAGAAGTGGAGTAACACGACGTGGCATGGACTCGACTAACGTCTGAAGTACTGCTGGGAAATGACATCATGAAGCCTTCAGGGTTGTCCATAAATCCGTAAAAGTACGAGGGAGTGGAGACCTCTTCTCAACAGCACGTTGCAATTCATCTAAGATATGCTCAATACTGCTCAAGTCTTGGGAGTCTGGCGGCCCGCGGAAGTGTTTAAACTCAGAAGAGTGTTCCTGGAGCCACTCTGTAGCAATTCTGGACGTGTGGGATGTCACATTGTTCTGCTGGAATTGCCCAAGTCCGTTGGAACGCACAACGGACATGAATGGATACAGGGGATGAGAAAGGACGCTTACGTACTGTCACCTGTCAGAGTCGTATCTAGACGTATCAGGGGTCTCATATCACTCCAACTGCACACGCCCCACACCATTACAGAGCCTCCACCAGCTCCCCTACTGACATGCAGGATCCACGGGTTCATGAGGTTGTCTCCATACCCGTATACGTCCATCCGCTCGATACAATTTGAAACGAGACTCGTCCGACGAGGCAACATTTTTCCAGTCATCAACAGTCCAATGTCGGTGTTGACGGGCCCAGGCGAGGCGTAAAGATTTGTGTGGTGCACTCATCAAGGGTACACGAGTGGGTGTAGGGCGTTACCTTGAATGGTTAGCTCTCTGACACTTGTTGATGGCCGACCATTGAAATCTGCAGTAATGTGCGGAAGGGTAGCATTTCTGTCACGTTGAACGATTCTCTTCAGTCGTCGTTGGTCTCGTTCTTGCAGTATCTTTTTCCGACCGCAGCGATGTCGGAGATTTAATCTTTCAACGCATTCCCGATATTCACGGTACTCTCGTGAAATGATCGTATGGGAAAATCTCTATTTCACCGCTACCTCGGAGATGCTGTCTCCCATCGCTCGTGCGCCGACAATAACCACCTTTAGACTCACTTAAATCTTGATAACATGCCGTTGCAGCAGCAGTAACCGATCTAACAACTGCGCCAGACACTTGCTGTTGTATATAGGCGTTGCCGACCGTAGCGCCGTATTCTGCCTGTTTACGTATGTCTGTATTTGTATGCCCATGCTTACAACAGTTTCTTTGGCGCTTCAGTGTATGTCTCCATATATTGGTCTTAATAAATGGAGCGAAGACAGTTGTTACTACATCTTTATGTGCTAGGGAAGGCCTATTTATAGGTATTTTTTCTTCAGTTAATTACAGTGTTATAAAATACCTTCTTCAGGTCTCATAGTGAAACCAATTAATCGTGTCGATAGCAGGTAATCACCGCTATGTATCTAATAGCGACTGACAAGGATGATATATAGAAGAATGGGATAGAAAATTGACGATCTGTTAGGTCAAGATGAACTTAGCTCTACGAGACGTAACGTCTCTGGTGAGGCAGTCCTGACGTTGCAATTCATAATCAAAGGAAGACTGAAGAAAAGAATCCAGACACGATCATAGGATTTGTCGGCCGGAAAACGCGATCGACATTGTAAACTGGTGTAAGATGTTCGATATTGTGAAAAAAATAGGGGTACGTTCAAGCAAAAGACGGGTAATACACATGTACAAAAACCAAGAGTGATCAATGTGAATGGAAATGAAGAACGAAATGCACGGATTAATAACAGTATTAGACAGGGATGTAGTCTTTCGCTCCTACTGTTGAATCTGTACATCGAAGAAACAATTATGGAAATAAAAGAAAGGTTAAAGAATGGGATTAAAATTCACACTGAAGGTATGTCAATGATAATATTCGCTGATGACATTGGTATCCTCAGTGAAAGCGAAGAAAAACGGGATACGTTGAAAGGCAGAGTAGCACAGGCAAAGAGGGCACTCCTGGCTAAGACAAGCGTACTAGTATCAAACATAGACATTAATTTTAGAAAGAAATCTCTGTAACTGTACATTTGGAGCATAGCATTGTATGTTAGTGTAACATAAACTACGGGAACAGAACAGATTCGAACCATTTCAGATTTGGTGCCAAAGAAGAATGTTGAAATTAAAATGGAATCATGAGGTAAAGAACGAAGAAATTCTCCGCAGAATCGGCGAGGAAAGGAATATATGGAAAACACTGACAAGAAGAAGCAACAGGATGATAGGACGTCTTTCAAGACATCAGGCAATAACTTGCACGACACTAGAGCGAGCTGAGAAGGTGACAACTGTAGAGGAAGGCAGAGATCGGAATACATCCAGCAAATATCTGAGCACGTAAGGTGCAAGTGCTGATCTTGCCGCACGACATAAATTCTTGGCGGGCTGCCACAAACCAGTCAGAATTCTGATGAACAGAAAAGTTGAGTACAAAAGAAGCTGATGTCTGCTGAAGTGAACCTCCATTTCTGCTGCGGTGAGAACGAACGACGCGAGCACATCCAAATATCCAGCACATTCAGTATTTCATGTGTGTCCAGTTCATACTGCTTACGGAGCAGTAGGTTGCAGAAATGAAGTTTTCATTTCACTTGTTGGCATTACAGTTCGTGTGGGTGTATTTATCGACTGTCATTTCTCTTTTGCCGTTTATGTTGTGAAGTTGTGTTTCAGTTTACATAAGAGTATTTTTCTACCGCAATTGCGATTTGATGGTCAATTCTAATGCCTAGTTTCAGCTTGCCGTACATATTTACAAATGTCGAATATTGTGATACTATATTTGTGTCCGGGTTTTGTAATGCAAGCGCCACTCATGCTGCCACTGCTTGTAGAGAATGCGGCAGACGGTTTCGTAACCGGAGAGTGCCTTGTTCAAGAAAGATTACTCCTATTTACACTAAACTGCTTGAGAGTGGTGCAATGAGCATTAATGTCGTGTTTGAACGTGGAAATAAACAGACCGTGGATGAGGCAGAGGACATTATTTGGTCGTAGTTGCCACGGTCGCATGTTCGAATCCTGCCTCGGGCATGGATTTGTGTGATGTCCTTAGGTTAGTTAGGTTTAAGTAGTTCTAAGTTCTAGGGGACTGATGACCTCAGATGTTAAGTCTCATTGTGTCTAGGTCTATTTGAACCATCAGTCGTAGAACTTAGTTGCTACAACAAGCACTCACAATATTTCTACACGTGTCGGTGATCCGCAAACAAAACTATAGCATAAGCATAACTAACGTGTACCGCGGATTCAACACCTTCGAGATGGCAATGAAGACGATTAGAATTTTGTTGTTGGGAAACTGCAAATGGTCGAGTAATCCCATTAATACTGTTTATTGCTGAGGCCAGTTTTCACTCGTGGCGGTATCGACAAAAGCCGTAACTCACATCGGTGGTCCTACGAAAACCCTCAGCATGTCTTTGTGGAGACAAATTTTTAAGAGCGCTGATCTGTAAATACGTTCTTAAATACTGTAAATATGTGGATCGGTGTGACAGAGAAACAGCTGACTGGGCCTGTTGCGGTGCCGCATCGTTTTACAGGGTCCCTGTTATCTAAACTTCGTTGAAAACAATATTCCATTATTCGAAGACGTTCGTTTCGCTACAGGGGTGGACATGTTATTCCAACATGATGGACACCCTGCTTATTCTAGTCGTCAGATCACACGTCATCTACCTCTAAGATTCTCCGGTAGACTCATCGGCAGAAAAGTTGGCGTTTTTTGACCACTAAGGTCCCCCGTACCCTACGCTTTTAGATATTCGCTTTTGGGGTGACTGAAAGGGGAAGTCCACAAACAAAAGCTAACACAAGTGACTAATGGATCCTACGGATTATGAATAGTGTTGAGCCCATAAAAGAACTACATGCCCACCTCAGATGAGCTACATGTGATACGTGTGTTTGTTTGGGTTACATTATAACAGCTGTATCGCCGCCAGCAGTAATAAATTGGACTCTCGTTAGATGGGATGTATTATAGCACTTAGCTCCTAACATATTTACTGTTCCTTCCTGTATGCTCCGTAAGCGACTGTAGAGCGCATGCCAGATGGTACATTGTACCAATATCACTGTGTTCCCGTCTTTAACCGTTCGCGTATAGCGCGCGGGAACATCTGCCTATTTGGGAAGGGTGCCCATACTGACACATAATCTCTGTCCATGTTGTTCTTATGTTTTCTGCCTTAAATAAACAACGGCAGCAGCAGATTTCTTTCTCAGTGTTTCTCAAATACCATGTCCCTGTTGTTGTTGTGACAAGAGACTGGTTTGATGCAACTCTCCATGCTACTCTATCCTGTGCAAACTTCATTCCCCAGTACCTACTGCAACCTACATCTTTCTGAATATATTTAATGTATTCATCTCTTTGTCTCCCTCTACGATTTTTACCCTTCATGCTACCCTCCAACACTAAATCGGCGATCCCACGATGCCTCAGAATATGCCCTACCAACCTATCCCTTCTTCTAGTCAAGTTGTGCCACAAATTTCTCTTCTCTCCAGTTCTATTCAATACCTCCTCGTTAGTTATGTGATCTACCCATCCAATCTTCAGCATTCTTCTGTAGCACCACATTTAGAAAGCTTCTATTCTCTTCTTGTCTAAACTATTTATCGTCCACGTTTCACTTCCATACATGGCTACACTCCATACAAATACTTTAAGAAACGACTTCACTTAAATCTATACTCGATGTTGACAAGTTTCTCTTTCCTTGCCATTGCCAGTCTACCTTTTATATCCTCCTTACTTCGACCATCATCAGTTATTTTGCACCCCAAATAGCAAAACTCTTTTCCTACTTTAAGTGTCTCATTTCCTAATCTAATTCGCTCAACATTACCCGACTTCATTCGACTGCATTCCATTATCCTCGTTTTGCTTTTGTAGATGTTCATCTTATATCCTCCTTTCAAGACACTGTCCATTTCGTTCAACTGCTCTTCCACTGAACAGACCAAGGAGAAAGCAAGTTCATACTCTAGTGCCATATAGTTCTGATATATGTTTAAAAATTCGAGTTGAAACGTTTATGTCTAAAGTAAGGTGGGATGTTTATGGCTAACTATGAACAGTTATATTAAGTAGTGAGCTGACTGTGTATCTGACTACGTGTATCTGTATATTTACCTGACCCCCTTTTTTTTTTAATGTGACTACAGCAAGAAAGCAATACTAGTACACCCAAACTAATTAAAACTTGTGCACAATAATGACAAATGGGGGTAAGTACATTCAAATCTACTCGATATCACTACGGCTCTGTAAATCTGAATAAGTACAGAAGTGGGCCCTGAGCGAAAATCCATAAACTGCGTGAAATACATTTCATACCTCGTATAGGTGTCACCTTGGATAACGTTGTTCTGCTCTCAGCACTACTAAACGAACTGCAGTTGCAAAAGCCAAAATATTTATATTTAGAATTTATTTCAATAAATACGACTTGGAATAGAGAGACGGAACATGACTGCTGAGAATTACTGTAATATCTTACTCGAATATCGTACTGTATTTTGGAAATTGACTTGCAATTGCTAAGCAATATCATAAAATTACATTTACGTAAACAAATGTTCTCCACAAAAAATACAGTAAAAAACTTGGGGGTTACATACAGAGCTGGTCTCATTCAAATTCGTTCTACAGCAAAAGCGCATAAATACATGAATATAGATCGATGTAACAATGCGAGAAAGATTCTTCATCAAAATTTCGTACTAATATTTGTTGCATTTTCTCAATTAATTTTACTTCAAATCTTGTTACTCACACAAATCATTAACACACAACACTGAAATTATTACACTGAATATTTGATACTAAGCGACTGCCCACTGCGGAGCATCGCAACAGACACTGTCAGCATCTGGCGCGCTACTGCCTCCTACTACTACTGAGCAACAACTAGCTGCTGCTACTGGTGCCCTTTGTTATACGTACTTTGCGTCAGCGACAGCTGCCTCGCAGCGTTCTTCTACATGTACATCTTCGTAATCGATATACCGCTTATACTCGCGGATAATACGTTGAAATCCACAATTTTCATCATATGTACCTATTGCAGAGTGTCTAGCTCATATCGCAGTTAGCATAAAATCAATTGCAATTGTTTTCCTGAAGAGATTGTCACGCAGTAAAACGACCTAATTAAAAAAGTATTAGAAAGGGCTCCTGTTGAGAAGAACTGTTGCAGAAACGGACCGTGTCGCAAAGATTTTCATTTTAGATTTATGCCGTGATTTTTTAAAATGTTTGAAGGCCAATGGACAGCAGGTAGACAAATGACCTTCCACGATGAATTCCAAGAGATTAGGAGAGACGGAGACAACGGCAAAATTGAAGTTGGATGCGTCACATTAGAAAACTCGGTGGAGCATCGTGGGTGATTGTGGCTGAGGGGCAGTGCACGTCGGATGGGCTGTTATGACGGTGCTGTGACGATAGTGGCGGGTGTTTATAGGACTGTAGAGAAGTAGGCCTCGCGCGGACAGTCGGTCAGAGGCTGCTAGCGGGGGCTCTTTTGGCTTCCATTGTCTTTCCGCGACGCTCACAGGGCTGCAAACTTTTATGCCGGCCGCGACGGCGTCCGCTCCCCCTGTATATCACCCCCCCCCCCCTCGAACCCCACTGTTTCTAGCCGCCTCCGCCCGTTTTTATGTGGGAGCCGGATTTGAATCTTCAAAGATTTCTCGATTGGGCACCATTTCCGCGTCGGCGGCGCCGGTCCGGCTGCGCGAGTAGTGTGTCTGCCCGCCGCCGCGGCGCCACCGTCTCCGCTTTGTGGACTCTGACCCACCGCCCCACACCTGCTCCGCTTCTCGTCATATGCGACCGAGGGTACGCGTGGCAGCGCCGGGCACAAGTGCAAGGACCTACGTGTCAGCAGTCGCACGTTTTTTAAATACTGCCACGTCTCCGTATCGGCTGTCCCGTGGTCACACGGTTTGTTTGGAACAGAGTCTGCTGTTTCATGGTTTGGTAATGATTGTTGTTTAACTTAATAGTGAGAGGGGGTGGGGTGGGAGAGAAGGTTTATGCTACAACTGTAACAATTTGTTGTTCTTGCTACTAACAACGACTTCATATCAGACACCAATTAAACGACCTTTATTTTTATTTTAACAAGATCGATCTCACGGCTCCTACACTTACTTTCAGATTTACCTGTTCACAGCAAAGAATTACAATGAGCCAGTGCTTACGTAATACAGGGTGAGTCAAAAAGGACTTTACAACTTTGGAATGATATAGAAATTTATTGAGATAACTTACAGAACATCTAAATGTGTCATTATGTAGCAGACAACCTCAAGTTTCATTTACCTAGTGAGTCACTACCCCATTTCGCCACCAGGATCGCCAGTGAAGTGCACAGTTGCCTTGGCTCTGAGCACTATGGGACTTAACTTCTGAGGTCATCAGTCTCCTAGAACTTAGAACTACATAAACTTAACTAACCTAAGGACATCACACACATCCATGCCCGAGGCAGGATTCGAACCTGCGACCGTAGCGGTTTCGCGGTTGCAGACTGTAGCGCCTAGAACCGCTCGGCCATCCCGGCCGGAAGTGCACAGTTAAAATTGCTACTTTCACTGCAGCGGAGCGTCTCGTTGTGTGTTTTGGATAAATGAAACAATCTCTGCAACGACTGTTCAGTGTAAATTTTGCACCGAATACGCAAAAGAACCTCCAAGTAGGCATACAATACGCTTTTGGCACAAGAGCTTTGTTCAGCTGGGTTGTTCTCTGCGACATGGTAAATCACCAGGTAGCCCGCGTCTGGATTTGTTTGAAAACTTAATAATTCCGCAGATGGATGAAGGTGACATAGATGGGACGGTTTACTACAAGCAAGACGGTGCACCACCTCATTTTCTCACTGAAGTTAGAGGTTCCCTCGATAATCGCTTCTCAGGTCGGTGGATTGGCCGTGATGTGCCAATCATATGGCCACCTCGTTCCCCAGGCTTGACACCGCTGGTTTCCTTTCTTTCGGGTTTCATTACAGACCGTGTTTATGTTACTTCCCTACCAAACAATGAAGCCGACCTGAAAAACTGAATCTGCGCAGCTGTTGCACAAGTTACGCCCGATTTGCTGCAACGAGTGGGGAAGAAATTGATTACAGGCGGGGTGTATGCCGCATCACAAACGGTAGTCCATCGAACCAGAATCACTATTTACATTTTCATGTGAAACCTCAGGTTATTTGCAACAATATGACACATCTACTGATTCTGTAATTTTTCGCAGCAAATGTCTGTATTATTCCAAAGTTGTAAAATTCTTTTTGACCCACCCTGTTCAATTTCATTACTGGCTGATAATCTGTTTACAATTTTCTCGACTTCTTCGAGGTGTGAGATTAGTTACTGCATTTATATGGATATTAAAGTTTAAAATCTCTGCATACTGCAAACAGAACATCATGACTAGACTATGGGCAGAGAAGACAGTGCGTGTTAATAGTGCTAACGTAACCATTGTACGCGAATCCATTTTCGTAAAGAAATGTGATTTGTGAGTCAGATCACGACCGACAACTTCCCCTGTGTAGCGCTGCGTTCGAAAATCACGGTGAGCAGCGCGGTCTTAACTATGCATCAGCTCGTCTATGAGAGTGTGTGTCGTGCTTAAAGATCAGAGGACGGCTTCAATGATGGTACAACAGCCACGTCGATGATCAGGCTCTCGTTCCACAGTAGCGTAACTGTTGAATAACTGAAGGCGATACCAGTACTGTCGATTATCATCATTTTGCCATTATTCTGTTAATAAAATGGAGAGCTAAAGAAACTGGTACATCTGCCTAATACTGTGTAAAGGCCTCCGAGCACACAGAAGTGCCGCAACACGATGTGACATGGACACGACTTATGTGTGAAGCAGTGCTGGAGGGAGTTGACACCATGAATCCTGCAGGGCTGTCCATAAATCCATTAGAGAACGAGAAGATGGAGATCGCCTCTGAACAGCACATTGAAAGGCATCCCAGATATGCTCCATAATGTTCATGTCTGGGGAGTTTGGTAGCCAGCGGAAGTATTTAAACTCGGAACAGTGTTCCTGGAGTCACTCTGTAGGATTTCTGGACGTGTCGGGTATCGCATAGTCGTCCTGTAATTTCCCAATGGACATGAATGGATGCAAGTGATGAGACAGCATGCTTACGTACGTGTCACTTGTCAGAGTCGTATCTAGACGTATCAGGTGTCCCATGTCACTCCAACTGCACACGCCCCACAGAATTACACAGCGTCCACCATCTTGAACAGTCCCCTGCTGACAAGCAGGATCCATGGATTCATGAGGTTGTCTCCATACCCGCACACGTCCATCCGCTCGATAAAATTTTAAAACGAGACTCGTCCGTCCAGACAATGTGTTTCTAGTCATAAACAGGCCATTGTCGTTTTGACTGGCCGAGGCGAGGCGTAAAGCTTCGCTTCGTGCAGTTATCAAGGGTACACGGAAGGGCCTTCGGCTTCGAAAGGCCATATCGATGGTGTTCGTTGAATGGTTCGCAGGCTTACGCTTGTTGATGGCCCAGTGTTGAAATCTACAGCAATTTGCAGAAGGATTGCATGTCCGTTCCGTCACATTCGACGATTCCATTCAGTCGTCGTTGGTCCCGTTCTTTCAGGATCTTTTTCGGGCCGCAGCGGTGTCTGAGATTTGACGTTTTACCGAATTCCTGATATTCACGCTACACTTGTGACATTGTGGTTCGGGAAAATCTGCATTTCATCGCTACCCCGAAGACACTGTCTCCCGTCTCAAGTGCACCGTCTGTAACACCACGTTCAAACTGCCGTACATCTTGATAAGGTGCCATTGTAGCAGCAGTAACCTATCTAAGAACTGCGCCAGACACTTGTTGCCTTACATAGGCGTTTCCGACCGCAGCGTCCTATTCTGCCTGTTTACGTATATATTTTACGCATTCCTATACCATTTCTTATGGCGCTTCGGTGTGTATGTTTTACAGTATGATAAGTAGTAATATTACATACATGAAATAAAATGACCGAAGACATTCAAATTTAAATCCTCTTCAGAAGCGGTAAAGGCATCTAGTAGGGTAGAATTGAGCAGCCGCTGATTCTGTAGCAATTTATTAAGTACTTGACCCTTTACCTGCTAAAATGAGTTTGACAAACGTCAGATAAGCGGTAAATTTACAATGAAGAGTGAGTACTTTAAAACAATTCTATTTTGAGGACTGTCAGGTTCAAAACCAGTTAAAGCAACAGCAACAGCTATTGTTTTCGTCTTCAAGTGGTGGTGTGTACCAATCACATATCTTAAATCTTACAGGTTTGCTTTAAATACATCTACTTTATTTTTAACAGCATGTGTAAATCTCAAATGATTAAAACTAATCTTATCCATATTTTTACAAGAGTTCTTCTCTTAACTTAATCTGTTTGAACAGCGTCTAACAGAAATTAATCTCCTTACGGTAGAAAGGAGCTGAACAATTTTCAAATAAATGCCTGTTGAGCGTGTAAGATTTTTCTCGTTTCTTAAATACGCATTTTGCCTGTGTTGTGTAGTGTGAACTGTAGACTGGGTCCAGAGTGTAAAACAGCCTAAAATTCACAATCGGCCTGGTCGATGTACCAAAACAAAAAGATTGACGAAAAATCATCTATGCGTCCTGCCACCTGACTTATTTTTCTAAATATATTTTTCGAATGCTGGGGTAGTCCCTCTTGAATGTCCACTCCGACATTCCTGCCCCGCCCCCCCCCCCCCCCCTCCTTGTCCAGTCGTATTTTTTTTTTTTTTTTTTTGGTACACTAGTGATAACTTAATTTACTAAATGAAAAACCTATACGTTCTTCACTTTCTTAACAATCGTTGAACCGTGCCTCCATACACACTAAGTGATCAAAAGTACCCGGACACCTGGCTGAAAATGACTGACAAGTTTGTGGCGCCCTCCATCGGTAATGCTGGAATTGAAATTGGTGTTGGCTGACCCTTAGCCTTGATGACAGCTTCCACTCTCGCAGGCATACGTTCAGTCAGATGCTGGAAGACTTCTTGGGGAATGGCAGCCGATTCTTCACGGAGTGCTGCACAGAGGAGAGCTATCAATGTCGGTCGGTGAGGCCTGGCATGAAGTCGTCGTTCCAAAACATCCCAAAGGTGTTCTGTAGGATTATGGTCAGGACTCCGCGCAGGCAATTCCATTACAGGGATATTATTGTCGTGTAACCACTCTTCCTCAGGTCATTCACTATGAACAGGCGCTCGACCGTGTTCAAAGATGCGATCGTCATCCCCGAATTGTTCGTGAACAGTTGGAAGCAAGAAGGTGCTTAAAACATCAATGCAGGCCTGTGCTGTGGTAGTGCCACGCAAAACAAGGGGTGCAAGCCCCCTACATGAAAAACTTGGCACTACACACGCGCTGGCACATGACGTTCACCCTGAATTCGCCATACCCACAACCTGCCATCGGATCGCCACATTGTGTACCGTGATTCATCACTCCACACAACGTTTTTCCACTGTTCAATCGTCCAATGTTTACGCCTCTTACACCAAGAGAGGCGTGGTTTGGCATTTACTGAATAAACATTTGATTTAACGTGTGTGCAGCGACAGCACAAGGTCAATAGATGACTAACCGGGCAGTTTTCAAGTAATTATGAAAACAAATGACTAAGAAAAAATGTGACTCTGAGTAGCATTATGCCACAGGCAATATGTTGAATCAGTTGTAGGAATCGAATCAATGGCAAACTTCTGTTTCATCATCCAGAACCTCTCCACAAGCTAGTAAAAATCAATAAACCGTTAGTCATTTCATTATTAATACACAGCATGACAGATATATCTTACGCTCTGTCAGTATTCAATTATTTTTTATCTTTTCGAGTGACTCTTGTGTCAGGACATGTCCTTTAATTACTGCGTAGGAAAGAAAGCGACGAAGTGTTCGATTATAGAGGTCCTGACACTAACGTAAAGCGCTAAAGTTTTGTTGTTGTTGTACAACTGGCGTTGCTTAACCAAATTCATGGAGTGATCCACCCAATAGGCTACAGTTCGCATCATAAATTATTACTTCACTGTCCTCGAGAACGAATATTGTATGACTTAGTCAGTCATCAGAGGTCTGAGGAGACGTTTCACAGGTCTAAGGCCTTACGAGACTTCGTACAGTATTAACGGACTGAAGGCCATTCTCGTCCTTAACTGTAAGCCTACTCCGCTCCACGCAACAGAATTCTTCTGAGCTGCTCTTAATATTATCTCTGGCAGCTACTTGGCAGCCTCTAGCGCCGCAAATGAAAGTACCCAGTCCACCGTTCGGCCGTGCACTGTGTCTGCCGAAGGGCCATCTGAGTGTAGCCAAGAGCTGTCTCAGAGGAGGAAATAAATTATAACATGGCTCAAGTGTCTTTGGATCTCCACTAATTAGCGAATTTTTTTCCAGCGATTCCAGAGGTCACCTTCCCTGTGCGTAAGAATACCGTTTTGTACTTGACTTTTAATTAAGGTTCAGTTTCTTAATAGCTCCGAAAGAACAATGGGGAATTTCTACAGTGTACATTGCATTAATGCAAAGCCACGACGCCTGTGAGTGGTCCGTTAAGGTCATTAAAAGATTTTTTTCTTCATTTTAAGTTTACCTTGACTTCAAGCTTATAACCTTTTTCAGATATAAAGCAACTCAATGTAGTTCTTGGTGCGTTTGTTGCGTTAATTTTCTACACCCGGTGAGTGGGCGTTTCTCAGAAACTGCGTATCTTTCGAAGGCGAATCCTGTGCGTCCGCATTCCGCTCTACCCTGAAAGTGTGTGTTCAGATTAAGGAAATGTTCCCTGTCATAAGTGAAACTTCTTCGTCCTTCTCAATCGACACATGACCTTTCAGTTTTTACTTAAATTGGATCTGGAGTTTTGTAAATAGTAGGGTGCGTTTTGGGTTCCGTAAGTGTTGATATGTCTTCTGTACAATTACATCTACATTATACTACGCAAGCCACTTCATGGTGTGAGGCGGAGGGTAGTTCGTGTACCACTGTCACCCCCCCCCCCCCCCCTCCCTTTTGTAATTCCAGTCTCGAATCGTCAGTGGGAAGAAAGATCGCCGGTAAGCCTGCGTATGAACTCGAATATCTTTAATTTTACCTTCATTGTATTTTCTCGAGACTCGAGATGGACGCAGAAGAAAGTGTGGCGTTGGTTGGCTCGTCTAAGAACGTATGGTCTCGGAATTTTACAGTAAACCGTATAGTGATGCTGAATGGCCCTATTGAGCATCTGCCACCCCCTGCAGTTAGCTGAGTGTGTCCGTTACGCTCTTGCGCTTACTAAATGCAGTCCTATCGTGTAGGGGTCCCAGGCCGACGAGTAGTATTCAAGTACTGGTCGAATGAAGGTTTTGTAAGCTACTTCCTTTGTGGGTGAGCTACAATTCCTGAGGATTCCTACAATGAATTTAAGTCCGGCATCTGTCTTACGTCTTACCTGCGATTAGTCTTATGTGATCATTCCACTTTAAACCGCTCGATACGCATTCTCCCAGCTCGGTATTTAATGGATATGACTGCTTCCAAATATTCGTATGTAATCGTATGGTAATGCGCGCTTCAGCGTATTTATGCTCAATAAATTACATTGCGCAGTTCCTGCACTAAGATTCGATGCCCTGCCGGCGTTTCTCCGTTTCGCTATAATTTTATAGCGTCGAGACGTCTCTGTATACAACACTATCATTCGCGAAAAATCTCGCGGTATTAGCGAAGTTATCCAATTGGTCATTTATAAATATTCTCAAAAGTAATGGTCCTGTAACACTCCTTTGGGGTACTCCCGAAGATAAGCTAAGGCGTAACAAAACAACAGAACGAGCTGGAATACTTTCCTCCTAAGGTTACTGTAATATCAAGCTGCTGAGTCCGTGGCATTCGGAAGGACAAAAATACAGCTTCATGTCCATTCATTATGACATACATTTAGTATGTATCCCTCTTTTAAAGCGATTACTAATGATAGAAATGTTAATTTTCTTTTCTTCTTCGAGAAGTTAGTTCTTTGATGCGTGTGGCTATCAGGAACGGAATCCATACGGCTCGAACTTGACCTGCAGGTAACGATCCCGTGTCACTGCTGTAGTTTCGACCACATTGTCTTGTGCAGAAAGAACCTCGTACGTGGAGCGTGTTTAATTAAACCGTATTCTGAGCTCAAACATAATGAGGTATCTCGAACAGAATGACTTACTCCGTGCCAACCAGCGTGGATTCCGAAAATATCGATCGTGTGAAACTCAACTCGCACTTTTCTCGCATGACATACTGAAAGCTTTGGATCAAGGCAGGCAGGTTGATGTGGTATTTCTTTATTTCCTAAAAGCATTTGACTCGGTACCAAACCTACGCTTATTGACAAAAGTGCATTCATATGAGATATAAAGTGAAATTTGTGACTCGGTTGAGGAATTTTTGATAGGGAGGACGCAGCTTGTCATCTTGGATGGAAGTCATCGTCTGATGTAGAAGTACGTTCGGGTGTGCCCCAGGGATTGTGTTGGAACCCTTTCTGATAATGTTGGATATTAATGACCTTGTAGACGATATTAATAGTAACCTCAGACATTTTACAGATGATGCAGTTATCTATGGTGAAACACTATCTGAAAGAAGTTGCAAAAATATTCAGTCAGATATTGAAAAGATTTCAAAGTGTCGAGAAGATGGCAACTTGCTTTAAATATTCGAAAATGTAAAGCTGTGTACTTCATAAAACGAAAAAACTTAGTATCCTATGACTATAATATCAGTGAGTCATTGTTGGAATCTGTCACTCAATACGTTGGTGTAACAGTTTGTAGCGATATGACATGGAATGATCAGCTACGCCCACTCGTGGGTAAACTAAGTGGCAGACTTCGGTTTATTGATAGAATACTGGGAAAGTGCAATTAATCTACAAAGAAGACTGCTTAAAATAACTCGTGCGTCAGGTTCTAGAATAGTGATGAAGTGTGTGAGACTCGTACCAAATAGGACTAATGGGAGATACTGAACGTATACAGAGAAGAGCAGCACGAATGGTCACAGGTTTATTTGATCCGTGGGAAAGTGTCACAGAGATACTGAAGAAACTGAACTGGCAGACTCTTGAAGATAGACTTAAACTATCCCGAGAAAGTCTAGTAACAAAGTTTCAAGAAGATGACTCTAGGAATATAATACAACATCTACGTATCGCTCACGTACTGATCTTGAAGATAAGACCAGCATAATGACAGCACCCGCAGAGGCTTTCAATCATTTTTCCCGCATCCCATACGTGATTGGGATGGGAAAAAACCCTAATGACTGGTACAATGGGACGTGCCCTCTGCCACGCACTTCACGGTGGCTTTCTGAGTATAGATGTAGATGCAGAAACAGTGTGGATTCTGTGTCCATTGACAAAGAATACGAGACTTTAGCTGGCGGTATTCCTAACATTCTACTGGATGACTGTTTCGTAAAGCCCGAGATAAAGTGTATTAGTAGTGAGGAAGTGTTAGATTAAGGCAGGAAAATTCGAAACCAAGAACGGGGTGACCCAGTTGTTAAGACACTGTCAGCATTTGCCGGATGAGTGTGGGTACATTCCAGCGCCGCCGTCATGGCTTACATTCTCTAATGATTTCCACAACCATAGCCACTACCATGTTTAACTTACCTCTCTATTGACTGCAGTTCCTCCAGCCAAGAAAACAAAGGGTGTAATTGGGAATGAAAACCATAGCGTCGCTTGACATTTTCCAAACTCTCGTAAGCTATTATGATAAGTGGAATCTCCCTTGGCAGATAAATAACATCCTAAAACTAAGCGGGACTCTAAGCATTTTTGTAGTATGTATGCGTTCGTAACTTGCTGAGCTTGCAGGCTCCTTTAGTACTGGGTCGTAATTACAGCAGCGAGAAATACTGATCAGGCGCTGACGTCCCACAACACAAACATCTTTAATATTTCACAAACTGTTCAACGTATTGAAAGTAAGTTTTCTTAAAGTGATTTAAAGGAAATGGGGAAGCACTTATCAATACTTACCTCCCTTAAATACAGAAATATTGAAGCAACATTTCTGGACGGCAGTATATTTATGGTAATACTATCTGATACGTAGAGATTAAACTAGCACTCCGTCTTCAGGCTACAATCGGCCCTTCGGGACCATCCGACCGCCGTGTCGTCCTCAGCTGAGGATGCGGACAGGAGGGGCGTGTGGACAGCGCACCGATCTCACGGTCGTTATGATGGTTTTCTTTGACCGGAGCCTCTACTATTCGGTAGATTTTTTGCCATATGTAGAGATTAGTGGTCCAGTAATATGGTAGTTACTAATGTTTGCAATGAAACTTAACAAAAGTGGATGAGCCTTTGGTTGTGTAAGATGCCGGCACCTATATGAGAGAATTATTTGTTAATTCTTAGATGATTAGAGCGAAATTCAAAGAAAGGACCGAAACGTACACAAAATTACGAACATGTTAAAGGATGAATACTTGATCAGCTGACTGACACTAATATTGATCATTAAAGAGAACCACTACGGCTGTCCGGATACACATTTATCGTGTAACGACCTGTTTTGTTTGTTAGAACATCATAAAGTTGTCGAGTTGTACCAATGCCATGATTTAAGAGGTCTTGTTAACGCTACGTAAGACAAATAGAACTCTTAAATCATGATATTCGGACAACTCGGCAAGTTGAAGATGATCTGACGAAAGAAACCAATCGTGACAACAAATGTGTGTTAACACAGCCGTGGTGTTTCTTATCATTAACACAAACTGCTGTGTAGATTTCTGGATATTTTGATAATCTGGGAGTGCTCCGTAGGCAGACCGCGAGGAAATAGCGATGCTGTGTCAACCTTGCCTTTGATTTCTCACATGTTCCGGCTGTTACTGTCAAACCTTTACACACTTCGACACACGTCACAACAGGGTGTGTTCAGATCCAGAGAATATGCGGCCAATCAAGGCCCATGCCAGTGGCCTCTGGGTACCCCAGAGCCAGAACGCAGTCTCCAAAGTGCTCTTCCAGGACCTCACTCTCCTGCTTCGACGGGGTCGCGCTCTGTCTTGCATGAACCACACCTTGTAGAAATCAGATTCACTTTGGATAATAGGGATGTAATCATCTTTCAGAACCTCCACGTACGGTTCGGTAGTTACCGTGCCATCAAGGAACATCGCACCAGTTATTCCGTGACTGGACATTGCACACCATACAGTCACCCGTTGAGAGTGAAGAGATCCCTCGATCGTGAAATACGGATTCTCAGTCCCCCAAATGCGCCAGCTCTGCTTATTGACGAACTATCCAAATGGAAGGGGGCGTCGTAGCTAAACCAAACCATACTAATTCCCATCATGCCCCTCAGACAACCGTGTAGTTTGAACCTCCTAACACAAACCATTCAGAAGTTATGACTATTTTATTTCATGTAGTTCACTAATTATCACCCTGTACATTAATATCTTGTCTATTCCAGTGCTACACAGAAGTCTTGCCTGTTGTTTAACGCGTCGCACAACTGTAACCTGCCATTGAATACAATGGACATTTGCCATATGACGTTAAACAGTGAATGATGGCGCACAGATTTCCTCGTGCTGCTCGTTTGTGCGTGTTGTTTCGTATACTGAGTGTTGTTTTCTGTCTGCCCACAGAACTCGATCCGGCACAACCTGTCGCTGCACAATCGGTTCATGCGCGTGCAGAACGAGGGCACCGGCAAGTCGAGCTGGTGGATGATCAACCCGGACGCGAAGCCCGGCAAGAGCGCGCGCCGACGCGCCACCTCCATGGAGACCTCCAAGTTCGAGAAGCGACGGGGTCGCGTCAAGAAGAAGGTGCGTGTCCCACTGTTTCTGTCTGTCTGGCGCCGCTCGCAGTGCTAGAGGCGCGACTGGTGGAGGCGCTCAGGGTCGCAGGTGTTAACCACGAGCTCTTCACGCGGGAGGGACATTCGACAGTTAGAGAGACAAACTGATATAGAAATGAAACAGTGTGGAGGAGAAGTTTCGCACTTGCATGGCTTGAGCTTGGCTTCACTGGGAAGAGCTGACAACAGCTGGCGGATAAAAACTGTTTTCAGAATGAAATTTTCATGATGTAGCGGAGTGTTCGCTGCAGAGTGAAAATTTCATTCTGGAAACGTCCCTCAGGCTGTGGCAAAGCCATATCTCGTCAACATCCTTTCGCCCAGGTGTGTAAGTTCTGGAAGTTCGGCAGGAGAGCATCTGTGAAGTTTGGAACGTAGGAGACGAGGTACTGGCAGACTTGAAGCTGTGAGGACGGGTCGTGAGTCCTGCTCAGTTGGTAGAGCACTTGCCCGCGATAGGCAAAGGTCCCGAGTTCGTATGTCGATCCGGCACGTAGTTTTAATCTACCAGGAAGTTTCAAAAATTGTTTTGTTTACAACGTCAATATTGCATCGACGATAGCGTATCTGATTGAAATTTCCAAGTTACTTTATGCTTTCTGAAGATGAAAAACTGACTAAAATCTCTTCTCTAATGATTGTACGCGAAAGTTGCATGAACTGCAGGAAGTCTTATAACTGAGTAGAATACTTCAAAAATCGTCTAACCTCAATCTGAAAACAGTGACAAACCTCTTGGCCGGCCAGCTCCTTCGCTTGAAACTCGCATTAACGCCGTTACTCGTGAGAAACGGCGTATTTCAAGAATAGTTGAGAGGAAAGTATTGACACAGTTTGTAATGACATCAGAGACGAAGTACAGAAAAACAAGTACAAGGTGCGAGGACGCGGCAACGCAGTGAAAGAAGACTCAAAATGTAGAGGCTTCATAGGATGCTATAAAAAGGAAGGTGACTCGATGATAAACAAGACTTTGAGGTCTGATGAAACTTGTGTTCACCATTTTGAACCAGAGACCAAAAGAGGAAGGACGGAAAGAAAGCACAGAAGCTCAGCTGTCCGAAAGAAATTCCGGAAACAAGCGTCAGTGGGAAGAGTCTGGGATGCCCATTGTGTCGTCTTTTGTAATTATTTGGAAGATCAGCGTACGACAAACAGTGCTTACTACTCAGACATGCTGATGAGCAGAGTAAAGTCAGCAGTGAGAGAAAAACGTGGAGGATCTGAAAGAAAAGGCGCGATGTTGCCTTATCACGATGTTCGCTCTCCCACTGCCCAGCTGACCCAAGAAAACATTGACAAAATGATTTCGGAGAGACTACCTGATCCCCCCTATAGGCCAGATTCGGCTCTTTCGGATTTTCATTTGTTCGGTCCACAAAAAGAGGCAGTACGTGGAAAACAGTAACAACCAAGAGGTCAAAGAATTTGTTGGGAAGTGATTCAAACAACAATATAAAGACATCTTTCGACCAGACATTGAAAAGGTAGTTCATCGTTGGAACACGCCTGATAATATTGGTGGAGATTATGTTCAGAAGTAGTGAAAATCTCATTTTGTAAAACTACACAGTTTTTTTCTATGCCAATTTGTCTCTCTAATTACTGAATGTCCCTCGCACTGCGGACGGCTTCGGTGGTTCTAAACTTTCGAAGAGCTGTAAAATATAGCTTCCTGGCTACACCTTTCCAATTCAGTCACATGTGACCTGCTGTGTGATTGGATTGAAGATTTCCTAGCAAACAGAACACAGCTTGTGATTATTAACTGACACAAAATAAGCTTCCGGTTTACCCCAAGGGAGTGTTATAAGAGCGTTACTTTTCACAATACATGCAAGACATCGGAAGCAACATGAGGCTTGTTGATGATGATGCTGCTGTTGTATGCAGAGAAGACCGCAAAGCTTCGTGCAGGAAGTGGCAACGGACTCTCATCATAAACAAATGTAACATAGTGTTAGTAGACAGACAGAAAGATACTTCACTTCATGAGGACACGATGCAATGACTACAAGCAGTTACGTCTGAAAATATTTAGAAGTACATCTAAGGAGCGATTTGAAGTGGACAACCACATAAAAGTAATCGCAGGTAAGACAGAAGCCAAACAGAGATTCATTGGAAGCCAACTGTAGCCAATTCCAGCGGCAGACGGTACAAGAGAGGCCTTCTGCATCTCTGTGTGGTTTACTATTAAAATTCCGAGAGCGTATGTCTCTAGAAATGTCAGCCAATATATTGATTGCTTCCCTCTACGTAGATCTCGCGGGAAGACCGTGAAGGTAAAATGGAGCTCACAGACATTCGACTAGAACACGAGAGGAGGGAAGCGCCAGTGACACAGAAACTACCCTCCGCCATTGAGCACAATGTGACTTGCGGACTACAGATGTAGATTTACATGGTCGTCCTGTGTCCTGCTGCTAGGGGAGAGGGTGGAGATTTATAATCCTCCTAAATGGGACATGGAGGGAAACGGTTAGCTGGCCAAAAGAGATCTTGAATTTCCACAATGAGTAGTGATTTCCAACATCCGGTAGAAAGAAGTTCTTCATGATAGGAACCAACACCACCTACAGAAGCGCTGTTACCGAGAACAGGAACTGGCCAGTGCAAATGCTAACATAATGTTCCTGATTAAGAGTGGCTGAAAGGCATGATGTTAAATAATTCCGTGCAGCGCTTTTGGAGCCCGCGAAATGGGGAGTCAGCCAACGGCCGATAAAGGACTAGAAGGAGGTGCATGTAGGCCACTGCGCAGGGCGTAGTTGTATGTTGCCATTGCCTTTTTCTGTGTTGTATGCTTAATGTTTTAGCACCAGCGGGCGAAAAGCTAGTCGTGTCCGTCCCTGGATCGGTTTGCTCATCTATCATCATCTGTTGCAAACAGTCTCAGACATTCTGTATAGGATTAAGACCGGGTGATTTAGCGGACCAATAGAAGTGCCACAGACTGCTCGAATGTTCGTCAGGAGAGGCTTGTGTGCTTGCAGTCCTGTGAACACGGCCATTCTTACCTTGAAGTGTCCACGGCGTACTCGCCAAGAAGCGTTAGAATTACGGGCAACAGTCGGTCATCGTGAATAGGATAAACAATCAGGAGGTTCTTTGCCCAATTTAATGCGTCGAGCTTTATATGCGCACTCGTGAGTAATGTTTTTTTCCGAGGTACACGACTCCCAACTGTCCATTGCCTGAAATTCCTTCAGCAATGTTTGCTTTAAGCTGTTTTAGACGGAGCTGCTGTCACTGAGAGCATAATTCTTGTGTGCGACAAAACTGAGGACGCGTGATTCCTGGTTCCTGCCGGTTAAGATCTTTTTTCGATCCCTGTCCTTACGCTGTGTTACAAGGCTGCGGGTGGTACACCATTCGTTGTAGACAGGTTTCAAACTCCGCTTTCGTACATGAACAAATTAGGCCACTTTCTTCGCGGAGTGACTTATGGCGCGCCCTGAATGACATCTTCTTTCTGGCTTTCTGTCATGTCTCGACGTCAAGCTGACTTTCTGCGGTGGTTGTGTGCAACCTACTGGCACTCACACTCACACTGTGGGCGATGGCTCCGTGACCGCTCAGTACCACTTCTGTGCAACGCCACAAAGCGCCAACTGGCCTGACTAATACGATACTTTACTGTAGACAACAGCATCATCTGCGCAGCACCTACTAGCCCTGCCGACCGACCTCCGATTACTTGTTTTGTGTTCTGCGAGACCTCAGTGTTGCAGCGTGAGGCTGGAGCGGCGGCCGGTGTTCGCAGGTGGAGGCGCTGCGGAACGGCCTGGCGGCGGCGGACGCGACGCCCTCGCCCTCCAGCTCGGTGTCGGAGGGCCTCGACCTGTTCCCCGACTCTCCGCTGCACGCCGGCTTCCAGCTGAGCCCCGACTTCCGGCCGCGCGCCTCCAGCAACGCTTCCTCGTGCGGCGGCCGGCTGTCGCCCATCCCCTCCGTGCTCGGCATGGAGCACGAGTGGGGGCCTCAGCCTCCGCAGCAGCAGCCACCGCCCCCGCAGTCGCAGCAGCAGCCACCCCCGCAACCGCCCCCGCAGTACGGTCTGGAGCAGCTGGCGGGCAACCTGGCCGAGAGCATGAAGCTGCACCACGAGACGGCGCAGGCGCAGGGGCAGCCCTTCCTGTTTCAGCACGCGCCGCCCCCCTACCAACCGCCGCCCCCGCCGCCGCCGCCCTACCTTGGGGCGGCGGCTGCCGGCCCCGGGCCTTACGGCGCGTGCCGCCTGTCGCCGTCGTACGAGCCCGAGTCGCCGCCGGCGCCGCCCCCGCCGCAGCCCGCCCCCCAGCCTAGCGGGCCGTCCACCATGATGGGGCAGCTAATGGGCGCCCTCAACAACTCGACGCTGCTCGACGACCTCAACCTCAACATAGAGACGCTACACGGCGGATTCGACTGCAACGTCGACGAGGTGATCAAGCACGAGCTCAGCATGGACGGCAGCCTCGATTTCAACTTCAGCCAGCACCACCACCATCACCATCACCAGTCGATGGTGGCGGGCGGCGCTGCGATGACCGCCTCCGACGCCGTCCACCAGCAGCACGCCGCCCCCCAGGGCGCCGCGCCCTACGCCACCGGGCCCTCCTGGGTGCACTAGCAGGGTGAGTACCCCACACGCTCTGCGTCTACACTCGTCCGCGTTTCCAGAAAACTGCGAGGGAACTACGAGACGTACACAACACACACCACACAAATCGCTGAACAGAGCATCTCCCCAAGTCATAACTCACTTGCCAGGTGTACAATACGGCCAGCATCTCTGGCGCCACAAACGTCAACACGTGAGAACAAATCATTGACGTTGCTGACACTAGCCCAGGAAGGCGCTAAGGCTTCGCACTTTGGAAATATGTTTGTGGGGTTGTCTAAATGCTGGCGTGAACTAATTAGATTTAAGGCGAGGATTATGAATCGATATTTGTAGTGATGTTCTATCCACTCGTCCACATTATTAGACAATACCCCGGATGCCTCGCTAAGGGACGTCTCACTCCAGGTACTGAAAAAATTGACTATCAATATTTCGCTTAATCGCTGAATGGATTTAACAATTTAAAACGCCGCCATAATCTATTCTCTAAAAGTTAAAATCTTATGTTAAAAGTTTAACAAAGTCATATAACTATTACAGTTACAAACTGTTCGTTCGTCTTGAGGCAGCGCAAATACCCGGATTTTATTCATCCAGTGATTGAGACCGACAATACTTAACTACATCCAACTAACTTGAAAGATAAATTAAAATCTTTAAGAAACTTTTCTCGCTGACATCTCCCACAAGATAATTAAAGGAATTCATTGCTTACTGCATTTCTTCTCTTCGTGCATTACAACTGCAGCATCAAGCGTGAAGTTTAGAGTTATCACTTCTCTACTACTACCTCTTTTTATGAACAAATTTTGTGGACGGTATCCACATATACAACTGAACGTACCTGGAGAATTATATCGTTGCCCCTCTTACAGTTCAGGTGATAAGACGTCATAAACATTGAGATTCGTGTGAAGAGCTAGCTTCTGCTTGATACGGAATGCAAATTATGCACGCTACACTTATCCACTCTTTGATAACGAGTGCACTTAACGACTTCCAGCAAATTATGAGGATAGTTTCATACCTTTCCTATATTATTTCATTCTTACATGGATATAGTCAAATATGTAACACATGAACTCATTTGTAAAGTAATCACACGTTTCAAGCTGTTCTATACGTAGAAATGGCTAGTAGTCTTTGCGCAGCCGTATTCTGAAACACGGCGGCACTTGCGAATAACCCTGTACGTCTGTATTCTGCAAGGTCCCTTAAGATGTTCTTCCCTGTTTTCCCGGTTTTATACAGAGGCATCCTACGTGACAGCTAAGCAACAAACGCATTTTAGTTGAATTGTGACGAGTTATATAGTTATATTTAGTTAGATTAAATAGTAAATTAAGTGTTCAGCACTCTGCTCAACAACTCGCTACACCTTCTGGGGAAAAAAATCCATATTATTGGAGGAGGTCAGTGAGTCACTTTTTACGCAATTATATTTGTATAAGACGCAACAACGTTCTCTGATACAATCATAACAGTTTTCGGCCTGCATTGCTATTGGTCGTGGGCAGCTTTTGATGAACAAAACGCTCATGGCACAAGCTGTCGTAGGCCGAAACCAGTTATGACCTTGTCGTAGAATGTGATAGTGTATCATAATTCACTACACGTCACAATCTTTGCTTTTACAGCAACTCAAGTAAATAGGACGATACTACGATCCACCGTAGATTTCAGACAATTTGCGACAATAAACGGGGTAAAGAACCAGTACAAAATATAGAAAAAAACAAAAATGTTAAAAAAATGATTGGGTATCAAAAACGAATTCGGTGATTTTCATCGGCAAAAAAAGTTATTAAAAATGTACCTATCACTGTTATGTGCATAGCTTACATGTTTCAAGCAATCACACTCAAATGCATCACTCAGCATGTGAGAACATACGACTTTTTCATATACGAACAGGATTTTACAGTGTACTGATTATTGGATCTGAAGATGACCTGTGAGGGTAGTGGTGGTCGCATACGTCTTATTTACTTTATCGATCAATTATACAAAAATTTCTGGAACGCAGTTATTATCCAGAATCACTGATGGTACTTTTTATCTAGGACTTGCTTACTGACGTACATGATGCACCGTGTAAGTTGTCCACTCTTAAGAGACTTAACAGCATGCTTCAAAAAGTTTCACTTGAATGAGTCTACGAATTCTCCAGAATAGCGGGCAAAGTAGTTTGATTGGCCGCCAGGCAGTTTGACAAAAACTGACAGACACACATGGCGAAAGTTTTAAGTAACGAACCATGTTTATCACCGGTTAAGAAAGATAGTCTTTGTTTAATACAGTTGTAGCTTACAACTATTTTGTCGTTCTTTCTTTGTGTCGGTAGGAAGAATTCAGTTATCTGCAGCGTTGATAGAATTGGTAATAGCACAGCTCTCCAGTCCCCTTGTTGTCGATGGGAGATTAATCACAGGAAACAAAAAAGAGCTATGTCTTTCGGATATTCATGTAAGAGGAAGTCTCACTCAAACCGTGGTCAGTTTGGAAAACCTACGTGGACGTCTCTAGAAATCTGAAATTATCAGCTGTAAAAAAAGTCGTTATTAAAGATTTTGTCTTTCTTGGGTTCATATTCACAGATTAAAAACAGTATTGCAACAATTTCTTTGAAGTACCCCTTTCTATGCGGATGAGTTGATTGTTTTTATACCACTTAGTTATCAGAGGTGCACAAGAGTAAACGTTTCCTGGAAACAAATGGGGGGGGGGGGGGTTTGCGTTGACAGCTTCAGGAAGCTGTTGGTACAGACGTAAGCTGCGTGTAGGATGTAGGTCTCTGGCGTAGCGCCCCTTTGCGTGGCAATTACCACCGCAAGCATCCGAAGCCAGCAAACTGCAGTGTCGTCGATGAGGTCTGCCGTACTTAATTGGTCGCCGCCTCAGCAGGAGGTGCGTGGCTACTGTCAACGATGGTTTCTCTTTTAGGAAAGAGGGTGGGGTTTTAAGATAAATATAGCCGGAACTAATACAACAGAAGGACGCCGTGCAGAAAAGTATCGGGAATCTGGGGAGCTGTGGTATAAAAATTTGCTTCATTCAGAGGAAGCAACGTATTACTGCCGCATAACCGAAGCTTGTTGCAAAATAACGGTGATTAAACAGAAAACTGGAACCTTGACATACAGGAAGCTACCGAACACAGACTTTTTATATATTTACAGTTTTTTACGTCTCATGTTATTCTCTCTGTTCTCTGTTACCGTGTTTTGTATTGGCGTAACCGAACACTGGGACTGTTCTCGTTTTCCTAGAGGCTGGTGACGTGGAAACCCTACAAGGGTGGCTGGGTGTTACCGTTCATGGCATCTCTATACTACATGCAATTTTCTTCGTGGGCAGTTATATTTCTTGGTTTGAAAGGGAAATACGTTGTGGTTTTCAACGATCTCTCGAAGTAAAGGTCGTTGGAGACGGAACACCACTTCAGTTTGACAATAGTGAGGGACGCGAGGGCCTTGTCGAAGGAACCATTATAGTAGAGGCCAAGAAGTTATTACAGAAACTACAGAAAATGCGTATCATAAAGGGTCATTCGAGGTTTGGAATTCGGTTTCCCAAAAATCAAAATCTCTCACTTCCCTCGTTTTCTATCATTCAGATCTGCAACTCGTGCCCTTTCCAGAAAATTCCTATGGAGGCAGCGTCCTAATCTCAGACTTTCCCACCCTGGCTCTGCAGAGGTAGGACTAAGTATATGATACAAAAAAGAGTCACCTAGCTGTAGATACTGAAGTTCGACACTATCGATCAGACTTAGGACGTGCCTCGCTTTTGGAAGGAGTTTGCAAAGAGCGAGTTCAAGCCTAATGTTCCGGAGCCACTGGAGTGGTAATTTTGGAGATCATCGTGTTCAGGCACGCACAAAGTTTTTAGAAACAGTCTTATTGTAATCTTTTACACTCCCTTAAACACCTGCAGTCAGTTGTACGCAAATATTTTCAATGTACAGACATGGCAGTTTTATACTCACTACAGGCAACAGTGACCCATTCGATATAACTTTAGAAAACAACAGGAAACATTTCCATGCTGATACACAGTGCTAAATACGCATCAACAGATAAATTAATATTTGCTACGCAAAAGAATGCTGACGGAATAACTGAGTACACATTTGGTTTACAGTGATTAAGATTTTTCATGGTTTTCCCCCAAGTATATGCAGTTTTAAAAAAAAAGTCATTACGGCGGATTACGTAGCTACATAATGTAACAATTCGCTTTTTCAGTGTGATACTGTTTATTGTACCGTCAGGTAGTTTTCGAGGTACTGCAGATTCATGATAAGATGATCTTAAAAGACCATCTAAGATGAGCCAACAGTGGCTCGGAAACTAGTCAATGGTCAATAAATCGTACCAAATTCAAGTTGGATTTTATAGCTACATAATCCGCGAATTTAAATCACAGTGTTAGTTCGTCAGATAAAATGGATATAATGAATCCATAGTTGTTTCACGTGACACTTAAGAACAGTGACAGATATCTATTTTGTATGAATAAAAGTTCGTCAACTGTATGTATTTCTGTTTTCTACCTTTTTATTTGCGAAACCTATTTCTGAGCAAAAGTCGTGAATATGGATCTTTCACTCAGAAATACGTTATCGGAAACAAAAATCTGGAAACAGAAGGACTGAGTCTAAAAATCTCGTACTCATTATATAGCGGGTGACCCACAACTACACAGACAACAATTCCGAGCTGTCCAGTGATATCTTCTGAGTATTCTGGTATGAGGGACTCGTGGGTCGTTGCACATAAATTACCCCAACTACCGGTGTTGCAATGCAAATACCTACACAACAGTGAAAATGCCGACGGTATGCACGGAGGGTCTTGTTTGGAAACAAGCTTGGTCCATTCACTCACGGTGCCCGCTGTTGACAACAGAAGGGCGTGCTGTACCCTTGTTTCCAAAGTTAACATGCAGTCTCGGGTTTGTTTTCCCGACATAGTTCAACGTTAACAGTCATACACAGTATAACGATGAAGAGTTGGCCGATATGCACCTCGCTAATGGGTTCACCAAATGGAAAAACGCCACGACAACGATACGCTGAGCTGTTACCGCATCGACGGCTGCCACGTCACAGTAGCTTTGCATCTGTAAATAGTCGCTCACGAATAACTCAGTTCTTTCGTGTCACTACGCTTTTGGAAGTTGCACATTAAAGGCTTTTTCATTGCTGTGAAAGTATTTCCACAGCAACAAAGATAATTCTGGTAAGAAAGCTGAATGAATCATAATTAGGAGCACATTATTACTTTGTACCGAGCCACAAGAGACCATAGGTCTCTCGTACCAAAACACTCAGAAAAAGTCCCTGAATAATCTCCAAAATTTTGTCGGTGGAGTTCTGGTTCGCAATGTACATACAGGAGTTGGCCGAACATTATGGAAACGCCGCGAGAAATGCACGCTCGGACATAATTGCAGGTGCTAGCAAAGCCTGCAGGTTGTGCTGTTGATGACAGTACGTTGCAAGGGTCAGCCGAGGTCAGAACATCGATCCGTGCGGTTGTACATTCTGTTGGAACGAAGTCAGTTCGAACACGGGCAAATAGTTGAAGCTCGTATCGGAAGCGCTTCCTTAACCAAGGTAACCAATGCGTTTGTTTCAAGACGCGTCGCCTCGATGATTAAGGAAGTCGTTTGGTCGTGTGAGTCTTTTTTTAAACACTGTTTACATATTCTGGCTGAGTTTACTACAGTAAAAAGTGGAAGGGGTTCGATTATGATTTGGGCAATCAGGTCGTGGTATTCCATAGGTTCCATGGTCGCATTGCTGCCAAGGATCGTGTGACCATTTTGGATGATCATGTCAGGCTAGTGTACAACATTTGTTCTCCAATGGCGATGCTGTGTTCTCACACGGCAAGGCCCCTGTTCACACACGTCACGTCGTCTGGGACTGGTTTTGCAAGTTCATCGATGAACTGTTGCATATACCCTGGCCGCCACAGTCAACAGATCTCGACATTACTGAGCCTTTGTGGTCTGCGTTGAAGAGAAGGTAGAGTGATCGCTATCCAACTTCATCATAGTTAAATGAACTTGTCACTGTTTTTGAGACAGAGTAGTGTAAGATTGACTTGGAAACCGTCGATCCCGAGACGACTGGGAGCTGTTTCGGTTGCAAACGATTTACCTAGATTGTTGGGTTGGGTTGTTTGGGAGAAGAGACCAAACAGCGAGCTAATCGATCTCATCTGATGAAGGGAAGGACGGGGAAGGAAGTCAGCCGCGCCCTTTCAAAGGAACCATCACGGCATTTGCCTGGAGCGATTTAGGGAAATCATGGAAAACGTAAATCAGGTTGGCCGAACGAGGGATTGAACCGTCGTACTGCCGAATGCGAGTCCAGTGCGCTAACCATTGCGACACCTCGTTCGGTTTACCTAGATAGTATTAGGCATGGTAATGTGTTGTGTTTTTTGGTATTTCAATATTTTGTTCTTCCCCTTCATATTGCCACCACCCAATTTGACTCCATGTCAACGTACACCAACTGAGCATTTGAAGATGGCAGCTTGATGTCGATGAACTTGATGTACTTGAACCTTTCGTTGTCTGTATTTTCTTTCTTCGACCAGTGCTGCAGCCCCAGTCACAATTTTTCTATCTTGCTCTACAACTTGCGCTGGAGAAGCTATTGTATTTGAACTTTGCGAAGAAAACACTAAAAGAACCGTACGCTCCACTACGGTAATTCATCATTAGTAGGGAATGCATACCACAGATGACCCTTCGAAACTTAAATTCAGCCTAGTGCTGTCGGCATTAGGGCTCCGCGGTTGGATCGACGTGTAGTGCCAGGTTATACAAGCGAAAGCCCCGGCCGCCATCCGTGCGTGTACTGTCGCTGCCGGGTGTTGAACCGAGCAGCAACAGGTGCCGCAGCCGCCTCCCGGCCAACTCCCGCAGTCTCGCTCCGCCACGCCCCCTTCATTATAAACTCTCGGCAAGTCCCTCCAAATTGTCAGGCCTTTACATTTTATATTGAATTTCCCGCCGTAACAAATCAGATTACCGCCGCGCCCGCTGTCTCCAGACTGGCAGGTCCTCACCGACACTTACCACTTCTCCTTCCCCCCCCCCCCCCCCCCCCCCCGACAGCCACGCTCTTTCTTTTCCCTCGCTCTGTCTTCGGGCCTCTGGCCTCCCAAGATGTACGAAAGTTTGTTCTTTTGAATGTCGGCAGCGAGTAACGAGGTTAGCGGTCGCCGGTAATGAAGACATTAGCAAGCATAATGGTGGCTGCTACTCGCCCTCTGAAGACGACGAGATGTCGCCGCAACGCTCCGACGGGCCGACTGGTCTTCTTCTGCAGCGATAGGGCTCATTAATACACTGAACTGCCAAAGAAACTGGTATAGCAATACGTATTCAAATACATGGTATGTAAACAGGCAGAATACGTCGCTGCGCTCGACAACGCCTATATAAGACAACAAGTGTCTGGCACAGATGTAGATCGGTTACTTCGGCTACAGTGGCAGGTTATCAAGATTTAAATGAGTTTGTAAGTGGTGTTGTAGTCGGCGCACATCTCAGAGGTAGCGATATAGTGGGGATTTTTCCGTATGACAGTTTCACGAGTGCATCGTGAATATCAGGAATCCCATAAAACATCAAATCTCCATCATCGCTGCAGTTGGAAAAAGATCCTGCAAGACCAGGACCAACGACGACTAAAGAGAATCTTTCAACGCGACAGAAGTGCAACCCTTCCGAAAATTGCTCCAGATTTCGATTCTGGACCATCAACAAGTGTCAGCGTGCGAACCATTAAACGAAACATCATACATACTGGCTTTTGCAGTCGAAAGCCCACTCGTGTACTGTTTATGACCGCATGACACCAAGGTTTACTCCTCGCATGGGCCCGTCAGCACCCAAATTGGACTGTTGATGACAGGAAACGTGTTGCCTGGTCGGACGAACCTCGTTTCAAATTGGCTCGAGCGGATGGACGTTTACGGGTATGGAGACAAGCTCACCAATCGAAGGAGTGTTCAAGCCGAGGAGGCTCTATAATGGTGTGGGGCGTGTGCAATTGGAGCGATGTGGTACCTCTGACACGTCCAGTTACGAATCTGACAAGTGACACGTATGTAAGAATCATGTCTGATCACCTGCATCTATTCCTGACCATTGTGAATTCCGACGGTCTTGGGCTATTCCAGCAGGACAACAGGACACCCCAACGCTACAGAGTGGCTCCAGGAAAACTCTTCTGAGTTAAAACACTTCCGCTGGCCACCAAACTCCCCAGACATGAACATTGTTGAGCATATATGGGATGCCTTGCAACGTGCTTTTCAGAAGAGATCTCCAACCCCTCGTACTCTTACGGATTTATGGACAGCTCTGCACGATTTATGGTGTCAATTCCCTCCAGCAGTGCTTCAGATGTTAGGCGAGTCCATGTCACGTCGTATTGCGGCACTTCTGCGTGCTCGCGTGGGCACTACACGATATTAGGCAGGTGTATCAGTTTATTTGTCTCTTCAGTGTATATGCGAGCTTCTGTACACCAACTTCTGCACGCACGCATGTGCAGTGGCGCGTGAGTCGGTAAGAGCCGATTCGAGTCGTGGCATTTGAAGACATTTTTACCGTCAGTATTTCACCACCAACGGGAGGAGAATGTCTGCACGTTAAGGACGTTAAGCTGGCTTTGTTCGAGAGCAGTAAGCCACAGTTGGCTACTGGGTACACCCTTTACCTCCTTTTCTTATCTAACAATTTTAAAACGTGATTGTCACACTTCGCGGATGAAAGGATCATTGTGCGCGAAGTTCCATGTAGGCGGCCGCTTAACCACCCTGAGTCTCCTAGCCAGTGGTGTCATGTATGACTTTCCTTTTATTGCCATTATTGTATTTCCCAGCAACAGACTGGATCCAAGTTACCTACAGACCATTATTTTAGCTGGCGATGAGGCGAGTATTAAGTGCTTGTTAAAGTGTTGCACTTCCTTCCTTCCGTCCAACTCTCCGTATTATGGTAGGTTTAAGGCTATTATCAATGGGCTGTCCAAGCGTTTATTAGTACGCGATCGCAAGGCCACGATATCATCTTAATTTATCAGCGCGGCTTCTATTTTAACTCAACCAACATCTGAGCGAAAAGTGGCAGTATTCTTAGTCTACTATTTGCTGCTTTAGCAGCGGATTTCTTTCCATATCTCTGAAGTTTTCAATATTAAGGGAAATTTCATTGAATTCCGATTTCTAATAATATCGTTCCATTGTTACATTAAAACTGGCAAGTGTAGTTCGAAAGATGATAAAAGATTACGTTCATGTACATAGAATGTCGTTTGTGGAAAAGCTGTCATCGGGTGCATTCGTACGTTTGTTAAAGAATAGACGACGTTACTGTTGTTTCCGCTGACAAGGCTCAATATGATGTGCTACATTAGCTGAAAGAGAAGCTGAAGATACTGCATTGTGCACTGTGACCCTTAGAATATTGAGAACACTTCAGCGTCTGGAAAAGTATTTGTTGGAAAATAGAGAAGTGATGGACGCTTGGATATGGAAAGGAGAATAATTCTGCTTCCAAGTCAAGAAAATCATAAATGATTTACCTAGACCATAAAATGGTACGCTTCGTATAATAAGGAAACAGAAATCTCGAAGAAACTTTAACCTGTTATTGCAATCCCTAAATAACCGTAGTACATTACAGCTATAGTGCGCCAAGAACAATTTTGTCACCTTAATACCTTGCTGATGATTAGAAAGATCGTTGAAGGGAGCATAAACAGTACTTATGTGGTGTTTTGGGCATGTGCACTGTGGAAAGTCCTCCCGACGTCGTCTTGAGGCAAGCCATGTTCTCTATTAATCACTTGAGGTCAAGGATAACCAGGATATTTTGCGTGACGTTCGCGTTTTGTAACTATTTCCAAGGGCTTTCCTGGTGGAGCTATAAATTGGACTCCTGAATGAGATTTTCACTCTGCAGCGGAGTGTGAGCTGATATGAAACTTCCTGGCAGATTAAAACTGTGTGCCCGACCGAGACTCGAACTCGGGACCTTTGCCTTTCGCGGGCAAGTGCTCTACCATCTGAGCTCAGATGGTAGAGCACTTGCCCGCGAAAGGCAAAGGTCCCGAGTTCGAGTCTCGGTCGGGCACACAGTTTTAATCTGCCAGGAAGTTTCATAAATTGGACTCTCTTTATTTTTCTATCGGAAGAAACTCTTTCCTTTTCGTCTTTAATGACCCCGAACTTATTCTTTGTTTTAGCTATTAGTGACAACAGAAAGATGGACAAACAAGGCGGCCACTGTTTGTAGCTGATCCATCGGAAAAATCATACAGAAAATCACAAACGTTTTCAGGTTACACTAGTGATGTTTCATTTCGTACTAAACACAATGCACAGAAATAAGTAACAATTGTAACAGTTAACACATGAAGGTGCAGCAAGACTGACGTGAAGCTTATAAAATAATATGGTCCACCTGTAAGTCATTCTACGTATGGAAAGACTTCAAAAGTAGATACAAAGAACACACAAATGCCGTCAAACTTGCATGCCATTCAACAGTCGCCATCTTCAGATTTGTCTCTCAGAACTAAGAACTACAGTGCGAAATTTTGAAGTGGTAGAACTACGGAACCATATTATTGACGTTCAACAATGAACAATGACAAGTACTCACGGTGGTTATATTCCCACAATGAAGATGGATAATTCGGAGTCCCAGCTTTCGGGAAGTTATTCGTGTTAATAGTCAGACCACAAAGTGGATTGTCATAATAAAATGAGTACACCCAAAAAGATGCTTGTGAAAATCTACAAGGCATCACTGGCTCATAGCAGGCCTAGAAAAAGCGGAGGCAGTACAAATAATTAATGGGACACTGCAATCAACGGGGATGAAATGCCTAAAAATTAACTAATGTCGGGGAAAGTTCTATAAGTACACGGAAAATATCATCCAAAAATACTCTAGAATAGAACCGAAACGTCGAGAACGGAAGAAATCTCAAAATAGGTTACGAGATAACACCCCGAAAATATATGGAATCAAAATACGGGAAGTTAAAGGAAGTGTGCCAGTTTAATAGTGGGAAGAATGGTCAGCCAAATGCTCTGGAGTGACAGATAACATAAATGAAGTCAGAAAGATGGAAATAGTGTTCCACTTACCAAGGAACACGCACACTAAAAAATTCTTATCTGTTAATAGTAAGTTTGGGCTTTACGATGTGGTGGATAATACCAGGTGGTCTTACGTCTCACAATACTTCGCCATAAACACAGCCAAACAGTTGAATAAATTAGAGAAGAAAGAAAGAAGAATAATTCGAAAAATTTGAATCCAAAGAATGAAAGTGGGTTTTAGAAATTGAGACTTAATAACGTGATGTGTGAAAAAATTGAGAATATAATATATAGAATTAGAAAGCGAAGAATTAGGTTTTTTAATCTCTTAAAAAGGATATATAATAAGAGTCTGATAAAGAAGTATTTTAATTCTTTGACTAAAATCCACCGAATTTTTTTGTTTATAGAAGTAGAGAAGGGGGGTATATGAGATGGTGGTAAGAGACTATCTGTTAGAAACAGACATGAATTCGGGGGAAAGGTACAAAAGCCAAGATTTTTGAGCGGCAAATACAGAAGTAGAAAAGAGCATCGTGTGCAGAAGAAAGATGAGAACAGCCGAGAGCAAAGTGAAGTAGTACTGGGATGCCAAAACAAAAAAAGGAAAATGACATTATGACATAAATCAGGTATTTTACGTGGCTCTCAGCTGCCCAAAAACTGAATAGCTATAATAATAATAATAATAATAATAATAATAATAATAATAAATTTGTGGCAATGTATAATCGAAGTACAGTAAGGAATCGTGATGAAATAAACATTCATTCGTAGATAAATTCTGTTAATTTAATTTGTGGTAAGGTCTTATGGGACCAAACTGGAGAGGCCATCGGCCCCTAAGCTTACACACTACTTAATCTAACTCAAACTAATTTACGCTAAGGATGACACCCACACCCATGCCCGAGAGAGGATTCAAACCTCCGACGGGAGGGACCGCGACAAGACGCCCGAGACCGCGCGGCATATAAATGCTTTGCCGCGTAGCAGTGAAATTATACCTGCGGAGAATAATAAATAATGTATTTGTCTTGCTTTTGGAGGGTCAGCAAAGAGCAGTTACGGTCCGTGTAAGTGGAATAAGTTTGTGTTGCCTCCCTTCGTACGTGCTGTGTTGCAGACTGATACATTTCTTTCGATATTAGAAGTGATTCGTCAATAAGAGCTCATGACTATCGTTCGTTACTGTACATTGCAGAAATAAGTTTCCTTTTTTTTCGAAGTGGAGCTACTACGACCTTCAACGGCGACTGAAGACTTATCACGCAAGTGTATGATGGAAGATGAGGGGAAAAATAACGAGACGCGAATGCTGTGCGGGCAGATACTCGTAGTCTGCCGTCTCAAGCGGTCGCGATAAACGCAACTGCCCTACGGCTAGCGCGCTCTTAGGCACTGAGTTCGATTTGGTGTGTGTGTGTGTGTGTGTGTGTGTGTGTGTGTGTGTGTGTGTGTTGAGGAGAGCCGGGGGCGGTGTCGGCGAGTGTATGTGGGTGCTTTGTGACTAGGGTAACAGGTCGCCTTTAGATTAGCGGCCCACGTTGGCACGTTGGTTTGGAGGGAGGGCGGGAACTTGTGGTGGGGGGAGGGTATGGAGGGGGAGAGGTAGGGAGTGGTGGCCGCTGCTGTTATTCCGGCGACGCTTCAATTACGGGCTGTGGGGGCCGTGGCGGCCCGTCTGCGGCTAATGGAACAGACGCCGGCACAAAGAGCGCGAGACGCGAAAAAGCACCTCCTCCAAGACGCCGGCTGCGTGGCTGGGAAAAACTGAAAAGCAAATTGCCGAAGCCATCTTTGCGGGTAATTAATGGCCGGCATGTAGGTGGCAAGTGCGCTCCATCAATCAGCGCCGGCGTGACGTCACGGCCGCTCCGCTCCTCTCCGATTCCTTGTGCGCAGTGTACACCGTTCTGTGTCTTCTGCTCCTCGCTGACCGACTGTCTCGTTATAGGTTGAAAGCTGTTATTGACTTTTGTCACAAACTTACACTGGTGTCCAAGGTTACAGCAACAAACTGATATTTCCCCGTCCTGTGTCCAATTCACGATGTAATGATACAAACTGTCAACGAATGTCGATACGATCGTGTTCTGCACGGAAGATGGCATTCCGATCAACGATGACAGTGACGTCAGGGCGCCTATCAAGCTGGGTAGTGTTTGCAGGGTAGTCGCACATCCACAGTCGGTGTGTGCACAGTTAGAGGCGGCAGTATGGCACAGAGAAGACGCCTACAGACACTCTGCTGTGGAGAGTCATAGGAAGAATGTAAACAGGAGAGTCACAAAATGATGTGGCCCGATGGCTTAACGTGAATCATTCTGTCGTTTCTCGGATGAGGCGACAGTTTAGAGAGACCGAGAAAAGGCCCGACCATGTGTGCCGTCAGAAAGAGTGGACCGTTCTTTGGCTGTAAGGACACAAAGGTACCGACTTTGTCGTATCGAGGCAAACGGTGTACAGGAGGCTTCAGGAGAGTGGCCTTTATTTCTGGAGACCTGCTGACTGTTTACATCTGGCGTGTCTTCACAGAAGGGAACGTCTAGAGTGGAGCTGTCAACATCCCACCTGGACTGTCGAACAGTGGGCCAATGTTCCTTTCACAGATGAGTGGATTCGCATCTGGAGGAACGTGGAACACGATTTTGGGACCTAAACATTTCGGAAAGAGACCTATATCGAGGGGGATCCCTAATGGTGTGGGCAGGGATTATGTTGACCACTCGATCACCTCTTCATGAAATTTTACGGGTGGATCACCAAGATTTAACTGCGGCCAGGTACCGTGAAGAGATCTTGGGTTTCCTTGCGCGACTGTTACGAGGTACTGTGAGCCCAGTCTCCGTATTGATGGACGATAATGCTCGATCTCATAGAGCACGGGTGGTTGATGTTTCTTTTGGAAACTAAAGTTACTGCACGCATGGCGTGGCCTGATCGGTCTCCCGATTTGAATCTCATAGGACATGTCTGGAATGCAATAGGGAGACGAACTGCATGACGTCAGCACCCACCAACCACTTTCCAAGACTTGCGAGCAGCTCTACCGGAAGAATGGCTGTTATTGCCTCAACGTGAGATTGATGACATCATTTACAGCATGTCCCGTCGTTGACAGACCTGTATTGTTGCTAGAGGTGGTCACACCCCATCCTGAGCACATTAACCAGTTGCCAGAATGTGTTTGCAAATGACTGTCACCTGTTCATATTGTTTTGTGGCAAAATATACGGAACTTCGCAAAATCTCCTTTTGTTGCTTTAATTTTGGACACCAGTGCAAGTAAGTTTGCAATCTGAGCTCTGGAGTTCAAGTTTTTATTTATTTCTTCCCGTGTGAGTCACTGCTGTAACGGGCGTACAATAAAAATTACCTGGAAACACACAACACGATGAAGCAGCTGAGCGACATAAACGAAAGTTGATATGCGAGTTTCTACATATAAAAGATTGATGTCTCACTCCAGACGCTAAAAGAGTGTTGCTTGTAGTGCAACTAAGAGGATGCAGATCGGGTTTGCTTTAATTACACGCTGCAATGGTCATGAGCTTTAGTTACGTTTGGGATTTGACAAGTTGAATTGATGTTAGTCAAGAATGCCTTTAAGGCGGCAAAGACACCCTCACTGAGTTTCAACGAGGTCGTGTAATAGGGCTGCGAGAAGGTGGATGTCCTTTCTGCGATACTGCAGAAATACTTTGCAGGAATGATTGCTGCCAGAGGTGCTCACGAAGAGAAGACCGGGTTCCTGACGACCATCTGGCACTACCAAGAGGGAAGACCATCGTGTTCGGCGTATGGCTCTGGCACATAGTACTGCCATCTGCAGTAGTCATATGAGCAGCAGTTGGCACCATAGGGACACAGCGAACTGTTACAAATCGGTTACTTCAAGGGCAGCTCCGAGCCAGACACCACCAAGGGTAGGTGGGTACGTGACGGAAAATGTGAAGGAGTGTCACAGGTGCATTTGGTTATGCTCGGGGAAGTCTGGGCAGGCTTATATCAAGTATCAGATTGTTGCTGTTGTTGATTATGACGATGGTGCAACTATTTTTATAATCCACGTACTACACTACTACCGTCACTTAGAAGGAGCACTGTCCAGACAACATGATTTCGAATTTTTCATGGTTTCTCCAGCCACCTCCATCCTTTTCCTCGTTTCCTCTTATCATCATCATCCTCCTCCTCCTCCTCTTCCTCCTCCTCCATCTAACCTTCTGTCCATCTTTCCTCACCCCTTCCTCTAGGAATCTTACCCATTTTTGTCACCATCTTCCCCATCCCCATCTCTTCACTCCATCCTCCTTTTTCATTTCGCCGTACATACCATCTTCTCCCGCCTCCGTACCCTGTACCACATCGCCATATTACTCCTCCTCGTCCTCATACCCTTTCTACAGTTTCTGCTCGTACTACTACTACTGCTATTTCTCCTCTTCTGCGGCGGCAACTGTGGCCGAATGGTTCTAGGCGCTTCAGTCCGGAACCGCGCTGCTGCTACGGTCGCAGTTTCGAATCCTGCCTCGGGCATGGATTGTGTGACGTCCTTAGGTTAGTTAGCTTTAAGTAGTTCTAAGTCTAGGGAACTGATGACCTCAGATGTTAAGTCCCATAGTGCTTAGAGCCATTTGAACGATCCTCTTCTGCCTCTCTTTCTTTCCTTCCGCCTGTTCTTACTGTTCTTTTTTCTCCTTCCTTTCGGCCCTTCACCCTTCACCCCTCTTCTTGCCACTTCACCTATTCTTACTCTTCCTCCTCCCCTTCTGCTGTACCGCACCTTTTGTCCTTCATACAGTTCTTTTTTCTCTTCCCTTTCGGTCCTTCGCCCTTCGTCTTGCCACTGAGTGAGTTGGCCCAACACTTAATACTGTGGGCGAAAAATCCCTGTCCATTTATTTCGTCCTACGTTCTGTATTTCCCCATAATTATTTCGGCCGCCTGCAGGGGTACTTTCGTCCAGGGCACTGGCTCAATTCTTGTCCCATCGTCCGCAGCTCGTGGTCTTGCGGTAGCGTTCTCGCTTCCCGCGCACGGGATCCCGGGTTTGATTCCCGACGGGGTTAGGGATTTTCTCTGCCTCGTGATGACTGAGTGTTGTGTGTCTTTCAAAATCATTGACTCGCAAGTCGCCGAAGTGGCGGCAACTAAAAACAAAGGACTTGCAATACGGCGGCCGAACTTCCCCGCATGGGGCCTCCCGGCCAACAATGCCACACGATCATTTCATTTCTTGTCCCATCGTTGTCCAATTCGAAATTGTGTTTCGTCTCTGAGTGAACTCAGTCACAACGAGAGATTGGAAGCTAACTGCTTCCTCCCGAGAATTCTTTTCCTTCTGAATACAGCTTCTGATTTTTCCCCTGTATCTTCCTTTTCCTGCTCCTCCACCCCTCGCAACTCTATGCGCTGAGTCTCGTCAGAGGTGGTCGTAACACTTTAACGCGGCTGCGAGCAGAGTGCCCAGAGTGATGGCCCTCGGACGGTAGCGTGCCGACTGGCCTCGCGGCCGGATACCTGCGGGCCGGAGGGGCTCCCCGCAATCGCCGGCGTCGCCGACGTCGACGTCGACGTCTCCACCGGCGCCGGCGCCCCTTTATCTGGCAGTGCGGCGCGCGCCGCCCCGAGTATTTCACGACGTTTCCAGTCGGCCGGAGGCAGACGCATTCTGCGATCGCGACAGCCCGGGGGGAGGGGGCGGGGCGGGCGAGGTCGCAAATGGCCGAGTGGGGGCGGGGGCGGAGGCGGGCGGCGATAGCGGAACCCGCTGACTGATGCGCCAGCAAACTTGGCCGCTATCGGCACTAAGTGCCGCTTCGGAAACTGGCCGCGCCCGCCGCCTTTACGAGCCAAACTTGGGATTTATGCCGCAGATATCGGCGGTGCTCGCGAGGTAATTATTTCCGGGCCCTCCGACCCGTCCGGTATACGAGTGTAGGGCGCTTTGTGCTGCGCCGCGGCCGCTGGTAGTGTGTGTGTGTGTGTGTGTGTGTGTGTGTAGAGGTAAGTGTTGGAAGGGGCTCCATGACGGTGGCAGATTCAGATTAATTTTCCACTGCTTGAATGTCACACCCTTCCGACTACTCTTTCTCTCCGACGTGATAGTGTACGTGTTTTCTGTGAGGTCAGGCAACGATTTCAGTAGAACGGCAGATTATAAAAATGCGCCCCTATTCTAGTTTGGTAGAAACCTGGCGACCTTAGCTAACTATAAGGCTCTTTGATACTGCTGCTCATTTACACCAGGCATTATGCAGTTTTGGGCAGGTACATTACAAATACAATGAAGGATACAAAGAGATGCTATGGATCCACTTTACTACCACTATACACGCACGGGCACAAATGGATCTCAATGGGACGACTAAAATGCACGTGACTAGTGTGTCCTGAAATCTTCGTCCTTTTAATAGTTTAACCAACTTTGCCAATGAAGTAAATGGGGGAGCTATTCTTGAAAACACTCTTGCATCATCCTGTTGTGTGACATTTGGAATTTACAGTATCTTTAACTTGCCAGCCGCATGGTCATAGATATTTGAATGTTCGCCAATTCACTTCCTCAGTGGGAAAGCACATATGACTGTGACAGTGTTCTAGAACGGTAGCTGAAGAGGCACATGCTTGTGGTTGTGAGTAGTGACGTCCACTGAAAACATAGTCTCTTCCCTCGGTGTCATCAAGTGATCGCCATCTCAACATCCACAGCCTTTACTGGACGTAGCACGACTTTATATGGTCTTTTTCCTATTACGAGAATCGGGATACGTCGTAGGGCTGTGACGCGAGGGCCGAACCACAGCATAGCTTAGTATTTTTCGCATTATGAAACCTAGAGGAATACACAAAACATTTAGGCCTACACAGTTTCCATTAACAATTTTTTGGCTTTCCGTCGTTGCTTTTCTTATGAAGTGTACTGCTGCCTTGTTCTGTTTATTTTAGCCTGTAGGATGAAGTCACAATAGAGAAGCTAGATTAAAGTAGATGACATATCTCGCAGGTGTCATCCGAGATACATTTGTAATAAGAAAGTTTATTACTTTCTGAAGAAAGATTATTATCTGTCTTTCATTGTTAAATTACACTTAGCAAATGTCATGGGATAGGCATCTGATGTCGGATGCGGTCTCCTATGGCCCTGCGGACTGCAGCGAGGCGCCGTGGAAGTAGGCTTAGAAGCTCCTGGTACTCCTCTGAAAGCGGCTGACCCAAATCGTTTGCAGATCGGCACACTATTCTGACATGTTCGTGGGTGCAGCAGCCATGGCACGGAGCCTGTGTTCCATGCCATCCCAGATATGCTCTATGGGATTCAAATCCGGGCTCCGAGGTCGCCACCTCAGTTTTCGGACCCCTCCTGCATGTTCCTGTAACAATCCCTGGGTGACTTGGGAGCGATGTGGCGGCGCGTTATCACCTCGAAACACCGCAGAACCGTCAGCGAGATTGAAGGCCAAAAATGGATGGAGATTATTTCCGAGCAGCTCAACATTCGGCAGACCATTCATAGCCCTTCCAGAAAAACTAGGGAGCCCATTCCATACTAGGAAAATGCACCCCAGACCATAACAGAGATACAAACACCTTGAACAACCCCTTCTTGGCAGGCGGGATCTATTTTTTCATGTGATCTGCGTCAGGCAGGGCCTACCATGGGCATGGTGCAGTTGAAATCATGATAACTCTGATCGTATCATGTTACGGCATTGCCCCAGGATCCATCCGTGGTGATTGGCGACAAATGCAACCCGCTGTGCCCGACGACGTTGGATGAACAGAGGTATCCGTGTGCAGCACCTGGTACCACACCCCACGGAAACCGTGGTCTTACGGTTGTCCACTGGGATAAGTGTCTAGCACGTCCTGTGTCGAATCGTGCCTTGATCTCTTGTTCTGCTCCCTATTTGTCACTATTGACGATTCATCTGGGATGTCGCCGGTCACGGTCATGGGGGTTGGCTGGACGGCCGGTAGTTGGTCTGTTGTGGACTGTGAAACCTGCATTCAGCCATACGCAATACATCCTGGACGGGTTGAAGTGAGGAGCCGAATTCCTGCACCAGTACCGAAATCCCAATCCCTGTTCGTGAGGCGCCGATCACCATATCCCTTTCGAACGGCGTCAGCTCGCGACAACTCCTGTACAACTGTAGCTGGCACTGGGGAGGGGGGGGGGGGGGGGGGGTGCATATACAGAACGCCTGCACCATCTGTGTCCCACTATCTCACTGCACGACAATTGCCAATTCAGTGTACGTAAGCTACGGATTCCGTGGAATTCTGCGCGGTGTCATTTCATGTAAGACACGCTGTTGCTGTTCCTCTTTAACCTCGACAGTCCATATTATTAGCGGTAAAGTTTCTATAGGGCAAAGGTATGATACCAGAACTACAACAAAATAGAAAATAATGGAAGAGAAATGAAAATTTCTATGTTAATCTCTTAGTACTCACTAAGAACTACCTCAAAAACTATTTACCTTAGTGGAATACCGTCTATTCATTCGCACAAGAAACTGAAGGTTTTTAATCTGATATTTGTTATGGGTGTCTCTCCTTCGAGTCGTCAGGTGTGATTTCTCTGGTATTTCGGCAGATACTTGCAATTTCGTTTTTGCATTGTGTAGTTGGAGTAGACCTTAACAAGTACTGCACGTCACATGTTTCATGCGACGACCTGTCTAATTGGAAAGCGTCGGTTCGTTTCCGTTTACAAACGAAATGTGTTTTAAACCGGAAATTTACGTGCGGTACTAGATTATTGTAGTGCGATACTCGTTTTATCGGTATGTATTAAAAACGACAAGAAGTCGCTTGGTTGACTTTGTTGAGAAGAACGAATCTTAATTTAAAAAATTTTATTTAAAAAGCTTTAAGAGTTTTCACATAAAAATTCGGAGGTATTACGTTTCATCGTGCTCTCGTACATTATGAAATGCTAAACTTCACTGATGATAACTTTTATTAAACTTTCTTTATGCACCATAAACGGAATAGTGGAAAATTAGTGAAGTTCATATTTTTCATCTCCACACTATGTTCATCTTGTGGATAATAACTTGTTAAAAACTGTTTTGAAATGTGAAGAAACTGAACGGGAGATACCGTTCTCAGACTCACAGCTTAACGCGTAACTCGAGGCCCACAAAGCTCGTCCGCCGTTCTGCATTTAGAGTGTGACTTTGAGTACTACAGTAGAGCTCTTACTCTCGATTTTAGTTTGAATTAGAGGAATCGGGGCAGCTTAAGTCGACAAATACCACTGTTCTGCAGAATCTCCGAAATTTGAGTCTCATTGCAATTGCAATAACCTATAGAAGTTGGTAAAAAGCGCACTCGATGTCAGTATTCACCCAATACTTAGTTTCTTTTTTCTTCTCTTTCTTCCTGGAATGGCTTCGCCGAAGGAAGGGAAAAAAAATTGTTTCCGCACCGCGATTAAAATTCTGGGAAGTGGAGGCGAGAAATATTGGATCGGGGGTTGCAAGCCGGGAGTAAGATCAGACGGGTCAAGTTCGCGGCGCGCGCACCCCCTCTCCCCACCCCTCCCCTCCCCGCATGAATAACTTGTTCCATCAAATTCTCATCAAGGCGGCTGCGCCAAGGAGAACCTCGGCCGGGTGCTGGGCGTCCGCTGTGAGTTTTTCCTCCCCCACAAATTAATTACTTGCTGTAAGTCTGTGAATATTCGCCGGCGCTTGTAAACACATCGTTTAATTCACACTTTCACGCGTGGTTGGGCTCCGCCGGCCGCCGCACAGATTGATCGCCGAATGCGCCGGCAGCGACTTTGTCCCTCCGTCGCCAAATCCATCAACGCCAAAAAAAAAAACCATCCGGCATATTAGTTCGCATATGTTGTGAGAGCGTTCGTTGACAGCTGTAAGACATTTGAGGAATATCATTGTACGAGAATTAGTGGCAACTACCTACTTCAGAGGGCTTTTTTTCTCTCTCGATGGTCCGATCGGTCCATTGCCAAAATCAAAAAAGTATCGTCTGTAATATTTCGCTACAATTTCCAGCTACTTCTTCACATAATCGCCGCTCAGACATTTCTCGTAGAGTGGAACCAACTTTCCGGTACCCTCTCGTAAAAGACATGCGCCAGTCTACAGTTCGTTGCCTGTGCCAAAATATTGTCCTCATATCCAGCATTTCGCGTGGGTGAAGAGATCGAAGGGAGTGGGACGCAAACCCGAGCTGTATGGTGGGTGCTTAGTTACTCTCCATCGATAACGCTGCAGGAGCGGTTGCAATAAGCGTCCGAGCATTTTCACGAGTTCGGAGAATGCGTGATGACAACATTTTTCGTCGCTCTTTAAGAATCCCTCTTCGAGGACGATTATCTCTTATCGACTGATCTACTCGCTGGACGAGGTCAGCAGTTGTCGCTTCCTTCCCTGATAGCCTGCGTCGTGAACGGCTGTACGTCGTGGTTCAAACTCCATGTACCATTACCGTACTTTGCTCTCACGCATGACAGCAACATTATGTGGGTTGCATGAAATCAGGCGGAACCCTTCCACCGGAAGAAATCAAATGACAGCACGCACTTCACCCTTGGGAGATTATTTTTGTACGCATCTTTACGTGCTCGCTGCGCACTCTGAACTCAAAAGTGCGACGTGACGCGATCGACGGGCAAAGCTGCATCGTATTTTCACTGTGGTTTTAATTTAGCGACCTATCGGACCTCAAGGGGGAAAAACCGTCGTACAACTGACACAAAACAGATACACTTTTCTTTAGTCACCAGTATTGTGTGCAGCCCACTGCCAGCGATGTAGAAGTTATGCGACACCTTTTGCGACGCCAGCTGGATGATTGTTGGAGTGGAGTGGAGTGTTGTGTTGCCCGACAGGTCCAGGTAGCAGTTCTAGAGCGAAGGGCATGCAGTGCTTCCTTCATCTTAGGTATGAAATCGAAGTCACAAATTTTTAAGTCTGGGGAGTCTGGTGGATGTTACAGGCCCATCGATCTAACAAATCAGCCACAGCTTGCACTGTAAGTGCCCGGTCCTTTCTCAAAGGTTTTTGCAGGCTGTGTGCACTGACGGTCTCAGGTTAGCGAACGGTATGCGTTGGGATAAGAGCCACCCTAACTGTCGTATTGCTGGTGTTGTGACAAACTTTCGGAAGTCGTCGTAAGCCGTGACGACGTCATTCGTTCGATTGGCGTTTCAGGTGTGGCTCGCACGATTTGGTGCACGTTTATCCAGCGCAAAGATACGGCGTAATAAAATGTCTGCTTCGAGTCCGTAGTGATCCAATTGGTTGCCAATAGCGACGTGCTGCATGCTGTTCTGTATTTCCGTTAAATCGTGCGGAGTCCATAGTGGTGCAGTTCTGACAGCCAGGCATTCGTTCTCAGTTTAACACACAATCTCAGGCCACCTCACGGATCGTTTGGCGGCGATCGCTGTCCAGTTTTAGAGTAGACGCGACGCTTCTTCACTGGCACAGTGTGTGTGTGTGTGTGTGTGTGTGTGTGTGTGTGTGTGTGTGTGTGTGTGTGTGTGTGTAGAACTTGAATCTCCGGCGGGAGGGACCGCGCAAGTACGGTTATGAAGACAACTTCATGGATCAAAGGACCCTGCATGTCAGCAGGGGCGTGTCCAGTTGGAGTGATATGGAACCCCTGACACGTCTAGATACGACTCAGATATGTGACACTTAAGCCAGCATACTGTCTGATCACCTGCATCCATTCATGCCCATTGTGCATTCCGACGGATTTGGGTTACTCCAGCCGGACAATGCGACGCTCCACACTTCCAGAATGGCTACAGAGTGGCTCTTCTTGAGTTCAAACAGTTCCGCTGGCCACCAAACTCCCCAGACATGAACATTATTGAGCATATCTAGGATGCCTTGCAACATGCTCGTACGGATTTATGGACAGCCCTGCAGGATTCATGGTATCAATTTCCTCCAGCACTACTTCAGACATTAGTCGAGTGCATGCCATGCCATGCCATGCCATGCCATGTCATGTCATGTCGTGTTGCGGCACTTATGCGTGCTCGCGGGAGCCTTACACGACATTAGGCAGGTGTACCAGTTTCTTTGGCTCTTCAGTGTACATATAAAAACATTCTAAGAAAGTGCGTACTTTCTGAACCTATGTTTCTTGTCGCAGCACTGAACAGACATCAAGAAAAGGGCTCAACAGAGAGATATAAGTGTAAAATCTCTTCGAATATTATTTTCCAAATGTGAAATCGGTTACATTTGTTCTCTCTTTCTACTAGTGAAGACAGTACCAAAATCCGTATAGTATTTACTTTGACTAGCTTTCGCACACAAAGAGAAAATGTGGGCGAAGGAGTTTAATTTATAATACGTACCTTTGTGCCGAAGCTTTGCTGCTTTCTGAAGTTATGGCGGCTGGTTTTACTGCTTCTTCCGCCACTTGGAGACTCCTCTACAGCTTGTAGCTCCCATCGTTGCAAGAGATGCCGCTCCAAACACAATTAAATATGGAACACAAAATAATACATATATTGCACATTCATCGTTACTGTATTAGTAAATTACGCACTCAGTTTCAAATAACTTACGGGAATGCAGCCGGGTGACGTAGTCGTGGAGCACTGATATTTGGACAGATGCGCAACCTGTCGTTTCCAAGCGAAAATTGCAGCAAGTAAGCGCTGTGCAAGGGAATTTGGAACCACGGTTTGTCGAGATATAGGCGGTTGTCGACAACGTCACCCTGCTGCATTCCCGTAAGTTATTTGAACACTGCCTACGCAGGGAGGAACTCGTGTCTCATATGCACACGAACCTTTCTCGTGACACAGTGAATCTTTTAGAGAAAACCATACTAAAGTCGCTATAATAATTGCTGAAATTAGCTTCCACACACAAATAGGACAATGAAGCAGGGGACTTTGACTTACGACATGTACAAATGAAATACCTGCAGTTTGACTTTTACCGTATTGATTGTAGTGGGAGAGAGTCTAGCAGTGCCTTCAGTCACTGCCAGGAGAAACTGAACGAGAACACAGTGCTGGGTCGCAGATTAATTGCTGGGGGAACGTTGGGGAGCCGCCTGGCGGAGAACCAGTGGGAAGAGAAGGCAGCGCTCTCGGAAGCGGCACAGAAAAACGCCGATGGCTGCCGCGACACTGGCAGTTTGTTTTTTGCGTGTCCGGCTATTGCGAAGCAAAGTGCGCGGAGGGGGAGGGGGTGGCGGATCTGGCAGCCCGCGTCGCTATTAGGGGGGCGTCGGCGTCGGCAGGCGTCGTGGCGGCCGGGACGCGCCGGGCCAGAGCGCCTTATCGCAGGGCGCCGGGGCCAGACAGCGCTTTATGCCGGCGCGCCGACAGATCTTCGCTGGATAGCGGCGTAGCAGGGTAGCGGGACAGCGACCGGCCACGTGCCGCGGCGCGCGGCTGCTGGGCGGCGCTCCCCCACACCGAGGCGGTCGTATTAGGGCGGGAAGAGGTCGAAAGCGAACGTTGGTCGCAAGCTGCCAGGCTGCGTACCCAAGGTCTGCGGTTTGAACCCCTGTCAGTCGTGGGATTTTTATCTGTCGCTCACCACTTCTGCTACAACTGACTGGGTAACTCTGTTAAAGGCAAGTGCACATCATCTCCAACACGACAATGCCCAAAAAAGCACTGTGGGGTTTAAGCCAACATACCAATTGGGGATAGTGTAGGGGCTTAATGAATAGCACATTGCATCCAAATAAAAGTCTGTTTTATTGGTCTGTCGAACAGAATTTGTCGATATGGGAAACGCGTCCGACAACATAAGATGGTGCGTGATGTGCGAAATATTGCGATAAATATGACTAAGATACAGGAAAGACAAGTAATATACAATAATCAGCAACGAGCGGCATTCAGTAATGCGACACAAAAATGTTCAAATCTGTGTGAAATATTATGGGACTTTACTGCTAAGGTCATCAGTCCCTAAGCTTACACTCTACTTGAACTAAATTATCCTAAGGACAAACACACACACCCATGCCCGAGGGAAAACTCGAACCTCCGCCGGGACCAGCCGCACAGTCCATGACTGCAGCACCTGACACCGCTCGGCTAAACCCGCGCGTCAGTAATGCGACACATTTCTTTTTCTGGAAACAGACTAGTTTCATTCACTTTTCAGTACACCGTATTATTCCCCACTCTTCCGGCTAAAAAACCTATTTTTCAGCATGACCTCTGTTCAGTGCGAAGGCATTACGGTACCTTACCAGGAAGACCTGTATGCCCACATGATACCACTCTACTGGTCGACGTCGGAGCCAACTTTTAGCTGCTGCATCAATAACCTCCCCATCATGCACATTCTGCTTCCTTCATTCAGCCTCACCAATTTTTTGTTAACTGCTCCCTGTTGTGCAGACCTCTGTGAGGCCCTGGGCTGTCGAGGAGTTGGATAACCTCGAATGAGAGTGTCCGCACGTTCCAACATTGCAGGAGTGACAGCTGTATACGACCGCCCGGCACGTGGGAGATGGGACAGGTCTGCGCGACTTTGTTGCGATGTTGACAAACGTCTCGCCCAACGACTCACCGTGCTTTTGTTCACTGCCAGTTCTCCGTTAAAATTTTGCAAGCGCCTATGAATATCTGCGAGACTTCAGTTTTCCACTAAAAGAAACTCAATGACAATTATCTTGCTTGGAACTCATCTCTATTCCAGGCATCAATTTGAAAGCTACGGACTGGTGCAACGTATGTCTACCGAAAAAAGACATATACATGGACGTCGGACCCCCCACCCCCCCACCACCTCCTTTCCGGTTTTGTGTACTTTGCCTGTTCGACTTTCACGCGTGCTACGTTCGCAACGTATTGTGCGACGTCTTTCTAGGTCAGTTCCCAGTGCAGTCAGCCGACAACGTATATGAGTTTCTCACGGATTCGTAATGTGCATGTGAATAGCATAATTTGTCTGCAGTGCTGGTGTTCATGATGTTGTCTCCGTCTACGTACGAACAGAGCAGCGTCGCATTTTCCGTCGTTTACTGGAACACGCCATTTCTCCAGCAGAGGCTCGACGGATCCCAGTGCTGCCTGTAGTCGTGAGTCACCGTTTGATGGCTTCGAGTCTCGCTCCAGGATGGCGGTGTGGGCGCGGATGGCTGTCATCGTGTTACGTGTCATCGGTTAGTTGCACGATGTCTGTCGGTGTGTCGCTATTTTTATTGGCCTTTGGCAGTGACGTCAAAGAGTGCGACGGACATGCCTGATCCACATGTCAGCGTTCGGGAGTCCGGGTGCGCGCGGAAGCGTCTCGGTCGCCGCTATTTCTGAAGCGGGGCCCGCGCTTGCTATTGTGGGCATCCCGGCTGACTCAGCCGCACGGATTCTTCCACGCCCGCCAGCCCCAGATGCCGCATCGCCCACTCGCCTCGCACGTGATACCCCGATTCACATTCCGCTAGCTTCGCACCTAGTGCACGCTGCTGAAGTAACGTACGTCCACACAATACAGCATCGCCGCGAAGTTTGCAGCAGTTACTAAAGACCTAACGACGCTGCAGTGAGTTGACTGCCACGCTACACAGGGGTTGCACAAGAATCGCGGAAACACGACGAGAAATGAGTGCTCCAACATGAATGCAAATTCCAACCAAGCTTGCAGGTTGTGCTGTTGTATTTGGCCACGACGCCACCTGTGCAGTGTCGGTGCAAGTGTCACTCAAGGTCAGAATGGCGTTCTGTGTAGTCGCGAGTCCATTACATCGGAGCTGACTGAACTACAACGTGGTCAAAATCTCCGTGCTCGTATGACCGATACCTCGGTTGCCATGAGGCTCTCTATAGAAACTTCGTACAGCACACGGGGAACGAAAAGCACCGCCCACTAAGACGCAACGCGGTAGTAAGTGTGTGTTGAGTGATCGTGACGCACGGACTCTGAACAGGATTGTGACGAAAAATAAGAGGACGATAGCTGAAAGAGTCACTACAGAACTCAGTGATGTAATTTTCTTACAAAAAATTTCTTTGGGGTTACGTTGAATGTATGCCTGAACTGAGAATGCATACAAAACTGGAGTTAGCCTGTTGTAGCTGCAAGTGGTGTCCTTACTCTGTGCTATTGTTAGCACAAACTTTATATGAACAGATTCGGCAATGTAACTCCCAATACCAATGATGAAATACAGTCACTGCAAAATACATTCGGCCGCTTAGGTACTAAATCCTCTGGCCCTGTCAAAACTGATAACTTTGGTTCCTGTGCACATAATAAATAAATAAAATTGTCTTAGCTCTAAAGCAGCAACGGTGGGTCGCGAAATATTCTGATGTCTCACGAAGAAGAATAAAATATACTACCTACAGGCTCATCAGTGTGCAATGCTGCTAGCCGTAATGTTTTGAAATATACATGAAATTCACTTGGCTGATAAATGAAAACATTTAAGAAAAATTCAATGTCTTTGAAAAAGCATACGATCTGGACAGGGAGGTGGTACTGATATGGGTGAATTAGTAATACTGACTTTTTCCGTAGTGAAACTATATTAGAAGTAAAGTTTGGCTTTCCCAAAACATCTAAAAATTGAAATTACATTACTCAGAATGTCGTCTGCCGTGGCCAAGCGGTTCTAGGCGCTTCAATCTGAAACCGCGCGGCCGCTACGGTCGAAGGTTGGAATCCTGTCTCGGGCATAGATGTGTCTGATGTCCTTAGGTTAGTTAGGTTTAAGTAGTTCTAGGGAACTAATGAGCTCAGATGTTAAGGCCCATAGCGCTCAGAGCCATTTGAACCATTACTCAGAAAAATTATGTCCTTTTTACTGATTCACTCACGAACAGTGAGATATATCCAAGTATTACCTAACCTCGCTAAAAATTCATAAAGACAAATGATCAAATTGGGTATATCTGCGTTAATAAATGCTAAAAACATTACAAAAGGGAAATATCTAACTAGTCCATACATCAAATCTGTTTAGGTACATTCTGGGGCTGCTCAACATAGAATTCACTGTTAACAATTATCAGCCAACTTATTTACACTAACGCTCTGACAAAACGAAAGTCATAAAAATTTAACTTCTTTACCTTGCTTGCGAGAAGTCTTCTGCTTCGACATTTGTATTTCCAATAATTACATATACTCGTAATTCCTACATTATAATCTAACACTTGGTGGCTTCTCAGAACACACCACAAAAACTACCTACTCCACCGTCTTTCGCTCAGACAGCTACACACTGCTGTGCGCCAAGAGCTCTCTTACTCCAACCCTACAATCTCAGACCAGAAGCAGTATCTTTGGTTCTGCGATCGTGCACAGTCAGCGATCCGCTTTATAGAGCCCATCAGAAACATACATCATTTATCATATAGTAGTTTCATTTTATTTTACATTAGTATCATTACAATATTCGAGTGCGACATGTAAGTGTACTCCAGTAGACTCCTTTCAATGTCGCGTTCACGAACCTCGTCAGCTCTGAAACAACACGAAGGGAATTCTATAAGAAGAGAATTGTAGGACGATATTAAACAGAGAAACCGGTTATCAGTGATTTAAATGCCATTAACAGGAAAGCGTCGTGATGACGCCATAAAACGTGGACTATGGAGCAATGGAAGCAAGTCATTTGGTCAGATGAGTCTCTTTTCACACTGTTTCGGATTTCTGACAGAGTAGACGACGATTAGGGCAGCCGTATCGTGGTATTACACGGCACCATCGTCTTTACGTGACCTTGCCACTATTTTGCAGGGAGAATGGACAAGAATCCCTTGGAAACCATACAAGACCTGTACTTATCAGCTACCAGAAGACTGGAAGCTATTTCGAATGCCAACGGATTTCCTGCAATCTATTAAGCATGGTAACGTGTTGTGTTTTTCGTTTTTCCATCCCCCCCCGGGCCCCAGTACTTTTTAGTTCGTAACGAACGGCATTCCACATCTTAAATGGTGCCATAAATGTAAAACATTATGATGCATTCAGCTAACAGAATGAGTCAACTGTACAACGTCAAAACACTCCCATGGTGATGTACCATAGGCTACGTTGAACGGACTACCGGGAAGTAAAGGTCTGTAATCTGTTTGGTGTCATTCATTTCGTCAGAGTTTCTTGTGAGGCCAGCACAGAATATAACTCTTAGGTAAAAGCCCTTGGCAGAGGCTGCATGTCTACCTGTTCTTACAAAAAAATTTGTGAAAGAAAACTGCCTTCGTACTGTGTGTAGTATTGTGCAAGGATCCTCGTATATTTACCAACCCCCACGCTCCTGTTAGAGGCTTCCCATATCTTTACATCATCTAATTTTTCAAATATTCGTAGCTGAATATCCTACCCGTTTGGCAGGAATGAAGACTTTCACAAGAGTGGGAGAAAGAAATAGCGCTGTTTTACCTTGACCCACATTTCCAATAAGGACGCTGCCTAAGTGGAAAGTGACGACTCATTAAAGAAATCAGTATAGCTTCTTGCTCAACATCAAAATTCTGGAAGAAGCGAAAGCAGAAGTGATAGAATTCTCCTATTAAGACCGCCGCGTCGTCGAAGACAGAAAGGGTTTTACGAACAAGACGAGAAACCTTTCTTCAATAAAACTGCTCTGCTGTTAATAAATGTTAATATATTGAGAAATAAGTTGTTCAAAAAGTGTGTCTTGAGCACAGCTGCTGTGTGATACGAGAACTACGGGAAAGCCGGAGAAGAAGGAAACATAAGCACCTTAAATGTGGTGATACAGAAGGATTCTAAAAGCTGAAAAGTACGATACGGAGAATTAAGTAACTATAATAGGCGAGGACAGAAGAGTATAGAGAACATTATTTGGAAGATGAGACTGCTTTTGGTTGTAGTACGATACTTCATTAAAAGGCAAAAGGTAATTATGTTTTTGGCATGTATTTAGGAACGAAACGTTACACTTGAAAATGCAAGTTCGAAATATCATTCATCATCGTTGAAATTAAGGACGATTGTCAGTCAATAACCGCTACAATGAGATGGACTAGATATTTAGAAATGAAATGATTGGAATTAGATATGAAGAGATAAGAGATGAAGAACTCAGTTGGCGTGATTGAAAGATGGAACAGTGAAAGTAATTCATCTTTGCGACATTTGTTTAAATTTTGAACGTGGGCAGTAAGAAGGTAGTTGTGATTTTAGAACCGGAAATTAGTAATACAAATTCTTAAGTAGGAGAGGTAATAGTTTTGTATGGAGCTACGTGCGCCTAGCACTCGTCAACTTGCCTGTTGCAGCGGTAATAAATGACGTAGACAAACCTTCCTCGTGAATCGGTCTGCCTATCAGTGGAAACAGTATCAAAATCCCTACAGTCGTCACTGAGATTGGCCTCCACACTCAGACAGAAAAACATAGCAGGGGATTACGGTTTATAATGTATGCAGAACACAAAGATAGATTCTATTCATGGTAGTCTACTCTATGGAGTTGCGACGCCTGTTTACTATTTCCCCTGCCACATACCGCGATATCTGAAGCTGACCTATTTGTAGTCACGAGATGCCACTTCGAACACCTAATGAAGTATGGAACAGATAACAGCGCAGATATTGTCCACTCATCGTTGCTATAAACCACAAATTTTATACGCAATCCATAAATCCGTAAGAGTACGAGGGGGTGGAGATAAGCTCAATAATGTTCATGTCTGGGGAGTTGGTGGCCAGCGGAGATGTTTAAACTCAGAAGAGTTTTCCTTGAGCCACCCTGTAGCAATTCGGGACTTTGGAGCGTCGCGTTGTTTTGCTGGAATAGTCAAAGTCCGTCGAAATACACAATGGACACGAATGGATGCAGATGATCAGACAGGAAGCTTACGTACATGTCACATGTGAGAGTCGTATCTAAAAGTATCACGCGTCCCATATCACTTCTGACATGCAGGGTCCATGGATTCAGGAGGCTGTCTCCATCCACTCCGTACAATTTGAAACCATGACTCGTCCGACCAGGCAACATGTTTCCAGTCATCAACAGTCCAGTGTTGCCCAGGCGAGGCTAAAGCTTTCTGTGGTGCAGTCATCAAGGGTACACGAGTGGGCCTTCGGCTCAGAAAGCCCATATCGATGATGCTTCGTTGAATGGTTCGCACGCTGACTCTTGTTGATGGCCGAGCATTGAAATATGCAGCAATTTGCGGAAGGGTTGCACTTCTGTCACGTTGAACGATTCTCTTCAGCCGTTGTTGGTGCCTTACTCGCAGGTTCTTTTTCCGGCCGCAGCGATGCCGGAGATTTGTTTTACATGATTCCTGATATTCACGGTACTCTCTTGAAATGTTCGCTCGGGAAAATCCATACTTCATCGCTGCCTCGGAGATGGCGTGTCTCATCGGTCGTGTGCCGACTATAACACCACTTTCAAAGTCACTTAAATCTTGATAATGTGCCATCGTAGCAGCAGTAACAGATCTAACAGCTTTGCCAGACACTTGTTTTACATAGGCGTTGTCGACCGCAGCGCAGTATTCTGTCTGTTTACATGTCGCTGTATTTGAATACTTACGCCTATACCAGTTTCTTTGATTCAGTGTATAACTAAAAGTACGAGTCCTTCAAAGATTTAAAGTAAATGGAAACCGCAGTTGTGGCTGTAGATTGGACTCAGGGCATTACATAAGTGTTACAATAAACTTTAGCGAGTATTCATTTCATGTTTGCTGCGATCTCAGTAGATTGGGAAGGTAAGTAGAAAATTGTTCTGTATTTCCCCTTCGACGATTATTAATAAATGTATCAGGAGCGTGGGTGGCAGTTGAAACTTAGGGGCACGTGGGAAACTTTTGGAAGGCCGGAAGCATTCATATGCGCATCTGCTTGCGGTCCGCCCCTGATGGGAACAAGATACAATATTCGCCTTTACGTAAGAGGATGGAGTGTCGCGCCAGCTTGTGCTGCGTAATGTCGCCATTAGCAAAGCGTGCGTCCCTGACTCATTGAATTAGTGATAAGTTTCTCACCGACACGAATAATGCGTAGGCACTCTTCTGCGCCGTGCGCAAAAACCTACTGCTCTGCCGTTCGGCTCTCACTGTGTTGTTAATTACTGCGCAAGCATTCCAAGAGTTATTTAACTGTTTTTGTAGTTCGAGCAGCTCAGATAGTTAATAACGAAAATCACGATTTCACGAAGGAAATGTAGGACGATATGTATAAAGCCATTTGAAGAAAGGAAAGGCGCCTGGAAGTGATGATATGCAACAATGAAATTGTAGGACTAGGCACAAAGCGTGATTCACCAGTTTGTGTGCCAATCCTAGATTTTCAGATTTCCTAGATACGGTTTCAACTAAATGTGAATAGACGGCGCCTGACAATATAGGGTTCGACTGAACCATTTTTAAGTCAATGAAGATATATACGACAGTGCTACAGATTTCATTATACTTCACCAGGTTAGTTAAAAATTGAACATGGACATTGATTTTGGTGACGATACGTGCTGTTTGTCTGTAAAGCTGAAGACTTCTGCAACAAATGGAGAAACGTAATAGAGGAAGTTTGACTGTGTATGTGAAAATGCTGCTGCTGCTGTGTCTTCAGTTCGAAGATTGGTTTGACGCAGCTTTTTCCGCTTAGTCTGTCCTGTGCAAACCCCTTGACCTCTCCAACCTACGTCCATCTGAAACTGCCCGCTACTGCCAAACCAAGGTCTCCCTCTACAGTTATTACCTAACAGTGGACTCCATGAAGAAATTAACTATTCCTCAATGCCCCGGTATGTGTCCTGCTAGCTGATCCCTTCTGTTAATTTGTCAAAATGTTCAAATGTGTGTGATTTCCTAAGGGACCAAACTACTGAGATCATCGGTCCGTAGACTTATACACTACTTAAACTAATTTATGCTAAGAACAAAACACACACACACACACATCCATTCCCGAGGGAGGACTCGAACATCCGGCGGTAGGAGCCGCGCAGTCCGTGACAGGACGCCTCAAACCGAGCGGCCACTCCGTGCCGCTGCCATTTGTCTGCGGTTCGATTTAGTACCTCTCCGTTAGTTAGCTCGACGTATTTACATTTCGTTCGATTAATCCTGGCCATCTCGGACAAAAAGAGAATGTCATCGCTAAACTTCACTGTTTTCTTCTCCTCGGTTTCCTTTTGAGCTTCTTTCATGTACAGACTAAAACAGGGGTGTGATACGCTACACACAACTCTGTCTCGCTATCTCTCATTCATGTCATTCAACTCTTACATTACAATAAAATTGAAGTACAACCAATAGCTGAAAAGGAAACTGTATGAATTAATAACGGATTCATCGTGCTACTTTTTATTTCTTCCATTTAGGACAGTTGAAGAAAACTGGATGTGCAATGAAAGAAATAAACAGAAGTATAAAAAAGGCCGAGAGCTTTTGGTAGACTTCCGAAAGTTCAGATGTTTCTGAAAGTGTTAAAAGCTGCGTATGTCGCCAGTTTTGATTTACAGTAATTAATCCGCCCCTGGTAGCTGAGTGGTCAGCGCGACGGAATATCATACCTAACGGCCCGGGTTCGATTCCCGGGTGGGTCGGATATTTTCTCCGCTCAGGGTCTGGGCGTTGTTCTTATGATCATCATATCATTCCCACCGACACGCAAGTCGCCGACGTGGCGTCAACTCGAAAGACTTGCACCAGGCGAACGGTCTACCCGACGGGAGGCCGTAGCCACACGCCATTTCCATTTACATTGAGAGAACTACTGAATAACTGATGGTTACTCAGTGAGCTGTGAAGAGGAGTGTGATGGCAATTGCTAGGACACATAGCAAGCAAACTGATCAGGTGACAGGCTGGAGTGGGGGATGTAATTATGACTGCAGTGGGATTGAGGTGGGCCGGACACGGAGCGAACGGATGACTTTCCTTTTCTTCCTTTTTCTTTTTTTTTAAATATAAATGTTCGATTTGATGACGAAATGGAATTAAAGTAGATAAATTCAACTGTATTTGCATACAGCTGGAGACTCCAATTTATGGAAAAGCCTAGAGGGAGGGTTCATCCGAAGAATTGTGTGAAATGACCACTGATGATTAAGCAGTATTACGTCTTGATAGAAGCGAATGAAACTCTGTGAAGCTTCTGTGATCCTCTAGGCTTCACTGCCGGCGCTATTGCCCTCGCTCTTGTCCTTGACTGTAACTAGCACAAAACGGCTGAATGGTCAGTCATTGTGACTAGTACAAAAGGCTGAAATGGTCACGCAGTCACCTTCCCGGTCCCAGTAGCAGGTTTCCTGCCTTACGGCTTACAGGGGCAACGTAAGATTGGTTTTCAGTATTTCGTGTAATTACTGTTAACAGTTAAAAATTTAAAATGCTGTGCTATCCTGTTAACAAAGAGGTGTAATACTTTCACATGGCAGGTTTAGCGCAGTAAGACAGCTACTACAGTGAGAAATTGTGTAGTTGTACGTGCCTTGAGGCAGTGTGGATTACGAAACGCAAATTACTCCGGCCATGTACATTCAGTATTTGAGAACGAGAACAAACAGCGGCTTCCCATAAGCTATACACATGATTTGAAACCTGTTCGAAAGTTTATCGTTGTCCATGCGATACAACTACTACTTCAGGCATTGCGTTTTAATGTATCACTTTTTTACTAATAACTGTCCGCAACACATTTTGCATACGGTACCGATATATATTACTGAATATACCTGCAAAATAATGATATTGTACGACACAGGGTTAGGAGATATGACGTCATAAACACCGAGATGCCTAACAAAAAGCAACGCGTGGAAAACTAGCGTTTCGCGCGACCGAGTGCAAATTATCCAGACTAACTTCCTCCAATTCTGGTTTTGACTGTTTTATTAGTCTGTGACTGAATACCTCGAAATTAATAAAATTATCCTCATTACGGTTTCGCGTCTTCAGCCATGATGATTTTATATGCTGAACGTTAAATATTAACATATTACCAGAATGAAATTTTCACTCTGCAGATTAAAACAGTAAGCCTGACCGAGACTCGAATTCGGGACCTTTACCTTAAGCGGGCAAGTACTCTATCGACTTTTTTAAAAATCTCATTTTGTTCTATATTGTTCGTTGAATGTGTTCGAGGCGGACGTTCGATGACACCCGTTTAGGTTCTTCGTTGATGCATTCACTCAGTTTTTTGTTACAGAGAGTAGCTAAGTCTCTGATCGAACACGCTGAGCTACCGTGCCGGCAGCCGACTGAGCTACTGAAGCACGAAGCACGCCCCTTCCTCTGCAAGTACCTCGTCTCCTACCTTCCAAGCTTTACAGAAGCTCTTCTGCGAATTTTGCAGGACATCCCTCAGGCTGTGGCTAAGCCATGTCTCCGCAATATCTTTTCTTCCAGGAGTACTAGTCCTGCAAGGTTCGCAGGAGAGCTTCTGCGAAGTTTGGAAGGTAGGAGGCGAGGTACTGGCAGACGTGAAGCTGTGAGGACGGGTCGTAAGTCGTGCTTGGTTAGCTCGGTTGGTAGGACAATTGCCCGCGAAAGGCAAAGATAGTGATTTTTAATTTGCCAGGAAATTTCATTAACACATTAACCAATTTGTGAAGAATCAGACATTTTAAGCCGTTCTATACGTAGCTGTTCGATTCTTTAAAAATTCTGTGAGGGGTGGTTACTAGTTAATGCTATATTTGCCGTTTCGATTATGGTACATCTGTCAACAAGAGCGATGTTAACTAACAGCGCCGATAGGAGCCAGTTTCTTTTTTGGATTTCACAATGTGAAAGAATTTGGACGCGGAGCGCGGCGCAAGTTGCTAGTGATTACATAAACGTGTATGGCGTGATCCGCGTTGTGATGCAGAATCCACCTGCCGCCGCGAGCTGTAATTGTTCGTGGCCTTCTCTTTCTGCACTCAGACGAGCATACGTACGCTTGCTTTCAGTCTCATCTAAAAATTTTAAGCAACACAAATTACAGCAAAGAATGTAACAGAACATGCAAAAAATTTATGTTTTTGAACAGATCAGTATTGGTCAGTTGTCACTTGAAGATTCTTCGCCGTATTTAAACGCCGAGACTTTTCCGTGAAGCGCACGTCTAGAGTACATACGTCAGTCTTTGTCTTTACAAAAAGCTCTAAACTCTGTTGGATCTTTCATTACAACACTGCTGCAGTTCATATTACGTTTAGTCAACTTTAATTTCTTCATGTGTCTTCCATAATCGCACATATACTCTATTGCACGTAGACCAAACATGTGTCTGCTAGATACATTTGTGCGTTTAATGTAACAAAGATTGAGGATGCAGATAAGAAACCAGCTTTTGTCTGATCTCAGTTCGATTAGTCGTGAATTTCTGCATTACCTTTGAAGTTCACTAGTACGTGCTGAGTATGATTAACTTCTAGCTTAGAGCAGTAGGTAGGTAGGTAGGGAGGGGGCTGACGTAGCGCTGTATGCAATACGGAAGGAATCTACAGAGTGGTTATAATTACAGTGCAGCTACTCACGGAGATTCAATGTGGACTGTAATTATAGTATGGCAGTGAAACTCTCTAGATATGCTAATGAGTTATTGCGGAACCGATTTACGCTGAAAAAAAAGAGTTCCAATTTTGGCCACCAGGTGCAAATCTGGCACTGTGCAGCATCTCTTCGACGTCTCTGGTGCTCGCATTAAACAAACTGTGTAATCGGTGGTTAACAATACCTTTCTCACGTGTAGGACCTTTTCTGCCCGTGTCCCGTTCCTAATCCATTACATATGGAAACATTTCTACACGTCTTTTTTGCATTCATAGCGCCAGATCTGCACTAGACAACCAAAATTGGGACTAATTTTTTTCCAACATAAATCGATTCCGCCCTAACACGTTAGACTACCTTTTTGCTGCTATACGATAAATAGAGCCCCACTGTGGGTAGCTGCCCTATTGTTATAACCACTCCGGCTATCTGCAAGAACTCGAGTGGTTCAGTTGGAAGAGCAATGTCCACGAACACGATTCGTCTTCTGGGTTGATGCTGGTGTCGGCGCTTTTCATCGGCCAACCAAATTTCTTCTTCCGCTGAAATATGGTTATTCACGCAAATTGGTTCTGTACTTAGTTTACTGATGACGCTGTCTAGCAGATACTGATTCTTTGCGATCTAAATCGCAGTAGTAGTTGCTGTAAAAGGGATGAATCCCAAGTCCTAACACCGCCGCCTAAAAATTCACTGTGACGCGCACCCTTTTTGCGAAATCCTAGGTTTTTGTAAGGTTTATTGATGACATTACTGACTGTATAGGAAAGATACTGAAGAAGTGGAATACCGCCGTGGCCTACAAACTCGCCCGCAAGATAAAGGAATACCTAAGGTCGACCAAGAATCCTCGCAAACTGCTGGAAAAAACAAGAATTTACGCGACACGTGTACGTAGGTGCTACAAAACAGGGGCTAAACGAACATAAGGGCAACTGTAGAAGGCCAGAAACAGACAGACCTGCTGTTGCGGAACACGCTTTGCAACCAGCAGACCATCACATTCGATGTGGGAAGACTCAGGTGTCGGCTCCCATGAAGGGATACTACGACAGGCTGCACAAGGAGAAAATATGCGAGGGTGGCCCAAAAAGTAATGCACAGCATTTTTTTCTCAGCCAAAAACAGTCTACGTATGTGAAACGTTACGTACGTATTATTTGAAGTCTCCTGAGTGTGCGCCCCAAGTTCCATCACTTGCGACAGACAGCGTAGCTGCAGGACAGTTTAAAAATGGCGTCTGTAGGTGATGTACGTTACAAGCAACGTGCCGTCATTGAATTTCTCAGTGGAGAGAAAGAAAATGGGGAATATTCACAAAAGCTTGTGCAAAGTCTATGAAGCATCTGCTGTGGACAGAAGTACAGTTAGTCGCTGGGCACGAAGGGTGAGGTATTCAGAAGGCGGTTCGGTGGAGCTCCACGATTTGCAGCGGCCGGGGAGACCATCCACGGCTGTCACACCTGACGTGTTGCAGGAGTTGACATCATTCGCGAGGGCAGACGCATTACGACTCGGCAGTTGGCGCTGCATCTGTCAATCAGCGAAAGAAGTGTGGATGCAGTTATCCGCACTCTTCGGTATCCAAAAGTGTATGCAAGATGGGTCACACGCTGTCTAACGGTGGATCACAAACCGCACAAAAAAAAATTCTCTTGATTCGTTGCAACGTTTTGAAGCTGAGGGGGAGGCCTTCTTGTCCCGGATTGTGACAGGTGATGAAACCTTGGTTCACCATTTTGAGCTCAAAACAAAACGACAGTCGATGGAATGGCGCCATTACCAGTGCCCCACAGAAGAAAGAATTGAAAGCAACTGCTTCCGCTGGTAAGGTTATGATTACTGTGCTCTGGGACTGTGAAGCTGTGATTCTCGTTTCTATGATGCCAAGAAACGATACCATTAACTCAAAAGCAAACGTCAGCACATTAACAAAACTGAAGAAGCGGCGACTTAGGTGCCGCAGCAACCCTGGGTACATTTTGCTCCAACACGATAACTCTCGACTCCAACCAAGTCTGAGAGCTGCTGAACACATCACAAAACAGGGTTCGACAGTGTAACCCCATCCACCCTACAGCCCTGACCTACCCCCTGTGTTGCTTAATGATGCAACCAGCCACGAATATTTTTTTAACTCTTTCATTTCATTGCCATAACCGGGTTAGGGATACCATGCCGGTCATCAGACGGATAATATTTTCAGTTACATAGATGTTTTGATGAAAAACTTGTCGTCAGCTGCTGCTCTGTATTTGAATGTTTAGTGCCACTCTATTAGTTTTCTCAGTAATAAAAACTATGAAGTGCTTGTAGTTATTTAAATATATTGTGAAATAGCTGTATTCACTCACATAAATTAAAGTAGATGCGAATTTATCGGGACTTACGTAAGTGAATACAACAAGATATAAATGCAAGTAATTTAGAGTGTTTTTTTTTATTAATGAAACACGTGAACGTTCTTGTGCAGTGCAGGAGCAGACAACTTGATGTTGATACATCCAGGTTACTGAAAATATTAGCTATCTGAAGATGGGCATAGTAGCCTGAAACCGATTATGGCACTGAAATAAAACATTCTAAAAAAATGTTTGTCTCCAACTAACGTCAATGGCTACGGATTCACAAGATCCAACATCGATAAAGTAAAAGTAAATAAGACATTTCCAACCTTGCTAGTTTAAGTTGTACACTTGCTACTACTCATTAAATGTTCTTATAAGTATTATTCATGTGTGCTATCATTAATTTGTATTTGATTCTTGAGCATTCCATGTTGGCAAGGAGCGGAGTGCGAAACCTGTCCTGGCAGTTATGATGCAGTTTTCCGCGTAGCGACAGTGTCAGCCCTATGTTTCCATAATTGGGTTAATACTGTTGCAGAGATGACCAAAGACACCTAACTTCTAACGTCGCCGTGAGGACACAGCAAGTTTAAAATTGCATCTGAAGAAGCGTACGTAAAAACGACAGGTGTGTCTTTTAAATGCAAAACCACTAGATTTCAGAAACTTTTTGCGATATGGAAACGAGAATTTCGACAAGCAGTACTAAGAAAATGTAAAACTATTAAGTAATAGAGGTAATCATTGTAACTGTATTAATGACTGACACACTGAAGTAACTAATTTTTGAAAAAAATATCCTTGTAAAGAGCTCTGAAGGGCACTTCAAGAGGAATTTGTTACCCCTTAAAGATACGAGTGATATTTCCATGAATAATGTATTGCTGGGTATCTGTTTGACCTGCATTACGCAATGGTTACGGGGGTACAGAAGCCAGACTGTACTGTGTCGCAAGTGTCGCCGTCCACATTTAACTGTACTCCTGAATATTTTTGCGAAAGATTTCTCCGCTAGGTTAACATGCCTAAGCCATTGTTGAAGTACCTTGAAACTTTCACGAAAATTTAGGTTATATTATGGGAAGTCACGTACGTGGAATATACAAAGATGCACCGTTGACTGAATTCCATGTCACACTATAGGCTGCCCTCATAATCGATGGAAGAAAACGTAGAAAACATCGTCATAGCACACAAAGAGAACGGGATGTTTTGAAAGAAAGCACATAATTGCCACAAGAGTATTAAAACAATCATTAAATTTCTACATCTACATCTACATCTACATGACTACTCTGCAATTCACATTTAAGTGTTTGGCAGAGGGTTCATCGAACCACAATCATACTATCTCTCTACTATTCCACTCCCGAACAGCGAGCGGGAAAAACGAACACCTAAACCTTTCTGTTCGAGCTCTGATTTCTCTTATTTTATTTTGATGATCATTCCTACCTATGTAGGTTGGGCTCAACAAAATATTTTCGCATTCGGAAGAGAAAGTTGGTGACTGAAATTTCGTAAAAAGGTCTCGCCGCGACGAAAAACGTCTATGCTGTAATGACTTCCATCCCAACTCGTGTATCATATCTGCCACACTCTCTCCCCTATAACGCGATAATACAAAACGAGCTGCCCTTCTTTGCACCCTCTCGATGTCCTCCGTCAATCCCACCTGGTAAGGATCCCACACCGCGCAGCAATATTCTAACAGAGGACGAACGAGTGTAGTGTAAGCTGTCTCTTTAGTGGACTTGTTGCATCTTCTAAGTGTCCTGCCAATGAAACGCAACCTTTGGCTCGCCTTCCCGACAGTATTATCTATGTGGTCCTTCCAACTGAAGTTGTTTGTAATTTTAACACCCAGGTACTTAGTTGAATTGACAGCCTTGAGAATTGTACTATTTATCGAGTAATCGAATTCCAACGGATTTCTTTTGGAACTCATGTGGATCATCTCACACTTTTCGTTATTTAGCGTCAACTGCCACCTGACACACCATACAGCAATCTTTTCTAAATCGCTTTGCAGCTGATACTGGTCTTCGGATGACCTTACTACATGGTAAATTACAGCATCATCTGCGAACAGTCTAAGAGGACTGCTCAGATTGTCACCCAGGTCATTTATATAGATCAGGAACAGTAGAGGTCCCAGGACGCTTCCCTGGGGAACACCTGATATCACTTCAGTTTTACTCGATGATTTGCCGTCTATTACTACGAACTGCGACCTTCCTGACAGGAAATCACGAATCCAGTCGCACAACTGAGACGATACCCCATAGCTCCGCAGCTTGATTAGAAGTCGCTTGTGAGGAACGGTGTCAAAAGCTTTCCGGAAATCTAGAAATACGGAATCAACTTGAGATCCCCTGTCGATAGCGGCCATTACTTCGTGCGAATAAAGAGCTAGCTGCGTTGCACAAGAGCGATGTTTTCTGAAGCCATGCTGATTACGTGTCAATAGATCGTTCCCTTCGAGGTGATTCATAATGTTTGAATACAGTATATGCTCCAAAACCCTACTGCAAACCGACGTCAATGATATAGGTCTGTAGTTAAATGGATTACTCCTACTACCCTTCTTGAACACTGGTGCGACCTGCGCAATTTTCCAATCTGTAGGTACAGATCTATCGGTGAGCGAGCGGTTGTATATGAGTGCTAAGTAGGGAGCTATAGTATCAGCGTAATCTGAAAGGAACCTAATCGGTATACAATCTGGACCTGAAGACTTGCCCGTATCAAGCGATTTGAGTTGCTTCGCAACCCCTAAGGTATCTACTTCTAAGAAACTCATGCTAGCAGATGTTCGTGTTTCAAATTCTGGAATATTCCATTCGTCTTCCCTGGTGAAGGAATTTCGGAAAACTGCGTTCAATAACTCCGCTTTAGCGGCGCAGTCGTCGATAACAGTACCATCGGCACTGCGCAGCGAAGGTATTGACTGCGTCTTGCCGCTTGTGTACTTTACATACGACCAGAATTTCTTCGGATTTTCTACCAAATTTCGAGACAATGTTTCGTTGTGGAACCTATTAAAGGCATCTCGCATCGAAGTACGTGCCAAATTTCGGTTTAGTACAAACTTAAAAGTTGTAAATTCAACTAATTATAATTACAACCAAACTGGAATCGTCACATACAAAATTTTGTAGTATTATTACTAATTACAGTACTTCTAGGTAATGCCTTAAGGTAGGTACTACTTATTGCCTATAAAAATCGAAATGTCCTTTCGGACATTTAACTGAAACCTTTTTAACAGCATTGCCAGCTAGTACTCTAATTTTTATTGCATTATCTTAATTACGTACACTATATTTATTCGAGATACGGAAACCAAAGGCTGCGCTTTATTAACAGAACACCTGCAAGATGCAAGACAGATGTACTGAACTATCTGCTTACACTACGCTTCCTCCACCATCTTTTGGACTACTGCTGCTTGGTATGGGATTCTTACATCATAAGATTGACGTATGACATCGAAAACGTAGAAGAAGGGGAGCTCGTTGAGTATTTTCGCAATATGTTTGAGAAAGTGTCATGGATAGGATACCAGTGTTGACTTTTTCCCACGTGCTATTCGAGAGTGGAAAGTTCAACAAAACAGCCTACAAGTGACACCATGAACCTTCTGGCAAGCACTCAAGCGTAAGATGCAGAATAATCGTGTGAATGTAGATTTACACCTTGCGTGAGACAGCTGTAGAGAACATTTCCAGAGATGGTTTCTAGGATTGCTATTAGAGGAATACGAAGGAATTGTTCCGGCATATAATGAACTGAGAAAGCGTTAGATTACAGAATGCCGGAGGAGACGTTAATGTGCGTTGTTGCACGGGCGGTCCTACAGGACGGGACCTGGAGTGGACCACTGAGACGGTAGACGTGTCGCAGTTCGGAACCTCCGGTGACCCTCCGCCCCCACCCGACTCGGCCGCACGCAACTCCCGCGTAAATGTCCGGCCTGCGCCACGCAGACTCCAGTTTGTTTACGGCGCGCGGAGGCGCGGCGCTACCTGGTGGCCGGCGTGACGTCACATGACGTCAGATGGGCGTGAGCGCCGTGTCCGGCCTTGGCAAGGAGACAGACCGCCACCGCCGCAGCAGCAGCCGCAGCCGGCGCCACCGCCTCCCCGTCACTGTAAATAAACACTGCGGAACGCGTTGCGCAAACACATCTGCGCGCCGGGCAGGGCGCCTGCCACTTGCGTGCCTCGCAGGCCGCCGCAAAGGCGCAGAGGTGTGCGTGTGTGGGTATGTCTGCAAGCTGAGCATGCGCTTCTCTGCCTTATCTCGAGCCCTTACTGAAAGAGGTTTGTCGCACCTCACCTCTTTGAAACATCCGTTCGACAGTAGATTTCACGACGGCTGCGTCGCGATACCGTCGATTTCACAATTGGTAGACCCCCATTTCTACACTGAAGCGCCAAAGAAACTGATAAAGGCATGCGTATCCAAATACAGAGATACTTGGACAGAGTAGAATACGTCACTGCGGTCGGTGATGCCTATATAAGACAACAAGTGCCTGGCGCAATTGATGGCGGTGGGACACAGCGGTAGCGATATAGTGGGGATTTTCCCGTATGACCGTTTCACGAGTGTACCGTGAATATCAGGAATCCGATAAAAACATCAAATCTCCGACATCGCTGCGGCCGGAAAAAGATCCTGCAAGAATGGGACCAACGACTACTAAAGAGAATCGTTCAACGTGACAGTAGTGGCAGCTCTTCTGCAAACTACTGCAGATTCCAGAGCACGGCCATCAACAAATGTCACCGCGCGAGCCATTCAACGAAACATAATCGATATGGGCTTTCGGCGCCGAAGGCCCACTCTTGTACATTTGATGACTGCACGACACGAAGATTACGCCTCGCCTGGGTCCCTGGAACCCCGACATTGGACTGTTGATGACTGGAAACATGTTGCCTGGTCGGGCGAGTCTCCGTTCAAATTGTATCGAGCGGATGGACGTGTTTGGGTATGAAGGAAACCTCACGAATCCGTGGATCCTGCATGTCAGCAGGGGACTGTTCAAACTGGTGGAGGCTCTGTAACGTTGTGGGGCGTGTGCAGTTGGAGTGATATGGGACCCTTGATACGTCTAGATACGATATGACAGGTGACACGTACGTAAGCATCCTGTCTGATCACCTGCACCCATTCATGTCCATTGTGAATTTTCACGGACTTCGGCAATTCAAGGAGATCAATGCGACACCCCACACGTACAGAATTGCTAGAGAGTGTCTCCAGGCACGCTCTACTGAGTTTAAACACTTCCTATGGCCTCCAAACTCCCTAGACATGAACAGACTTTAGTCCAGTGCATACCACATCGTGTTGCGGCACTTTTGCTTGCTCGCGAGGGCCTTACAAGATATTAGGCAGGTTACCAGTTTGTTTGCCTCTTCAGTGTAGCTCATATTTATCGACAGCCTCTCGCACGGCGAATAGTTTGCACAGCTGGAAAATACCGCAGTCGCAGCTATTGCGAAAAAGGGTAAAAGGGCGGATGCCTTGAATTACGGATTAGTCCCTCTAATGTCTTTTATAGAATTATGGAAAATATTCTAAACGCGAACACCGATATTATGGAAGAAAAGAAACTTGTTCCAAATAACCAGTGCGGTTTTAAGAAAACCATGCGTATGTACTGCGAGGGATACCCAGAAAGAAACAGAAACTTTGAAATAAAAAGTTAGAAGATGGCGAAACCAAATTGTATTACATGCATTTTAAAGGTACAGTCGCAACCTACTTTTCTACATAATCGCCGTTCAAACTGAGGTACTCACCATATCATGGCGCAAGTTTTTTCAGACCATCTCTGCAGAAATGCGGCACCTGCGATTGCAATCACTGGTTTGTACCGGCATGTAGTTCGGCGCCAGTATCAAAGCGTTGTGCAGCAAATTATGTCTTCTCTGCTGGGAAGAGGTAGTTCCTGCTTGGCGCAAAATCCGGGCAGTATGGTCGATGATCAAATACTTCCCACCCCAAAACCCCTTTGGAGATCGCGGGGACTATTGGCCGTCTGAGAACAAGCGTTGTCGAGAAAAAACAAAACTTTTGCGCTCTCTTATCCCCGACGCCTGTTTTATATCACCAGCCTTAAGTTTATCAGGGCTGACAATACCTCTGTGAGTTAATTGTTGTCCCATGTTCAAGGAAATCAACGAGAATCACTCCCTTGGAGTCCCAAAACACAGTAGCCATGATTTTCCTTGCTGGCAGCGTTTCCAAACACTTCCTTGATATCTTGGAAGAGCATGTGTGTCCACATTCCATTGACCGCCTGTTCGTTTCACAGTTACTTGCTTTACCAAAGTCTCTTCCCCAGTTACGAGACTGTCGATGGGTTTGTAACCACTTTTCTTATAGTCTTTGAGAAACGTCAGTGCTGCAGCCAGTCACAGTTATTCGTGGTCTTCTGTTAGAATTTTTGGAACGCACATGTACAAAATTTGTGGTAACCTAGCTTCTTCGCCACAGTTTTACGCTCCAAAGTCTGTGTAGTTTGGGGAAAATGTTGCGAAAGTTCTGAAATCGTGCAACGACGGTTTTCACGAGTTTTGTCGTTGATTTTCATCACCATCATCAGTTCGCCAGTCACAAGTCCAGGCTTACCACCGCGGTCGTAATCGTGAATACAGGTACAGCCATTTTTAAAATCATTGCACCATAGCCTCACTCGGCTTTCACTCATTATTCCTTTCCCGTACACCTCACCAAGGTCGCGATAAATTTCAATTGGTTTGCAGTTTTTTTGTAAACAAAAAAGTAATCATAGAACGCACCTCACAAGTGGTGGGATTTTCTATTACAGCGCACATTTTAATAAGTCAAAGAGAGCAAAGTAGCTGAGACACGCTGCCACCGTTGGATGCGTACTGAGTGTAGGAACGTTATGGCACCAATATGGTGGCTGTACCCACCGCCGGCACACACCAAAACGCTTGTTACTTTCCGGAAAAGACCTCGTAGTTAACTATGGATAAGGATGGAGGAAGCATTCGACCGGGGCCAAGTTGACCTATTGTCTTTCTTCACATATATCTTTTAAATAGTAGAAGCAAATCAACAGATGGATTCTGCCTTCGTAGATTTATAATAACTGTACCAAATCACTTTTGCTTATAAGAGTGAGAAATCCGCTTGACTTGTAACTGGTATTCTATAATCACGACTAGTTTCAGAGGCTACTGTTCCGTCGTCGAATGCTATACAACACATGGTTTGCTGCCTGCTGGTGGGATAGACGCTTCTCGGACGTTCAGGCACAGCCTCATGTCCCATGCTGTGCGCGTGAGTCAAATGTAGTGCGATTACTTATCCTGCCCGTTCCACTTCCATACAAACCATATGATATGTAGCTTCCGATGGTAGACAAAGAGGCTTCGAAAGAAGTCCTGCTAATAAAATGCTATTCACAACTGAATCTGACTTCCCAGTCTTATAACTATGACCTTCACTTGGGGCCGTTCACCAAATCAGACTCCTAGTTTTTGCTTAACAATGGGCGGCGAATATGCAACAGGAACGGAAGTAAGATCGTATGTGCCCCGAGGTAGCGTAATAGGATCGGTGATGTTCTGAATGTACCGTAAAGGATTATCGTGTTTTTCACGAATTTACGTAGGACGTCTGCAACGAAATGCAACAAGGCTTGACCGAGTATTCCCCTTTGTATAACGAATTGCAGTACTACTTTAAATGTGAGTGTGTGCGAGATAACATCCGTAACAATCAGAAAGAATTCGATAGCGCCCGGATACAAAACGAGTAGTAAACCTCTAAATCCTGTCACAGCAGTTAAACGTTTCGGGTAATACTATGAAGCAAGATGGAATTAAACGAGCTGGGCAAATCATCAGTAGAAAGTCGTTACTTGCTAATGTTCTGAAGAGTAATATTTACACCCATTTTGATAAAGATGATATTGCCATCCCACCTATCCGAGCCAGCGTAAATAATTTTGTACTGCCAGAAACAAGTTTGTTCACTATTCGGCCTCAAGAGAAGTGAATATGATGTCGAGGGCAATCGACCCGGATTAAAAGAGTATGGGTGAGGACAGTAGAACAGAGGAAACTTGCAAGCCGTCGAAGACATGGACACCCTTGAAATAACAGATCTAAATACCTGAAACCAGATGTAACTTTTTGAACAATAATGCCAGTGAGGGCTGAATATACACTAATCAGCCAGAACATTATGACCACCGATGTATTGTCGATAGAAACCCGTGCAGACGATAGCAGTCACCTGGCGAGGAATGACTGCCAGTCAGACACACACGTGGTGCATATAGTATCAGTGAGCGTGCTGTCCGTGTGTAGAATTGGGAAGCCGTGCGACCTCTCTGAGTAAATTACGTCCAGACGTCGCGGGATTGGGCGGCTACCCCTATTACAGATGTCAGACGTCGTAGGCTGGGCAGACGTAAAACCGGAGAGGCGGCGATATGTGGCGGAACTGTCATCATACTTAAATGCTGGGCAGAGCAAAAGTATGTCTGAACACGCAGTGCACCAAACACTCCTAACAGTGGGGCTCCGCAGCCGACAACCCATGCATGAGCCACTGACTGGTAACACCACGACATCGGTAACTGCGACTGAAATGGGCACGTGACCATCGGCACTGGACGTTGGCGCAGTGGCAGAGCGTTGCGTGGTCTGATGAATCCCGACACCTTCTTCATTATGCCGTTTGGAGGGCGCTCATCCGTCTTCTTCCAGGGGAACGACTTCTTGACACCTGTACTGCGGGACGGAGACAAGCTGGCGACAGCAACAATATGCCCTGGGGAACATTCACTTGGGGATCCAAGGGTACAGTGGAGCTCGTGCAAGCCACCATGATGGCCCAGGAGTGTCTAATCTGGTTGCAGACCACGTACACCCCTTCATGACAGTTATGTTTCCCGACGGCAGAGGCATTTTTCAAGAATCATAACGCCGTGTCATAAGACCAGGAGTGAGATGGAGTAGTTCGAGGAACACAGTGGTGAGTTCCAAGTGATGTGCTGGTCCCCCAACTCGCCAGATCTTGACCCCGACGGAACACATCTGAGACGTGATTGTACGCGGCGTCAGAGCTCATCGCTCACCTCCCCGTAATTTATTGAAATTAGGTGACTTGTGTGCGCAGATGTGGTGCTAACTCCCTCTAGTGACCTACCAAGGCATCATTGCTTCCATGCTACGGAGTTTCGCCGCTGTGCCAAAGGTGTACATGTCGACTATTGAGAAGGTGCTCATAATGTTCTGGCTGATCAGTGTACGTCTACAATGATGTAAGCAATTCATTGTTGCAACGCATGTGGAATGGATGATCTTTTCTCATAAAATGTGGAATATGGAGGAATAAAAGTGCTGCGTCTTTATTTTATATTTTATGTATTTATCATGTTCCTTGGGACGATGTGAGCTATGTCGTCATGGAACGAATCAGTACATACTTTACAGAATGCTGATTAGAACATTTATAAACACAGAATTAAATAAATTAATAAAACACAAAAAAGAGTATAGGAATAAATAAGGCAAAACAGAAAAAGTGCTCAACTGCTGCGAGTACGTTCTGTACAAAATAGGAGTATCCCACAAGGAATACTTTCACCTTGAAATTGAATACTTGGGACTTTCTTCAGCAATGGAGGTAGCCCTCTGAAAATGAAACCGGCTGGATAGTGCACACTATTCTAAACAGTGCTTATAGAAGTGGTTACCCGTGTGTGTATCTTTTCCAGTCTAGTGTTCATTGAATGAATGTTGTAGTTTCTTCACAAAGAGTCACTATTGTCAACAACGCTCCCTATGGTAGAATATGTGTACAAGAACATAAGAATTAGAATTCCGACACACCTTAACAGTGACCTACATTAAATCCGCGAACTAACACCGCAGATTTGTGTGCTCAGAATATTCTTGCTGAGTGCACAGAGTGTCTCTAAAATGTAACACCAATAACGGAATGGAAGTGACCAGAGTAAACAAGCCCCAACGTGATACTTCCAAGAAAGTCTTTAATCTAACCTGAGCCCCGAGAATTCAAAATCGTCGACTTCATTGACTGCTATGGCTCAACAGTGACTTTATCTCCAACTTGAGGTATCTCTGCGTCCTCGGAGTCTTTCACGACGGCATACATGAATAAGGCTCCTGACGACGATGGCGGAGATGGCCATCGAAAGCTCGAGCATTTTATTCGAATTGACGCTGCTGAAAAACCGAGAACGTTTTACAGGTATCTCTGTGTTCTGCTCATTTATTTCACTTAAGGAAGATAGACTTTTCTCCTACAAAGGTCTTACTTCAGATGCTTTTGCCTGCTGTTTTTGTGTGGCTTACAACTTCTCTATCCATGATGATAGGTCGATGTGTGGAGCTGGTCCGTTGCTGAAATATCTGGTCTCGGCAGCTATGTTCTCGATCTTCCTTCGCTTAATTTGGATGTCAATTGATTGTTGCCCCGGCGTAACCAAAAAGTCAATACTTGATAGGTTCCAGCCACAGGGCTCGACAGATCGGTGTCCTCAAGATTGTGGTATTTGTCGAGCTGCTTGTGATAGAGGTCCTGGTATAGTACTTTTGCATGAGTTGGAAATGGGAACTGTGATTCTAGCTATGAAACACAGTTGAAATAATCATCTTAAATTACTGTCCTTTAAACCAAGTCTTAACAGGATCTCATCCTCCCCTTCCCCCCCCCCCCCTCCTCCTTCTAATACACCTCCTTCATTATCTTCTTATAATTCTTCTTACTTCCCTCTTCCTTATTTTGAACATTCTTCTAACTTAATCTGGTATTGTTTTATATTGGTACTCTCCAGTGATAAGTATTGTGATTGATGAATTTTTCGCCGTACGGCAGTCTTTAGAAACTGTGGTATTATTTTCTGATTACTCCAGTTTCTCTTATTGTGTAACACTTGTGGATAAGTTTCTCGTATTATTTATTAGTAAGAGCAGATCAAGGACAGTCGCAACGGAACTCTGAACTGTGTTGGCATGTAAACGTTACGTGATGTTTTCATCCATAATATTTCATAAATTCGTCAAAATATCCATTAGGAGTTTCAGGAAGCCAATGATATCTGAAACGGAAGAGAGGAGGGAACGACTGAGAGTTAGGATTTCACGTCCCATCGACGACTAGATCGTTAGGGACGGAATGCAAGAGGTCGGATTTGGCGAGAATGGTGAAGGAAATGAACCCTGCTGTTTTACACTAAACATCTCGCGATTTGGCTTAAGATATTTAAGAAAACGACAGAAAATCTATGTCTGGGAGGTGGTGTGGGAATTTGAACCTTCATCTTCCAGAGTACGAACCCAGTAGGTAAACATTGCATCCTCTCGGTCGTTGCAGGGTGTATTTTTGTGTACAATTAATAATCGAAACACTGTATCTGAAGCAACTGTGTTCTCTTTAAAATATAATCGCAGTAAAACTTTCGCAAAAAAGCTAAGAAAAGTGGGAACTGCGACAGAGCAATGGTTCGGCCTCGATAACTAGGTAGTGAGTAAAGTAAATAAAGCTTTGCTGTACCAACATTACAAATCTCATACCGTTTTGTGGTGAGCGATTTCTGATGATGTCGAAAAGAGTACATTGTTCCTTAAAAGGACGAAAAAATGTAGAAACTTAGTTGCTTAAGTAAGGAAAAAGATGGATATTTAACGTATAGAAAAAATTCTTGCTGATTTGCGTGCTATGGCTTTTTGGAACACTTGTTTCGATTACGTATGAATGTTTATGAAGTATGAAGGGCCGCCTGTTACATGCTAAATCCTGTTTAAGATACGCCCACGCCTTACTACCACCACCTGATTACTCCACTTACTTTCCACGCCTAACATCGGTGTGGTTCCGTATTTTTCGCGTACGCTGTACAGTTTATTGGCAGAGGTGAAAATTTTCGTGGAGACGTGGATCCATGAGTGACTGGTCTATATTTGTATGCTCTCTAGTCCGTTTCCAATCAGCTGACTCCATGGTCCATAGAGTATCTCATTTCGGTTCCCTGGTCAGAAACATAAAGCTATCCCGAGATCAGTACCTACAATTATTGGTATCTACATGTGATGTGAACCATCAGGTTTTCTAGGCAGTGTTGATTACTGGTGTGCTTCTGTGTCTTCAGCTGAGTAGTTGTTCCCATTTTAATGCTCGTTATATCGACGAGCGATCCGCTTATCTGCTACATCCACAAACGTATTCTGTGCGACTGCTACTTATTTCCTTTCCTGTTCCATCCGCTAATGGAACGAGGGCCAAAGACTATCTATATGCTTCCGTAGGAGCCCTGATTTCTCTTATCTTATTTTCGTGATCGTTACGCGAAATCTATGTTGAGGGCAGTAGAATCGTTCTGCAGTCAGCCGCAAATGCCGGTTCTCTTAATTGTCTCAATATGTAGTGTTTCCGTAATACTCGGGTGTTGATAGAACCTACCGGTAACGAATCCAGCTGCACACCTTCGATGTCTTCCTTTAGTCCTATTGGGGAAGTCAGTCATTTGAGCGTTACTCAGGGATGAGTCACGCAAATGTTCTGCACGCGACACATTCGCAGAATTGAAGATGTTGGCGAAAGAAAGTATTAACCCACAATTTAGTAAAGATCAGTCTGTTCACACTGTTTATTGCGTTTACGAATGCACCACAAGCAGATATAAAGTTTTTCGCATATGTACCTCTAGAAACGGATTTCTAGTTTATAATTTGCTTCATGTTATTATATTAATGTTCTTGGCTTTCAGTTTAGTCAAACACAGGCAACAACTCAAAATACGTTCCTTCCGCCGACCTCTTCAATTCTCCAAGTCAACTGAAATGCACTGTTCTCTATTCCTAGAACTAGCCTTTAGTGCTAGTTCCATTTCATGTCGCTTTGCAATGTCGCACATAGGTGGTTGGCCGACGTGACTGTACCAAGCAACACACCACTGATACTGTATCTGAATAGTACAGTACTTTTTGTTCCTCATCTGGATTAGTTTATAGGCGGCCGAATTGGCCGAGCGGTTCTAGGCACTTCAGTCAGCAACCGCGCGACCGCTACGGTCGCAGCTTCGAATTCTGCCTCGGGCATGATGTGTGTGATGTTCGTAGGTTAGTTAGGTTTAAGTAGTTCTAAGTTCTAGGGGACTGATGACCTCAGATGTCAAGTTCCACAGTGCTGAGAGCCATTTGAACCATTATTTTTATTAGTTTATATTTTTCCACATTTTGAGCGAGCTGCCAAGCGTGGCACTAAATACTCGTAGAGATTCTGTGCCTGTCATCTCCTATCCTCCCACAGACACGCTGCGACGACTCTTCACCGTAGTGCCAGCAGCAAATAGTCGCAGACTGCTGCTCTCCCTCTGCGTCAGATCGTTGATCGTTTCTGGATGTAGAGAACAAGAGTGGTCGTATCACAATTCACTTGGGTTCCTGAAGATACGCTTGTCTCCGATGAACAGGTGGTGTGAGCTGTGATGTTTTGTGCTACGCATAGCAGCACAGAGTGCAGCACCTAAAGAAGACTGGACCACTTGTCGAACTATTGTTCAGAAAAATGGGATCAAGAATTCGACTGAAAACTCTAAAGCCCGAATGCGCGGATCTGAAACGGCAAGGAGAGTAGGCGAAACATTCTTCGGGGTTGACGGTAGTGGAGTGTGTTGAAACTGTCGTCACTGGAGTGTCTAGGAGGCCTGGAATTTGAAACGTTGAAACGTACGGAGCGCGCGGTCTGCAGAGCGGTCCAGTGGCTGCTGCTGGCGTGACGGCGGCATTCGCGGCGGTCGGCCTTGTCTGGGCCCGTTCTCATTTCGGCTGAAGGCTGACCGGCTACTAAATACGCAGCGGCCAGGCCGGTCCGGGCCGAGCGAAACCCGGAAGAATGTCGCGGCCTCGCGACGCTCTCTCTCTCTCTCTCTCTCTCTCTCTCTCTCTCTCTCTCTCGCTCTCTGTCCTCCAGTGGTGTCTCCGATACCAATCCAGCGCGCAGAACAGCCTCTAGCCGGCGGCCAGCTGCGGGGTTTCCGTGAAATGTCTGCCTGTTGCCCGGGTTTCCGTGAAATGTCTGCCTGTAGCACGACATTGGTCGTTCGGCCGTGTGCTCACTTTCCGGTTCAGGAGCTGGGTAATTGTTATTATCCTCTGCTTCGAGATTTGTTGGACTCTAGTCCATCTCCTGTATGTAAGCAGTAGAGGATTGCCAGAGGTTCTGGAAATGAGGGAATATCAGGGAATTTCAGACACTGCAGGGGAAAAACACTGCCCCTCAGCTTACAGTCAGTGTTGCCACCACTTGTGGCCGCTGACCTAGCAGCTGTCGACGAGAGGCAGGCGTTAGGAGCGGTTTGTTTGGATCTGATTATCAGGGACTGTAGCCGCAGCGGCCGGAGACGAGAGTGCACGAGTTGTGTCTGAGTCATTATGTGGATGTGTGTGTGCGCTCTCATTTTCTGACAAAAGCTGTGGCTGAAAATTTAATTGCGGGAGTGTGATAGTCTTTTCTACGTTCCTGTTTGTGGCTCAGCAATCATCTTTACAGTGAGGTGCTAACTGTACTCATTATTATTGATTCTCACAGTATTTGAATAAGTTACAGTATTTGAATAAGTTATCTGTTCCACGGATTGATCAACGTGGTCTTATTTCATGAACATATTGTCTGTGACTCAGGAATAGCTGACAATACGAGTGGATTCCGGCGACGAGCCAAAACCGCAGGGTATCTGTAATGAAGCCATTCGGTTTCAACTAATGTGCAGACACTGCCCCTAGTCTCATTGATCTGCCCGCAGGCCGGGTCTGTTTGTGTATGGCGCAATGCAACGGATTGTCATGGTTTATCTGTCTTACCGAAAATATGTTGTCTAAAATGGTTCAGATGGCTGTGAGCACTATGGGACTTAACATCTGTGATCATCAGTCCCCTAGAACTTAGAACTACTTAAACCTAACTAACCTAAGGACATCACACACATCCATGCCCGAGGCAGGATTCGAACCTGGGACCTTAGCAGTCACGCGGTTCCGGACTGAGCGCTTGGAACCGCGAGACCACCGCAGCCGGCTATGTTGTATAGTGTGGCGTTTTATACACATTCATTTTTAAAAATATATTTTGGCGCTTCGTAAGTAGTTTAAATGTTAGAAAGTATGCACGGTAGTAAGAACGTACTCGTACAATTCTCTAAAGAATAATCACAAAATTCTTGTAAAAGATTAGATATATCACAGTGGGTAATAACAGACAACATTTTATTGCCGGTCACCTGCAGTAATGTTTACACAATTCTTCCCCGCCTTATACTCTTCTTTCAGGAGGTCTACTTTTTTAGAGGTTATTTCTGAAATTAGTGAAGGTATATAATACTTGTCCTGCTACTCCAAAAAAGGGCATTTTTGTCATCAAACGTGTTTCGTCTCCAGCCATCCTGATTTAGGTTTTCCGTGATTTCCGTAAATCGTTTCAGGCAAATGCCGGGATGGTTCCTTTGAAAGGGCACGGCCGATTTCCTTCCCCATCCTTCCCTAACCCGAGCTTGTGCTCCGTCTCTAATGACCTCGTTGTCGATGGGACGTTAAAAGACTACCCACCCACCCTCTTAATGAAACACACATACCATGTGGCTTGCTTTCTCCAGTTCATTACAAAATATGTTGATGTTAGTACTTAAGATTTTCGCTCACATCAGGAAACGCCATCTGCTTGCAAGTTTTTTTTTAGATAATTTCCCTTTTGCTTTATTGTTACTTGTACCGTAGCTGCAAAAACAGATTGTCAACCTACGTCTTAACTTATCCTTGAGATCTCAAAATTTGTCTCGGAAAAATGCTAAAACTTGAGACTTCCTGGCAGATTAAAACTGTGTGCCGGACCGAGACTCGAACTCGAGACCTTTACCTTTCGCGGGCAATTGCTCTACCATCTGAGCTACCCAAGCACAACTGGCACCCCGTCCTCACAGCTTTACTTCCTCCAGGAGAGCTTCTGTGAAGTTTGGGAAGTAGGAGACGAGCTACTGGCGGAAGTAAAGCTGTGAGGACGGGGCGTGAGTCGTGCTTGGGTAGCTCAGTTGGTAGAGCACTTTTCCTCGAAAGGCAAAGGTCCCGAGCTCGAGTATCGGTCCGGCACAGAGTTTTCATCTGTCAGGAAATTTCATATCAGCGCACACTCCGCTGCAGAGTGAAAATCTCATTCTGTATGCTAAAACTTGTTTGGGAGTCAGGGAAATATCAGCGAATTGCACTTGGGGAAACTCGTGGCAACCCTACAGTGGGAGGCTGCACCACGACATCTTACCGCAGTACCTACCGGGTAGCTCCCGAGGGCCCCGCAGAAAGTATCGCTTGGCATGGAGCCGAAGGCCCTTGCGAGTCTGAGGAGGGCACGCTCCTGTCTCCACGGCATAGCATCTTTTCTGGCGTTACCTTCTAATCGTCTAAGTTAACTCGAGGTAAATTAAGCGACGCACCGTGAGGTGGCTTGCGGAGTATGGATGTAGATGTAGATGTAGACCTGTCGAATGGAGCGAACAGTCTGACGAGCATAGAATATTGATTGGCATTGAACTGTAGAGAGATGCGAGTAGTGAGGAGTAGCAGAAAGTGAGCACAAACTGTGTCTGGCAGTAACGGGCCGGTAGATACAACGATGGTCATTACAGTATTCAGTAGACCGTGTGTTAAACGTTTGCAAGTGTATGTTCTTGCTGTCGCCCTACAACATCCGCTGTTTCTTCATCCGCCTTCTCTCTCTTGAGCCTCATTCCCACATCGGCGCAGGCTCGGTGTTGTTATTAACGAATTCGACACTGTTAATTTAACGCTAGAACACCAACGTCTCTTCATCTGTACGAAATACTAACGATGTATAAAATATGCATGTAGATCATTAAATGGATTATATCTATGACATATTGTAACTAAATGCTTATTATTGGTTTCAGGCCTTCAGTACAGGTGTGTGTGTTGTACAAAAGCGGTTTTCTGACAATACATTACAGTGCTACATATGTTTACATTGTCATATGAGAGCGAAGGACATTTTTTGTGCAAGCTGTGATTTAGGTATAAAATGACTTAGTAATGGAAATGACAGTTTGTATATAAGAGTATAAAGATGAAATTAGATGTGGCAGTGCTATGAGCAATACACACAAATCTTTCTGTGATGTTAGCACGTATTGTCCTGTTACCAGATGCACAGTAAACTGTCGTCAAGTGTTTCTTGTGGTTAGAGGCAGTAAGAAAAGTACTTACTCGGGCCGTGTTCCGAAAGAGATCCTTATTGGTCTTGCACATTCGTTTGTAATACTCTCTTAATTATAGTCTTTAGCTCCTTGCTCAGTTCTCGTTGGATGAACCAGGGACGTGTACTTTGTCGATGTAATTCTAACATCTAAACCACACGAACAATGAATATAATCTCTAACTCTCGTCAACATTAATGGTGCGTATTCTTTATGTGGACAGAGTTTTTGCAAACGCTAACCATACGTTAATTTGGCATTGTGAATTTGTCTTTCGACCACTTTCTTAGCACTCCAGCGATTAGTCACGTCAGTTCCCGCTGGATTCCACTTCTTTACTGCATGCTGGAAGCAGTTAGTGCGACACAGACGTACAGTGCGAACGGTGTGGCGTACCACTATACGTACATACTACGTATCGTTAGTGTTGTAGGGTTAGAGCGTGGCCGGATGCCCGTACTGTCGCCAAGCCCCGTTACTCCCGGGACCGAATGTGTGTTACTCGACTGGATGCATGTAGCGTTATTCGTGTGTGAAAGTAAGCGAAAGTCTTCTAAATGTTTCCGAACCATGTAACTGAGGCGGAACTTGGTAGCAGCTCGGTATTCACCTCATGGGGTGAGAAACCTCCTAAAACCCGCATTCGTGCCGTCCGGCACACCGACTGCCGGACGGGTACGATCGGGCGCCGGCACACCTCCCCGCCTCGGAAGCGACTCTTTAGTGTGCACGGCTATCCCGACCCGTACCGTGTCTGCTGTTTGTACATGCTGGCAATTATTGAGCTACCGGTATATGAAATAAAATCGTCATCACTCCTGAACGGTCTGGGTTAGGACGTTCAAATTGCACGGATGGCCGCGGGGTATGATGGGAATGGCTTGGTGTAGCGCCGAAGCCCACTTTCATTTGGATGGGTTCGTCAATAAAAAAACTGGGCAACTGAGAATCCGCATTTCGCGACCTAGAAGTCTCTTCACTCTCGACAGGTGTCTGAGTGGTGTGCAGTGTCCAGTCACGCAATAACCGGTGCGATATTCCTTGATGGCATGGCGACTACCGAACGGTAAGTGAATGTTTTGGAAGATGATTTCATCCCCATTATCCAAAGTGACCCTAGTTTCGACGACATGTGGTCCGTGCAAGACTGAGATCGACCCCATCGAAGCAGGAGAGTGTACGATGTCCTGGAGGAGCACTTTGGGGGACCGCATTCTGGCTCTGGAGTACCCACAGGACACTGTCATGGGCCTGGATTGTCCGGCATATTCTTCGGATCTGAAAACATATACTCATTTTTGTGGTGCTGTAGTAAAGACAAGGTGTATAGCAATAACCCTAAAACTATTGCTGAGCTGAAAACAGCCATTTAGGGGTCATCAACAGCATCGATGTTCCGACAATTCAGCGGGTCATGCAGAATTTCGCTATTCGTCTGCGCCACATCATCGCCAATGATGGCAGGCATATCGAACATCTCATAACCTAAATCCGAATCTGTAGTGTCGTTTACGTTTTGAATAAAGTGCGTGTACGCCGTAGTTTGTAACTAATTTACGTTTTTTATATATAGTTCAATAATTGTCCTCCTGTAGTCTGACACACGGAGTGAACCAGCATTCCGTAGGCAAACCTGAGTATTTTCGTATCAGGGACTCGCGTTCTCCGGTGCGTCGTTACAAAATTATGGTATTTCCTTTAATTTCTTGTCCCAATCAGTTGTGTGTCTGTATTCCCCAGAAAACGGCTCAGAATATGGTTAATATCGACTGTATGTGCTATCTGTCGTTTTAGAAAACGAACTTGTTCCATTCATTCCGGGTAGTTGCTACTGTCAACAGTAGGGTTCACTTTAGTCTGCGCCTCTGGCCTGCATTTAAGCACCGCTCGGTTACTTCTCTCTCTCTCTCTCTCTCTTTTTTTCCGGCGGCGGTAGTCGTACGTTGACAGTGCTAGACAGCAGTAGTGACGGATTTAGTGATCGAGAGTGCGCAACGTGTGCGGATTCACTGAAAGCGACGGAACAGCGCCGCCACGTGGACGCTGTAGCGAGTGGCGAGTGGTTCCTGCACAGGCGACAAGCTCACCGCAGCACGTATGCATCTCTGCGTAGGAGCCTACGGGAAGCCAGATATTTCCGTGTTAAAATGATTGCATATTATAGTCATTTTCATTTCAGCCAAGGATTTTCACAGTAACAAAGGTGGGGTAATAAAAAATGTCATAATTATTATATTACTTTGCAATAAGCCACTGGAGACCGTGTGTTCCTCGTAACAAAACGCTGAGTAGGTATCCCTGAACAACCTCCGGAAGTTTGTCTGCGGAATTATGGTTCACCCTGTACCACGACGCGTTCTCAGTACGCCGGAGAGCGCGGGTTCCTCGAACCAAATACTCAATTCATAAAAGCAAATATTTTAAAACTACCAATTAAAATAATTAAAGATAATAAAATCAAAGCCAATCTAGCTTGATATGAAATAGTTTGAGCAGCAGAACGCAAAGAACATTATAAAGAATAATTTCAATTTCCCTGAAAAACCCCCGGAAGATTGTCAGCGGGATTCTGGTACACCTTGCATCACGACATGTTGTCGGTATTCATAACTCTTCTGTTCACCTTGCATCACGACATGTCGGTATTCATAACTCTTGTTATAGTCGTTATTGGCGAAGGGTGCGAATCGTAATGAAGTAAATTCTTGTTAATTAGGCAAGAGCCGAGGCAGAATCGTGACAATGCCGTTTAAGTAATTCGCAGCTGTGCTTCCCTACCTGAAGGAAACGATTCGGCTCTTTAGCCGTCGCCCGCGAAACGTAACCCAAGGCGGATCTGGTGGCGTCCTTTCGACGGTTGAGGAAGAGCCCTCTCGGCAGTTTCGCCTGAATTGTTTTTGCTCGCGTTGCGCAACCCGCGGCAACACTGAAGGTTAACTTGCGCTACAAGCGGTTTCTTGTGTAAACACTGGCCGGCCAATCACCCTGCGAATGTCGGCAAGTGCCGCGTAAACAAACACTCGCTGTTCTGCAACGCGGCAGGCTTATCGCCCGGCGAGTATGCACAGACATTTTCGATTTCGGTTATCTCGCCTTGTTTCTCAAGAATTTTGTTGTTTACACTCAATCGTCAAGTTAATGTTATTTTTCCTTTCAGTTATTTCGCAGTTTTATCTACTGCCCCTCCTGACAATAATTCGAGTCGAAGATTGAGAAGCTTTTTCAACTAGGCCACCACCCACTTCGGCGACACAGAAGAGCTTAGTCTTTCTTAGAACGAGACGTTATCTCCGTTCAGTATATAAATGCGATTGTTGTTTCACAATATTTTTGAAGCTTTTCTTCTGCCTATCACTTGTACTGCTGGTATATTACTGTTATAATGTATTTAGCATGTAATCTGTCTTATCGCAACATTTTATCAGTAGATCTTGTTTATCCTCTCTTTTTTTGGCACGTATCATTTCGTAAAGGGACCAGATTTTCATGATATCGCAAATTTATTTTTCATAGCTTTGTGGCCACATGAATTTTCTGTCTCCTTAGGAACGGAAATTGTATGCGTCATCTTTCAGAATAGTGTAAACTTTGTTCCTTCTCGTGTTTTCTGAGGCGGAGAAATTGGAACGGGCCAGCTGCCACACTCAATGTGTCCAGTGTACCAGATCACCTGATTAGATTCTGCTCTATTTCGTCTTCTTGTCTAGGAAGCTAGCGCGTCGCCGTTCATGATTTGTTTATCCTATGTATCATCCATAATACCTGGTACAATATTTTCGTTTTGTCTCCATCATTTCCTTGATATTACGGAAGTTTTCTTAAGTCACTCGGTGTCGTTTCTATACAGCACAGAACTCGCCATCAACTATTTCTTGTAATGAGATGTGTCATTCCTGAAGGTAATCTCCATTTGTAACTGTAGGAGCATAGAACCGAATAACTCAAAGTACCAGATGGGATATGAGGCAGAAGTAAAGCTGTTAGTACCGAGCGTGAGTCGTGCTTCGGTATCTCAGATGGTAGAGCACTTGCTCGCGAAAGGCAAAGGTCCCGAGTTCGAGTCTCGGTCGGGCACACAGTTTTAATCTGCCAGGAAGTTTCATATCAGCGCACACACCGCTGCAGAGTGAAAATCTCATTCTGGAAATTGTAGATACTGTTTGACAAGACTACACATCTTACGAAAATATGATTGACATACTGTAGATCACTTGACATCGCACAGAATGCTTAAATTTGCAAATAAAATTCCAGTACACGCTATTCGACGTGTATTAGTAACGTTTGTTAAAGGACGGAGAAACCGTGATATCCAGAATTTAGCTGATTTGACCTCGTTAATGACTGTTCATAAGTACTATTATTCCCGTTATCCTTGACTATTGAGTTCCGAATGGTTTCAAGCGTGGTAAAATTAAGACTTAAAAAATTATTTGCAGTTATGTTTTTTTATTTAATGGAGACTACCCCATTGCGATGCAGATCTTATGCTAGTGGCGAAAGTTATGTTGTCTGCATCTACATGGATACTCTGCAAATAACATTCAAGTGCCTGGCAGAGGTTTCACCGAACTACCTTCACAATTCTCTATTATTTCAATGTCGTATAGCGCGCAGAAAGAATGAACACCTATATGTTTCCGCACGAGCTCTGATTTCCCTTATTTTAACGTGGTGGTCGTTCCTCCCCATGTAGGTCTGTGTCAACAAAATATTTTTGCATTCGGAGGAGAAAAGTTTGTGACTGGAATTTCGTGAGAAGATTCCGTCGCAACGAAAAACGTCTTTCTTTTAATTATTTCCATCCCAAATCCTGTATCATTTCTGTGACACTCTCTCCCATATTACGCGATAATACAAAACTTGTTGCCTTTCTTTCAGCTTTTTCAATGTACTCCGTCAGTCTTACTTGGTAAGGATTCCACACCGCGCAGCAGTAATCTAAAAGAGGACGGACAAGCATAGTGTAGGCAGTCTCCTTAGTAGGTCTTTTACATTTTCTAAATGTCCTGCCAGTAAAACGCAGTCTTTGGTTAGCCTCCCCCACAACATTTTCTGTGTGTTCCTACCAGTTTTAAGTTGTTCGTAATTGTAATACCTAGGTATTTAGTTGAATTAACGGCTTTTAGAAAAAAATGGTTCAAAAGGCTCTGAGCTCTATGGGACTTAACATCTGAGGTCATCAGTCCCCTAGAACTACTTAAATCTAACTAACCGAAGACAACATACACATCCATGCCCAAGGCAGGATTTGAACCTGCGACCGTAGCAGTAGCGTGGTTCCGGACTGAAGCTTCTAGAACCGCACGGACGCCGCGTCCGGCGGTTTTTAGATGAGACTGATTTATCGTGGGCGCCACTTGCAGATTTCGTAGTTTATGTGCGATACATATTCAAAGTGTACATCAAAATAACAATCGGAGACTTCACCTTTATCTAATAAATTTTCTGTCTGTTTCTTGCCTCTTTAGTTTTAGTGATAAAAAGTGCCTTATGTATGGTAAAGTGAGTTTAAAGAGGGTACGAAGGTAACCAGTAGGCTTTGATACAGGCTAGTCTGTTACCACACACTGCATTTCGCATTCACATTCGTTGGTTTCGCCAACTTTCAACCAAATCATTATCCTCCAACCCAACGTAAATCTCGGGCTATGTCGCAGACTAGTGTCTCACTACAGCGAAGTTTTCAGGGTGGCGATGGACTCCAATATTACACTCGAGTCACGCAAGAAAATAGCGACGCATTTCTGTAACAGGCGACACTAAGAAGCGAGCGGGTTTGGAAAGTCCAATTAAGGTGGGTAATTTCCGTTATTTGATCTCCTCGAGATGAGAACGTGACGCAGAATGTCACAGTTGGAGATTTACTGAAGGACCTAGTGATTTGTAACTTGAAGTGGAATTAAAGTTTAACTCTCAAAAGCAAGACAAAAAGGGAAAAAAATTAGATGTTCACAAGAAGATTATGAATCCACGTATTAAACAAAATATACAAATGACACTTCCTTACACATCGGTAATCTGTTAAGGTAAAACAAGAGACTCGATTACTATATTTCCCAGTCGTCGCTCGGCTAGCTCTTCGGTGAGCTGCGAGTGGTTTCTTGGAAGCGGAGAGGTATTGTGTAGCAGACGTTCCGCTGTTATCGCGCGTCCACCGCAGACAGATAACGGCGCGGCGGCCTGCTGTGAAATCGTAGCTCCGTACGTAGCTGTGTGTAGTTTCCCGGAACCGGGCGCTCGCAGGACCGGCTCCTGGCCTGGAGTTCCCGGTCACTGGCCAACCGCCAGCACGCCTGGAACTGGAACTGCAAGCGGCACCGGGCCGCACCTCTCAGAGAGCGCCAGCATCTGTCTCAACGAGCGCAGGTCCGAAATACTTTCCTATTGTACGTACCTCCACACTTGTGAGCTATTCTTTTCCTAAACAGGTGTACTTTTTACTTGTTTACTGTAAACTGTCTACGCCGGTTTATAAAAATACCAATGGTTCAATAATCGTTTTTAATACAGTCTCTGTGGTTAAGCCGCCTAACTATAATACAGAAAGTGCGAGATTTAGAGGACATCTAGTGAGTACGTTAGGAATTCTTTCCTCTGTTGTAGTTATTGCTGCTGACGTATGCAGACTTCCACAATGAATAAATCAATCCTTTTTTTTTTCCTTTTACTAAATATCACACGCGCCGTCACTTTTTTGTGCGTTTCCAATGTGAGGCTGAAATTCAATTAAAGTACTGGTTGACTTATTAGCAATCTATCAAATTCGTAACTAAAACAGTCAGTTACGACTAAATGCAGTGGTGTTCTTTGCATAAAAGCGTTCAGAAATACAAGGTGAGGCAGCTGAGACAGGCGACCACAAATATACCCAGAACGAAGAAATATATCGAGGTGCGGTTTTCACCAAGTTATAGCAGACAATGTAGTGAACTTCCCGACGTTTGTCAGTAATTTGTATCGTGTATAGTGGCCGAATAACTACACAATCTTTTTTCTACTGGAACTGTATGTGAGTACTTTTTTTCTGTGGCATTTGAAAGAACCTTCTGAGGGAACCTCACCGACATAACGTGTATGGGACTTGATCAATTGGTATCAAGACAACAGCGCCGCAAATCACGCATTTGCTTACATTGATAAAATAGGACAGACATTTGTGGAACCTCTTCTCTGGACGAACGTCTGTCCTATTACACCGAATGTAAGCAAATACATAACTCAGGCACGGTTTGTGTGTATTACCACGACTGTCGTACCAAGTGCTCCAAATGTTAACCCTGAACATTGCTATACGCTGTAATGTGATTCTCGAGCAACAATACTGTACGTTGAATTTCATCTGGAGTTAACGGCAGCACAGGCCCGTGTTGTACGTACCTGTAAGGCATTTCATGCCTTCGGGAAGCGTCGATGTTTCCTACAGACTCGTTGTTTCAATTTTCGTCACAGATAAAAGCATACAAGTGTTAAGTCTGGTGTGTCTGCAGACCGTTTTGAGTTTCATGACCGACCGTTTAATGCTCTGCAATTGTTTTAATAAGAGGGCCTGTCGTTACAAGTGCAGAATAGGAGGAACATGCGTCATGTTGGTACCACACTGGTCGTCTGAATCAAAGTGCGTTTTCTTGCAATAATTACATCTGTGGCATATACTGGAAACTGCAGATAGATGAATGCATTTAGAGTCCCTTAACCAAAACGGGGACCAGTGACGCAGGTCTTGAAAAAAGAAAAAAAATGTTGATGGACCAAGGGCGTTGCTTTTATCAGCTTCTTGGGGTCAGTGTGGGTTTTGAGCTGATGATTAGTACACATTGCGAAGATTCACTTGCTCGGGGTTTGTAAAAGATGCTTTCTCCTTAAACAAAATTTTGTATACATATGCCGCATCGCTGTGCATTTTTCGTAGATAACATTCGGAGAAATGTGACCAGTTTTTGAAGTCATTTGCATGAAGCTGTAGATGCAGCGTAGTGTGAAGAGAATGAAATGCGACGGAATGTAGCGTTTTCAGAAAATGTGTTTAGTTGGCACCTTTCGAACTTCCGAGAAGCCTTTTAGTGACATTTACATTCTGTGTTAATTGCTGCTAAAGTGGCAGTTTCATTTCTTTCATTGTTTGCGCTTATTTTTCCTTGGCCTATTCTATTCTCCACGCGTCCGCTTAACTTTTGTTTATAATGGTCGGAAAGACAGATCGCTAGTGCTTCCAAGATCTGGATTCTCTTAAGCGTACAACCACACTGCTGGTCGAATAATTTGGCGACATCCGTCATAAACGATATTCACTTTCTCGCCTGTCGTGTATGTTGCGAATGTTTCAATAGCTTTACAAGTAAGTTATCTGGCAGTTACAACATTAGAACACAGGCTAGTGTGCTTCAAAGAACCATACCTGAGTTACGTGTTTGCTTACATATGGTATAATACGACACGCGTTTGCTGAACCTCTTCTAACGGTGGGACAGTTCTTTGTGGCCATACTACCTTCATACTATTTGTTCACGTCCCATACCTGTTATGTCGTTGAAGTTCTCTTAGAAGCTTCTTTCAAACGCCACAGAAAAAGGTACATATGTAGCTTGATTAGAAAAGAAAAAACAAACTTTGTGTTACAGTTCGGAGACTATAAATGATAAAAATTACTTGCGAACATCAGAAAATTCACCATACTGTGCATTATAACTTGGCAAAAGCCACACCTCGATTTATTTATTGACGCTGGATATATTTGGGGTGGCCTGTGTCAGCTGCCTCAGCTTGTGTATGTTTACTGTCTGTCTGCGCCAACTACTACATGACTATCAATATCGCAATTGCTATTTTTCCTGCACCTTTTCACTGGTATACATTTATTTTCAGGCAGCTCTTCTTGTCAGCCCCGTCCCCACCCCCTCCCCCCTATCACACACACACACACACACACACACTCTCTCTCTCTCTCTCTCTCTCTCTCTCTCTCTCTCTCTCTCTCTCTCTCTCTCTCTCTCTCTCTGTCGTTTTATAAAACGTTTGTACGTTTACTTACTACCGTACAAAACGCGTAGTTGTCAGACGCTTATACCCGCTGTTCTTTAGGTTTATCTCAAAGAAAGGGTTTATCATGCACTGAGAAACTTACCGTCACACCAGTGCAAGGACAATAAGAAAATTATAGTCCGTCGAATATTTCAATTATTAAGCTTTCTGGTTTCTAGCCGAGTGAGTTGGTGGAAGCTCAGACGCCAAGAAGAAAACCTTAGCGATCGAAAGTTTTTAATTTCTTTGGTACTGGCCTCATATGGATTCTTCGGACTATGCAAAATAACAGATTGGCGACTGTACTGTGAATACTGTCAGAGGTGCTGTGTTTATAACCGAAAGCAGACATTAATAGTACAAGCTAGAAGGTGTTATTCGTGTTAAACTATTTGCCGAAAGTCAAATTCTGCTTCAAATGGGTGTATGAGTAGAAACTAATTGGGCTTACTTATTAATTAATAGAAATGGTGTTTATCCGGGTAATTGTATGTCCATTGCTGCAAACGATAATGTCCATGTTGTGGAGTTGTTCCAGCGTAATATTGTGCTTTGGTGGCGAGTAAAGGCTACCGGACTGGTGTCCCGCAGAGCGTGTGAGATGCGTAAACGTAAATGGGCTACACGCTGTGGCTGACGCTGGCGTGTCGCAATGCTGCGCTGGACGGATGAGTTCGCCTCAGCTCGACTCGGCAGTCGGCCGCCAGTGACCGCCTCCGCCGCTATCGGCCCGGCCGGGTTACCCAACTTTGACTCGGAGTTTATCAGCCATGACGCAACGCAGGGACGCCGCATGCCCCCAGAGGGCCGTGCTTGGGAGATCCACTGAGGTGCTGACCTCATTGCTGCACGAATACGTTGCTAGAGAGAGACAGAGACAATGTATGGAAAGGAATTACGCGTCTCAGCCACAAATTTACGTACTATGCCTGTTGTTTTGGTGACACCTGCTCGTACAGCTTAAGCCGCAGCCCCACAGGGAGGTGAATGAGACTCGGATCGAATGCGCGCTGCAGCTTCACGGCCTTTAGTTGGCCTGTACACCGGCCGCTCGTAGTGTGGGCAGCACTACAATGCACAAGCGCCAGTCATCACAAAATTTTGTATTCAGTTCGGAACGATTTTGCCTTTTGATTATGGCATTGAGTCAGATTCAGTACTGTTCCCACTACAACTGGAATGCTAAACGACCGTCGAAAAAATTCCCCACTCTTGATACACTTCTGCACAATTCTCTCACAATGGATTCACTATCATCTCTCTTCCACCCTCGGCTGACCCCAGCAAGAAGCCCTCTCATTGGTCGTCCTATACGGTTACATTAACATTTTAAATCTTTCTGTGCTTGAGAATAGCACAGAAATGCAGTAATTATTTTATTTGTATAAAATAAAACAATACATTCTTATTTAGTAATAAAATAATAATTAGCGCAACAGAAATTATAATATGCAAAATGCGAAGGTGTAAAAAACGTGATTCACCTTTTCCCTTTTTTTTATTATAAGCAACTGAAAATGGCAACAAGCCGAAATGACCGCTAGTGTAAAGTAATAGGTGATGCAATAGCGCTCATCTCGTATAAAGAATTTTACAGCCTACGGTGGATATTTAAGATGGTTTTAGCATTCAGAAAATAGTGTAACAGTTAACATAACGTAAGAAAAGCTCTCTTAATTAAGCTCTTTACGACTAGCTTGTTGTCTGCACCTATTCACGCCCACATCACTGTCTTTTGGTGTGCTGTATAAAAGAATCGAAGTTATCCATGTTTATACCCTTCATCATTTAACAACTTTTGACAAAAAAACGCTATGTCACAGTATCGCAGAGAGAAATGCTTTTTGTAAGTCAGGAATTACTGCCTCTGCCTGATGGCCTCGATGTCATGCGACAGATATGCAGTTTGAGTTCCGCGGAATCCATTCTTATTGGCACGAGGTCATTTCTTGTCCTGTTGTAATTTGAGGGATTCTAATGGTTCTTGCAACCAGAAATGAATTTTTCTCCGTCACGTGCCTATTAATGCTAGGGGCCTTGCCACGCCCAGCCTCTCCAGAAACTATTCCCACTACCTTAGGAGCTTCTTTAAGCGGTTGCGTCATTAGCCAAGCACTTCTTTGACTGTGGTGATCCCGACTCCAGCCATCCTGATTTAGGTTTTCCTTGATTTCCCTAAATCGTTTCAGGCAAATGCCGGGATGGTTCCTTTGAAAGGGCACGGCCGATTTCCTTCCCCATCCTTCCCTAACCTGAGCTTGCGCTCCGTCTCTAATGACCTCGATGTCGACGGGACGTTAAACAACACTAACCTAACCTAGCTGTGGTGACCAGTTGCGGCTCACACACACACACCCAGAAACACGGGGGCGTCGCAGAGAGCATCCCAGAGTGCGCCAGAGAGCTAAAACACAGAGAATCGCTTCTATGCCCTTGGCAAGATCAACGTGTAGTCTTTTTATTCTTGGTCAACACTTTATTTACGATACTACAGATTTAAGTGACCAACAAGTGATACATCTTCACAGCCACCATGTTCCTTACACCAAAAATATACAGCCTCATCGTCATCTACCTTCCTGCGACCACGATTACGTACAAACAAAGCTTTCACTGGATCTAAATAAGAACCACTACCACCTACAACTTCACTAAAGTGAAAAGTACGATAGCAAATTACTTCTCTACGAGGGAAACTTTCAAGGCCACCGTCCTCACTTACGCCTCCTCATCTAGCAAACACAACGATTAACCAACCATTACAGTTACCAGGCGGAGTAACACCAGCCTGACTTACAGAAAATTCAAATCTTCAGCCTAAAAACTCAGACAGTCCAAACAGCACGAGAATCGACGCCTTTAACTTTATTCTTCACTGTGATAACAGCAGTCTTCAGATCCACGTTGTCTATAACCAACAGCACTGGTATGCGTTAAAGACCTCTGGTTCAGATGCCGGTGAAGTGTGTTCCCTATGAGACGTACTGAGACGCGGGCAGCAGAGCGTTTACGCAGTTCCCCAGTTCGTAATCTCTGTCTGCGAAGGCGACTGCTACCACGTGTAACGTCGCGTGCTGTACATAGCGGCAGGTGATGGCGTACTATGACGGCGCCCCACAGTCCAGGGGAACCGTAAACAGGAGCACGCCGCTTGCACGCTGCGCCGCGCTGCTGCTGCCGCCGCCTGCTCGCGGAGCGATCTGTTGACGTTGTGACGTCACGGCTCGAGGTCATATTTCCACGAAGTCCGCTGGCGCGTAAACATACTGCGCAGCAGCGGCGGTGGAGGCGGCAGGAGCGAAGCCGTCGCTGGGGGAAAGGCTTGTGGGCGCCGCGGGATGCCGCCGGGTGTCCGGACGCTTCTCGCGTCGCTGGCCGTCCAAAGCCCGGAAATGGTGCGTCCCGGATTTATCGCGGCTCCCGCCGTCCGCTGGTCGGCCGCCTGCTTCCTCCGGACGCCTGCCTGCCTTTGTAGTGCGCTGTCCACGCAAAGTGGCGACGCTCTCGTCTTTCATTCTTTCCTCCTCTCCGTAGAAGTGCTGGATTCGTGCCCAGTGGCTATGCTGTGGGGTATTTTCAGTGGTGAGAGCGCTCACTGCCACTGCCGTGCACACGAGTGTAATCGCCCCCGCGCTCGAGAATTTCGTCCCTGCAAATCCACCTTCTACAAAACACACTTCCGTTTTGTGCTGGTCATAAGACAATGGTAGAGTTGCGCAAGATTTGACACCGATGCAACTCTTCTCATTTTACACATCTTATTACGCGAGAGGACACGTATCAGGACATCAGGCAACGATTTCCGCAGTACTAGCGGGAGCGGTAGGGCAAGAAATTTCTGAAAATGTGCGTTTGGAGCACAGCATAGCATGGAAATCAATCATGGAGTGTGGGAAAAACTGTAAAAGAAGCTAAACGAAGCGTTTCAGATGTCGCACTGTAGACGAATACTGAAAATTAGCGGGACTGATAAGAAATGAGGAGCTTCTCTGCAAAACATTTTGAGATCACTGACAGTGACAATGGACGGGATGATAGGACACGTTTCAAGACAACTGGGAATAACTTCCACGGCACCAGGGGGAGCTGTGGAGGAAAAAACTGTAGGGTAAGGCAGAAATTGGAATACACCCCACAAATAATTGAAGACGTAGGTTGCGAGTGCTACTCTGACATGAAGAGGTTGGCACAGGAGATGAATTCGTTGTGGGCCGTATCAAACTAGTCAGAAGACTGTTGGCAACCACTCGCCCCTTACCAAAAAAATGTGTGTGTGTGTGTGTGTGTGTGTGTGTGTGTGTGTGTGTGTGTGTGTGTGTGTGTGTGCTAGTATCGAAATAACAACGTAGTATACGGGCTAATCGAATCTGGTTACGTGAATGAAAGTAAAACATGGTGGCAGCTGGAGTGTTCCATTTCATTAATGATACGTTTGCTCAGCCATGTTTCGGTAACGGTGATGCATCTTTCCTATACGGTTATCCATAAAATAAGTACTCTGTAACTAGATTCACTGACCCTGTGTTTACTTTAAGGCTGCTTTTCAACATTCGTGCTAACACAAGTGTAGGTCAATACATTTGACGACATGACGATTGTATCATGTGTACAGAAACCGAATAACTGTCTCGAAGTTAAGAATATTATATCTTTGAGCGAAGATATTCGTATTGCAGATTGCTTCTACAATAATAAAAAATGGTTCAAATGGCTCTGAGCACTATGGGACTCAACTGCTGTGGTCATCAGTCCCCTAGAACTTAGAACTACTTAAACCTAACTAACCTAAGGACATCACACACATCCATGCCCGAGGCAGGATTCGAACCTGCGACCGTAGCAGTCGCACGGTTCCGGACTGCGCGCCTAGAACCGCGAGACCACCGCGGCCGGCTCTACAATAATAGATTTGTTTATAAATAAATCTTCTGCTACCAGTCACGATTTTTCTTTGACTTTTCGCAGGACGCGTTTCGGGAAGTGATTCCCATTTTCAAGTGGGTTTTTTGTGTGTTTTAAGCCATTACCATTGATGCTGATATATTTTCTATGTGTAAAGTGTACAAGTTGTGTGTGATCTTTCGTGTGTGAGAGACTCTGCACAAATGGACCATTAGGAAACTGTAAGTTCAAATTCTTCTAAATTTCGCCACTAACTTCACCAGAAGAATCGATAACCAACTAAAAAATCGGGAGTTTGTCATATATTGCAGTAAACGTCAAGGAAATGAAACAGAGTCTCACACATTGACAACATAAATGGAAATCGCTTAATAAACACAAAAATCGCACTCATTTTCCGAAACGCGTCGTGCAAAAAGTAAACAAAGAAAAATCGTCACTGGTATTCGAAGATTTATTTATAAAAAAGCCTATTTTTTCACATTCGCAGGCTTCCAAAAACCATTAATAATGGATCAGATCAGCTTCTACAGTACCTGAAAGATGCTGGGTGGTTGCTGATGACCCAGGTGTTTGCAAAATGATGGTATGACACAGCCAGTAGTGGTTAATATTGCAACACAGAAAGTGGAAGCTGCCATTTTGGCGTTAACATCGAAACCAATGACACTACGGTTACAAGTAAAAAAATTAGTTTTACTACAGAACCTGCCATATAAGTAAAACGCAAGGAGACAGATTAAAGTGCTTCTTTTCTTCGTTTCACAGTGAAGCATCAAGTTAGAAACATGATTATCCAAATTCCTGCGCGCCTTACCTGAAGATGAGTCTCAAAAGGCACGAACGTTAGTTAATGAGAATGACTGGTTGCAGTTATTTTTATTTCTTGAATCGCAGGTATGTTGCTACACTTTGCTGTTATCTTTCTCTGTCACATTTCACACAATGAAGCTCCAAGCAAACTGGTATAGCAATGCGTATTCAAATACAGAGATACGTAAACAGGCAGAATACGTCGCTGCGGTTGGCAACACCTATGTAAGACAACAAGTGTCTGGCGCAGTTAGATCGGTTACTCCTGTTGCAATGGCAGGTTATCAAGAGTTTTTACGTAGTGGTATAGTCGGCGCACTAGCGATGGGACGTAGCATCTCCGAGGTAGCGATAAAGTGGGGATTTTCCGCTACGACCATTTCACGAGTATACCGTGAACATCAGGAATCCGGTAAAACAAAAAATTTTCGACATCGCTGCTGCCGGACAACGATCCTGCAAGAACGGGACCGACGACAACTGACAGAAGTGCAACCTTTCCGCAAACTGATGCCATCAACAAGCGTCAGCGTGCGAACCATTCAACGAAACATCATCGATATGGGCTTTCGGAGCCGAAGGCCAATTCGTGTACCCTTGATGACTGCACGACACAAAGCTTTACGCGTCGCCTGCGCCCGTCAACTCCGACATTGGACTGTTGATGACTGGAAACATGTTGCTTGGTCGGACGAGTCTCATTACAGATTGTGTTGAGTGGATGGACGTGTACGGGTAAGGAGACAACCTCATGAATCCATGGACCCTACATGTCAGCAGGGGACTGTTCAAGCTGGTGGAGGCTCTGTAATGGCGCAGAGCGTGTGCAGTTGGAGTGATATATACGACTGTGAGAGGTGACACGTACGTAAGCATCCTGTCTGATCACTTGCACCCATTCATGTCTATTGTGCAATCCTACGGACTTGGGGCAATTCTAGGAGGACAGTGCGACACCATAGACGTCCATAATTGCTACAGAATGGCTCCAGGAACAGTCTTCTGAGTTTAAACACTTCCGCTGGCCACCAAACTCCCCAGACATGATCATTGTTGAGCGTATCCGGGATGCCTTGCAACGTGCTGTTCCCCTCCTACTCTTACGGATTAATGGGCGGCCCTGCAGGATTCATGGTGTCAAATCCTTCCAGCACTAACTGCTTCACACATTAGTAGAGTCCATGCCACGTCGTGTTGCGGCACATCTGCATGCTCACGGATGTCCTATATGACATTAGGTATTTGTACCAGTTTCTTTGGCTCTTCAGTGTGTTACGTGTGTCCACTATACAGAGGATACCATTTAGACCAGACTTGTACAGAATCAAGCGAGAAGATTACACAGATTGCGTCACGTCGATAAACTAGCCATGACTGGAGACAGCGGCCAGAGTAAGTGGCAGCAAAGTGCCGCGGAGTGTGTCTGCTGCTCGGTTAATGAGCGGTGCGTGCGGCGTGCTGCCGGCTGCCGTCGCCCTTTGAAGGCTCGCCCTGTGCCCAGGCGAGGGCGCGTTGTTAGCGGCTCCTTTTGAAGCGCCACCTCCTATTGGCTGCAGCGGATCGTGACCCCTCTCTCCACTTGGGCGCCGCTTTCTCCTCCCCATCTTTCTTCTCGTCGTCTTTGTGTCGGCGTTCTGCCGACACAAAATGGAAAGCCAGTATAACAACAGTACAGCTATATAACACCCGCACCTCAACCCCCTTGTGGCAAATAACAGAACAATTTTAATGATGCGCGTTCCGATGCTGCAGCATAACGTGACGTACAGCATACTGATAGTGTCATCTTTTTCGTCGTGAAAATTCTGCAGGCTCTAAATGTGTCTTGTTGATATTCGCGAATATTTTATATGGAATCATTCGACAATCAGAATTACACCTCAGTGGCCTGTTACCGTATCCTCGTTCGTTCTGAAAGAAAAATTCTCTATTGTGTACCCTAAGGAACTCAGCTATATAGGTGTCCAAATGGAAACGGAGATTTTCCGTTTTTCGCACGTACGCGAATTCATCTTCCCTTGATTCAGTTTCGAGCACGTGAGAATCAAGCGAAAAAATATTATTTCTCTTATAAGAGACCAGAGGTTGAAAATATCGCTTCATTTGTAAGGTTCTTTTATTTAGAACACGAACGGTTTCAGGCTCTTATACCCTGTCTTCAGGTGTCGTAATTTGGTGCTGTGACCCCGAGCGCTGCGGTGGACGAATACAAGACGCGACGTGCTAGCAGCGGGCGCAGAGCACGCTGCTAGCACACCATGTTCTGCGGTAGGATTACGAAGTGTCCGCTGTCAGAAGAGCGAGGGGCACGGTGAAGCCTGTTTTTTCACCGATGCGAACACGAACGAGAATTCCCTCTGGTGTGAAAGATAGGCTACTGCGAGCGAACTGCAATCGGTCCTGTTGGATTCGCGTTTGCTAGTGTTGGCTAGTGTTCCGCTGCTTGTCGGTTTCTTTTTAGCGAACCATCGAAGGAAGTTCCCGTCCTATCCTCTTCGGCGTTAGCAGCCAGAGAGCATTTGTCAGCTGTCTTGTCTACGTTTCTTGTTCACATTAGTTCCGCGGGCAGTGGAATGATCTAAAGAGAACGTAATGTACGTCCTAGAAGAATACACATACAATAGGTGCTTCTGGGATCCATGACCTCCACAACACAAATGTCGAAGAAACAGTATGATCGGTAGGAAATTGCCAAAGCGCTCAAAGGCATAACTGCGGACCCAAGACATGCGACAAATTGATCAGATGTCTGCATCAGACGAGAAGACAGTACATAAGCTCAAGTTCTGTGTATGTTGTTAAAAAGGAAAAGCACAACAAACGTCCCTGACAGTAAACAACTAAGAATGCGTATTTATAACGCTGATTAAAATGCAAATATTCGCAAGATGTGATCATTCTCGTTGCATTCGTTCATAGCAGCTGTTATTATATGGCTGACATAAATAAGCATCACGCTATCATCCCTCCAACAAATTATACCTGATGTAATTGGTAACTGTTCACAACGTACCGCAGAGTTGCAGGGGAAGTCGACGCGAACAAGTTGTTACAGGAGACTTGTGGTTTATTAAGTAGGGAAACTACTTCAAATTCCACCTAACCTACGGCGACTTTCAACATTGTAAAATGTAAACTTTCACGGCCGGAACTGTCATGATTAATAAAATTCTTTTTCCAGGCTATTATGCCGTGGTCTGATGGATTTCGCATTGTAAACCAACGTTTCGTCCCCATCTGCGGAGGACATCTTCAAGGGGGTTCGTGGCTTCTGTTAACTTCCGAAACACACACTGTCTCACTACTGACTGCAGCAAATTTTTGCTGCAGTCAGTAGTGAGACAGTGTGTGTTTCGGAAGTTAACAGAAGCCACGAACCCCCTTGAAGATGTCCTCCGCAGATGGGGACGAAACGTTGGTTTACAATGCGAAATCCATCAGACCACGGCATAATAGCCCGGAAAAGAATTTTATTAATCATGACTTTCAACATTCTCTCGCTCTGTTCACGGAAACTGTTAGTTCTGTTGGAATAATGTAATTAGGGCCTCATTTTATTTAGGAAATTTAACTTAGTTCTCTTTTATACTGGTGTAAGTTTTCACTCGAGGCTATGATTTTGGAATTACCAAGAAAAATTTATAAAAGTGGCCTTCAAACGCACCCCTAACCCCTGTACGAAAAATCGCCCCCTCCCGCTCAGGTATTTTAGTGTGTTATGCATGGTTCATAAATGATAGACCACAGCAGTCAGTCGTCCTTTTTTTGCAGGTTTTATGTGGCAAATACAGATTTTGGTTAGTGTCTAGCCATTATCAATGCACTATTTTCTAGTCTCAGTGCATGTCAGTTCATGTTATTTGGGCTTCAGTCACAGTTCTTTGAATACTATTGTATAATGAAGGTAGGCTGTGCGGGGAACGCATCCATTAATGTGCAACATGATGATGTGCATGGCACTACCTCCTACAACTATACAAAAAACGACTACACGAATTATTTCCCGTATTTGACTTTTGTTGACTGGGCTATTGTGCTGGTGGCGTAGTCGGCCATTTCGTTAACATTATTGATTTCAATTTTCGCATGAGGCTAACGAAACGAGAAAAGAGTTTTGTAAACAATACGCAGAAACTAGTTACGTTTACAGTTCGATCAAACTTAACCCTTACGAGCACAGTAGTTTTGTAGTAAGAAGTTAAGACAAACAAAACGATTTAATTGTTAATTTTATGCTGAGAGGTAAAATTTACACAGCCTTCAATTTCAAAATTTGTAAGCGCACGACTTAGAATAGAGGTAGCGTATTGAAGTGTAAGCTCTTACGAAATCATCCGCTGGAGAATGATAATGTAAAGAAAGTTAGAAAAAGTGGCGAGCTATCGGAGAAGGCAATGTCAAGTAACCCTTTATTGTAAGTGTACATGGTGTTTCAAAAAGGACTTTACATGTTTAAAAAATGTTACAAATTTATTGAAAGAAGATATAGAGCAGGGTTTACTGTAATTTTGTAGGGAAACTCATCAATTTTTTACGTTAAACTGAATATGTTGGTTGTCTTGCACACATCCCATCGTAAGTCAATTTCTTTCCAAACCCGCTGTAGCATTGCACTTGTAACTTACTCAGTGGCGGCGTAAATTCATGCTCTAAGTTCCAGCAGAGAAGCCGGCACAGGAGGTAAAAAAATAAAATAAAATAAAATAAAATCCGGTGATGTCAAGTCCGGGGATGTGGGGGCTATGCAATGGCGCATCGCCGCCAATCCATTGACCTGAAAAGCGGTCACTGAGAAAGTCGCGGACGTCAGCCAAGTAGTGGGATGGTGCACAATCTTGCATCAACAAAATATTTCGTTCTTGGTCATCCTTATCGATACATTGTATCAAAAATTGTTGTAACATATCCAGGTACACTTTCCCATTGATGGTTTTCTCTCGGAAAAAAGAAGCAGTACACTTTGTTTTGGCTCAATGCACAAAAACCGTTCAATTTAGGGCTATTACCAACATGTTACAGTGTTTGAAGTGGATTTCCATGCCCCAAATCCTACAGTTGTGTGTGTTAACCTTGCCATTTAAGGGAAAAGTCGAGTCGTCAGAAAAGATGATTTTGCCCAAGAAATGTTCATCCACATGTAGTCTATTTAACATCTCCACACACAACTTCTAGCGAGCAATTTTATCAGTGTCTTTTATTGCTTGTACGATCGTCAATCTGTACGGTTTCAAATGCAAACGGTTTCTCAAAACATGCCAAACAGTCGTATGTGGGATTTGGAGTTCGCGAGATGCACGCCGGGTCGATTTCGTAGACGTGTTGACAAAACGTTGTCTCACTTGCTCAACGACGTCGCCGGATGTGCATGGAAGACCTGATGATTTCCCATGTCTTACCGAGCACCCTAGTTCTATGAAACATTTATGCCACTCGTAAATTGTAGGTCTACTTGGAGGATCTTTAGCGTGCGTGGTACGGAAATTACTCTGAATTGTAGTCGCCAACTTTGAGTCTTCAAACCAAATAACACAGCTACCACGCTCGGGTCCAGTGAAGGCAGCCATTTTAACGTAATTGCCGCTAGCGCTCCTTAAGGCGTGATTCGGCACTAGCGAACTATACGAGACAAAACTTGATTGACACTACCATCACCTTTGTAGGTATTATGAATTAATTTGTATGAATTTTCGAAGTTGTAAAGTACTTTTTGAAGCACCTTGTATTATTGTGAAGCGAACGCGGAATGTATTTTGCACGACTCACAGCCTAAAAATATCGCGAGCCACGAAGGTATTTGGCCGGCCGCGGTGGTTGAGCGGTTCTAGGCGCTTCAGTCCGGAACCACGCGATTGCTGCGGTCACAGGTTCGGATCCTGCCTCGGGCCTGGATGTGTGTTATGTCCTTAGGTGAGTTAGGTTCAAGTAGTTCTAAGTTCTAGGGGACTGATGACCTCAGAAGTTAAGTCCCATAGTGCTCAGAGCCATATTTGAACCATTTGAACCTAGGTATTTGTTAATGCTTCGACGACCAGCACACAACAGCTGAAGAACATCCTAATGCGAGAGCATTTTATTTTCTTCGTGTAATAAATAATTCGTCTGGTTTCTGGAAAAATAAGCCGAAAATGCGCTAGTTTTACAGCTTCCGTGTGCCGGCAGTTGACGTAGAGGCAGAATGTCCCACAAATTTAGCTAAAGCGCTCGCTGTGATGTGCTTTTAACTGCCCATTTCACAGCAGCCCGAGTGCCGTGAATGACTGCAGATAAGAACCTGCCGAGATGCCGGACGAGATTACGCGGCGGCCACTTATTTCGAATTAATTCGCTCTTTATTCTGAGGACGACGGCGCAGGCGGCTCGAAATTACGAGTCGGGGGGCGTAGCGGCGAGGTTGTCGCGGCTAAGCAAATCCCGCCGTGACAGCGGCGCCTAAGTTCGTTAAGAGGCCCGAAAAAGCGGGGGAGAAGAAAGGTCGTGTTGATGAATTTCTTCTGACACATTTCGCCGCAAAGTTTCCCCGCGAGGAACAATGCGGCGCGTCCTTGCGGGCGCAATCTCATTACATTTGCATCGGTGATTGGGGGCAGGATGCGCGGGCGGCGAAAAGGCGGTAGAGGGGCGGTGGGGGGGGGGGGGGGGGGCGGGAGGTCCGGACAGCCGTCCTAGCAGCAGAAGCTGCCTCTCTGTCCGGCTTGTGTTATCAACGGACAGGATAGCAGATGAATGTTCTCCCCTGATAGCGACAATGGGGGGAGGACGCAAACTCCCTTTAACGGTTCGACTAAAGGCTGACAGCCAGCGGAACACGAAGGAACACTTGGGAACACTGACGAATGCGACCGAATGCAGTTTGCTCGCGCTTACGTGCCGTTTACGCCGCGCGTCAGTAGCCGAGCGGTGTCAGGTGCTGCAGTCATGGACTGTGCGGCTGGTCCCGGCGGAGGTTCTAATCCTCCCTCGGGCATGGGTGTGTATGCTTGTCCGTAGGATAATTTAGGTTAATTAGTGTGTTAGGGACTGATGACCTTAGCATTTAAGTCCCGTAAGATTTCACACACATTTGAACATTCTGCCGTTTACAGAAGGGGGAATTCTCGGTCTCTGATGCACGTTCGCTTGTCTTCGCTACGGTGTAAACTTGACGGTTCACACGTCCCGTTATTTACGTCATCGCGCGTGCACGATCGACGTACAGCGACGCTTTGCCGTATTCTTAGATTGCATCCTAAAACCTGTTGAGTAGTTTTCATACAGTGGAGACCAATTTCGCCTCTCGCCAGTCATTTTCAGATCCAGGTACCGAGCGAGGTGGCGCATTAGTTAGCACACTGGACTCGTATTTGGGAGGACGATGGTTCAAAACCGTGCCCGGCCATCCTGATGTAGGTTTTTCTTAATTTCCCTAAATCGCTTCAGGCAAATGGTTCCTCAAATCAACCAACCAGATTCTGATGCTATTCCGAATCGTAGCTCCTCAACAGGCTGAGAGAACTAAATCGCCGTCTACACAGTTTCGTCTGGCATGGCCCAACATTTACCAACGAAACGACAACACAGAGTCCTTGTGGGGCCCTAATAACGTCCTCGCTTCGCTTGGCTCCTCCCAGGTGGCTCGCTCAAACGTCAGTCGCAAAAACACACACACACACACACACACACACACACACACACACACACACCAGGAGACTCTGGATATCGTTGCAGTTTTCTTCTTGGTTTGTAAGTACTTCGTTTATACCTTTAAACCATTTGCTACGTCATATGAGTAACTTAATTATTGACAGTGCAAACGCAACCAAACCTTTCAGCGACCCTATATGTTTTTACACGAAAGCTTAGCACCGAGAACAGTCATGTGAAAAATTGCCTCCAACAGATCGTGATGGGTAAGACCAAAAACATTAAGACTGACGCATAGGCATGTACTCGTATATATTTTCTTCATTTTTAATTAACAGTCGCAGTCCTCAAAACGTAGTCCTTAATGGACGTAGTTGATATGCTGTACTGTGCTGTCTGGGCAATCCAAAGGCCGTAGCATCTATCGTGTTTGACTTTCTTTGCTTAGGTAATTATCTGTACATGCTTTTTGTCCCAAGGAAATGAACGTGTGGATTATAAACAACACGTCGTCGTTAGGTGACGCGAAACGAAATAAATACAATAAAATCGGGGCTTCCCCTGACATTCTGACGATGAGACTGCGACATACAGCTGTCGCCATGTTTTGGATAGCGGGCAGAGACGCTAATCGCTTCGGCGCAAGAGTCCCGTAGCTGACGCACTTTGTTGGCATCCGCGAAGTATCGGTTAGGGTGAATTCAGTGGTCGTAATTGTTGAGAGGCATATTCAGTGAATGCAGGTTGTTGTCGGTATCGGTGTCGTGAACGGCTGCTACCGCGGATGAGAGCAAGCGCAACGTTTGTGGCGCATTCTGCTCCGCCTTGCGCAAAAGCCGCTGTTGGTGCCGCTGTTGGTGGTCACGTGGGGGCGCTATCTTATCCGCCGGCGAGGGATATTAGAAACCAATTACCGGGCCTTAGCCGCCGCGAACGCTGGAAATTTCCAGGGGGCCGGCCGGCCTCACGTCTTTGGCGTTAACGGAACCAAGGCCTGCCAGTAATACCTTTCGAGCCGTGTACACACTATGCGTTTGTTTCGCCGAACAGAATATTCAGTTTAGAAGGTCAGTAGACAGGTGCGCCGTCTACCTTGACCGTACCAAACAACTTCTCGTTCAAAAGAATATCAAAAAAAGAAAGGTATCAAGCAAATTTTGTTTAGCTACTAGCGGGACATAACAAGCGTGATTGCCTTGCTTGTAACATGATCCGTTACGATGATATGAACAGCAGTACGTCTTTTTTAACTAGCAACCTGTATTTTTTATTCGATAATCCAATTCCTCTCCTCAGCCCTTGTTCAAAAATGTCTCAAGGTGCACCATTAAGATTTTAACATGACTCTAAACTTAAGTCAAATCTGACTTCGACTCTCCCCGTGTTGGGTCAACACAGTGCACATACCCGGGGTAACCTAATTCGTCCGCTTGCTGGAGTTGACAGTGAACAAATGGTGACACGACAGGCCGTTCAGTGAAGCGCCCTCAGTTGGAGCTTTGTGTGAGTAAAGCTTCACCCTTGAAGAGAATGTAGAATGATCAGGATTACCTTCGTTAATCATTGTCATCTGTGGGGAATGTAAGCTATCACAAAGGAACGGCCGCTGTGCATTTTCCTTATGTTTTCATCTGTTTAGTGTCAGTCGCAGTAAGAGGGTGAGTTAAGATACCCTGGGTAAGTGCCCTGTGTGCAGAAACATCTTCAGTTTCCTTTTCCGTTTTTAATAAGTCTTGTTAACGTGAATGGCACACTGTGCCATGTTTTTGAACAGGTCTTGAAGAGAGGAAGAGGATTAACGAATTTTAAAAGAAATGGTGTGAAATTTAAAAAATACGCACTGCGTATCTCCGTAAAGAAGCAAGTTACAAGAACGGCAATCATAATGATTAATGTCCTCCTTGCAATCAGGAGAATCAAGTGTGTCAAACAAATTTCGTTTTTTAGTTCTGGCCAAAATGTTGTTGGAGCATTGAAGATAAAAGGGAATAGGTACGCTGTAGAGGACACAGTGTAGATCAAAGAGCGTACACTGATGTCTTCTACATATTATAGGCCTATTGTGATTGATTGGAGCAAGTAATAAGATTCATAATTACGCTATCATAATGCTAGAGGAATAAAAACAAAACCAGAACAGATCAGATGTGTCACGAGGACTGGGCATTGCACGTGTGGAAAAAGAAATTTAAAAAAAAATGTAAAATGAATGTAATCGGGATGTTGTTTTAATATCAGATTTGCCAGACAAGACCCAAACAGTCCGAAGGTTAATTTGGAACCGTTACTGCAGAAAGTCCATGTACAATTCGTTTTGATACGTTAAACGAAAAGATGTGATAACTGAGAACAATGTAAGGAGGGTAGAGTTGGATGGGATGGGGGGGAAATCTAGGTCCCTGGAATAACCCAGCCCACGCGGACACGATCGCGTATGCGACGTGCTTTAAATGTATGTCTAGGGTTTGTGGAAAGAGACTTTGGAAAAATTCTTCGTTAGCATAGCTTTCATCTGCACTGGGGCGTAGAAGCCTTCCCCAAGTTCGTCTGTCGAAGTCTGCTTTTAAAACGACGCTTCAATGACTGAATTCGCAGAACTTCGTCAGTTGCCTGTAGTGTAAGCACAAACATAGTAACGGAGATGGTGCTTACTGTGTTGAAAGTCTGTTAGACAAATTTTCGTCGATCGTTATTGCTGATTAAACTGTTTGTCGAAAACAACAAAATAATTATCGGGAATAAAAGCTTAAGGGCAACAGTTACTAATATTTGTGTCCACGGATCTGAGAGATGGGGGAAGGGGGTAATACAAAGAAGAAATTGGAACTGGAATGTGGAGTCTGTTTGGCTGAAAATTTGGAATAAGAAGAAACGAAGGCGCAACACGATTGAAGAGTAGTAGTAGTAGTAGTAGTAGTAGTAGTATGAAGAAGAAGTACGACTAGCTAAATTGGAAAGATGCAGTGGTAGAAGTAGCGTAAGAAATATAGTGTGTAGGAAAGAAGAGTATGTCGGAGACCGTGGTAAATAACACTACAGAAGCATAATCGTCTTGAGGTTGAACCTCTTTTGTCTGTCTGCTTTAACAATAACATACGTTTTTGAGTGGGGTCCGCTGGTAAAGAGTGACAGTGACAGTGGCAGTGACATTGACAACTCAATACACAGAACTTGACAATGAAGAAGATGACGGAAAAAGAAAACGTAAGTGAAACGTAATGTAAATAGACACACACACACACACACACACACACACACACACACACACACACACACAGCCTTTCACATAAATTATTAATTTCATGCATAGCCATAACGGTTTAGAAATCTTAATTTTTCCGTAACTATTTTGACTACAGTAAGTTGTATATAGTTGCAGATAACAAATTGTAAAGAAAAACAGACACTGTAAAAACGTAATACAGCAGGAAAACGACATCATATGGAAGAAAATATGAATACTTAATTTTTATGTGCTTTTCAAAGATCTGTAATTACAATTTAGAAACTAATATTTACATGTACTTAAACAGTAAAGAACATTCCTTATGTTTAACAGCCATAATAATAATAATAAAAAACACTGATGCTTCTGCAACTGCAATGAAACATGTCTGAGACAACAAACAAAATTGTTTTGCTAATGGCGGACCCCACCCAAAAACATATTTTATTACAGAAGTAGTTTGGCTCAGGTAATGAAAGTTTTTACAACAAAAGGATTATGGTTATCTCTGATATTGACTTGGCATGGAGAGCGAATTGCTTGAGAGTGTTCTTCTGAAGCTTAACAGCGTGTTTAAGTTACGAATCGACCATAAGAAAAACCGGGAAGGACCTAAGCGCCTTGAAATACGGCGCTACGGCTGGAATTGTTAACTTCAGTGCTTGGATAAAGTAGGATTTATACAAGTACTACAAAGAATAGGTAGAGGACAAAGCATTTGAAAACCCTTATTGGAAGGAAGGACAGCTTAGCCGTGCGCCTGCGAAAATGTACAAAAGTAGTTAAAATGGCTGTAGGAGAAGCGGGGGCAAAATTGTGGGGGCGGAAACGTACTGGAGTACGCAAGTCAGATTGCAAGGTGTACTGGACACAGCATTCATTGCGAGGTGACGATATTGGCATGAAACAAATGTGAAACTAATGCTGACATAGAAATAGCCGTAGTGTAAGGAAAACGGTGTTGTTGAGCTCTTGCAGAGATCCACTGATCATCGTCTCTGAATGCAGATTAAGTTGTGCTGCTACGTAACTGGCCCGAATATACCACGACACTGCCAGGATTGAAAATGTAGTATTAAGTTGAACAAGGATGAATTCTTATCGATGCATGGCGTAAAAGTAAATTTCAGATTTTTCTACTTTAGCAAGGTTGGTTCAAATGGCGCTTAGTACTATGCGACTTAACTTCTCAGGTCATCAGTCGTCTAGAACTTAGAACTAATTAAACCTATCCAACCTAAGGACATCACACACATTCATGCCCGAGGCAGGATTCGAACCTGCGACCGGAGCGGTCGCTCGGCTCCAGACTGTAGCGCCTATAACCGCACGGCCACTCCGGCCGGCTTTAGCAAGGCGAACCCTGTTTAATAAACTAGTATGCAGAATAGAAACAGAAGAGAACGAAAAGTATGGAGACTAGACTAGACTAGACTAGACTAGACTAGACTAGACTAGACTAGACTAGACTAGACTAGACTAGACTAGACTATAGACTAGACTATAGACTAGACTATAGACTAGACTATAGACTAGACTATAGACTAGACTATAGACTAGACTATAGACTAGACTATAGACTAGACTATAGACTAGACTAGACTAGACTAGACTAGACTAGACTAGACTAGACTAGACTAGACTAGACTAGACTAGACTAGACTAGACTAGAGTCTGACCATTTTGCGATACAAGTAGCGTGGCTCGCGAGGTAGGAATGCGTTCGGGAGGCGCCCAGCTACGCAGCTACGAGAATACCCGGTGCTGGCTCCCGGCCGGCCGAATCCATCACGCGGTGATTAGCCTCGCCCACCTGTCCCCGTCCTCCACACAGCTGCCACCACGAGCTGCGAATGAAACGACAGTCCGGCAAGTGTAATTCCAGTACATGGTCGCAAAAAGTTTGGCACGAGACTAGGTTTTGGTCAGTGGTGACCATCTTCAGAGCTGAAGGAAATGGGGAAAACCAGATACAACTAATGGACTGTTGTCTGTATTTTGTAAACATTAACATACGACATAACAAAAGGTTTTGCTTACCGGACGAGTGTATACGATTGTGGCAGCATTAACGGAGGAAGGAAAGACCTACAGTTAATTCCAACAGGATGGAGCAACCGCCCATACAGCCGGCCGAACCTTGGAGCACGTTTACACAACCTGCACGCCTGACAGAGTTGTTACCAGAGGTCAGTGTGGTCGCGGCTCTAGTTGGGCACCTAGGTCACCTGATATGTCAGTGTGCGGTTACTTTGTGTGGGGATGCCTCAGATCTAACGTATATCGCAACGTCCCTCATAGTCTTCAAGAACTGCAGCAGAACAGTTGGGATGGGACTGCCGCAATTACAGACGCCTTCAGCAACTTGCTGACCAAGATACAAATGTGCCAGGATATGAACGGTGGTCACTTTTGACATCTGCGCTAGTCAGCTTAGTGCTGCATTCCTTTTCGCTTCTGTGTTTCTTTGTAATCCAGAACTCTGTTCTCTGGGCCACTTTTATTTGCCCCACCCTGTATTTTAAACAGGTGGGCCTCGTTACACTTTTAAAAGCATGCGTTCTACACTGAAACGCCAAAGAAACTGGTATAGTCATCCGTATTCAAATACACAGACACAGATATGTAAACAGGCAGAATATGGTGCTGCGGTCGGCAACGCCTATGTGAGACAACAAGTGTCGAGCACAATTGTTAGATCTGCTGCTGCTGCTACAATGGCGGGTTATCAAGATATAAGTGAGTTTGAAAGTGGTGTTATAGTCGGTGCACATCTCAGAAGTAGCGATATAGTGGGTATTTTCCCGTATGACCGTTTCACGAGTGTACCGTGAATATCAGGAATCCGATAGAACATCAAATCTGCCACATCGCTGCGGTGGGGAGAAGATCCTGCAAGAACGCGACCAACGGCGACTGAAGAGAATCGTTCAACATGACAGAAGTGCAACTCTTCCGCAAATTGCTGCAGATTTCAATGCTGGACCGTCAACGAGTGTCAGCGTGCGAATCATTCAACGAAAAATCATCGAAAAGGGCTTTCGGAGCCGAAGGCACACTCGTGTACCGTTGATGTCTGCACGACGCAAAACTTTACCAGTCGACTGCGCCCGTCAGTACCGACATTGGACTGTTGGTGGGTGAAAACATGTTACTTAGTGGGAGGAATCTCGTTTCAAATTATATAGAGCTGATGAACGTGTACGGGTGTGGAGACAACCTCACGAATCCATGGACCCTGCATGTCAGTAGGGGACTGTTGAAGCTGGTGGAGGCTCTGTATTGGTGTGGGGCGTGTGCCATTGAGGTGACATGGGACCCCTGATGCGTCTAGATACGACTCTTAGCAGGTGACATGTACGCAAGCTTCAAGTCTTATCACTTGCACCCGTTCATGTCCATTGTGCATTCCGACGCTCCTGGGCGATTCCAGGTCAAGCCACTGAACTCTCCAGACAAGAAAATTATTGAGCAAACTTGGGATGCCTTGCAACGTTCTGTTCAGAAGAAATCTCGACTCCCTCGTACTGTTACGGATTTGTGGACAGCCCTGCCGGATTCATGTTGTCAATTCCCTCCAGCACTACTTCATACATTAGTCGAGTCCATGCCAATTCGTGTTGCCGCACTTCTGTGCGCTCGCGGGGACAGTACACGATATTAGGCAGGTATACCAGTTTCTTTGGCTCCTCAAGTGCATTATTAAGTTTACGGAATAATGGGTGAATGAGTTTGAATGTTTGATGTGTGGGCTACGTAATGATGGGCAACTTCGGGGCAAAAAAATTGGAATAACACCTGAATTTACTTGGGTGCGAAACGTGGAGAGATAAAGTAGAAGTTATCAGCAGTCTAGTACGGTGGTGGCTGCGGCCTCGCTGTAAACGGCAAGCAGGAGGCGGCCAATCAGATAGAGTTGAGGCGCTGACTGGGTACCGGCTGGAGTGTGCGCGCACGGCCTCCCGGCGCCAAGGACGCGTCAGCCGCATTTGCATAAGCCGCAGGAATGGCTTAATTAATTACCGCCGTCTGGCGTCGGGCCCTGGCCGAGCTGGCGAGCCGGCGAGCCGTCGAGTCGTCGCCGGGACGGCGTCTGCACCCGCCGAGCAGAGCCCGAGCCGCTGCTTGCCTGCCTGCAAGGTTGCGAGACCGAAGGACGCCACTGCTGCCAACCACGGCGGGCGCCGCGGCGTGCTGTGCCGTCGAGACGGGCGGGTGTCTGCCGCTGCGAGTGCTACACTCTGCCCGTCTCGTCTGCCTGCGGACGCTAGTCTAAGCCCTTCCATGTCATATCTTGTGAATCCTGTTTATACAGTATACTTGGTAATCTGTGTGCTATGGTATGAGACTAAACAAGAAAAATACTTAATGATATGCAGGGCCGAGGAAGAGTACGAAACCCTGAAAACGAGAATTGGAATGGAGGAGTTAAAATAATAGAAGAATTTACGTATTTGGCAAGCAGGATACAAAGGTACTGTGGATGCCAGATAAACATTGAAAGGAGACTCAAGTAGATCAAAATTGTGCTTAACTTGAGAAAGAACTTAACAGCGAGAACATGTGTCTCCAAATAAAAGAACGGTGCGTGAAAGCATTTGTCTGGAGTGTGCCCCTTTTCAGGTGTGAAACTTGGTCAGTCAGAAAACAAGAGAGAAGACGTTTAGAAGTCTTGGTGATTTGTTGCTACAGAAGGATGTTGAAGGTTAGCTGGGGGGAGAGAGAGAGAGAGAGAGAGAGAGGAGGGGAGGGGGGGGGGGAGTTACCGATGAAGAGATGCTGAGAAGCGACTCAAAAGAGCTGTTCACATGGTCGAGCTGTTCACATGGTCTCTACCTTTGCTTCTGTATTTTAGTATCTTCTCATTTAGACACATTACTTCTAATTCCTTTCTTATCTCCGTGTTTCACTGTCGACATTGTCTTTTGTATCCTCTTGCGTATCGCAGAATCTTCATTTGCTCCTCTTGATGCTTATTCCTTCACGGCATGGGTGCAGTTTGTCAGACATGGCTTTTTTTTTTAATTTGTACAAACGAAGTTCTCTCTACTTGGATAAAACTCACGCTATTTTATAAATTTAGTCTTAAAACTCGGAGTTATATATAACAGTGATGCTCTTTGTAGATGACCAGGTAATTATCTGTGGTAGCACATCAATCACATACAATATGAGCTTCATACAGTTTGCAGATATCAGATAGGAAACGTCAGGTGACGGAAGTCTTTCGGAAAAGCCACCACATCTAAAACAGTTATAAACGCAGAAATAGCACAGCAAGTAACAAGTTTTAAAACATTGGGATGCAGAATATGACATAAAGATGGAATTCATTGGATTATACACTCCTGGAAATGGAAAAAAGAACACATTAACACCGGTGTGTCAGACCCACCATACTTGCTCCGGACACTGCGAGAGGGCTGTACAAGCAATGATCACACGCACGGCACAGCGGACACACCAGGAACCGCGGTGTTGGCCGTCGAATGGCGCTAGCTGCGCAGTATTTGTGCACCGCCGCCGTCAGTGTCAGCCAGTTTGCCGTCGCATACGGAGCTCCATCGCAGTCTTTAACACTGGTAGCATGCCGCGACAGCGTGGACGTGAACCGTATGTGCAGTTGACGGACTTTGAGCGAGGGCGTATAGTGGGCATGCGGGAGGCCGGGTGGACGTACCGCCGAATTGCTCAACACGTGGGGCGTGAGGTCTCCACAGTACATCGATGTTGTCGCCAGTGGTCGGCGGAAGGTGCACGTGCCGGTCGACCTGGGACCGGACCGCAGCGACTCACGGATGCACGCCAAGACCGTAGGATCCTACGCAGTGCCGTAGGGGACCGCACCGCCACTTCCCAGCAAATTAGGGACACTGTTGCTCCTGGGGTATCGGCGAGGACCATTCGCAGCCGTCTCCATGAAGCTGGGCTACGGTCCCGCACACCGTTAGGCCGTCTTCCGCTCACGCCCCAACATCGTGCAGCCCGCCTCCAGTGGTGTCGCGACAGGCGTGAATGGAGGGACGAATGGAGACGTGTCGTCTTCAGCGATGAGATTCGCTTCTACCTTGGTGCCAATGATGGTCGCATGCGTGTTTGGCGGCGTGCAAGTGAGCGCCACAATCAGGACGGCATACGACTGAGGCACACAGGGCCAACACCCGGCATCATGGTGTGGGGAGCGATCTCCTACACTGGCCGTACACCTCTGTTGATCGTCGAGGGGACACTGAATAGTGCACGGTACATCCAAACCGTCATCGAACCCATCGTTCTACCATTCCTAGACCGGCAAGGGAACTTGCTGTTACAACAGGACAATGCACGTCCGCATGTATCCCGTGCCACCCAACGTGCTCTAGAAGGTGTAAGTCAACTACCCTGGCCAGCAAGATTTCCGGATGTGTCCCCCATTGAGCATGTTTGGGACTGGATGAAGCGTCGTCTCACGCGGTCTGCACGTCCAGCACGAACGCTGGTCCAACTGAGGCGCCCGGTGGAAATGGCATGGCAAGCCGTTCCACAGGACTACATCCAGCATCTCTACGATCGTCTCCATGGAAGAATAGCAGCCTGCATTGCTGCGAAAGGTGGATATACACTGTACTAGTGCCGACATTGTGCATGCTCTGTTGCCTGTGTCTATGTGCCTGTGGTTCTGTCAGTGTGATCATGTGATGTATCTGACCCCAGGAATGTGTCGATAAAGTTTCCCCTTCCTGGACAATGAATTCACGGTGTTCTTATTTCAATTTCCAGGAGTGTATTTCCTTATCGCGGGCAAACCTTTTTAAACGGGTAATAAAGCATACACGTACCACTACTACTACTTCTTCTGCTAAGAGCACTACACTACTTTTATTATCTCTAACTTTTGGAGAGAAAATTATCACCACGGCACCAGGATGTATATGTGTTAAATGGGAACATTTTCCGTAAATGGTGAGAAATCGACCTAAATTTGACATAAATAGTGTCAGTCGGAAAACCATAAAGAGATTTTCATAATGGTGTATCTAATATATTCGCTGCTTTGATTATAATAGTAACTTGCGGAACTTACTGTTTGGGCTTCTTACTGGCTATCTTCGGATCCGAGTTCACACTCATTGCGCTCTGCCACTACTGTTTACGACAACGCAAGTTATTGGAGTCGTTTTGCACGCACTGAACTTGCAACGCCCGTGTGCTGAACATAGCTAGTGAGCTAGCCAAAACCCTTATCACGAAAGTTGGTGTTGTAATAAATTGCAGTTATTACAGGGGCACACAGGAACTAATCTTCACTAAGCAATGTCGCATCAGAAAGTATAGAAAGAGGCACAGGCATCAGGAATGGCATTAAACTGACCAAAAGTTCTTTCTCTGAGGTAAATGCTCAATATGTAGCCCTAAGTAGTTGCATCTACTTCTTGCGTTTGCGAAACGACACTTCTGTCTGGCCAACGACTGACGATTTAAATATCATTTCGGTGACATCTGCGTGGTTGCCTGCCATTAGTTTCTAGTTCGTACACAAGTTTGGCCATAGTCGGTGTTGCTGTTGTTAGAACGTATCAGTACCATCCCTTGTTTTATCTGCAGCGTATACAGCTTGACGTTCTTGACCAGATTAGTTTCGTGCATGTAATACCGTCAAGAGGTGTAAATTGACACCAAAACACAAAGGACAGCAAGGCCCCAAAATGTACGATACGGTCAAAACAGCGGCCTGGCAATCGTTGAATAATTAAGTGCAATGAATTTTCCAATGACACCAATACTGTGTGTGAATGACAAAGTGGGATACTCTGAGGACGATGTAAGTCATTGATGAAACAGCCAGCAGTTTCTGTTGGTAAAGCTGTATTGGAAAATAGGCACATAATGAGATGCGGTGCTGTGACGGTGTATGAGGTACGTAGTTTGGTCTTTTGGAACGGCTTGTGGCGCGTCGCTGTGAAGCAACAAGTGCTGTGTTGTTGTTTTCCTGTGGTGCGTCACGCCAGGGAGCGAAACAAATTGCAGAGTAATGCCAAATCGCAGTGTGGAACTGGTGGCTTCACGTCTGGAGCAGCTACGTGCCAAAAATGAATTTGATTAATGAATCGGAAGCCCAAACACTAACACACTTTCCAACTGTTTAAAAGCGGTTTAGCTGTGGCTGTAAGACTTAAACGATTAAAATACATAGAGAACAAAAATCGCAAAAGCGTGCCACTACATCAGCCGAGAGACGTAACAAATCTACCAGTTCTTTGACAGACGCTTCAGGTCTGTTGTACAGACACTATTAACGGGAGAGTGCATAAGTAAAAAATAGTATGCGCTTCAATTTTACCGATGAGACGTTTAAACATAGCGCAGTATCAGAGTTGCAGAACTGCAAATGTTACAAAGAGATTCTGGAAGTTTTCCCGAAGGATAGAATATTCTATTACTTTTCGGGTGTACATCCGGGATATGAGCACTTCCTCTAGCTATATTTCGTCTGTGAAATCTACAGACATCTTCAAGGCGAGTCGGCGACACGGGTTGAAAATTTCAGTAAGGTTCACAGTAGAAATATCGCGAGAGGTAGTGTTAATATGCCCGAACCGCTCTCAAAAAAGAAAGGAATGGGTGTTACAGACCTGTGAAACAGCTTTATCTCACGGTCCTAGGATTTACACAGATTGCGCCTAGTGACCGCAGCACACACGTGATGCCTGTTCACCGTTTAGTCTACCATGTCAGGCGCTGTGTTGTCTGCGTGCGTATTCATTCTCTCTCTCTCTCTCTCTCTCTCTCTCTCTCTCTCTCTCTATCTATCTCTCTCTCTCGTTTGTGATTGATTTAATGTATCGCAGCCATATTTAAATCTTTCACTGCTATGTTATGAGAGAGCATAAGAAATTTTCCGAAACGCCACTTTACTGTGTGCCCAATATGCAATAATGGGTGACAATATTACATTTCATAGAAACTGTAAGCTGGATTTTAATTTTAATTCTGTGTGAAACGTTAGGTGACGTATGGCGATAAATGAATTTTCGACATGTTTTTCTTTTTTTTTCGGTGGTCCTGAAGACAGCCCATGTACAGTCGATAAACATTACGCTGTGTAATTGTGTCTAAAAAATATAAAAAGAAGTAGAGGCTGAAAATACCGCTTCAGCTACAAGGCTCTGTTTACTTTTCAGTAGTTAAAATAAGACCGGTTTTGGGCTCCTACGTGCCCGTCATCAGGTGTTATACTGAAAATAACCAAGAGATCGAAGCTAATAATATGTGATGCACACGCAGCAGTCCACTTAAAAAAGCAGATACGAAGCGGTCGCGCAGTGTGTGGTAAAACCTAAATCAGTGACGAGTGACACCAGCCAATACTACGGAGGAATTGATTGAAAAAAAAGTAATTATTCCTCGTCTGGTAATGAATTATCAGTATTATACGGCTGAAAACGGTAAGTAACAATGGGGGCGTTCCTTTAGCTTCTCAATTCAACTGGGAATGTCGACTCTTAGCAGTGGGCTGGTGAGACGTGATTACCCAGAGCAGAAGCGTTTCGCTCCTTTGCTTGCATCCTCACCCCCCCCCCCCCCCCCCCCCCACCTTCTCTCGTGCGCTGTGCTAGCGCCTGCGCCCTCTGTGATGGATGCGCCACAGCAGCTAACAAGGCGTAGCGGTAGCGAACAGATACTGTTTCTGTCCGCCGGCGCATTTGTCTGCTTCAGGCATCGACACTTCGATTGCTTGGTCCTGCTTCAGTCGCCAACCTCTTTCTCTTCGCACACTGATACGTAGAAGGCGTTTACGCTTGCATTAGCAATCCTCTCACTGATGCAGAAAAAGACAGCGGAGAATGTCCGTAGCACACGTCCCTGACTCCCCTCCCCCCTGCGCGCTCTCTCTCTCTCTCTCTCTCTCTCTCTCTCTCTCTCTCTCTCTCTCTCTCTCTCTCTCGCCCCCCCCCCCCCTCCCCGTCTCTCCCTCTCTTCCTCCCACCCCCTATTAATCCCATCGGGCCCTATTGCTAGACCGACGTTCAATGCTCAGCAGTAGGCCGAACGACGATTTTCTCATCTACTTCTTCCAATGAATCACGGCCTGTCGTCAGCTAGTCCTACAACTTTAGGTCGCTCTGACTCCTTATCCCGAGACAGTTAACGTTAGTTGTTCTCTCCAGTGACTGAAACACTGGAGCAGATTAAAACTATGTGCTGGACCAAGATTCGAACCCGGGACAGTTGGCTTTCGCGGGAAATGCTAGCGGAAGTGAAGCTCTGAGGGTGGGTCGTGCAGTCGCTCAGTGGGTGAGAACTTCACTTACGAAAGGCAATTTTGTGGGTTCGAATCCCGATTTGGCACACAGTTTTAATCTGCCAGAATGTTTTACAAAAGCACATACTTCGATGCAGAGTGAAGATCAGTTCTGGTCTTCAGTAAGATTACTTTCGTACGTTTTTCTTGGATAACTGGAAAACTGAGCCCTCTAGCGGAAACGTACCCCAGTAGAAAATTAAACTAAATAAAATTTTCCGTAAAAAAGGTCGTGCTCATTTTTTCTCTGGGACTAATAGCTTGCGCGAAGAATGAAAATTCTGCGCGGCGCCCAAGCGCTGTAGCCAGTTTGGGGTTCTTTCCGACTTGATGGACCACAAGTGCTCTGTATCAAACTGTTCGTCTTGACTTCCTCTACAGCATTTTAGTACGCTGTAAACAGTTACCATTTACACCCTGTGCGTTTCAGTCTATGGCCCGAGCATAAGTTGAAACACGACACGTTTTATAAACCAGAGGAATGGCTGTAGAATTCCCGTTGATTAGAAAAATGTTTCCACCAAACGACGGGTATAGCAGGGATTAATAATGCGAGCAGCAATTTTTCCTAGACGTAGCTACACCTTAGTAGGAGGAGCCAATCCAACGGAGGAATCGGCGGATCCAGAAACGGCTGCATCCTCAGTTGGCGGGCGCCGTGTCAGGGCACGAATAGAAGTAATAAGGCGCGTTCTTTATGCGCCGAGCTATTTCTGAGAGCTCACTGGCATTGGCTGCCTGGCGACGGCGCTAGGAAGTCGTTAGGCGGCGCTTCCCAGCTCTTCCAGCCCACATATCTCTTCGTTATGCCCTGGCATCGCGGCCGAAGACGGGCCCGGCATTACCTTCGGTGTCGTCGTCGCCGAATGGAAGGCGCCCGGTTCTCCTCGAGTTTTTTTATAGTCTCCGTTTAAAATAAAAGAATTTCCTTTACAACTGTTTTTTATCATCTTAATTTCTCCGCCGTCGCTCATGCGACGGAGGCTGCGGCGCTTGTATTTCATATTCTGTGCGCCATTTGGCACCGTCTGAGACGTAGCGCGACAAACGCGCGACGTTCATTTCTTCGGTTTAGGTCCCCTCGGAGTAACAGCGGCTTATTAGAACTTGCGAGACGACAAGGGGGGAAAGATTCACTCTTTCAGCGACTGTAATTCTCTGTGAGATGGAGACTGTGGTCAGCATTCTTCCTTGCTTCTGTATATTCTATTTTTTTGTAAAGTGCGAATTATTTCTCTATCTTTCGAATATGTAAATGCGCACCGTTCTGCAGAATCATCGGTACACAGACATGTGTGTCGTTGAATAAAATGTATCCTCGTATATTATCTGCTTCTGTTCTGGTAGTTAAACCCATCCATCCAACCATTGTTCCTTATTTCTCTTCCTTCTCACTGCTGTGATTGTTGCGAACTTCTTTAATAGACTGTGGAGCATGTACAGCTCCTAGAAGAACTACCTTAAATATCTGGGACTGTTTGCGACAGAACAGTCTAATATTTTGGAAAGCTACTGCGTAGCTCTCCAAGATCCTGTTTCCAGATTCCTAAAATAAGTCGTCTCCACGCAGTACATCGTTTCTAGACCATATGGTTGTTACTCGACACGGTGACAATAAAAAAGTTAGACTTACAACATAAAGACCGTCTTAAACGTTGAGTCTCAAGCAGTTGTTTAATCACGGTACAAAAATGACGAAATGAGTGTTTCAGACTTGATCTGCCCCGTATCCCATTACGTGCAATGCAGTATTTCGTCTCTACGATTTATTCTTGACGACGGCAGTGATGCCGAAACGCCATGCTTACAAAATTTTTGTAGTAAGTTTCGGATCCAAAATTTACCTGCTCGGATAGCCAAGAAAACGTTTGGAAAAAGTGTCACAATTGAATATACATTTTTGGCGCGGATAGATGAAATGCACAGATTCTTTCACGGTAGGGGGGGGGGGGCTGGAAGTAACGGCATTACGAAGGGCATCCGTCCAGCAACTAGCGTTATCATTGCTGCAACCCATCTATCAGGCCGCCTCATAGAAGGAACGGGAAAAGCCAAAAGAAGAACAAGACTCAGATCCACAATTTCTGTAGTATTACTGTTTTCAATTTTTTTTATTCGGAGTTAGTGTTTGCTAGAAACAAGTGGTAGAACTAATGAATTTTTACATACTAGCCAGCGCTGAGACCGAGCGAGGCGGTGCTGTCGTTAGCACACTGAACTCTCATTCGGGAAGACGACGGTTCAAACCCGCGTCCGGCCATCCTGATTTAGGTTTTCCGTGATTTCCCTATATCGCTTGAGACAAATGCCGGGATTGTTCTTTTGAAAGGGCACTTCCAACTTCCTTCTCCATCCTTGCCAAACCCAATGGGACCGATGACCTCGCTGTTTGGCCCCTTCCACCAAATCAACTGACCAACCAACCAGTTATGTACAGTAAAGACTACAGGTCGTAGATTGCACGGGCATGTGTCACCGTTGTGAATATTACAGTGATACTTGTACCTCGGAGTAAGTTGTCTAGAAATGCTGCCCATACATCGTCCGATGCCGAATCAAAACGCCAGCAAACAACGGGCCAAGTAAATGAACAGTGAACAGAATGGTCGAAACGAGTAGGCAACTTGCAGGTTTATGGTTTCTCTAAACCACTTAAAGCAAATGCCGGGATGGTCCCGTATTCGATATCCCGATATCCCGCTGCGAGCTTCCCTTCCGTCTCTGACGACATCGGCGTCTGCAGGAAACTGCACCCTCATCTTCCGTTTCATCTTCCTCTGTCACTTAGTGTTTCAAGGCTGTAACAGGTCAAATGCTACTTCTCTTCACGGTATCATTTAACAGACGCCGGGGCAGGAAGTTTCAGAAGATGGCAAAAACCGAGCGAGGTGGCGCAGTGGTTAGCACACTGGACTCGCATTCGGGAGGACGACGGTTCAATCCCGTCTCCAGCCATCCTGATTTAGGTTTTCCGTGATTTCCCTAAATCGTTTCAGGCAAATGCCGGGATGGTTCCTTTGAAAGGGCACGGCCGATTTCCTTCCCCATCCTTCCCTAACCCGAGCTTGTTCTCCGTCTCTAATGACCTCGTTGTCGACGGGACGTTAAACAACAATAACCAACCAAGATGGCAAAAGTGAGGGAAATTATTTAAATTGTGGTCTTTTCTTATTTGCAATTTTTAGGACGCAAGGCTGCCTGTGGTGGGAGGGTGGATGTTCAGTGCTTTTCTATAAGGGGAAGCAAACTAGACTGCCAGTCGGAGTTCCCTGATAACGGACGACTGTAGAGCGTGAGAAGCGCGGCAAGCCATTTGTAGGCTAAACAGTATTTCCTGCACGAGAGTCGCCAGCCCTCGCTAGCACAGTGCTGGGACTGGAGAGAGAGCCTGGGGCGAGGCGATGCGATGCGATGCGGCCGTAGATGCAGATAGGTGGGTAGCAGGGATCGATGTGCGGGCCGCGGCGCCCATCGCTCATTTCGCGCGACAGCCGGCGACTTTTTGTGCTGACTGTGGCTGCTGGTGCGGTCCTGGCGCTGCCTCTGGCGCGCCGCCCGCTGGCCGCGTGGCGCCGGCGCCGCCCCTGCCGCCGCCCCCGCCGCCGCTTCTACCTCGCGCCGCCGCGACGCCGCTGTCTGCCTCAGCCACCTTGCGAACTGCCTTCCGCCAGCACGCTTTACGGCGCCTCCGCTATTCTAAGCAGCAAACCTCTCGCAAATGCAAAGGGTACTTGCCACATACCAGATGTTAAGTGTTTTCCCCGTTCCATCCAAGTGCGGATAGCGGGGAGAATGATAGCTTAAACGCTTCTCTCCGCGCTGCAGTTAATACAGTTTTGTCCTCACAGTCCCTACGGGGGGCGAACGTAGGGGGCTGTAGTATATTACCAGATTCATTCCTTTTGGAAATTTACTGAGTAGGTTTTCACGGGATGGACGCAAACTGTCGCCAGTGGTCTGCTGGTTCAGTTCTTCCAGCATCTCCTTGACACTCTCCCATGGGTCGAACAAATGTGTGACCATTCACGCTGTCCTGTCTGTAAACGTCCAACATCCCCTGTCAGACCTGTTTGGTATGTGTCGCACCCAGAGCACCGAAAGTGTAAGGTGTTTCGAATCACTGGTTTTTCACTGCCTCTGGCCTGTGCGTCAATATATACGAAGAATTTTAAATGTGCATTTTACACTACAATAGTGAGGCCATAGTCACAGTACATAACATTTTTTCTTTAAAAAGAAAGTGTTACATTACCAGTTTCAACGGACTACGTCGTCATTTTCAAATGTAGGACATCAGTTGGAGAATATATAATGGGAATTATGACCATAAATCTGACAAAAATTACGAGAAATAATGAGACCAGCAACCGAGGCAATGGTGGCACATCTAAGTCACTACAAGTAACGCCCATGCCTGCCCAAACGTTCATTCCTTGTACCAATGTAGAAAAAAAAGAAAAGGAAAAATTTATGTACTGTGACTATTGCTTCACTATTGTACTGTCAAGTAAACATTTAAGTTATATTTTGGTCGCACTTCTTATAACAATTATGTTGGAATACAGAAAACACAAAGTTGTCAAATTTTTCGGATCAGAGAGGCTATGAAACTTAGCATTTTGAGCAAACAAACCATTGACCAAAATTAAATATTTCAAACAGTACGAGGTATTTAATGGAGAGCGTAAGTGAGACACGAATTCTTAAATTGCATACGCTCCATAACCAATAACTTCCTGCTTCATAACTTCAGTGCGAGATTTGCTCACAAGTAACGTCATATGTCATTACTGTCGAGGACGTGACAGTGCGACTGCTTCCATCAGTCCTGTAGCTCACATGGAGCGTCGCAGGCGAACGTACGCACGCCAGCGACAGCTAATTTCCACTCTCTTCGGATCTTCATACGATGCCTCACTTCACAGTAGGCAGCGTCTACTCGTCAATTCTTTGATAACTCACCTTTGACGCTACGATGACTAAATGAGACAGATGGCAATTGTAAATGCCTTTTACTAACTAATGTTTTTGGGACAGCGAGATGTTTTTAACTGAGTGTGACAGAAAACCAAATAACTGGCAAAATAAATGAAACCTTCCTCGGTCACTGTGCCTACTCATTTCACATTAGTAACTGACAAAGTCACAGAAATTGTTTTTTTATTCACCGAATGTACTTTGCGCCATGAATGTGACAACCCGACACCACCTCCACATGGTAAAACAGATTAGCAACAGTTCACAGTCATATATAACAGTTCACAGTCACAGTATAAAAGTTTCACGATACTTGACAAGTTAAATGAAGTAAGAAGGTTGTTCGTGACAGTATAGATCAATATTCTCTAGCACTCAACCGTCGTTGAACTTTGGCGCAGTCCTAAATTTTGCATAGAGTTGAGTCTGGGACTTCTTGGTGTGACTAAGAAAGTATTTCACGACTCATCTCTAAAGTACTAACTGCCGAGTGGAGCCGTGTGTGTACTTATTTCAATGCTAGACAAATGAATGTCCGCTCGGAAACAGTTTGTGTGAAATAAAACGGGAGCGTAACGTAGTTGTGGTCCCGTGCACACTCTCAGGGATACAGCCTGAGCGACATTGCGCCTGTGAAGTAGGCAGCATGCGCTCTTCTGTGTAGGCTGTCTCTCTTATTTGGTGGAGGACACAGCAGTTACGCAGGCTTGTTACAGAAAGTGTGAATACACATATGTACGTTAATCAGCACTGTTCACACATGCGCGACCGCTCTTGACACATCCGTACCCTATGGCTTCGAAGGCATGTGTTCATGTGTTCCTTGAACTAACTACTGCCTATCCAGCCAAACGAAAGATACCAAAAAGCTACGCTACCTTGTAAAGAGTTCTGTTGCGTCTGTTGTTGTAGTCTCAAATCTAGCAGTGGAAGACGAGGAGGCGTAATATTACTTGCCCCCACCAAGATGAAAGCACAAACTGATGGTGTAAGCCGCTTCAGTTTTTCGCCTTAAAGACGTTTATTACTATTGCCAGGCTGAAATTTTTCTCTCACCTGCTCGTACTTCATGCTCTGTTACTACACCTACCAAAAATTTCAGTAATTCCTATTGATACTGAATATGGTAAGTTGTTAGCTGTTTCCCAATCATTCTCGTACCTAGAAACGTTTTTAGTTCTTAAAATCTCCCTCCCTTCTTATCTTCAGGTACAGTACGATCCGCACGAATGTCATAGCCTCCACAAGACCTCCACCTATGCTTAGCAGATAATGTTGTATCACGCGTTGTCTGGGAGTCTCTGAATAGTAGTTTTGTGGGCATCGGGAAATAGTGATTTCTTCCTTCACATCCCTCTGTACTTGCCATATATCCAAATGTGTTACTGGTAAACTCGCGAAAAATGAGTTCGCGTACAGTACCTGTAGCTCACGGCCAAACCTACGACGTTGTTCTCGTGAAATGGGACAGACAACAACTGGTCCCCGAGACTTGTGCGACATGCAGAGCAAAGTGCGGACAGGAAGCGGAGTTTTGCGGTGGCAGAAGCGCGCGAAGTACAAAATGCCGTGAAGTGGGTAATATCGAGGGGAAGCGCCGACGGCACGAGGCCCGGAGAACAGAGCAGCGTGGCGGCGACAGTGATGGATCACATTCCGAACAGCGGCCGCCTTCCTGGAAGACACTCTAAAAGGTGCGCCGGGAGCGCCAGAGTAGTATTTCAGTGTCAGAGCCGGCTTAGCGGGCAGACGCGCCGCTGGGCAAATTTTCCGCCGCCGGCGCGCGGTCCGCCTTCATAAACATTCCAGACTCGCTGCTCGCGAAAATCGCCGGTACACTATGCCAGTAGTCTGACGACTTGTTCCACCAGCTTCTTTGTTCGTGATTTTCATTCACATTCTCTCGCCATACTTGTACATAATACATTTTCTTGATCTCTGTTTTTCTGAAGTGTTCATTCTGTGAGGTACAGGGTATCTCTGGGGTTTCAGAAGATCATACTGAAAAAATATCAGATAATAGGGCGTCTCTCCGACTTGGATTCATAATACGCGCCGTGGTGGCGATGCGCTAGAAGCAGACGTGTCAGAACACGTATACAAATACGGTAATCTCCTCTATACTGTGGCATCGAATTAGTTCTCGCGTGCAGATCTCGGGAGTCATCAATCTTACTTAATTCGATGGGATCCAAACTCTCTAGTGCCAACCTCTTTATCTCAGATTAGCACTTGCACCATTTATCCTCCAGTTAAGTGCTGCATATATTCCAGTCTCTGACTCCCTCTACACCTCCCTCTAGTACCACGGAAGTTATTCCCTGATATGTTAACACATGTCCTATCATCCTGTCTTCTTGTCTGTCTTTCCCATATGTTCCTTCCTTCGCCGATTCCGTAGAGAACGTCCTCATTTCTTACCAGTACTCCTAATTATCATCATCCTTCTGTAGCACCACAACTCAGACGCTTCGGTTCCCTTTTTTCCGACATTCCCCCTCTAGAGCTGCCGGTAGATACACCCCAATCAACAGATTTCCAAACTGAGCTGTTGTCTTACGTTGCCTGGCATTTTGTGTCAGCAACTTCAATAAATCTCACACACGAGCTAAAGTTTGCCGTGCGTCGAACAGAGCACAAACTGAGCATCTGTAAAACAAGTCAAAAACTTGGAGAGACGCCTGTGTACACTGACAGGTGTTTATCTTCTGTATGTCCAGTAGTTTTGACACAGCTATCTTCTGTAACCCCAGAGGTACTTACGAATAACCGTACACTTGGTCAGCGCATTGTAGCTGTTGTATCATCTTAACTCTACTACAAGGAAAATTATTCCTTTCTATATCTCCAATTTCCAGAACCCTGTTCCGAATATTGTGGTGGCTTTTATGATTAGGTATACGAGTTGCAAATGTAGATTTCAGGTCTACGTAAGTCAGTTCTTCCATCAGTCACTCACGTTACTTATCCTACCTCACGAAAGTCTGTTGGTGAACTGTCATTTAGCCTGATGATTTCAAGTATTTGACATTCAAACCTTATAAGGAAACGATATTTAGTTTACATATGGTGATTCTCGGTGTCAGTCGATCTTCCGGATTCCACAAGACAAGTTTCCGTCCTGACTACATAATCGTGATAATTTTTCTGACGTGTTTAATCGCAATTATCGGTTAGTTTGAGGATTGGGAGACGAATCTCGTTCAGTCGTTGCCTGATGGCTTCCTGGAAGCTGTGGATCTGACACTGTGCGAACAAACATCTATAGATAAACGTCTCCTCGCGTAGTGTCACAGTTTCTTTTTGGTAGTATCTTGTTATTTCTTAGATGCTGCGGCTGTTATACTTGAAAGGAGACCTTGATTGCTTTAAACTCACCTCAACACACACTACCCGAAAGCGGCCGTCCGATTACGTAGATTTATACGGGAAGTCAAAAACAGTCTGAAAAGCTTTAAGGGTGTTGCAGGGTAGGTTGTTCTGAGAAATAATTGTTAAAAAAATGATATGTTGCACCGTTTCCGAGTTAAATGATATTGTGGCCAATAGGATCATTACGCTCGCAAATTCAAGCGCCCTGCCTAGACTGTGTCGACAAACGTGTTATTCGTTTGGTTCCCTCTAACTGAACAAGAGAAGGAGACAAAAATTGGACGTGGGCCGGTAGTAAGGATCGAACGCGAGCCAAAGACTGAGCAGTCTCGTGCTCTGTCATCTGTGTTATGAGAGCAACTGACACTATTTGTATTTGGCGAGCCTTTTGAATTTCCAGGCGCAACGGCCTGGTTGGCTGTCTTCAAAAGTAATTAACTCGCAAACGACGCAACGTATCGAATTTTTTTCCTGAACCCTGCAACACACTTACACACACTTACAAGCTTCACAATCTGTTTCTGCCCATGCTTTATAATAAAGCCGAAGTGGTCTTTACGAACCTACCATGTCTTTGCCTTTTCTCTTCACTGATTTTATATGCAGTACTGTAGGTGTTGGCTCAGTATTAAGCGATCCATGTTCTGCTTCCCCGTGAACTTCAAGTCATAAAATTGCCTTGTTTTGTTCCAGGAATTCCCAAAGCATAAACGAGAGCAGTGACGCTTACCCTTCCCTCAAATCCGATTGAAATCCACGCCTACGTGAGTTTTAATTCAATGCCTAGTACCCAGTCAACAACAGTTGTAATCGTTAAGGTAGGAGGAGTAAAACACAACTTGTACAGAAACCAGCCCACAATTGTTGGGACTTGGCAACCGTGGAAGGACAGCACTGGTTGAGAAAGGAGTGAGACAGGGATGAAGCCTATCACCAGTGTTACTGACTCTGTAGACTTAGCAAGCAGTAAAAGAAACAAAAGGAGAAATAAAAGGAGAAATAAAAACGTTGAGGTTTGCCGATGTCGTCGTAATTCTGTCACAAGCGGTAAAGGACTTGGAAGAACAGCTGAACGAAATGGATGGTGTTTTCATAGATGGGTATAAGACACGACTTAAAAAAATGAAGTTGAATTAAATCAGATGTTGCTGACAGATTAGAAACTGAGAGACGAGTTCTGTTATTTGAGAAGTAAAGCAACTGATGATGACCGAAGAAAAGAGGATATAACATGTAGACCGGCAATAGCAGGAAAAGTGTTTCTGAAGAAGAGAAACTTGTTAAAATGTAATGTCAAAGAATTAGGAAGTATTTTCCGAAGGCATTTTTCTATAGTGTAGCCTTGTAAGGTAGTGAGACGTGCAGAATAAACAGTTGAGACAAGCTCTTGAAATGTGGTGCTGCAGAAGAATGCTGAAGGTTAGATGGGTAGATCGTGTTAACTTATTAGGAGATACTAAATAGATTTTGGGAGAAACGAAATTCTTATCATAATTTGATTGCAAGGAAGGGATTAGTTGTTAGGACACGTGGTTCAAATGGCTCTGAGCACTATGCGCCTGAACTTCTGAGGTCTACAGTCGCCTAGAACTTAGAAATAATTAAACCTTAGTTTAAACATTAGTTTTAATAGTTTAAAAAAAACGCCGGTCTTGTAAACCGGAAATACGTCTAGCCCCCACTTTTAAAACTTCAGAGGTGAAAAAGCTTCCATCATCGGTCCCCAAAACCGATATTTTAATTAAACTAACCCCTGAAATGATGAAATAATAATTATTTGACTATCAAATGTAATAAATATTAATTATATTAAATTAAGACATCCGATATCAATAATACTTTTCATTATCCTCCAAACGTTTTTAGTTGGACTAATAAAAGGAACAATAATGGAAAGCTATTGACGATCATATATTTTATTCTTAACATTTCTTGGTGGTATATTAGTCCTATTTATTTATATTACAAGAATTGCATCAAATGAAATATTTCAACCTAAATCAATTATCATGAAAATTGCCCTAACAATATGAGTATTTATTATATCAATATTAATTATCCATGACATAACAATATTTATAGACGTCTTCAAAAATACTCGAACTATAAATATTGATAATTCAATCAATTACCAAGAAATAACAATATCTTTAGAAAAATTATATAATAGACCAACATTCATTATTACAATAATAATAATATATTTATTTTTAGCACTATTAGTAGTAATTAAAATTACTTATATTAAACAAGGGCCTATTCGTGAAATAAGATAACTTACTAATTACTAAGGACATCACACACATCCATGCCCGAGGCAGGAATCGAACATGCACCGTAGTGGTCGCTCGGCTCCAGACTGTAGCGCCTAGAACCGCACGACCACTCCGGCCGGCTTAGGACACGTTCTGAGATATCAGGGAATTGTCAGTTTGGTATATACGGCAGGTGTGGTGGCTAAAATTTGTAGAGGGAGAGTTAAGAGATGAATACAGTGAGCAAATTCGATTGGATGTGGGTTGCAGTAGTTATTCGGAGGTGAAGAGACTTGTACAGGACAGAATAGCGTGGAGAGCTGCATGAAACCAGTCTTCGGACAGACCATACCAGCAAAACAATACATTAAGAATACGGTACTACTGGAGGATAAAGTGTCGATATTTTGCGCTGGACAGCAGCGCATGCCCAGTAACCTGAACTCACGTGTTTTATAGAGGGCGGCGCGGCGCGGTGCGGTGCTGTGGGCCTTGACCGAATGAGCGACTTTTTTGTGGGGGATTGCGGTGGCAGGCAGGCAGGCACGCGCCTGTTTGCCGGGCAAACAGCTGAGCCCCGCCACCTGGCCGCCGGCACGTCCGCGTAATCCGAACCTCTTCTCGTGTTAATTGACAGGAGCCGGCGGGCGAGGCGAGGAGAAGCGAAGCGGGCCCAGCCGCCTCCATTCTGCCCGCCTCTCCCACTGCCGCTGCGGATTCTGCCGCCTGAGCACCTCGTCTCGAGACACACACACACACACACACACACACACACACACACACACACACACACAGGTGTGAGTAGCGTGCAAGAAACGTAAAACTGACGAAGTGTACTACGTCCTTCGATACGGAAATTATTAATATTTCAGCACAACATAGTATATGGAAGTAACATCACCTACGTTCTGTATAAAGGGTGTTTAAAAAAATTGTAGAATGCTTTGAGAGTATTAGTACACATAGAAACAAGACAAATAAGTCCATTAATCATGGGTCCGGAAACGCATACTTCCTACGATAAACTCGTATTTACAGGAGGCGCTCAACGTGGTGTCCATTCATGAGAATGCACCTGTCTGCCCTGCAGGGTAAGGAATGACGGACGCTTTGAAGTCTTCCCGGTTGTTGTCCTTGTACCTGCTGGCACGCATTGAAGACGCGACCCTGTACTACCCCCACATCATTGATTGACGTGGTGTAGACCAATTCTTTTAAGTCTCCACCCTCGCTGGCCGCTGTGGCCGAGCGGTTCTAGGCGCTTCCGTCTGACACCGCGCGACCGCTATGGCCGCAGGTTCGAATCCTGCTTCGGGCATGGGTGTGTGTGATTTCCTTGGGTTAGTTAGGTTTAAGTAGTTCTAAGTTCTAGGGGACTAATGACCTCAGATGTTAAGTCCCATAGTGCTCAGAGCCAACCAAAAATCTAGGAAATGAGGTCTGGGGAACTAGCAGGCCAAGGTGTGGGGTTCACCCGATCGATCCAGCGGTTCTGAAATGTCTCCGTGAGAAGTTAGCGCACATTGTGACGAAAGTATGCGCCATCATGCACCACGTTGCTGCAATGGCTCAGCCTCCACCAAGGTAGGCAATACAAAAGTCCAGATAATGCACCCCAGTCATCGTGATAGCATCTATGGCCCTATTTATCGCCAAGTATGCCTGCCTATTCGTTGATTGAGAGTCGGTGTCGATGCCCACTTTCCTGAATTGCTTGGGGATTTACATCTACCCATACGTGGTGGTTATGGAAATTCGCAACACCATCTCTTTGTGAACCCAGCCTCACCGGTAAATAAAATCTTGGATGTGAACAGTGGATTTGTAGCGCACTTCTGCAACAGCCATTGACAGAACGGCCGTCTGCCATGATGATCCTGTGACCTTAGGGTGTGAAGGCACTGTAGATGATACGGGTACAGCACTTGGTAATGAAGTACCCCTCAGATAAGAGAGTGAGGCACGCCTTCTGCTGCTGCTAATCAGCGCACACGTGTCCTAGTGGTTTCTTCGACCAAACGTAGCACGTCAGGTGTACGGACTGCCGGGGCCTTCCATTATCAGTCCTCAGAGTTGCAAGAGTATCTATGCCCCTCAGACGCTGGAAAAGTCTGCCGAACAGCTTATCAGAGGAACACTGCGCTGTGGATATTTTTCAGCGTAGAGGGCACTGGTTCGCAGGGTACGTCCATTTGCTTAACCATAGCACAATATCGTATCTTCCATTTCACTTGTCCGGCAGTAGGCTTACATTGCTCACAGGTGGTGAAAGAGAGAAAATGTAAATATAAGTGCAAACAGCGCAATAATAGTACAGACATAAGTGCATGAACGTTTGGAAAAAGGTAAAACACCATGATACGTACCCAGGGTTGACAGTGTTGCACAGTAAGACACACAAACACGACGAAAACTAACGCAGCCTACAACACGACTCGAACCACAGAATTTTGACTGCAGACTACTTAATGGTTGGTAGATAGTATTTTAAGTAAGACATCATAATACCGTGCCGACACATTTGACGGAGCGCCAATGCAACGACTGCGCTAATATCCGAAACCAAGCGTCGCGCAGCCCTTTCTATAAACACACGTTTATCTCTGGAAGTATACGTTTCCGGACTCGCGTTCATTGGACATGTATGTATGTATGTATGTATGTATGTATTGAACTGGGGACCTATAAACGACGTAGCCTTCAGTGGTACACAATTCCACAACAGGCTACAGCAGTCCACTCACCCCACCGCCGCCCACACCGAACCTAGGGTTATTGTGCGGTTCGGCCCCCAGTGGCGTGGGTTCGAATTCGAGATGTCCTTGATAGATTTCTGCAGGCGTGCTCCACCAGAGGTGTACCCACAGGCCACACAGTTCTTGTAAATTAGGGGCCTGCCCGACAGCGTAATGTGTGTGTTCCGTAGGGTTAGGGGTGACATCTTACATGAAAAGTTGCAGTTGGCCGGAAATAATGTTCACGCAGTCCGCGGCTGACGTGGTTTCTTCGATTACTGCTGCAGATCTTCTGGAGGACGACGTCAATGCCAGCCATAGCACAACACCGCCCCCATAGTTGCATTTTTCGATCTGCCCTTCGTCTGGATGATGGTGTATCCGGATGCCGCAGTCAGCCTGGTGTAACAAGAAACATGATACGTCTGACCATTTCCCCACAAGATCGTCTCTTTCGGAGCCATATGTTCAAGAATGTACCGTGAACAGTGTGCTCCGAAACACTTTTCATCAGACATGCTGTACCGTGAATAGTGTGCTCCGAAACACTTGCGCCTGCAGCGACACTGTATAGTGTCATCAGACATGCCTACCGCCGCACAATTCGCTTTGCAGTGTGAACGAGCCTTTCGTATCCGGGTGCTCCTTGTCGCTTACTCTTGATTTGGCCGTCCTTTGACTGTTTCCATAGATGGTTTCTTTAGCCCGCGAACAAATGACATAAGCATGCGAACCAACTTCGAAATGTTGGTTTCCAGGCTCTGCGCCATTACAGTCTTTACAGCGTAGTCCTATTTCCGTCAGAATTTCGAACACCTTCTACCATTTCACATCGTGTACAGCGGTACTCCTAGATATTTACTCTAAATGTACATATTCCGCAGGAGCGTGGTACATGATACCTTATACCACAGGTGTCATTCCGTTTCCCCTTTCCTCTCGAAAATGTAGCAAGGGACTGTCTCCATGTTTCCGTAGGACACCTAATTTTTCTTATCTTTTCTTCGAAGTCCTTACGCGTGATGTACTTTTGTTCCCCAGATTTTCTGAACAGCGTTTTCCGGAGAAAAAAAAGTCTTCTTTCCAGGGATTATCTCACGAAGGATCTCCGTAACGTGTTGGTCGAACCTACCGCTACCAGATCTAGCAGTACACTTCTCAGTTGCTTCTGTGTCTTTCTTTAATCCAACGTGGTGAGGATCCCAGAAACATTCGAGTAGCAGGCAAGTTTTCTGTACGCTGTTTCTTTCACAAGTGAGCTGCACTACTCCTGTAATTCTCCTAGTAAACTCAAGGCGGCCTTTCACCTTACCTGCTGTCGACCTTAGGTGCTCGTTCTGTTTCATATCGATTAGCAATGTTAGATCTAGATATTTAAACGATGTGGTTGTGCCAAGCAGAACAGCAGTTAACTACCCTACAACCCTACGTGTAAATAGCAACAATATGGGAATTGTGAGACCACCTTGATGCAAAACACTTTTTGTTATTCGTTTACTTACTTATTCCTCAAATTAGTTTCAGCGACAAATATCGTCGTCATCAGTGGATTCTTTAAAACTGAAAGATGAAGAAAATAGTAGTACAGTTATACACACACTGCAACATAGTATTACATTTTTAGTCGCGCGGTCTCAGGCGTCTTGTCACGGTTCGCGCGGCTGCCCCCGTCGGCGGTTCGAGTCCTCCCTCGTGTGTGTGTGTGTGTGTGTGTGTGTGTGTGTGTGTGTGTGTGTGTGTGTGTGTGTGTGTCGTCCTTAGCGTAAGTTACTTTAAGGTAGATTAAGTAATGTGTAAGCTTAGCGGCCGATGATCTCAGCAGTTTGGTCCCATAAAACCTTACCACAAATTTCCAAATTTGGAAAATTTATTACATTTTTACTGTTTAATTTTTGAATTTAGTTTTCTGTGGATACTTTCGTGCTACCTTATTTATTGTACGTTATAGAATGTTTTTAAGCGTTGTCGCCGTTTGCGGCGTATTTTATGTGCTTTCTCTGTTGCCGTTTTTCTCGGCATACATCGTGTCATCTGCAACTGTGTGAGCGGCTGTTAGTAAACAGATACTAAATGGTGAACTTACATATTTCAGCGTTATACAACAAGGTGTAACGTGCCATAAATAAGGTAGTATGAGAGTTGTTGTTGTGGTCTTTAGTCCAGAGACTGGTTTGATGCAGCTCTCCATGCTACTCTTGTACAAGCTTCTTCATCTCCCAGTACCTACTGCAACCTACATCCTTCTGAATCTGTTTAGTGTAATCATCTCTTAGTCTCCCTCTACGATTTTTACCCTCCACGCTTCCCTCCAATACTAAACTGGTGATCCCTTGATGTCATGTCCCTTGTATGAAAGTATCCACAGAAAAGTATACTAAAAACAGTAAAAATATAGTAATGTGTTACAGTGTTAGTATAACTATGCTGTTTTCTGCATTTCCTAGATTTAAAGAACCCACTGATGATGTCAATATTTGTCGCTGAAATTAGTCTGAGGGATAAAGAAGTAAACGAATAATAAAAATTATTTTGCATCAAAGTGGACTCACAATTCAAAAAAATGTTCAGATGTGTGTGAAATCTTATGGGACCTCACTGTTAACGTCATCGGTCCCTAAGCTTACACACTACTTGACCTAAATTATCCTAAGGACAAACACACACACCCATGCCCGAGGGAGGACTCGAACCTCCGTCGGGATCAGCCGCACAGTCCATGACTGCAGCTCCCTAGTCCGCTCGGCTAATCCCTCGCGGCGGACTCACAATTCCCGTATTGTTGTTTTTCTATGCAAACACGGGCCAATTGAAAGAGTCCCAAGATAAAGTTATTGCTACGTGTAAATGTGCATAAGGAATGTGACGCATCTGTGTTAGCAATTCCGTCTCTAATCAGTATTTCCTCCGCGTGTGACCGAGCTGTTGCCTCTGTGTTGCAGGGCGACGGCCTGGAGCGAACAGGCGACATTGTGGACACCTCGGCGTCGCTTACGAGTCGGCAGCAGCCGCGGCTTGCTGCACCCGATGGCTGTGCGAAGAACGGCGGCAGGGGCCACTGCGGTGCCGCCATCACCTCCACCAGCACCACGCCCGCTGTGCGCACCGAGGACCGCTCGCCGGACGCCAGGCCAGCTTCCAGAGCTAAGCAGCTGGTGCGCGCCTCCAATCGGCTCCTGGGACTCTGAGGTGTGGGCCGACCGCGTGTCGTGGCGATCGTGTGGACGCCGCGCCGTCTGCTGGACTCGGAAGTGTCACGTCCGCACCGAGGACGCTGCGTCTCGTCTCCAGGGGGAGGAAGACAGGACTATGTAAAAAAAATAAATAAATAAAGAAACCAAGCAGGACTCAGATTACCAGTAGGAGAAGCGTGATCTGTACTTAATAGCTATGCGAGTTATATAGCGAGCAACCGTTTTCGTTTCTTTCCTTTTTTGTTTTCTTTTGTGGTACAAGAAAGAGTGTGTTTCGCTGTGATTCCTTCGAGTGAGTTATTTTCAGCACTAGTCCGCCCTAGTTCTCAGTCTCTGGAATACTCCCTCCAAGCGAGGGGAAGTAATCGATATCACATTACGTGACGAGAACTGTGTCTTTCACTGAGCAAGCAGTGATATATCCTCCGCATCGCAGTCGCCGTCACGCTGTCAGACTACTACAGAGAAATCTGTTGTCACCTTATAGTGCGAAAGGCAGTCACTAGTAAGTAGGCGTAATTGTGTAGACTTTTCGGAGCGTAAGCAGGTTGGCGCGCAAGCGGCGCGTTTGGAAGATCGGAGCCGATGCCTGCATCCGCGCGCCGGGTACAGTAGCTGCAGAGGACCTGCTCACGTCGGTTTTCCTTCATTTTTTCACTACTAGTTTAAGTTAATTTTGTATGAGAATTGATGCGTCAGAGTTGTTGTTAATCTTTAAGAATATTACTAATGTATTGTTATTTCGTGGCTGGCCTACACGAGGAGAGACAGGGAAAATGCATAGGGTGTAATGAAATCGCGGTTATTATCACTAGTTTTAAGGAGAAAATAATATCGCGAAACTGTTACTTATTTTTGTAGAATTCTTTTTTTTTAATTGGGCTACGTTGTCCTGGCGCTGTGAGGGGATTTAGGCGTTAGTGAAGCAGGCGCACTGCTTTCTAGGATGGGACGCACAGCACTTCCGCTACCGAGTGGAAACTCGACGCTGGTTGTCGTACCATTTCCCACGGTGGCGTGAGAGCACCTCCCTCTGTCTTCGCAGTGACTTTGTTTTTTGGCGGTAAGGGAATGGGAACGCCCACCCCAACGCCTCCCAATCCTATCGCATCCCATCGGGAACTTTCCGCATCCCATCGGGAACTTTAGGGGGAAACGCACTATTCAGGGAACTTAGGTTACACTTTATTCCGCAGGCGTGCCGGGCCTGTAGCGGAGCTAGATGCATGTCTCCTGTACGGGGAGACAGGGGAATAGCTTTAGGAAGCCAAAGAGCTACAGTCTCGTGTCTCTGAGATGACTCCTATTTTCTTTGTTTCGACCACGAATCTTGATAGACCTCCCGCTTCCTGTGTTTTTTGTTTTTATCGTGGAAAAATTTTTCAAACGCCCTACTCATTTCCGAAGAACGAGTAGCCAGAATCGCGCAAAAAATTGCCAGGGCGACGGAATACTTGCCGTGCGAGACAACCTTTCCACAATGACGGGGAAAAGAAATTAATTCTTTATGCGGCGTGTGAGAGTGCAACGGCGTTAATCTCTTTGTTATTTGCAAACACAGCAGCAGTGCCTGCCGGAAGACTCTTCTGGCTACGGAGAATTTGCGTAGTGACGATGTAGTTTACGTAGAATCATTTAGATTGCTAGTCTGTTAAATGTAGAGCAATGTTGACTGCCTGAAAGCAGGTACTGGGCGGGAAAGCGCCGCGCCGGACACGTGGAAATGCCGCCGCCGGCGTTTCCAACTACTTTCATGGACGATTCATAGATGTGTGGCCACAAGATGGAGAAAAATGTCAGTAAATGTTTTGGTAGCTGTAAAGAAAAAAAGTATAAAAATATTTAGAGCTTGTGGTTGATTTGAATTAATGTACAAGGGGAAAAGAAAATATTCTCGATTTTTGTGCGTCATCAAAGTGACGTCTGTTACAGGGTTGTGACTGTCTACAACGATAGTAATCAGTTGGGCTCAGAGCAACACCATTTCTCTTGCCTGTTACACTGGTGTCAAGTGTGGTGCCCGAGTGATGAAACTCGCTTTACGGACCCTCAGGTAGAAAGCCGTTGCTATAGCTATTAGATTACCACGTACATTTGGCCAAAGTTGTGAAACCGACTAATGCAACGATATACTATATAGGTAAGGTGAAGGGAGATTTACTGTTGAGCGTTGTTACAGATGGGAAATAAAAAGTGTGCTATGTTAGATGTCGTATATGAGTATTGTCAATTAAACATCTTGTCAGAAATTCGATACGATCGTGTATTTCCTTAACAGGAATGGCTAGTGTTTACACTGTCTGTTAAATTACTCAATGCAAATTTATTGTATCTGTTCGTTTTGTATAACGTTTAAATCTAAACTTGCAGGGATGCGCCGTACAACTTCAGAGGTTGTTGGATGACAAAACACTAGTGTAATTGCTATTTTAAATTTACTTCACTGTTCATTAAAATATATGTATATAACGGAGAAATGTAAATATACAGAATCAACTACTATGATTGTTGTTTCACAATAAAAGGAAAACACCTGATTTTAAATATGTTTTTGTTTCCCGCTGTTGCACCGTTCTCCCGTCCTACATGGATTAAGCAGTGTGTGTGACGTTGCTGCGAATGCGTTTTGTTTTGTTTGTGCAAGGGGTAAGTTATTAAACCTTATAACTGGGATCTGGCAGGCAGAACTGCGTTACCACATGGGTACTATTTACTGCTGACACCGGAACTGGAAAGAGGAATCCAGAGTTTGAGAAGAGGATACAGCATCCGAGGACATTGCGCTGAGGTAGCCAGTCACTAAACTGCAGAAAACAATCACATGTTTTGGTAAGAATTTACAGAAAATCCGCTGCGGTAAGTAAAGAGACAACTTGGGATCACCATTATTACAGTAACAAAAGGCAGTAGACTTACTAATTTATAAGGCAAGTTATAACATCCCTTCTCACTTAAACAACAATAGTTCTACAGAACGTTTGGCCGTGTTTGTATTACAGATGGTTAATGTGGATAATCGGACTCAGCTCTTCCCCAAAACATGTGGCGATATACACTGAAGAGCCAAAAGGAAAAAAAAAAAAACCTGGTACACCTGCCTAATATCGTGTAGGGCTCCCGCGAGCACGCAGAAGTGCCGCAACTCGGCGGGGCATTGGCTCGACTAATATCTGAAGTAGCGCAGGAGGGAATTCACACCATGAATCTTGCAGGGCTGTCCATAAATCCGCAAAAGTACGAGGGGGTCGAGAGCTCATCTGAACAGCACGTTGAAAGGCATCCCAGATTTGTTCAATAATGTTCATGTCTGGGGAGTTTGGTGGCCATCGGAAGTGTTTAAACTCAGAAGAGTTTTCCTGGAGTGTTTCTGTCACAATTCTGGGAGTGTGGGGTGTGGCATTGTCCTGCTGGAATTGCCCAAGTTTGTCAGAATGCAAACCGGACATGAATGGATGCAGGTGATCAGTCATGGTGCTTACGTACGTGTCATCTGGCAGTTATATCTAGACGTATCAGGTGTCCCATATCACTCCAACTGCACACGCCCCACACCATTACGGAGCCTCCACCAGCTTGAGCAGTCCGCTGCTGGTTCAAATGGCTCTGAGCACTATGGGTCTTAACATCTGAGGTCATCAGTCCCCTAGAACTTAGAACTACTTAAACCTAACTAACCTAAGGACATCACACACATCCATGCGCGAGGCAGGATTCGAACCTGCGACCATAGCGGTCGCGCGGTTCCAGACTATAGCGCCTAGAAACGCTCGGCCACTCCGGCCGGCAGTCCGCTGCTGACGTGCAGGGTCCATGCATTCATGAGGTTTCACCATAGCCTTACACGTCGAACCGCTCGATACAATTTGAAAGGAAGACTCGTCCGAACAGCAACGGTATTTCCAGTCATCAACATTCCAATATCGGCGTTGACGGACCCACGCGAGGCGTAAAGCTTTGTGTCGTGCAGTCATCAAATGTACTCGAGTGGGCCTTCAGCTCCGAAAGCCCATATTGATGATATTTCTTTGAATGGTTCACACGCTGACACTTGTTGATAGCCCAGCACTGAAATCTGCAGCAATCTGCTGAAGGGTCCTTCTTCTGTCGAACGACTCTCTTCAGCCGTCGTTGATCCCGTTCTTGCAGGATGTTTTTCCAGCCGCACCGATGTCAGAGATTTGATGTTTTACCGGAATTCTGATATTCACGGTACACTCGTGAAATAAAAATGTGGCATTTCAGTCTTTGATCGCTATTTTTTTATTTTCAATGACTGGTTTAGGGCTACCTGCCCATCTTAAGATCTGTTAGACAAAGTTAAAAAATATAATTAACAAGACAAGTGTCTATAGAAAAGACACTTGCTCCGACAACATCATAGAAGCGACGTCGCGCCACCCGACACAGCATAAAAGAGCGTACTTACATGCAATGTGCAACAGAGCCCAGAGATTGCCACTAAAGGAAAATGAGTTGCAGAAAGAACTAGGTAATATTAAGCAAGTAGCAGCAGCTGATGGATACAGGACCCAAGATGTTACACGTATGTTTAACAAGATCAAAAACAAATCCGCAGGTATCAGTAACGATTCTAGGAAAATTGAAGTTAAGAAGAAGTTTGTCTCCCTGGCATACAAAGGGCTTGTATCGGAGAGAATTGCCACATGCTTTCCAAAAAACATCACTGTGGCATTCCAGAATGAAGGGCAAATGGCACGTAGACTAAAACACAAACCACCAACGACAAAACACATGAAATACAATAATTCCGGAGTATACAATATGAAATGTGCTGAATGTGACAGTTATTATATAGGACAAACAGGGCGGAATTTTGAAATTCCATACAGGGAACATTCAAGTCATAGCAATCGGACAGCATTTGGAGCACATGTAAAAGATAGTAAACATCAAGTGAGTAATATAAATGAACAAATTGAGGTGCTACATAAATTTCCAAAAAGTCTCTATCTCAACGTGCTCGAAGAGATTGAAATACACTCTCATCAAAGAAAAACCCCAGGCCTACTACTTAATGAGCAAAGTGATTTTATGCGCAGGAGTTGTTATGAGATTTTTAAAGACGTGTTTTAGGCTTACTCTTGAATGCAACAGCACTCTCCAGTAAGAACCAGCTGCAGCGGAACGGTCCTCTGTGTACTGGCGGCGAGGTGAATTGGGCGCGGCGGAAGAGGACTTGGCGTGGCGTTATATCCGTTCTGACGTAGGGAAATCCTCTCCACCACTAATCAAAACAAAGAAGAGGAAACGCATATTCTCGGAAGAATATCTACATTTTAATTATATTTTGTTTCTTTCTAAAGAAATTTTAAATTAGTGTAAATTATTTCGGTTCATGGTCCATTCAAAAAAGATCATTCATATGTTATTACTTCAAAAATTGTTTTATTAAAAAGTATATTCGCCATTAATATGTACGGTGAAATAATAACATACGCTCAGTTCTTATAGGTAGAGGGCACTTTTTGCTGTTACCAAACAGGTTTCTCTAAAACTGCGATATAAGGTTTTAAGAGATTAAAATTTACTTTAGTTATGACAGCGAACCGATTGTTGTGTACTGAGATGTTGCTCTGTAACTGCAACATATGATATGTTGGTATTTAACACGTTCCAAAATTTCTTTTTGTAAACTAAGATATTTCTATCACTAACTGTATCTCTCTTGTTAATTATATTTTTTAACTTTGTCAAATAGATCTGAAGATGGGCAGCTAGCTCGAAACCGGTCATTGAAAATAAAAAATAGCGATCAAAGACTTAAATGCCATATTTTTATTTAATGAACCATCGCGGAACTCCTGTTAAGACAATGATGTCTAGTTTTAATCAAAATATCCACGGGTGTACTGCCGGTCTATAGTGTCCAACGGGCACAATTTTTCGGCGATCATACATGTCGCCATCATCAGGTGAACTGACGGACTGAGCTCCTGTGAACGTGCCGGCACGGAGATCCGTACGCTATGGCTGCTCAGGGGGAACTGGGTTCGGTCACGGCGGCGGCCGATTTAAATACCCTCCGCCCGCGGCGCGCTCCCTCCTCCGTCCGCGCCCCGCGCCACGGTAGCGCGGTGGAACAGATTGCGACGGCGTCTGAGATGACGTCGGTGTGATGGCTCTGTCCGCCGTGGTCGTCACAACTATGCGTTTGCTCGATTTACTCTTGATTAACCCAATCGCTGGTTCCCAAGCCTTGCTAAGATTATAGCCACAGTCACGGTTTATGAGGTCATTGGTGCGAATTTCGATAGCCTCTCTAACAACGCTGTCCCAGTATCTCGACGTCTGTACCAGAATCCTCGTGCGGTCATACTCCATAGCGTGATTTTCCGACAAACAATGTTCAGCGACCGCCGACTTGCTCGGATACATCAGTCGAGTGTGCCTCTGGTGTTCACGGCATCGATCCTCGACGGTACGCATCGTCTGACCAATATACGACTTGCCACATTGACACGGAATCTGGTACACGCCGGCCTTCCTCAAACCGAGGTCATCTTTGGTGCTCCCCACCAGTGCACGAGTTTTATTCGGAGGACGAAACACAGTTCCAACCCGGTGTTTCTTCAGAATGCGGGCGATTTTCCCCAAGAGTGCGCCTGTGTATGGAATAAATGCAGTGCCTACCTCCTCCCTCGTGACTTCATCCATCTCAACAGGTTGTGCTGCAGTGGTTGGGCGGAGAGCACGTTGGATCTGCCACTCTGAGTACCCATTCTTTCTTGTCGGATAATCACTCTATGGAGTATGACCGCACGAGGATTCTGGTACAGACGTCGAGATACTGGGACAGCGTTGTTAGAGAGGCTATCGAAATGACGACCTCATAAACCGTGACTGTGGCTATAATCTTAGCAAGGGTTGGGAACCAGCGATTGGGTTAATCAAGAGTAAATCGAGCAAACGCATAGTTGAGACGACCACGGCGAACAGAGCCATCACACCGACGTCATCTCAGACGCCGTCGCAATCTGTTCCACCGTGCTACCGTGGCGCGGGGCGCGGACGGCGGAGGAAGCGCGCCGCGGGCGGAGGGTATTTAAATCGGCCGCCGCCGCGACCGAACCCAGTTCCCCCTGAGCAGCCATAGTGTACGGATCTCCGTGCCGGCACGTTCACAGGAGCTCAGTCCGTCAGTTCACCTGATGATGGCGACATGTTTGATCGCCGAAATATTGTGCCTGTTGGACACTATAGACCGGCAGTACACCCCTGGATATTTTGATTATCAAATACGCCGGGAGAAACTCAAGAATCACATGTCTAGTTTTGATAAACTCATGAAATGGTCGTACGGGAAAATCTTCCCTTCATCGCTACATCGGAGATGCTGTGCCGACTATAGCAGCACGTTCAAACTCACTTAAATCTTGATAAGCTGCAACTGTAACAGCAGTAACCGATCTAACAACTGCACCAGACACTTGTTGTGTTATACAGCCGTTGCCGACCCCAGCACCGTATTCTGCCTGTTTACGTATCTCTGTAATTGAATACGCATGACTATGCCTGTTTCTTTGGCGCTTCAGTGTAGAATTACAGTCGTCAGTACCATTCGTAAGTACAATTTAATGATCAAAAAAATTGCAGAAATTGCATCCAAGATTTGAATTGTTGTTAACTGTCTGCATTAACTGTTTCATAAGAAAACTATTGTACCAACGTTTTTGCGTAACATTGATTGTGTACTTCACTGTGAGATACTAAGGAACAGGTGACTCACTTACATTAACTCTTACGAAAATACTCTGTTTCTGAGCTAAGCTACATCTAAAGTAAACAAGGAAACTAACCTCCAGTCCTACTTTCTTTACGTATACGTCTCATAATAATTGCAAGTACCCATAAATGAACATACACGCACTACACTCTAGAAACAACGAAACGCAAGAAAAAGATAATAATCGTTTCTCTTGGAAGTTTCTTAAGCGCTGTCAGATTAATTTGCTTTTAGATTACTGGTTGACTTTTCATTATAAATTTATTCTATTATATTAAGCAGCAGGCAATTTTGTTCCCCTTTTTAACCAGACTGAATCATTCAGTGGTTTTTCAAGACAACACAAATTTCTGACAGCCTTTGTTGAGAAAATAAGAGTTTCCTCTTTAAAATTACGACGCTACGGTAAGTTTTAGGATTTGGATCAGGGACAACTATATATAGGATGACTTGGGCAAATAACAGTCCGCATGCACTCGTAAATCAAATTATTTTGATAAAATAATACACAATAAATACTGGCCTATGTGATTTACAATGCCAAAGAAAAGAGTACACTGCCTGGCGGCAAAGACGCAGAGCGCTGCGTAGCTTCAGTATCACGAAATGTTGAGTAGTTTCAGCCTCAGAATCTACAAGGAGCACACACGACTTGTTATAATTAACAGTTGCCATGGAGCACCGTTTACACACGTCGCATATTCACTGCCGGGGGCAGCTACCATCCCAGTCAATATTTCTATGGATTTGTGTTGATTTCAGCCTGGTATTCGATCTGGGGTTTGTTTACTATAGTGGCAGCTGCTGACTGGTGCATCACCCTCCGTCCTCGACATGTGCCTCCCACCTTCCCCAATGGCTCGCTTTCGCCTCCCAGCTGTACCTCTCCCATCATTACAATCCTATCGACCCAATATACAGACCAGTAACCATAAAATATCTTCACAGATTACATTACACGTATAGAAAGGCTCACATTCAGTACGAAATCGGAAATAAAGATAAATAGTAACAAAATGTAAACGAATATTGGTATAACGTTATCTACAAATCAATGAAAATTATGAATGACATAAAGTGTTGGTGCTGCAAAGTATCGAATTGTTGTTCGGAGACAGTAGCTGATTTCCGAAAATGCACGAGTGTGCACTTGCCAAAATGAAATTTTATTTGTGTTGGCGCTAATTTTAAGACATGTCGTAAGTCCATGCAACGTGCCATAAGGAATCTGTGGAACTGATTTATTGATCAGGTATGTAAAGAAGAATGGGAGAAAAATTGGTAGAAGACGACTTCGGGGAAGACCAGTTTGGGCTTCAGGAAAATATAGGGATACATGAGGTAATACTGACTGACCCTACGACTTACCTTAGAAAATAGGCTAATGAAAGGCAAACGTACGTTTCCAGCATTTGTAGACTTAGAAAAAGCTTTTGACGATGTCGAGGGGAATGCTCTATTTGAAATTCTGAAGGATTTCAGTGCTAGATCAGAAATGTAAGGACTATGCTATGAAGATTAGCATCTCCAAAACGAAAGTAATGTCAGTGGGAAAGAAATATAAACGGATTGAGTGCCAAATAGGAGGAACAAAGTTAGAACAGGTGGACGGTTTCAAGTACTTAGGATGCATATTCTCACAGGATGGCAACATAGTGAAAGAACTGGAAGCGAGGTGTAGCAAAGCTAATGCAGTGAGCGCGCAGCTACGATCTACTCTCTTCTGCAAGAAGGAAGTCAGTACCAAGACTAAGTTATCTGTGCACCGTTTAATCTTTCGACCAACTTCGTTGTATGGGAGCGAAAGCTGGGTGGATTCAGGTTACCTTATCAACAAGGTTGGGGTTACGGATATGAAAGTAGCTAGGATGATTGTAGGTACTAGTAGATGGGAACAATGGCAGGAAGGTGTCCACAATGAGGAAATCAAAGAAAAACTGGGAATGAACTCTATAGATGTAGCAGTCAGGATGAACAGGCTCAGATGGTGGGGTCATGTTACACGCATGGGAGAAGCAAGGTTACCCAAGAGACTCATGGGTTCAGCAGTAGAGGGTAGGAGTAGTCGGGGCAGACCAAGGAGAAGGTAACTGGATTCGGTTAAGAATGATTTTTAAGTAATAGGTTTAACATCAGTAGAGGCACCAATGTTAGCACTGAATAGGGGATCATGGAGGAATTTTATAAGGGGGCTATGCTGCAGACTGAACGCTGAAAGGCATAATCAGTCTTAAATGATGATGATGATGGAGTCAGGTGTAAAATACAGAAACCGAAAGGCTGTTTACAACTTGTGCAGAAACCATACAACAGTTCTTAGCGGTGAAATGCAATAAAGGGAATCAATGGTTGAGAAGGAAGTGAGACAGTGTTACGACCTGCCCCTGATGTTATTCAAGCTGCACATCAAGCAATCAGTGAAGGAAACCAAAGAAAAATTTGCAGTAGGACTTGAAGTTCAGGGAGAAGAAATAAAAACTCTGAGGTTTGCCAATGCCATTGTAATTCTGTCAGAGACAGCAATGGACTTGAGAGAGCAGTTGAACGAAATGGACAGTATCTTGGGAGGAGGATATAAGATGAACATCAACAAAAGCGAAACAAGGGTAAAGGAATGCAGTAAGATTCAATCAGGTGATGCTAAGGGAATTGGATTAGGGAAAGAGATACTAAATGTAGTAAATGAGTTTTGCTATTTGGGCAAAAAAAAAAAAAAAAAGATAATGTCCGAAATAGACAGGATACAAAATGTAGACCGGCAACAGCAAGAAAATCGTTTCTGGTAAAGAGAATTTTGTTAACATTAGGCTTAATGAAACATGGGCGATAAACACTTTACACAGGAAGACAATAGAAGCTTTCGAAACGTGGTGCTACAGAAGAATGATGAAGGCTAGAGGAGTAGATCACGTAACTAATGAAGTACTGAATAGAATTGGAGAGATAAGAAATCTATGACACAATTCGACTACAAGAAGGAATCTGTTGATAGGACACATCCCGAGACATCAAGAGATCGCCAGTTTGTATTGGAATGTTATAAACGTGAGAAAAATCGTAGAGGGAGACCAAGAGGTAAGTACGATAAGTAGATTCAGAAGGATGATAAGCTGTAGCAGTTATCCTGAGGTGAAGAGGCTTGCACAGGATAGAGTAGCACCAAACCGGTCTTCGAACTGAAAACAACAACAACAACAACAACAACAACGACTTGCAAAGTGTAACTAAATTTTTCTGACATACTTCGATTGCTGAAGAAGGTGTCTTGGGGAACAAACTGAGGGTATTCGAAGGACAACGTAGTGTGTTATACACATGTCCTTAAGGCTACCCCTTTGGCAGCAAAAGCCAGTTGTAACTAGGGGCACAGAAAAACTATCGAAACTTGTTCGTATCGACTACTTTAGTCGTGACACCGATACGTTGTCACTTGATATTCATCAGTTTATAACTTGACTGATATCAGCTCTTCATCGTCTCTAATGAGCCTAATAAAGGTTTATTACATGTTTATTATTCATCCAAAATTCTGGCCGCACAGGCTGACAATGCTCGAGCTGTCTGCGTCCGAGCGAGAGAGTGGGTGTCCGTAAACTTTTGCGACGCTTCGCCCACCTCGGCAGCGCTTCGATCTCAGTTCGTTCGCTTGGAACACCCTTCTTTTCACCATTCGACTTGTCTTTCTAGTGTAGTTTACAACAGTTTAAATCCATGAATTACTTAATCAGGAGGCAGAACGCCGCCTGCCAAAAGTGAGACATGGCGGTATTTTGATAAACTAGATAATATTGAAGTGAGGTGAAAAGTTTGTTTCAAAAATTTGAAGTCCATGGAAATTACTTTTCAAGTTAGGATTTAAATTGCAGGTTTCAATATTTGATTTGGTTTAATTATTTAGCGGACTAGTTGCCGTAGGCTTACTACTAAGATAAATTGTGCATTGAATATCAGTTCCGAAGAATCTATATTTGGGCCAGTCTGTGGCCATTCCTTCAAGAAGTATTATCCTATTTTTGACTGTGCTGACCAATGGACTCACGTCCCCTTTCGCTGAGACTGCTGGAACACGAGGTTGAAGAAGGCACTACTGTGTTGCGCTGTGCCGGTGGTCCATCGTGTTTTGGAGTCTTATGCCGCTAGTTATCACGTATTCCTATTGTTAATTAATATGGGTGAAGTATCAAAGATCGGTGAAAAATGATGATGAGGTGCTTTTATAGACTACCTGGGTCAGGAGCTCCAGTGGTAGAGCCCTTCAGACAGAACTTGCAGAACATCGTTAGTAATTTTACTGATCATGCCGTTGTAATAGGAGCTGACTCAACTTGCTAGGTATAGATTGGGAGTGTCATGCTATCAAAGTGGTGGCAGAGACGGGAGATTCGTCTGACATTGTTCTGGATGTCTTGTGCGACAGTTACTTTGAGCATGTAGTTAGAGAACCAACTTGTGAGGATAACATCTTAGACCTCCTGGCAACAAAAAGACCTGAACTTATCGATTCAGTTAACGTAGAGGAAGATGTCAGTGATCGTAGTATCTATGACAATCGGTCTTACAACGAATATTAAGAGAGGCAGGAAGATATTTTTATGTAGCAAGAGTGACAGGATACAAATTTCAGAGTATCTGAGCACTCAGCATTAAATATTTGGCGATGAGGACGAACTTGTGGAGAACAAATAGAAAAAATTCAAAGGGATCGTGCAAAATGCCCTACACAAGTATGTTCCGAATAAGGTCTTAAGGGATTCAGATCGTGTGATATGGGATGCCTGATACGACTAGATTCGGCTCTTGACAGGTCACACATACGCAAGCATCCTGTCTGATCACCTGCATCCATTCATGTTCATTGTGCATCCCGACGGGCTTGGGCAATTCCAGAAGAATTCACCCCCAGACATGGACATTATTGAGGATATATGGGATGGCTTGCTGCTCAGAAGAGATCTCCGCCCTCGTCTTACTCCTACGGATTTATGGACAACCCTGCAGCATTCATGGTCTCAGTTCCCTCCAGCACTTCTTGAGCAGACATTAGTCGAGTCCATGCAACGTCGCGTTGCGGCATTTCTGCATGCTCGCTGGGGTCCTACACGATATTAGGCAGGTGTACCAGTTTCCTTGGCTCTTCAGTGTAGATGTAGATGGTTGGTGCTTCGCTGTCCGGTGAGGCGGTGCTATCCAGCTTGCCAGTGTGCTAGCTGAGGACACTTGCAGTACGATTTTGCTAATCACTCATCGTTAATGCGGCATTCATGCATAACTTTTTTCTTGAGTCGCATCGCGCAGGTGCTCCAACTTTAATGGGTTGCAAGCTGTATGGAGATTTGGTATTCGTGTCTTTGTTAGTAGAGTTAGAGTATGATTAGCGGCTCGGTACACTTTCTCTTTGCAATCAGTTCATCCCAATCCTATCACAGCCAATTTTGTCACACTCCCAATCAGTGAAACTTCGTGAGTACATTCCGTCCTGTGAGGATGACAGTTTGTTTTATTTTATTACGTATTGGAACTCTGTGTGCCACGTATTTTCTAAGCAATAATATTACAAGTGAAAATGTGATTAATTTTTTTCTGGGTGGCAGGTATATGAATTTACATTCAAATATTCTTTGAAATCCATTTTCCTTGGCACTTATTTTGCTGTTCACAGGAATTATACCGACTTGCACCCAGCAGTCAGAATACGATAACGTGTTGCGATATGTAATAATTGCCGTTAAGAATTGATGTAATCTTTAGGTCTTTTCTACTGCAATTAATACCAAGAAGAGTAATAATCACTACGTATCCTACTTTTCTCATTTCTCAATGATTTTTAGCAGGAAAGGCAGCAACGCAACAAGCAGAGACGCAGTGAAAAAAAAACGTGCTTATTTGATGTCCTGCATCAGTGTGCTTTTATAACAGACTGGGTTGGCACGCCCACTGCACTGCATGCGGCTATAAGCGTGTTGCAGTACACATCTTTCTGCTCGATGAGATGTTTGTTGCCATTGCTCACTCTTGCTTAAATTCAATTTCCTTTTGCTAAGTCCATTGTAAATCGCTGTGCAAGAAATTAAGTACGCTACTCACTGTTTAGATAATCTACAATCTCTTTACAGTCATATCGCATAACTAATTCACTTCATGGCGCAAAATATTGTATTTAACGCGACATTTTTCTTAATTTAGGACGTATGCGGATCTATTTTCATAGATAATCCGACTTTACAAACTAGCAGGACCTTCACAACTTCTAACATGAAAAGACAGCACCAAATCTCAATAGCAAGGTACAATTGTTTAGCTAACAGCATAATAAGAGCGTGAATAGGGTTTTACGTATTTATTAGAATAAGAAAATGAGGACGTGGATGGAAGAAGGGCGTAAATCGAAACATGTATTTTTTTGTCAAAGATATGTTGAGGTAGCCATTCATTGGGTGCAACGTCATACTGGTAAGTTGGTTCATACTGACAAGTTGTTTCTAATTTTGATCGATTTCATTACGTTTCCTTCTCCCGGTCCGTGTGTTTAACTTTGTTTGTCAGATAACACATTACTCATCAGTGAGATTGACAACACTGTTATTCCCAAAAAACAACACCCTGCAACTTTGGCAATGAGAGCTACCGTGTGCCAGCTCTATTCATATTTTCCAATTAGCGGATCCGTTTGCAGAGATGAAAGGAATAGGAGGCAAGTTTGGAAACAACTGCCATCTGTCCAGGGTGTAATGAAGATATTCTAGTTTTCGTACCGTTAATAGCCATTTACTGTAAGCAAAAAATCTACTACGTTTCGACTACGTTTACAAAGACGAGTTGTAACAAAGTCAGTACATTTCGACTATGTTTAAAAAGTCGAGCTAAAATTTTCACCGCAGGGTCGTAATAAATTAGCGTGACTCATTTGAGACGTGGGAAAGCCTGTGTCTGCCTCACAATTACTGTAGAGAGTCTCGTTCAATATTAAGAAGCGAGCGCACAAATTAAAGACAAACTAAACGAAAACCTCATAAGCACTTTCACGGCTTAGACTGTCTGAGTAGTAACAACGTCCGAAGAGCGAGTAAGTTCATCCACGACTTTAGGAAGCTGCAAGTTTCAGAAAGTAAACACAAGTTCCCCTTACCGCCGAGCTGTCGCATTCAGACTGCTAGCCACGCTGTCTGAAGTTTCCTCCAGTGAGAAATAACCTGCTGTGTTCTGACTGATCGCGAAACTATTGGCGGTGGGCATTACAGCTTGCACGTTTTATTTAGAGAGACAAAAATTTCACCAACAACGTTGCTAAAACACACAGATGTAAGAGAACTCATACTGACAAACAAGTGTAGAAGCTGCTCTAGTTAGAAATCCTGTGCGCTCGTAATTGTGAGCAAGGTGGCCCAGTGGTTAGCACACTGGAGTCGCATTCGGGAGGACGACGGTTCAAATTCGCGTCCGCCATCCTGATTTAGGTTTTCTGTGATTATCCTAAATCACTTCAGGCAGATCTCGGGATGTTTACTTTGAAAGGGCACGGCCGCTTTCCTTCCTCATCCTTCTCTAATCCGCTCTTGTGCTCCGTCTTGTGTTTTACACTTCTGGCCATTAAAATTGCTACGCCACGAAGATGACGTGCTACAGACGCGAAATTTAACCGACAGGAAGAAGATGCTGTGATATGCAAATGATTAGCTCTTCAGAGCATTCACACAAGGTTGGCGCCAGTGGCGACATCTACAACGTGCTGACATGTGATAAGTTTCCAACCGATTTCTCATACACAAACGACAGTTGACCGGCGTTGCCTGGTGAAGCGCTGTTGTGATGCCTCGTGTAAGGAGGAGAAATGCGTAGCATCACGTTCCCGACTTTGATAAAGGTCGGATTGTAGCCTATCGCGATTGCGGTTTATCGTATCGCGACATTGCTGCTCGCTTTGGTCGAGATCCAATGACTGTTAGGAGAATATGGAATCGGTGGGTTCAGGAGGGTAATACCGACCGCCATGTTGGATCCCAATGGTCTCGTATCACTAGCAGTCGAGATGACAGGCATCTTATGCGCATGGATGTTACGGATCGTGCAGCCACGTCTCCATTCCTGAGTCAACAAATAGGGACGTTTGCAAGACAACAACCATCTGTACGAACAGTTCGACTACGTTTGCAGCACCATGGACCATCAACTCAGGGATCATGGCTGCGGTTACACTTGACGCTGCATCACAGGCAGGAGCGCCTGCGATGGTGTACTCAGCGATGAACCTGGGTGCACGAATTGCAAAACGTAATTTCTTCGGAGGAATCCAGGTTCTGTTTACAGCATTATGATGGTCGCATCTATCTTTGGAGACATCGCGGTGAACGCACATTGGAAGCGTGTATTCATCATCGCCATACTGGCGTATCACCTGGCGTGATGGTATGGGGTGCTATTGTTTACATTTCTCGGTCACCTCTTGTTGGCATTGACGGCACTTTAAACAGTGGACGTTACATTTAAGATGTGTTACGACCCGTGGCCCTACCCTTCATTCGATCCCTGCGAAACCCAACATTTCAGTTCGATAATGCACGATCGCCTATTGCAGGTCGTGTACGGGTCTTTCTGGACACAGAATATGTTCGACTGCTGCCCTGGCCAGCACATTCTCCAGATCTCTCACCAATTGAAAACGTCTGGTCAATGGAGGCCGAGCAACTGGCTCGTCATAGTACGCCAGTCACTACTCTTGATGAACTGTGGTATCGTGTTGAAGCTGCATGGGCAACTGTACCTGTACACGCCATCCAATCTCTGTTTGATTCAATGCCCAAGCATATCAAGGAAGTTATTACGGCCAGAGGTGGTTGTTATGCGTACTGATATCTCAGGATCTATGCTCCCAAATTCCGTGAATATGTAATCACATGTCAGTTCTAGTATAATATTTGTCCAATGAATACGCGTTTATCATCTCCATTTCTTCTTGGTGTAGCAATCTTAATGGCCATTAGTGTACTAATCTCCTCCTCTTAATAACACAAAAATGTGTGACGTTCGTTCATTGACATTAGGGCGAACGTTCAAGCAGTAAAACATAGCACTGTCTACACTATGAGAAAAACATTTTTAAAATAATATATTTTGAAACGAATGGTAAGGACATTTCTAGATATTGTGATGTCTGAAACCTGGAATCGACTATGAGTAAGCGAACGTTCGCTTCAGTTTCTTTAAAAGCTCGTATATCACAAAATACAGAAATAAATTTTATAAAATTAAATGAAACTGTAAGTTTTGCTGAGAAGAGCGTTGTTGCAATTCGAAGTTTGAAAGTCACTTAGTTGTGAGTGTTGAATGATGTCTTCAAACGTTGCCTGCTGCTGATTGGTGGTGGTGGTGGTGACGTAGAAGGGCACTAAACATCAAACTACGTCCATTACATTACTCGTGACGCGAGCGTAAGCGGTTTGGCAACTGTAATGCTTTCCTATCCGCCTCTGCTGGTTACATGCCTGGTGAGAGCAATTATTGTCCTTGTCAGTCGTCAATTTACGATCGCATTTGCGAAATAAAACATTTGAGCAACATGAAACTGTTACTTTCGCCATTCCGACATATCTAGTCCGTGCAGAATGACGTATGTCATTCGCGATTCATGAGTTGTGTGTTTGGCACGTGCCACTCCAGCGAGCCAAGTCCAGCAACAAAAATCACCTCCCTGCTGACAGTTTGTGTTACAGTATCTGCTGTCCGATCGCCCATTAGTGATATTTTATGACGACAGCTCCCTCACTTAGCAGTTTTACGAACGTAATACGTTTATTATAACACTTACGAAGGTTTCCATCAGAATGAAATTTTGTCTGTGAGGTAATAAACACACCAATAATGACAAATACGTTGTACAGCGTACATAAAACTGTTGATACGTACGTGTCTTACTATTAAATAAGACATAAACTGATACAGAGATACAAGATGGTACAGAAGATGCAAGATCACAAGCAGTCTGCAGTGGAACATAATGGGGTGGATTTTTCGTCCTAAGTGACCGGAACATTTTCCCTTTAATAATTTGTTTACATAACTTAAAAACGTTTTTAGGCACAATTTCAGTTAAGAAGACATTTTCTCACATCTTGTTCTGGTTGAAGGGCACCACCACCCTAAGGAAATTTCATCAGGTGGGAAAACAAATAGCGAAAGCTGAGGTGAAATTTATCTTAATGTGAACTAGCCGTCTGCAGACGAACCAGTCAGCTCGAAACCGGTAACGGCGCTATTTAAATAAATAGCACTGTAAAAAGTGGCTGGTTGCTTTTATCTTCTATCTAATAGTCGATCTATACAGGGTGTTCCATTGATAGTGACCGGGCCAAATATCTCACGAAATGAGCATCAAACGAAAAAACTACAAAGAATGAAACTCGTCTAGCTTGAAAGGGGAAACCAGATGGCGCTATGGTTGGCCCGCTAAATGACGCTACCACAGGTCAAACGGATATCAAGTGCGTTTTTTTTAAAGTAGGAACCCCACTTTGTTTGTTACATATTCGTGTAGTACGTAAAGAAATATGAATGTTTTAGAAGGACCACTTTTTTCGCTTTGTGATAGATGGCGCTGTAACAGTCACAAACGTAAAGTACGTGGTATCACGTAACATTCCCCCAGTGCGGACGGCATTTGCTTCGTGATACGTTACCCGTGTTAAAATGGACCGTTTACCAATTGCGCGAAAGGTCGATATCGTGTTGATGTATGGCTATTGTGATCAAAATGCCCAACGGGCGTGTGCTATGTATGCTACCCTCGGTATCCTGGACGATGTCATCCAAGTGTCCGGACCGTTCGTCGAATAGTTACGTTATGTAAGGAAACAGGAAGTGTTCACCCACATGTGAAACGTCGGTGTTGAGAATGCTACATCAACATCGATTCCACCCGTACCATTTTTCTATGCAGCAGGAATTGCATGGCGACGACTTTGAACGTCGTGTACAGTTCTGCCACTGGGCACAAGAGAAATTACGGGAAGATGACAGATTTTTTGCACGCGTTCAATTTAGCGACGAAGCGTCATTCTCCAACAGCGGTAACGTAAACCGGCATAATATGCACCAGTGGGCAACGGAAAATCCACGATGGCTGCGACAAGTGGAACACCAGCGACCTTGGCGGGTTAATGTATGGTGCGGCATTATGGAAGGAGGGATAATTGGCTCCCATTTTATCGATGGCAATCTAAATGGTGCAATGTATGCTGATTTCCTACGTAATGTTCTATCGATGTTACTACAAGATGTTTCACTGCATGACAGAACGGCGATGTACTTCCAACATGATGGATGTCTGGCACATAGCTCGCGTGCGGTTGAAGCGGTATTGAATAGCATATTTCATGACAGGTGGATTGGTCGTTGAAGTACCATACCATGGCCCACACGTTCACCGAATCTGACGTCCCCGGATTTTTTTCTGTAGAGAAAGTTGAAGGATATTTGCTATCGCGATCCACCGACAACGCCTGACAACATGCGTCAGCGCATTGTCAATGCATGTGCGAACATTACGGAAGGCGAACTACTGAGAGGAATGCCGTTACACTTATTGCCAAATGCATTGAGGTTGACGGACATAATTTTGAGCATTTATTGCATTAATGTGGTATTTACAGGTATTCACTTCATAACAGCATGCATTCTCAGAAAAAGTGGTCTAACTAAAACATTCATATTTCTTTACGTACTACACGAATATGTAATAAAAAATGGGGGTTCCTATTTAAAAAAACGCAGTTGATATCCGTTTGACCTATGGCAGGGCCATCTATCGGGCCAACCATAGCACCATCTGGTTTCCCCCTTCAAGCTAGACAAGTTTCGTTCTTTGTAGATTTTTAGTTTGACGCTTATTTCGTGAGATATTTGGCCCGGTCACGATCAATGGACCACCCGGTATACTGTTCCGGAAATACATTAATTAAAATTGAACGGTCCAGTGATATTAATGTGAGCACTGCCCAAGTTCGACGACAACGTGTAATAATGACTCACAGACGGCAGGTGGGAGCACTGTCAGTGGTTGGGGGGGGGGGGGGGGGGGGGAGAAGGGGGACGTGGAAAACAGTGCAGTCGCTGTCGTAATGCGGAAACGCAGCGATTTCTCTGACGTCCAAACTGGCGTGATATTGGCTTTCTGACCAAGGCTGGAAGCATTTCCAAACGGACGAGTCTGTAAACTATTCGCGTTCTGCTGTGGTTAAAATAAACCATGCACGGTAAAATGACAGTGCCCAAAGCCAGCTCCGCGGCAGCCGTGGAGCACCACGGACCATAGATGACAGGGGCGACCGACGGCTGCTGTTGAGCAACTGACCACCACATGAACCAGTGGGCTACCGACAGTGTCTCCTCAACCACCGTTCAGCGGACGTTGCTGCAGCAGGCGCTTGGCTCATGGCCCTGTGTTAACTACTGCTCATCAGTGACGAAGGCCTGAATTTGCATACCAGTATCGCAAGTGAATGTCGACTGAGTGGCGACAGGTGGCCTTCTCAGACGAATCACGTTTTCTGCTCCATCGGACGGATGGCTGTTGAAGTGCGCAACGTAAAACGTCTGAAAGCAGACAGACATGAGTGCGTTATGGCGTGGGGAATCTGTTCGTTGCATTCCCTGGGTGATCTCCTCGTTCTGGAAGGCACACTGGATCGAGTCAAGTCTATCTGTTCTTGGCGACCACGTCCACCCCTAAACGCAGTTTGTTTTCCCTCGCCACACAGGCATCTACCAGCAGGACAATGCAACGCGTCAGGCGGCTCGCAATGTACGTGCGTTGTTCGAAGAGCACCAGGAAGAGTTTAGAGTAGTCCCTTGGCCTGCAAACTCCCCTGATTTGAACCAAATTTAGAGTTTATAGGACCACCTCGCTCGGGCTATTCGCGGAATGGATCAACCAGGCACTTTTTAAAACGTTGTTTACTTATTTAAATATCGCCTTTATCAGTTTAGAACGGTCAGGTTCAGCTTCAGACGGCTTGTTCACGTTAAGATAAATATTACATCAACCGAAAAGTCTGTCGCAGGGTGCCACGGCACTTCCCTGTCGGTACCTTTCAGAACCTCAGTGACTCTCTTCCTGCACGTCTCGTAGCCGTCCGCTGTGCGAAAGCGGTTATTCAGGCAGCCTTTAAGTGTATTACTTGTTGGTCAGATCTTATTGGGCCCTATCTCCATCACAGAGGTCCTGTTGGGAGTAAATACACAGAGCCCAATGTTTGTGCCACTTGTGAAATGGAGCCCAGAAATCAAATGGTTCAGATGGCTCTGAGCACTATGGGACTTAACTTCTGAGGTCATCAGTCCCGTAGAACTGCTTAAACCTAAGGACATCATACACATGCATGCCCGAGGCAGGATTCGAACCTGTGACCGTAGCGGTCGGGCGGCTGCAGACTGTAGCGCCTAGAACCGCTCGGCCACCCCGGCCGGCGCAGCCCAGAAGTCTTTATTAACCTGCATGGTACCCTCAGCGATCTCACTCGAATGTCCTCCTCCCTATCAAATCTTCGCCTTTTCAGCTTGATTTTTCTTCTCGGGGAAGACGATGAAGTTGTAAGGAGCCACGTCTAGTCAGTGAGGCGACTGCTTAACTATTGTAATCTTGTTCGATGAGATTTCGGGATTGCAGCCGGATCATGTTGAGTTCCTGCCACGATATTTCGGCTGGCAATCGTCCAGCCATCTTCACGTGAGAGTCCGTCACTGGAGACTGCAAGTTCCCGTAGTCAACGTTATAGCAAAAAATTGGAGCGAAAACGCTTGCGCATTGGCCTCCGTCACAGGAACGTCCTCTATAGAAATCCGCGCCCTCTGAAGCTACAGTTCTATCTGTGGAGCGCCGGCGCATGCGCAAAGGTGAAAACTATATGTCCGCTCTCCGTTGGAATGCGCGCCCGCGTGGCGAAAAACAGACGTCAGATGTCGCCAGACGTGCCATTATGAATAAATTGTCTTCTCTCACAGGAAATTGGAGAGATCACGGGGTCCCAAACCTTGTCCAGTTGAAAACCGCCATCACGATTTATAAGATTTTGCGCTAGGCTTATCTCTACAGATTCTTTAATTGCTGAATCCCAGAAAGTTTTCGCTGGGGCCAAGATTTTCGTGGCAGAAAAATCCATAGCGTGTCCTGTGGTAATACAATGCTCAGGTACGGCCGACTTACTGGGCTGCGAAAGGCGAGTGTCGCGTTCGTGTTCAACGCACCTTTGATGTACTGTGCGTTTCGTCTGACCGATGTAAGCTTTGCCACACTGGCAAGGAATTTTATAGCTCCCGGTCTTCCGCAGACACAGGTCGTTTACTGAACCGAGAAGGGACTAATCTTCGCCGGTGGCCGGAAGAGTATTTTAACTTTACATTTCCTTAGGATCCTGCCTGTTTTTGATGAAAGGTTCCCGACGTATGGAAGGAACGCCCTGGACTTGAATAGCTCCTTATCTTCTTGATTTTGTGGGTGTTCACGTTTCTTCCTTCTTAGCGCAGTTCTAATCTGATGTGGAGAGTAACTATTACCTCTGAACACCGACACTAAATGTTCCAGCTCCTTTGTAAGGCTGTCTCCATCAGAAACAACATGAGCTCGGTGCACCAACGTTCTAAGGACGCCGGTGGTTTGTGCAGGATGATGACAACTCGACGCTCGCAGGTAAAGGTCCGTATGTGTTGGCTTACGGAACACAGAATGCCCTAATGACCCATCCACTCTCTTAGTAACCAAGACGTCCAAAAACGGCAAGCAATCATCCTTCTCTATTTCCATCGTAAACTGGGTGTTCTTGTGGATTGCATTCAGATGTTGCAAGAACCGTGACAGTTCTTCTTCACCATGGGATCACACTACAAAAGTATCATCTACATATCGCCAGAAAACTTTCGGTTTAAGTTCTGCCCAGTCTAGTGCCCTTTCCCCAGAGTCTTCCGTATAAACGTTTGCTACCAAAGGCGAGAGAGGTCTGCCTACGGCAACACCGTCAGTCCGCTCAAAATATTCGTTGTTAAATAAAAACTAGGTTGAGGAAAGGACGTGATGGAAAAGTGATGTTATATCGGTCGTGAACTTATTGCTGATGAGCGCCAAAGAATCCATAAGAGGTACCTTAGTGAAAAGTGAGATGACATCAAAGCTGACTAGTAAGTCAGTTTCACTGAGTTGAAGTGACTTCAGTCTATTGATAAAGTCAGCCGAGTTGCACTTCCCCACAAAAGGTCGCAATAGAGAGGCGAGATGTATCGCCAAATGATACGTGGGGGCGTCAATATTACTGACGATAGGCCGTAACGGAGCTTCTTTTTTATGGATCTTCGGAAGACCATATAACCTGCATGGCACAGAACTATGAGGTCTTAGTGTTTTGGCCACTTCTTGTGGAACAGAAGAAGAATTCAGCAGGGTTGATGTTATCCTTTCCACTTTCGCTGTGTCAATCTTCCGATAGATTGGTTCGCTCAGCAAGTTATAAATCTTCTGATTAGAAACCTCGCGTGGCAACAGCACTGTAACGTTTCCCTTATCCGCTGGTAAGACCACCGTGTGAGGACGCTCCTGTGACGGAGGCCAATGGGAATGCGTTTTCGCGCCAATTTTTGCTATAAAGTTGACTCCGGGGACTTGCAGTCTCCAGTGACGGACTCTCACCTGAAGATGGCTGGACGATTGCCAGCCGAAATATCGTGGCAAGAAATCAACATGATCCGGCTGCAGTCCCGAAATCTCATCGAACATTCAATACGCCATGAAAACCTCAAGCATTGTAATATTGTTTTGAGTTTAAATATCCTGAATAACGGTGCAGCCCATAGGCCGTCGTGCGCTGTCGTGGTGAGGCATCCAGTTAATCGTAGTCTCTATTGACTGTCTGATCGGAAACGAATCCTGCTGAACAATACACTCAGCAACTAAAGAGTAAACAGTAACTGATTTTACTCTTCTCGAGTTTTCTTTGGTCGAAGTGAAAAGGGAATTCTTCCACCGCGAGAAGTACTGCTTAGTTTCACTGTCATTGCCGTAAACACAATGTAGTCACCAGTGACAACTTTTGAAGGAAATTTTAAATCTCCTTGAGGCACTAGTTGCGTAAACTTGGCCGCAGTCCTATTCATGTTCAGTTCCTCTGACGGGAATCGTTAACGCATACAATAATGTAGCTTAGAGGTATTACAGAGGTCTCGGATGGTCTGCTTATGGTTTTACAGAATTAAATTCCCCTCCGTCTGAACATCTTGTGGCGTGATGCCAGTAATAAGAGAGTTGCCCAGAAAGTAACGCACCGCATTTTCTTTCTTCAACAATTCTTTGTTGAACATATTGAGAATTACACACGATAGAATGGTGTTTTATCTACACACCCTATTTTCCACAAAATCCTTATCCCGTTCTATGGCCTTTCTCCAGCGTGAAACAAGGATGTGTATGTCCTGTCGGTACCAGTTCTTGTCCTGGCAGCGGAGCTAGTGCTGCACTTTGTGAATCATGTTCTCGTCGTCCTCAAAATGTGTTCCACGAATACGCTTGTCCTCCCCAATGTCAACATCAGCTCACTGCAGCATGTCAAGTGTGACAGCCGTGGACGGTCTCCCCGATGGCTGCAATCGTGGATCTCCGTCCAACGGTCATCTGATGACCTCACCCTCCAAGCTTCTTGACTTAAAAAAAAAAAAAAAAAAAAAAAAAAAAAAAAAAAAAAAAAAATTGATGGTGGCTCTCAACTACGTACCCTCAGAGTTGCAACATTAAAAGTTTTGGCTGGTTTCGTCTAGGGGCTGGGATACGCAGTTGTCGCATTACAAGCCAAGTACTGCTGAGTCTACAGTATACAATATGAATATACACATGAATCGAATGGTCGAAGGTTCCTATCACTTGGCAATTGCGGATTTGGAATGTGAATTAGAAATCTATAAATTAAAGATTGCAATTAAATAAAATCTCCAGGAACTACTTTTAACGACTTTAAATGATGAGTACGATAGCAGAAGTACCTTTAAGAATGGCGTTTATTACTGCAAAACACTTATTGGTGTCGATGCTTCAGCAATTAATTAAAATTGGTAGAGCACTTGCCCGCGAAAGGCAAAGGTCCCAAGTTCGAGTCTCGGTCCGGCACACAGTTTTAATCTGTCAGCAAGTTTCAAATAAAATATAAGTTGAATAACAGTGATACAATAGATTCCTACTTCACGTAATTAGTTATGAACAACAACATAGCTCGCGAGATATTCAGTTCTAAACCCATACTACGTCTTCACTGCAGAAGCCACGGAAATCTCACAAGTGCACAACTCGCCACTAGAAATATATATACAAAGCCAGCATAAAATAACACAGACGACAAAGGACATCAAGGTCTTTTAGGTATTTTGTCGCATCACTCGTCGCTGTCAGGAAACCTTCGAAAGGACCCTTGTAGACACGTGCGGGACATGTTAATACACTCCTGGAAATGGAAAAAAGAACAAATTGACACCGGTGTGTCAGACCCACCATACTTGCTCCGGACACTGCGAGAGGGCTGTACAAGCAATAATCACACGCACGGCACAGCGGACACACCAGGAACCGCGGTGTTGACCGTCGAATGGCGCTAGCTGCGCAGCATTTGTGCACCGCCGCCGTCAGTGTCAGCCAGTTTGCCGTGGCATACGGAGCTCCATCGCAGTCTTTAACACTGGTAGCATGCCGCGACAGCGTGGACGTGAACCGTATGTGCAGTTGACGGACTTTGAGCGAGGGCGTATAGTGGGCATGCGGGAGGCCGGGTGGACGTACCGCCGAATTGCTCAACACGTGGGGCGTGAGGTCTCCACAGTACATCGATGTTGTCGCCAGTGGTCGGCGGAAGGTGCACGTGCCCGTCGACCTGGGACCGGACCGCAGCGACGCACGGATGCACGCCAAGACCGTAGGATCCTACGCAGTGCCGTAGGGGACCGCACCGCCACTTCCCAGCAAATTAGGGACACTGTTGCTCCTGGGGTATCGGTGAGGACCATTCGCAACCGTCTCCATGAAGCTGGGCTACGGTCCCGCACACCGTTAGGCCGTCTTCCGCTCACGCCCCAACATCATGCAGCCCGCCTCCAGTGGTGTCGCTACAGGCGTGAATGGAGGGACGAATGGAGACGTGTCGTGTTCAGCGATGAGAGTCGCTTCTGCCTTGGTGCCAATGATGGCCGTATGCGTGTTTGGCGCCGTGCAGGTGAGCGCCACAATCAGGACTGCATACGACCGAGGCACACAGGGCCAACACCCGGCATCATGGTGTGGGAAGCGATCTCCTCCACTGGCCGTACACCTCTGGTGACCGTCGAGGGGACACTGAATAGTGCACGGTACATCCAAACCGTCATCGAACCCATCGTTCTACCATTCCTAGACCGGCAAGGGAACTTGCTGTTCCAACAGGACAATGCACGTCCACATGTATCCCGTGCCACCCAACGTGCTCTAGAAGGTGTAAGTCAACTACCCTGGCCAGCAAGATCTCCGGATGTGTCCCCCATTGAGCATGTTTGGGACTGGATGAAGCGTCGTCTCACGTGGTCTGTACGTCCAGCACGAACGCTGGTCCAACTGAGGCGCCAGGTGGAAATGGCATGGCCAGCCGTTCCACAGGACTACATCCAGCATCTCTACGATCGTCTCCATGGGAGAATAGCAGCCTGCATTGCTGCGAAAGGTGGATATACACTGTACTAGTGCCGAAATTGTGCATGCTCTGTTGCCTGTGTCTATGTGCCTGTGGTTCTGTCAGTGTGATCATGTGATGTATCTGACCCCAGGAATGTGTCAATAAAGTTTCCCCTTCCTGGACAATGAATTCACGGTGTTCTTATTTCAATTTCCAGGAGTGTATAACAAGAGTTACCGTCTGTCGTTCCGTTACACGATAGTAATGAAGACTTTTACCACTTTTAGAGAGTGTCTGCACATCATCCATGGCCCTTTCGGATGCGGTACAGGGTAGTAAAAGTTGCACTAGGCTGATCGAATCCATGGGGTTCCTTCTGGATGTAAGGCAGTTCCAGGCATTGTGGGGGACAGTACTGTTGCCAGCAGATTTTCCATTCATCGATGGTACTGAATTCATTTTCCGTGGGAGTCCTGGCTGTGACGAGAGTGGGACGTCTTGATCTTAGTCTTTTTCACTCCACAGGAATACGTCGTCCATTACTGGTCGGTATTATTAGCATTCTCCTGGTATTCTCGCAGTAGCGCGCACTTCCGTGTAATATCGGTAGGTGGAAAGTGGCTCAAGATGGATAGCCAGTATGTGGAAGAAGATCGTACTGACCCACTAACAATGCAACAGTAAGCAATGCGACACGTGATTAATTACTTCTACGCGTTACATACCAAAATCACAAAACGTATCACTATTCAGTTACATTACATTTGTCACGGACATCGTAAACACACTAGCACTCGCGAAGCAGGACAACCACCTTCCTCTGTTCTTCTCGCTCCAGACTCTTTGTTGGCGCTTTCTCTATCGACCTATCAAAAAGTTTCTACACAGATCAACACATCTCGCTTCACGTCACATTTTCAGAAATGCGGGTTACGTCGATTTACACTACCATACAAAACTACTACATCACATGGCTCTGTTCATGAGAAAAGAATTTAAAAATCTTAACAACAAAATACATACATGATCAGAACAAAATGAAAGTAACAATTACTTTCATGATCGCTGCGTGAAGTATACAGAATAGCACAGGGTGACAATTATTGAATTATATGAGAAAAAAACGTAAATTAGTTAGAAACTGTGACGAGCACACACTTTATTCAGCATGTGAACGCCACTATAGATATTCGAATTTAGATTATGACATGTTCGATATTGCTGCCATTATTAGCGATGATGTGGCCCAGACGAACAGCTAAATTTGTATGACCCGCTGTCGTATCGGAGCCTCAGTGCTGTCGGTGACCTTATGAATAGCTGTTTACAGCTCAGCAATGGTTTTGGGGTTATTGCTGTACACCTTGTCTTTGATGTAGCCCCACAAAAAGGAGACGCATGTGTTCAGATCCGGAGAATATGGCGGCCAATGGAGTCCTGTGCCAGTAGCCTCTGGGTACCCCAGAGCCAGAATGCAGTCCCCAGAATGCTCCTCCAGGAGGTGAAACACTCTCTTGCTTCGACGGGGTTGAGTTCCACCGTGTATGAGCCACACATTGTCTAAATCAGTGCCACTTTGGATAATGGAGATGAAATCGTCCTCGTTCGGTAGTCACCGTGCCGTTAAAGAAGATCGCACCGATTATTCGGTGACTGGACATTGCACACCACAGTCACCGGTTGAGGGTGAAGAGACTTGTCGATCGCGAAATGCGGATTCCCAGTCCCCCAAATGCGCCAATTTTGCTTACTGACGAACCCATCCAAATGAAAGTCGGCTTCGTCGCTCAACCAAACCAAACCAAACCAAACCATGCATGAGTATACCAATTCCCATCACGCCCCGCGGCAAACGGTGCAGTTTGAACGTCCTAACGCAAACCGTTCAGAAGTTATGACGATTTTAATTAATATAGTTTCATAATTGTCACCCTGTACTTGTGCAAAAAAAAATTACTTTACAAAGTTATCCTGAAATAATGCTTTCAGTGTGCGGTATCAAGAAAATGAAGCAGAAAAGAGGAAAAATGAGAGTGTAGGAAAAAGGATAAAATAATCTATGTTATCTGCAGACAGTCACTATGAATATCACAGGCCATACCTTCATACATTACTAGCTGTGGTTGGCTGTGTCGCTAAGGGGCAGAATCTGCGGTTTGGAGATGCCCATTTGCCCTTTATTTCAAAAGTGCTCACGGTCGACGATAAGGCGAGGCAGCGTGCCGGTTCGATTTTAGGGTGACGACCCTTGTTCCAAGCCCACTGCTCTCCGTCCTGCACTTGTTAGTCACCGATATTGGGTGAACCACACTCTGCCGAGTTGCAACCTCCCCCTTCCTAATAGACCTACTGGACTGCGATGTAAATGACTGTGATCACGTATGCCTAATGAAATTTTACAGTGAGTAAGGTCATCGGTACCTAAGGAAAATAACAACCGCTAATAGGAGAAAAGTATACAACATACCCTCCTCAAGGAAGAATCTATTCTAAACTTAACGCAACTACTTGAGTCTCATTTCAGATAAGTACCCCGCACATACAATTATAGTCTGTGGTGACTTCAATCTAACATCGATGTGCTGGAAAAATTATACGTTTAAAGCCGGCGGCAGACATAAAACGTCATCCGAAGTTGTACTGCATCCTTTCTCAGAAAATTATTTTGAGCAATTAGCTCATGGGCCCACTCGAAGTTTAAATGGTTGCAAAATCATACTTGACTTTTTGCAACAAATAATCCTGGACAAGTAGTGAGTATTGTGACGAATAGAGGGATTAGCGACCACAAGGCAGTTGCTGTTTGGCTGAACACCCTAACACCTACAGCCATCAAAAAGAAACGCAAGGTATATCTATTTAAAAAGGCTGATAAAAACGCTCTTAACGCTTTTTTAAGAGACAGTCTCCACTCCTACCGATCTGATCACATAAGCGTAGAAAAGATGTGAATGATTTCAAAGAGATTGTATCAACAGCAGTTCAGAGATATATACCACATAAATTAATAAGTGATAGTAATGATCCACCTTGCTACACAAAACGGATCAGATCGTTGTTGCAGAAGCAACGAAAAAACAATGCCAAATTTAAAAAAACGCAAAATCCCCAAGGTTTGCATAGTTTTACAGAAGTTCGAAATATGGTGCGTACTTCAATGCGAGATGCTTTTAATAATTTCCACAACGAAATTCTGTCTCGAAATCTGGCAGAAAACTCAAGGAGATTCTACTCCTACATAAATCACACTAGTGGCAAGACGCAATCAATACCTTCACTGCGCGATAACAACAGTGTAGTCACTGATGACAGTGCCACTAAAGCAGAGTTATTAAACACGTTTCTCCGAAACTCCTTCACCAAAGAAGACGAAGTAAATATTCCTGAATTCCAATCAAGAGCAACTGCCAAGATGAGAAACATACTAGATATCCTCGGTGTAACGAAGCAGCTTAAATCACTTAATAAAGGCAAGGCCTCCGGTCCAGATTGTATAGCAGTCAGGCTCCTCTCAGAGTATGATGACAAAATAGCTCCATATTTAGCAATTATATACAACCACTCGCTCACAGAAAAATCCACATCTAACAACTGGAAAATTGCTCGTCACACCAATACCCAAAAAGGGAAGTAGGTGTAATCCGCTGAATTACAGGCCTATATCACTAACGTCGATTTGCACTAGGGTTTTGGAACATATACTGTATTCGAGCATTATGAAGCACCTCGAAGAAAACGATTTATTTAAATATAGCACGGTTTCAGAAAATATCGTTCTTTTGAAACACAACTTGCTCCTTATATTCATGAAGTAATAAGTGCTATCCACAGGGGATGTCAAATTGATTCCATATTTTTAGATCTCCAGAAGGCTTTGACACCGTTCCTCACAAGTGTCTTCTAACCAAACTGCGTGCCTACGGAGTAACGCCTCAGTTGCGCGACTGGATTCTTGACTTCCTGTCAGAAAGGTCACAGTTCGTAGTAATAGACGGAAAGTCATCGAGTAAAACAAAAGTAATATCCGGCTTTCCCCAAGGAAGTGTTATAGGTCCTCTGTTGTTCCTGGTCTATGTTAATGACGTAGGAGACAATCTGAGCAGCCGTCTTAGATTGTTTGCAGATGATGCTGTCATTTACCGTCTTGTAAAGTCATCAGATGATCAAAACGACTTGCAAAATGATTTAGATAAGATATCTGTATGGTGCGAAAAGTGGAAATTGACCCTGAATAAAGAAAAGTGTGAAGTTATTCACATGAGTACTAAAAGAAATCAGCTAAATTTCGATTACGCGATAAGTCACACAAATCGCTGTAAATTCAGCTAAATACTTAGGGATTACAATTACAAATAACCTAAATTGGAACGATCACATAAATAATATTGTGGGTAGAGCAAACCAAAGACTGCGAATCATTGGGAGAACACTTAGAAGGTGCAAGAGATCTACTAAAGAGACTGCTTACATCACGCTTGTCTTCCTTATTCTGGAGTATTGGTGTGCGGTGTAGGTTGCGTATCAGATGGGACTGACGGATGACATCGAAAAAGTACAAAGAAGGGCAGCTCGTTTTGTATTATCGCGAAATAGGGAATACAATGTCACAGGCATGGTACGTGAATTGGAGTGGCAATCATTAAAACAAAGGCGTTTTTCGTTGCGACGTGATCTCATGAAATTTCAATCACCAATTTTCTCCTCCGATTGCGAAAACATTCTGTTGGCACCCACCTACATAGGGAGAAATGATCATTGTGCACAGAAAAATTTAAGTCCACGTTTTTCTCGCGTGCCGTTCGAGATTGGAACGGTAGAGAGACAGCTTGAAGGTGGTTCATTGAACCCTCTGCCAGGCACTTTATTGTGAATAGCAGAGTAATCACGTAGATGTAGATATACTGGTAATAATTCTGAAATGGGTGGAATATAGTGCAATCGCTCACAAACCACACAGGTTGAAAAGGGTACCACGTAATATTTTTAATACAAAAAATATTGATTATACAAAAGATACTGATTAGCAAAAAGGAAAACTAAACGGTCGCCAGCCCACTAGAGAAATGATTTTTCAGAATTTTAAGGAAGGTAATGGCTAAGAAAATTAAGCAAAAATGTCACGCTTTTCTACAATCCAACAGTTTACGAGAAAATAAATGAATCAGAAAGCACTGAGAAAGTCAAGGAATTTAATTTTAATTATTGATAGATTAAATTGAATTTACTTTAAGCAAATGATCAACTGACGTACTTACAACATAAGATCAATAACATACATACCAAGCCAACGGAAGTCATTCACTAAGCTAAATACAGAATGAAACTGCGCGCTCTTAGTTTGTGCTGGTTGTTTAGTTATCAGTTTTGAGAGCGAAATTTTACGTTACATTAAGTGAGTGGAGTTAATACTCAAAACAGCAAACTAGTTAAGCCTCTCTTATGCAATACAACAATGAACAGGTAACGAGACAGCAAAATTTAGACTGAAACTGGTCACTAGCAAACAAAAAGAAACTGGCAGTAAATAGTTAATCCGTTTTCACATTTCTACGACATTCGATGACTGCACGGAAATGGACCTTCTTTAGTAAAAACTTGTGAGGACAGTGACACAACAGGTGCCCTACAAGTTTTAACTATTGCTCGTTATTGTTGAAGTAAATTATTGAAGTTTATGAAAGAAATGCCATTGGGTAACGCCTGTACAATATTAGTTAACAGTGTTAAGAATGTAGTCGACGACAATGCTGCAATATTTACATTGTAATTATAATCAATTACATGCATTCCGAAATAATATATTTTCACATTTATTATGTAGTAAGTATAGTTTCTCTAATAAAGGTTACAGATTCACAGTTATCAGTACTGTACAAGTTATCAACAGATATTAAACGGCAAAAAAAGTTGGATAGTGCAGAAGATATTTTATCTGAATTTTCGGCGTTACTATCTTATATTAATACCGACAGTTTTTCCATACTGTCCTAGACTAGGACCAGGGGAATTATTTAACAAAAAAACGTGTTGACACTTCATATTAAACAGCATCTTTTACAAAACATTACAAACTGTTAATTACATTTAACGATATTCATATAAATATTCATTCATACAAGCTTCATAGTGCAATAAAACTAATATTCATTAAAGACAAGAAATTTACGGAATGTTTTACTCATTAGTGGACTTTGTGTATGGTTTAGTTATATGAATTTTCATGTAGTCCAAAGTAATTGTGTAAGTCATAAAACAAACCGTGACACTACATGCACCAGCCTGTACCTGAACACATCACAGTAACGACTTTGCACTGTTTATGACGTAGACGTCTCAATGACGAGAGATTAAACTGCCAGAGAATTCCTGTAATCTTTTGAGACCTATCTAGTGTCTGCTGTGTAATGACACTGAAAGTTTTACAGGCAAAAAGTTAATTAAATAATTCTTTGTGAATACCCATTGAGTTTTTATTTTGTTTTCTACAACGGACTATAGTTAACGCTTTATAAATTTTTCAACACTATTAGGGAAACAATCACTTTCATTGTATAACACGGATGCCGCAGACGTGCCGGATGAGTACATCAAAGGAAAGTAATAAATGCCGCTGTAGTTACTAAGAGAATGTGTTAATTAATGTTAGAGCAACGTTTTGGTAGGGTTATGTGTGTGTGTGTGTGTGTGTGTGTGTGTGTGTGTGTGTGTGTGTGTGTGTGTGTGTGTGTGGGTGAGAGAGAGAGAGAGAGAGAGAGAGAGAGAGAGAGAGAGAGAGAGCGCGTAAGCGCGCGTTTGCATGTGGGCGCAGTCTTCCCTCCTTCAATAACGTCATTTTTCCAGGTATTTCTGTCGTGTGACACATGACGTATCAAGTAAGAGGGTTACTCATGAAGTTTCATACTGCCTGGTACAAAAGCGGAGCACTCGTGGGACATGGCCGCATGTTCATGTGATCTCGTCCACGTACACACCATCGGCGGGTGTGTAATTTGAATTAAAACCGGAATTCTCATTGAAGTACAACGGCCGCGAAGTGTAATAACGTTGTTCGTGTTTGGTGTTGTTACCACGCCTGGTAGGATATACAGGGTGTTTCAGAAGCGATGAACAATATTTAGGAATGATCAATCGAAACAAAAAAGTCATGTAAACATAGGCACAACACGTACACCTAAGCTATCAGTAGTTCTTGACAATTAATGAATCTTTCTCCCTCCCTTCACTCTCTCTCTCTCTCTCTCTCTCCCTCCCTCCCTCCCTCTCTCTCTCTCTCTCTCTCTCTCTCTCTCTCTCTCTCTCTCTCTCTACCTCTCTCGCCTCACATAAAGATCGACACATATACAAAAAAAAAAAAAAAAACCCGCTCTCACAAGGTGTGACACATTCACGCACAATAACACTCTACCCCCCACCCCCTCCTTTCCCATACACATACTCAGCAAATGACATGTATCAAACCACACCGACAACACAAACAAAAGGCCAAAATTAAACATACAGCAACACTTGGTAACACTACACACTGAAACACACACGTTGATCACAGAAGGAAAAGCGGAAGTCTTAATGGATGTGGGTGCAAAAACGCTGGAAACAGGCCAGCTGGAATATGGGGACCGAATGAACACATTTCCGGGACCACACGTACGGACAAGCAACACTGGAAATCGTAAGCAACACCAAACGATAATTTAACCTCACTAAATAAGCTACAAAAGCTGTTTCTGACGTGAAAAATAAGAGAAAAACATGGAAACACATAACATAGTGACATATTTGTGGCAACTACATCGAAAATTTATTATAAACTTTAAAATAAACCTTTATCACAGACCACTGAATATACTTCATAAACAAAAGAAGTGAAACGCGTATAGAAAAGACAAACTGCCTTTGATTTGGTTGCAAAGTGGGAATACACCTTCATGTATCCTCCACTATTTAGGCTACAAAAGCCTATTATTCAACGTAATCTCTGTTCAATGCGACGGCCCAACGCCACCTCACTGGGAAGGCATGTCTTGTTGCGTTCAATTACCTCCCTGTCAACCACGTACAGTTACCCGCGGATTGCATCCTTCATTAGGCCAAAGAGATAGAAGTCGGAAGGTGCGAGATCTGAACTGTAGGGTGGATGAAGACGAACAGTCCTATCAAGTTCTGTGAGCTCCTCTCGGCTGTACAAACTTGTGCGAAGCCTCGCGATGTCACGAACAAGAAGTGCGTTTGCATTTTTGTGGCGACGAACATGCTGAAGTCGTTTCTTCAGTTTCATGATGGTAGCACAAAATACTTAATAGATGATCGTTGCTCCATGAAGGGGAACATCAAAGATACTCCTTCAGTGTCCACGAAGACTGTCGCATTTACTTTACCACTTAAGGGTGCGGCTTTGAGTTTTGTCAAGGAAAGGTAAAGTTACGACATGCCACAGATTGCCGTTTTGTTTCAGGTTCGAAGTTATGAACCCACGTTTCATCGCCTGTGACGATGTTCGACAAAAACGTGTCAGGACCAACACTGTAATGTGCAGGCAATGTCGCACAGATGGTCCTCGATTGCTCTTTATGGTTTTCTGTTAGGCAACGAGTAACCTTAGAGTACCCAACTGGTGGACGAGTGTGTGAGCGCTACCAACAGAGACGTCCAGTTGTGCAGCGAAGTGTTTGATTGTGATCCTCTGTCACTTCGAGTGAGAGTATCCGCACGTTCCAACATCGTGGGGGTCATAGCTGTGTGCGGCTGGCGGGCAGTCTGGAGGTGGGACAGGCACGCGCGGTGATCACAGACTCCTCGCCCAGTGACAGGTTGCGCTTCTGTTCTCTGGCAGGTCTCCATAGACATTCTTCAGGTGCCCGTGAGAATCTGCAATGACTTCTCTCTGCTTGGAATGCACCCCCGTTACAGACGCCATCTTGAAGGCTATGTATAGCGTGACCACTTAGCGAAACTTCTTGAACGTATAGGGGCTGAAGCGGGAATTTTCTACGCTGTCCTACAACAAATTAAGCATTTTTGAATTCAAACTGATCAAGAAAAAAAGTGAGCATTACTTATTGAACAATCCTCATACATGTTCATCCTTCAATCCAATACGTTTCTTCCAACAACGGGGACAACTTGACGGAGACGTTGATTGTAGAATTCCGCATCTTGGCTGCTTAGGAAACATTCTACCCGGAATAAATTCCTTATGCAAGGAAGGAAGAAGAAACTCTCAGTGCCATGTCGGGTAATTAACTGGGTGGAGGTGCGGCGGAAGAGGGGAAATGTTTGGAATTTGGTAGCCCAAAGAAGCAGCATTGTGCAGCGCTGTCATGGAGCAACAAGTTACCCTACCAGCAGCGTTGAATGGCTTCATCAGGAAAATATGCTCTTGTGACGAGTTGTCCATTCTGAGCGTAATCTGTTAATATCACACCATAACAGTCCCCAAAGAGCACAACATCACTTCGCATGAGATCTTCACTTCTTCGACGATGGTGACGGATGTTCATACTACTCACTTCCGTCTCTGGTCCTCTGGTCATAGTGAGATACCCAGCACTCGTCCATGGGACTTATCCGGATAAAAAAGATGTTAGCGTTGGCATGGCACAGCTGAAACATTTCGTCTACTGCCTCGTTTGGGTGGGCTTTTTGTACGCGTGTGAACTGCCGCGGAACCGCGCAGGCGACGACTTTTGTCACGATAAATACTCTGCGCCAGGCGCTGAAAACCGATCCTTGACTGATTTTTACATTTTCCGCTATCGCCTCGACTGGTGATGTAGCGATGATCGAAATTCAGGACTAATACCTGTCTTGCGTTTCTCGGTAGTTCACAGAGAGATGGTCTGCTAGGAGTCTCTGTGTCATAAGAGCGCACATCTGCCGTATACGTAGACAAGTGAGCCTGGATTGTTGTCCCGCTTCAAATGCACACCCAATGTGCTCTGCCATATCGTTCTGTTTTCTCTAGCTGCGTGCTACGGTACTGTTACACTGTAAGTGTTGGCACCGCCATAGACTGCATTAATAACTCTGACAGCGCTGTGCGCCCTCTGTAAGATACTGTGGCTGGTCGGACTGGCAATTGGAGGTAAAATGGGGATGAGAGTCTGGCGTCATTGGCCGGGAGGCCCTTTGCGGGGCAGGTCCGGCCGCCTTGGTGCCGGTCTTGTTACATTCGATGCCACATTGTGCGACCTGAAGACCGGATGGGGATGAAATGATGATGAGGACAACACGACACCCAGTCCCTGAGCGGAGAATATCTCCGACCCAGACGGGAATCGAACACGGGCCCGCTGACCACCCTGCCATCGGGGCGGACGTCAGTTGGAAGTGAATAGCCACCAGTGATGGAGGTTGGAGGTGAATAGCTAGCAGTGATGGAGTTTGGAGGTGTGATGTGTTAGCCCGGGAGGACGGTCTGGACGTGTGTCCGTCATGGAGATTCAATGTTATATTGTTGACAACTATATAACTTTTGGAACTGGATGTCACGAATGATTATATATTTTTTGAACTGGATGTCACATTACTAAAGTAAAACTTGCTAAATACGTTGTTTGCTTCGCAACAACGTCTTTCCTTTGCTAACCACAAGCCTATTAGTAGTTAGAGCCTACTGTAGTTAGAATCTTTTTATTTAGGTGGCTCTATTGGTGCTTGCTGTGTTGCTGTAGTTCGTGTAATGAAGATTTTCTGTGAGGTTAGTGACTTATGAAATGTATCGGTTATTGTTATGGTTTCTTCTAATTCAGGGCCATTCTTTTGTGTTAATTATTTGCAGTCAGATTGCGTTGCACTAGGATATTGTGGAACATTAATGAATAGAATAAGTCTGAACTGTATTTGTCAGGAAAAATCTGTAGGTCAGAAATGAAATGATAAAGACAAGCTAAGAGAGAGTACTTCAGTTTCACTGAACAGTTTCATTATTAAATTAAGAAGTTCCACCATCCCAGTTATTTCACTTTAAGTAAGTAAAGATACATTACGAAGTTTCAAAGCACAAGAATGTCGATGTGTACCAGTTCTGCAAACATGAAGCTCCAAATTACAGAATATTTACGTGACTTTACTTTCTCGATTTGAAAAGTAGCACCTTACGAGTAAGCCTCCCAAAACAAGTACACAATAAACTCGAGCTTACAAACACTGTAACGGAAAGGGTGAGAAGAATTTCATAGCGTACTGAAAGGTCTAGGGCGAAACGCGAACTCTTTTTAGGGTTCCATACCTGAATCGCTACAAACTGAGCCCTTGTAGGATGCGTCCGTCTCTGTCTGTCCGTCCGACTGTTGAAAGGCCTTTTTCTCAATAGCTGGTTGACGTATCGAGTTGAAATGTACGTCAAATACCAAATTCTATGGTCTCCTGGCGGCGTAACAACACTGAAGGTTCTACGTCAATGCAATAAAAAGATACAACCATTTACGTCACACATTTTGACCCTCGCGGACTCACTCATCAAAACCTATAGGGTGTCCATTGACATAGAATAATGAAATTTGGGAAGAAGCAAGGGTTTACAGTGTAACCAAAGGAAAAAAACCGGAAATTGTTAATCTGTAATTATATCATCCTAAAAAAAATTTTGTCGTGTGGTATCAGATTGTCTTTCCATCCACCCTACAAGTCGCCTTTATCTCAGGAACGGGTGGACGTATCAAGTTGAAATTTATGTCACTTACTAAGGTCTACAGTCCCTTAGCGGTGTACTAAACGTTAGCTTCTAGTTCAACACAGTCAAGAGATACAGCCATTCACGGCACATATTTTGATGTTTGCAAACTGACTCATCAAAACCTACAGGGTACTTTCCGTTGGTCTAGGATCATGAAATTCGGCAAGTAGAAAGGACTCACAATGCAAGAAAATGGAAATATCCGAAATTATTAATATGTAATTATATCATATAATTTTTTTAATTTGTTATTTTGAGAGGTGGTCATTCTCTTTGGCAATGGCAACTTTCACTTATATTTCTTATAATGTAACAATATTTAATGCAATTAATCGTCATGTTCTTCTGTAAACACGAGTTTGATCGTAATAATATCATTTTTTGATCGTAATAATACCATTTCATTTACTTAGCACAGACTTAGTGCCGGTGTCTGCAAACTAACACCAAGTTATAAAAGAATGACCAGAGGAATCGAAATGTTTTTCTTGATTGGATAAGTTAAGAGTGCCCACTATTTCCTATATTTCCTTATCCTATTGAGTCCACAGCAGGAGGGAGATAGAAATGAATGTATGAAAACAATTGCAGGAAGAATGTTTAGGGAGAGAAAAAGGATCGAACGATGTCTAGCGATTGTGGGTGTACGATAGGGAACAACTAGTCGGTAGGCAGCGAATATAGAAGCTCTGAAGCTTCAGTTTTTGTCTGTAGCGAGGTGTAGGAAGATTGGATAGTCTGCAAAACTTACGTTTCAGTCTTTGGGAGGAAAAGCGCGGGATCTTTCTCATTGTGTAGAAGGGAGGTTTGACCGGCAAATTTAAACTGGGGAAATTCTGAGCTGATGATTGGTTGGCAGTCGCCCACACCATGGGCGGTCACGCGGGCAGACCGGTAGCGTGAGCCCGAGTCGCGGACTGCTGCTGAAGACTTGGACGAGAGAGGACGCTTTTCTGAGATGGGTCGAGCCATGCTCGATTTAAGTGTGAGAAATGTGCTACATTTATGATTAATGGTTTTACATTAGGTGAACAGTGCTAGGTGATGTAAAATTGTTGCTTCCTTTGTGATAGTAATTCGCTGTTCGGGGTTTTATAACAATTTCGCGGTGAATGATTTAATCTAATATGTTTGAGCAAGTAAGTTCATTAGGAAAAATGAAATATTTAAGTGCGTGCGGCAATTTATTTAGTTTTACACCTAACAGACCACCTGGGGCTGATCAAGAATTTTATAACTAGTGGATGTACGAGTGCTAGTCTTGAAAGATTTAGTAACGTGGATCCTTTGTTAAGAACACGTGAAAGCGGGTGTCGAAATTTAGCAAGCCAAGTGAAGATAATGGTTCATTATTCATGTTTATTGGAATGCGGAGTCACGTGGGGAGATTTTCTGAATAACTAAAATTGCAAAGCGGGGAAAGAGATTATTAAATGGATAACGTAGCCATAAATTTTGGCTGCAACAAAGTAAGTAGTTCATCTTGAGTGTGTGTATTTTGTATGTGTAATTTTGGAAGGATTTTCATATTTCAGTGTGTGAATTTGTGTTGCGAGTAGGCAGCACTACAATAGTGGCTATTAAAGTGAATGATTTAGTAGGAGCGGAAGTTATATGTAATAGTTTTGGCTTTCAGTAGAATGGTTTTGAGTAGAGATAGTTACTGTATGGTGAATATCAGAACTGCTAACGGCTCGATCTTTACGTTTCTCCTCTGCATAAGTTGGTGCAGTAATTGTGGGTGCATGTTGATTAATGGATACAGTTGTGGAATATCCTTTTCTTCCGATCCAAAAGTGGGCACTTGAGGTAATAAGAGATAGCAGTCCGTAGGAGACCATAGTTTCAGGAAAAAGTCAGATGCGTTAACGATAAATAGAGGTACAAAGTCAAACGCGTTAAATTTTACATTGTTAATAGGAAACTCAGATCCGCGTAAATTACATCGTGGAATCTGATGCAAATTTCATTCTGTGTAAAGGTCAGCTGCCTTAATATTTGTTTAAAGAAGTGAGTTTTTTCTTCTTATAATAATCAAAAATGCTTAATGAATAAACCAATTTGTTCTAAAAAAAATTCGTATTTGAGTCGGAACATTCTTTCTATAAGAATAAACAAACGTTTCATTATTTTGTTTTATTATCAGTAAAAAAAGAAATTTTATTTAATAATTTTACAAAATGTATGAACGCCAATCATTGGGCCAAGCAGAATTGACAAAGCTTTCAAAGTTAGGGCATTTATTGAAAGGTCCTACAAATAAATCCGTTGCGCATAGTTTAAAACGAAGTAGTAGTGGGTATCTTTTGCAATCTGACTGTATGTCTGATCCCCTGTCTGTTAAGACTGCTTTTTCTCACGGATGGGCAGACGTATCAAGTTCAAAAGTCATGTGACATACTGTGATCTATGGTTCTTTCGTGGTGTTTCACTTTCGTTGGAAGCACTCTGAAACTTAATCCATAAAGCCTACAGGGTACCTCCTAGTGATGTCGAATCGTGTAATTTTTCAAGAAGCAAGTTTTCACAGTACAGGTAAAGGTAAAAAAAAAAGAGGAAATTGTTAATTTTTAATTGTATCACACCAAATAATATTTCCTTTATAATTTGTTATCCGATTTCAAACTTGAAATTAAATCACACTCGAAAGTCTTAGACTCTAAGTGAGCAATATCTTACCAGTATCAATGTTGATAACATACAAAGCTCATCGAGATTCTCAATTCCAGAATGGGTGAACTATGTACATAATCAAGTTTGTACAGGGCCATCAGTGCGGGAGTACTACTTGCGGGTGGCCAAATTTGGGTTAGGCACACGTTTTATGCTCGAGGACTCAGGACTTTTATGTCAAGTTAGCTAATGGGCCTTAAAAAACACGCACACTTACTCACACACACACACACACACCCACACCCACACACACACACACACACACACTATATATATATATATATATATATATATATATATATATATATATAGGGTGAGTCACCTAACGTTACAGCTGGATATATTTCGTAAACCACATCAAATACTGACGAACCGATTCCACAGACCGAACGTGAGGAGAGGGGCTAGTGTAATTGTTTAATACAAACCACACAAAAATGAACGGAAGTATGTTTTTTAACACAAATCTACGTTTTTTTAAATGGAACCACGTTAGTTTTGTTAGCATATCTGAACATATAAACAAATACGTAATCAGTGCCGTTTGTTGCATTGTGAAATGTTAATTACATCCGGAGATATTCTAACCTAACGTTGACGCTTGAAACCTCCGACGTTCAGTTGCATGTCGTAACAAACACGGGCCACGGTCGGCAAGCAGCATCTGCAGGGACATGTTTACGATGACGACCGTGTTTACGAGTGTGGTTGTAGTGCACTGTTGTGGTTTGGTCTAGCTGTCGCAGTGTCCGCATGTAGCGCTTGCTGCTCTTGTTATTCTGCAAGATGATACTCATCTATGGCGAGTGTCGACGAAATGCAGCTGAAGCCTGCAGAGTGTATGCAAAACGGTACCCGGACAGAGAGCATCCAACGTGCCGCACATTGCAAAACATCTACCGCCAACTGTACGCAACAGGTATGGTCGTAGCACGCAAACGGGTCCGTAACAGGCCCGTCACAGGAGAAGCGGATGCAGTTGGTGTGTTAGCTGCTGTTGCCATGAACCGACACATGAGTACACGGGACATTGCGAGAGCCGGTGGACTGAGTCAAAGTAGTGGCATGCGCATACTGCATCGTCACCGCTTTCACCCGTTTCATGTGTCGCTACATCAGCAATTACGTGGTGGTGACTTTAATCATCGAGTGCAATTCTGTCAATGGCCATTAACAGAGAGTGCGTTGCAGTTCTACCTGTTTACCCAAGAAGCGCGTTTCACAAACCACGGGCAGTGAATCTACTTAACATGCATTACTGGTCCGTGGACAATCCTCGCTGGCTCAGACAGGTAGAGCGACAGCGACCGTGGACTGTAAATGTATGGTGCGGAGTCATTGGCGACCACCTCATTGGTTCTCACTTCATTGCAGGGGCCCAAACAGCTGCAACATACATCGCGTTTCTACAGAATGATCTGCCAACGTTGTTCGAAAACGTCCCACTGGAAACGCGTCGACGTATGTGGTATCAGCATGATGGTGTACCTGCACATTCCGCAATTAACACTAGGCTGACCCTTGACAGGATGTTCGACGGGCGTTTCATAGGACGTGGAAGATGCATAAATTGGCCAGCCCGTTCTTCTGATCTTACACCTCTGGACTTCTTTCAATGGGGTACGTTAAAGGAGAACGCGTACCGTGATGTGCCTACAACCCCAAAGGATAAGAAACAAGGTATTGTGGCAGCCTGTGGCGACATTACAGCAGATGTACTGCGTCGAGTACGACATTCATTAAGCCAGAGACTGCAATTGTGTGCAGCAAATGATGGCCACCACATTGAATCTCTATTGGCCTGACATGTCGGGACACACTCTATTCCACTCCGTAATTGAAAACGGAAACCACGTGTGTACGTGTACCTTACCACTCATGATAGTGTACATATGCGTCAGTGAAAAAGACCAATGAAAAGGTGTTAGCATGTGGACGTAATGTGCTGTTCCAGTCTCTTCTGTACCTAAAACCGAGAGAGGTGGCGCAGTGGTTAACACACTGGACTCGCATTCGGGAGGCCGACGGTTCAATCCTGTCTCCGGCTATACTGATTTAGGTTTTCCGTGATTTCCCTAAATCGTTTCAGGCAAATGCCGGGATGGTTCCTTTGAAAGGGCACGGCCGATTTCCTTCCCAATCCTTCCTTAACCCGAGCTTGCGCTCCGTCTCTAATGACCTCGTTGTCGACGGGACGTTAAACACTAACCACCACCACTGTACCTAAGATCCATCATCGTTCCCTTTGGATCCCTACGTAATTCGGTGCTCTCCGATCACACGATCGAACAGCGGAGGAGTGGTACTCAAGCGTCAACTTTAGCTTACAATATCTCCGGATGTAATTAACATTTTACAATGCAACAAACGGCACTGATTACGTATTTGTTTATATGTTCAGATGTGCTAACAAAACTAACGGGGTTCCATTTTAAAAAAACGTAGGTTTGTGTTAAAAAACATACTTCCGTGCTTTTTTTATGGTTTGTATTAACCAATTACACTAGCCCCTCTCCTCACGTTCGGTCTGTGGAATCGATCCGTCAGTATTTGATGTGGTTTACGAAATATATCCAGCGGTAACGTTAGGTGACTCACCCTGTATATACACTCCTGGAAATGGAAAAAAGAACACATTGACACCCGTGTGTCAGACCCACCATAATTGCTCCGGACACTGCGAGAGGGCTGTACAAGTAGTGATCACACGCACGGCACAGCGGACACACCAGGGAACGCGGTGTTGGCCGTCGAATGGCGCTAGCTGCGCAGCATTTGTGCACCGCCGCCGTCAGTGTCAGCCAGTTTGCCGTGGCATACGAAGCTCCACCGCAGTCTTTAACACTGGTAGCATGCCGCGACAGCGTGGACGTGAACCGTATGTGCAGTTGACGGATTTTGAGCGAGGGCGTATAGTGGGCATGCGGGAGGCCGGGTGGACGTACCGCCGAATTGCTCAACACGTGGGGCGTGAGGTCTCCACAGTACATCGATGTTGTCGCCAGTGGTCGGCGGAAGGTACACGTGCCCGTCGACCTGGGACCGGACCGCAGCGACGCACGGATGCACGCCAAGACCGTAGGATCCTACGCAGTGCCGTAGGGGACCGCACCGCCACTTCCCAGCAAATTAGGGACACTGTTGCTCCTGGGGTATCGGCGAGTACCATTCGCAACCGTCTCCATGGAGCTGGGCTACGGTCCCGCACACCGTTAGGCCGTCTTCCGCTCACGCCCCAACATCGTGCAGCCCCCCTCCAGTGGTGTCGCGACAGGCGTGAATGGAGGGACGAGTGGAGACGTGTCGTTTCAGCGATGAGAGTCGCTTCTGCCTTGGTGGCAATGATGGTCGTATGCGTGTTTGGCGCCGTGCAGGTGAGCGCCACAATCAGGACTGCATACGACCGAGGCACACAGGCCCAACACCCGGCATCATGGTGTGGGGAGCGATCTCCTCCACTGGCCGTACACCTCTGGTGATCGTCGAGGGGACACTGAATAGTGCACGGTACATCCAAACCGTCATCGAACCCTTCGTTCTACCATTCCTAGACCGGGAAGGAAACTTGCTGTTCCAACAGGACAATGCACGCCCGCATGTATCCCGTGCCACCCAACGTGCTCTAGAAGGTGTAAGTCAACTACACTGGCCGGCAAGATCTCCGGATCTGTCCCCCATTGAGCATGTTTGGGACTGGATGAAGCGTCGTCTCACGCGGTCTGCACGTCCAGCACGAACGCTGGTCCAACTGAGGCGCCAGGTGGACATGGCATGGCAAGCCATTACACAGGTCTACATCCAGCATCTCTACGATCGTCTCCATGGGAGAATAGCAGCCTGCATTGCTGCGAAAGGTGGATATACACTGTACTAGTGCCGAAATTGTGCATGCTCTGTTGCCTGTGTCTATGTGCCTGTGGTTCTGTCAGTGTGATCATGTGATGTATCTGACCCCAGGAATGTGTCAATAAAGTTTCCTCTTCCTGGGACAATGAATTCACGGTGTTCTTATTTCAATTTCCAGGAGTGTATTTTAGCTCTTCTCGTGTGTGTCCATGTCACATATGCACGACCCACTCACGGTGTCGATACACCCACTGTTAAATTGATAGTCTTGTTTAAAATAGACTTGCGTTGCTAAATTTGCTGAAGTCACAATCTATATCTATATTTTTTATTTAAAAAATGCAGAATTGTTTAAATTATCATCCTAGGTATGCCTAATCGTCACCCTGAAAACCCTCGGCCTGTGTTTGCGACATTAATTGTAGCATAGTCGGTCACAGACTCATCTCGAATGCTTTGCATTAAATTGGAATAAAAATCCAAAACTTAGAAAACTCGGTTGGTAAAAACAAAAAGCTTGCTAAATTTTTCTTCACTGTCAAAAAAAATTTTAAGTATATATAAAGTATACATAAACAGGTGAATATCAGGATGGTACACAAGGCAGTGGGTAGCTTACGACAGTGATTGTTCGGTGGAACACTCAAAGCAGTAAGGAAATGGCACATGCACTCGCTATAGTTTCGCCACAGACAATCAGGTGGTAACACATAAAACATGTTTCACATTACAACAAATAGAAATAACGAGATACGCAAGAAACATTGTGAAAGTTGATAGTGATCAGTTAGAATGAAAATTAAAAATTGTGATATGCTATTCAAAAAAGATTGTAACACAAATGGCGGTAGTAATGCAATTAAAAGCGGACAATGTTGCCCAAAACATCCTGCATATAGAATTCAAGACAGCGGGGCACCGTCGTGAGCGAACACGTCGAGCTGTAAGATAACAGCGTTAGTTAGTTAATTAATTACTTAGTTAGTTACATGTTCCATAGATCACTTGAATGATTCTACTGTCGAAATGATGTTAAAGAGTCAGGTTACAGGAAATGTATACGTGATTAGTCTAAACATTAAGGAAGATATTATACTTGAGTCCTACTCGTGCAACTACTTTTAAAAACTGTCAACATTCATTTCTGTTTTCTTCTTTTACAGGTTGCCAGTTCTTAAATATTCTTCCATGAAGTGGAACGATTTATTCAGAAGAAACTATTTTAGGTTACACTTAAAACTTGCTATGTTACCTGTCAGACATCTTGCGTTCTCGTCTTTAACGTATTGTTAGTAAAATTGATAACTTATTAACGATAACATGGAATTTTTTTGATATTTCGAAACAGACGTCATAAAGCTGCTGTGCAAGTATTTTGTAATTAGAAACATTGTTTTACATATATATTATTCATGGTACATAAAGCAAACTGAAGGTCTGTTCCCTTCCAAGAAGAAAGAATAATTTATTGTAAAGGATAAGGTGTTATTCAAACATCAAATAACTATTCACTTTTCCCCTTGTCGTTTACGTATTTCGAACATCTTTTCTTAGGAAGAAGTACTCAGTAGGCTGACCACAGCAGATACAATCGCTGTAGGGTACACCTATGACCTCGTATTTTCCATTCTTTGCGACGTCTTTTCTCTGGACAGCTAGTGGAGCCGGCGGACCTTAGGTAAGAGATAATGTATGAGTGGAGATGATTTAATAGTGAGCTCTACAAGATTTAGATCTTTGAAATTAAAAATGAGGCAATTTACGGAGGAAGGCGACGGCTAGTACCTTTTGCAGCAACAAGTTGTCTCATATAATTTGTAGCTGTCGATGAAAGATACTTCCAGACAAAATTCGATGCTGTGAGAACTGCACCTCAGTTTCATCGTGAATGGCTCTAAGAGATACACAACATGGCATGCTCTGACTAGCTACATAGTACTAGATTCGAAAATAGTGTGAAAGCACTTTTGGAAAATACTCTCAAAAGCAGTGTGGCGAAAAGGCAATCTACTGACTTCATATTTTGTAGCTAGTATTTTTATGGGTCAGCCAGACATTATAGAGAGAGAGAGAGAGAGAGAGAGAGAGAGAGAGAGAGAGAGAGAGATGATTGTTTTTTGGGAAACAATATAAACGAATTGCAGAATATCGTTTTACAATCTCTTGAACATATTTTGTGATCGTTTTTACTTAAATCATATCAAGATACTGTTTATTAGAAAAAAACCTCTCTGCTAATGTAAAATTTAAGGTAATAAAATTTCATGTGAAAGTGGTGAAGTACAAAATTGATGGCTGGCATTGCGGTTGTAGTACTTGATTAATTTGACAAAGTTAGTTACTCAAGACAAAAGTAAATCCAACCAAATAATGATAAGAAACTTCATTTTTATTTGAAAAGTTTGTAAATTTGATTGCTAAAAAATATACTAAATGTCTAGTGAGCGTAATTCTAGTGCTAAAAATTAAAGTTGTTTTCTCACAAAGATAATCTCATTACCAGTTTCACATACAATTAGAAGAACTGTTTTCACCGGTTTCTGTGGGCTGTATTATTTATTCCCCAAAGTAAAATTATCAATGTGAGTTTGTACTCTTCCCGGCCCAGTTGTAAATGCTGGCGTAGTTATCAAAACGATAGTCAAGACTGAAGTGAAGTGGTAAATACTGTTTCTAAAGGAACGACCTCCCTAAAATTCCACTATGCTCTAAAATACTAGTTATGATAGCCTTAACAATAGTGATACAGATTTACACACAGTTAACGTTTATTACAAAAAATTCAGTTTCAGTAAAATCAGTTCTTGAAGAATGAGCCTTATTAGTCCTTACAAGGATATAGCTTAACGGGTTGGAGGGGAGGGGGGGGGGTTGTTTGGGGAAGGAGACCAGACAGCGAGGTCATCGGTCTCATCGGGTTAGGGAAGGACGGGGAAGGAAGTCGGCCGTGCCCTTTGAAAGGAACCATCCCGGAATTTGTCTGGAGCGATTTAGGGAAGTCACGGAAAACCTAAATCCGGATGGCCGGACGCGGGACTGAACCGTCGTCCTCCCGAATGCGAGTCCAGTGTCTAACCACTGCGCCACCTCGCCCGGTAGCTTAACGCTACAGCACTATCTTAGGGTGATAGCAAGATGACACCCAGTCACTTGTAAAGCTGGCGATAGGATTTCACGATGTTTAGAGAAGGCAGAATGAAGCATCATTACATGTGACAACTGGTGAGACAGGACTGTATCAAACTGGGCGAGTCCAGTGGTACGGACTGCAGTCAGCACTGGGCACAAAGATTTACAGTGCTAGTATTTGTTACACGCGAGGATTTGAGCAAAACAACTGCGGTCATGACATTAAAACTGAACTGGAAGAATCCAAATAGAAAATGGAGAAACAAGTCACAGAAAAAAATCTCGATTAGAAATCATTCGATGAAGAAATGATGCTAATGTTGCGAACTATAAGTAACAGTTTTACCAAAAGCATAATGATCTCACAGAGCCATCTCGTTGGCCGAATGGAAACTAACAAACGAGAAGTAAAAAGTGATCTTTCAAGCGGCATGGAAAGTAAAATAAAAGAACAGAAACCAGATCTTTCTCGGAAGATACAAAATAATATTACTGCCTTGTAAGGTAACTTAAGTAATTCGAATAGAGAAATGAGTGAAGCAGGACAAAAAAATAAACAGAACTCAGTGCAACTTTGAATTGTGTTAAGAAAGAAGTAACTCACGTTCAAAATGTGGTCAGCAATAGTATAAATAGTTTTGAATCTGAAGTACAAAGAATCAAAGATAATAATGCACCTGTGTTAGAAACGAAAGCACAAGAATCAGTTTCCAAAATGAGAATTCCGATTGATGAACTAAGCAGTGTTGAAATCTCAGTACTGGGATACACTGCTTTTAGTGCCGCAAAGTAATATAAATTGTGATAACGCTTTTCTAAATTAACTGGATAACCGACTGCTCCAGACGAAACGACACAACGTAGTAAAAAAAAAAAAAAAATATGTAAACGCAAACTGTGACTCTTCAGATGTGAACTAATGACTGTTCAAACAAATGATTCTAGTTTATTTAGTGAGGCACCTTGTCTCTCTCCCTTTCTACTGTCATAGCCTCCGATTTATACACATGCTTTGATAGGGCGTGCAGTATTTTTAAGTCAGCATATTTTATGTTAATATATCACTTAAACTCTTCTGTTCTTATTTAAAGTGAATTACTGCATCTGTCTTATCCTGACGTACATTTATCTGTTTCAGCATTAATTAGAGACGAGACGACGTCAAAGTCTTCATAAGGTGATACAACCGATCGCTCACCATTGTAACAGCCTATACGCCAATTTGCATGATGAGTCATAGAACCTGCCTTCAGTACCTTTTAATTATCTACGAAGTCCGATTACAATTTGTTATACGCATTTTTATGCATTCCAGGACTGGTGTTTCAAATCTTTATTGCCGGTACATGGTGTAGCATCTCCCTATTAATGATTAACCACGAAAACCAGCTATGCCGATTTTAAAATGAAACTTTTTTATTTCGTTTTCTTTCCTCACAATATTGCTGCTCTCATCAGTTCCATCAGAAACATTTGAATGATTAACACTGAACTGGAGCAGAAATATTACAATTTAATGCATAGATTTGTATGACAATACGACTTTTGAGTCTCATACTAAAGCAGGACCTTTGTGATGACCTGTACAAAATTAGTCGAAGTGTTCGCACAAGTGTGGTACACAAGGGCGAATTTTTAAATAAAGAAGAAAACTTTGACGCTCAGCAGAAGCCAGAGATTTTTCTCCCCATGGAATTCATGAAGGATACAGAGGTAGATTTACCAACAGAAATGAGTGACTGGGAAAAATCAATGCTGTAATTGATGCCTTGACCACAGCTCCAAAACAGTGGAGATAAATGTAGATACACGGAAGATGACGTTTTCTGAATTTAAAGAGAAATGCATACAAGAATTTTGTTGACAACGGAAACAATTTAGTTTGTGGCACAAGACTGCCGTCACACAGTTGTCAGTTTTTCACGGAAAATAATACTTTTATAAAATATAGTTATTAAAGGGAAGAATATCAGAACCTGAAATTGTATGGGAATTGAGGAAAAAGTTGCCTAGCAGTTGTAAGGGGTACGTTAGCAGTAACCACAAAACCTTTGAAGATGTTTTAGGAAAAGTTCAGGAGGAGGGTAGCTGTAGAGGAAAACATGATCAAAGATTATTTCGAAATGTGAATATGAAAAAGATGTGAGAGAAACGAAAGTCAGATAAATGTCACGGAAGAACATTATAGAGGTAATTACTCAGGTGATGGATATGGTAATTATGGCAGCTGTGGGGAAATGATTCAGAAAACTGAGTGCAGCACAGGTCATGCAATTGTCGAGCATGCAAAAGAATAAATTGTCCGATCAAAGTAAAAGAGTCACATGAATATGAAGTGAAGCAAGAGTGCCAAGAATGAATAGCTCTTCTTATAGATATGATTGGCAAAAGATAACTGGATGCCGCGTAGAGTGGCCGCGTGTTTAGAGGCGCCATGTCACTGGCTGTCCCACCGGAAGTTCGAGTCCTCCCTCAGGCATGGGTGTGTGTGTTGTTCTTAGCATAAGTTGGTTTAAGTAGTGTGTAAGTCTAGGCACCGATGACAACAGCATTTCGTTCCTTAGGAATTCACACACATTTGAACATTTGACAACTGGATACAAGGGTGAGCAAGAACGGAAAAATATTGTAGTGAGTATAATTTCAGTCACACAGAAAGATAAGACAGGGAAAGGAAATCTGTTGTGACCTGAAGGGAATGGCTTTATAAGAAGAGAAATTAAGGAGAATTGCGAGAACAGGTTGAAGCTGTCAAGGCAGGAGCATAATGTAGAGTCTAGTGGAGGTTGGGTACGTCAGGCGGACAGGTCTGGAAATGCTGACATTTGTATTAAGGAACTTCGATGGATGGGAGAAAGAAGGTAAGAAATGATGGAGGTATTCATCTGATGATCCTTCTATGAAATCCAAGTGAAATAAAATATGAGGAATAAAAAGCCCACACCACAGAAGTACATCTGCTAACGACGAAATTATTCCATTTTAAAGCAATAAAAATAAGTTTGGTCCATATAAAGATGCAACTTTTGAAAATAATAACGATAATCCTGAAATGATTCTGACTGAAAGCCATGCTGCTCACGTTGTTTATGGAGTTCAAGCAGATGAGATATGCGACAATCTCGTATCCATTGCCAATGAAACGGTTATGCACAAAAATTCAGAACAACGAATTAAAGAATATCACAAAGGACCTCAGTTTGAGAACAGAGAAATTACCAAATCAACGGCCAATGAAGATGCGCTAATTCAGCAAAGATGAGAAGAAATTAAAGAGGTAAAAGGCAGGAAAAAAAGCCACAGGATAAAGACGACATTTTTAAATTCATCAGCTACACTATGTGATCAGAAGTATCTGGACACCCCCAATAACGTACGTTTTTCGTATTAGGTGCATTGTGTTACGCTACTTGCAAAAATTCAGGAAAACTTAAAGGACACAGTAGATACGATTTCAACACAAATAGACACTCTAAAACTTGGTTCGGAAAAACACACAGAGGAAATAATTTCACTGTCGGATAAAGTAGTCGAACTTTCAGATCAGTTCACTAACTTATCTACAAAGGTACATGATGATCTGAATGACACAAGACCTGTAGCCTTCACTGACACTGAAGAATATGAACAAATTAGAAAATTCAAACAAAATCAAATCAATACACTGTTCAAAAGAGAAATCCGGGAAGTACAAGATCAGTTGGCTCAAGTAATACAAGAATTATATTTCAGAGGACACTCGCGCTCCAGTACGGGAAGAGGGACATAGAAATAAGGAACAACCACAAAATAATAACACAGGACACTTCGGAAATTATGAAAGAAATTGGCAAGGTGCACCGAATTTTGAGATGGAACCACCGACACGACGTAACAATGACCGATATGCTACTCGCCGACACGATGATTTTGACTATAAGCTGTTCATTACTACACGTAAATTCAAAACATTTAAGAATTCTAGCAACGACATTCATACACAAGCGTGGCTCCATCAATTCTCTCATTGTTTTCCTCCCAGCTGGTCATTAGAGCACACATTAGAATTTATGTGTGGCTATTTAGAGAATGAACCAGCTGTAAGAATGCGATCGGTCATTCACGATTGTCACAGTAAAGGAGAATTTTATCCTGCCGTCCTCTCAGCATATTGGTCTCAAGCTACACAAGACCGAGTAAAACATAGCATCATAATGATGAAACATTTCGAACAATCTGAATTTTCCAGTCTTGTGAAATATTTTGAAGACATGTTGCACAAGAATCAGTACCTGTCAAACCCATACAGCCCCTCAGAACTCATCCGCATTTGCCTATTCAAATTACCTGAACATTTACGACATATTATTTTGGCAGGACGTTGCAAAGACGACATTGAAGCTTTTCAGGGACTCTTACAAGAATTAGAAATTGACACTGACAGACTTAGAGAAAGCTTTTGACAGTGTTGACTGGAATACTCTCTTTCAAATTCTAAAGGTGGCAGGGGTAAAATACAGGAAGCGAAAGGTTATTTACAATTTGTACAGAAACCAGATGGCAGTTATAAAAGTCGAGGGGCATGAAAGGGAAGCAGTTGTTGGGAAGGGAGTGAGACAGGGTTGTAGCCTCTCCTCGATGTTATTCAATCTGTATATTGAGCAAGCAGTAAAGGAAACAAAAGAAAAATTCGGAATAGATATTAAAATCAAGGGAGAAGAAATAAAAACTTTGAGGTTCGCCGATGACATTGTAATTTTGTCAGAGACAGCAAAGGACTTGGAAGAGCAGTTAAATGGAATGGACAGTGTCTTGAAAGGAGGATATAAGATGAACATCAACAAAAGCAAAACAACGATAATGGAATGTAGTCGAATTAAGTCAGGTGATGCTGAGGGAATTAGATTAGGAAATGAGACACTTAAAGTAGTAAAGGAGTTTTGCTATTTGGGGAGCAAAATAACTGATGATGGTCGAAGTAGAGAGGATATAAAATGTAGACTGGCAATGGCAAGGAAAGCGTTTCTGAAGAAGAGAAATTTGTTAACATCGAGTATAGATTTAAGTGTCAGGAAGTCGTTTCTGAGAGTATTTGTATGGAGTGTAGCCATGTACGGAAGTGAAACATGGACAATAAATAGTTTGGACAAGAAGAGAATAGAAGCTTTCGAAATGTGGTGCTACAGAAGAATGTTGAAGATTGGGTGGGTAGATCACATAACTTATGAGGAGGTATTGAATAGGACTGGGGAGAAGAGAAGTTTGTGGCACAACTTGACTAGAAGAAGGGATCGGCTGGTAGGACATGTCCTGAGGCATCAAGGGATCACAAATTTAGCATTGGAGGGCAGCGTGGAGGGTAAAAAGTGTAGAGGGAGACCAAGAGATGAATACACTAAGCAGATTCAGAAGGATGTAGGTTGCAGTAGGTACTGGGAGATGAAGGAGCTTGCACAGGATATTAATATATGGAGAGCTGCATCAAACCAGTCGCAGGACTGAAGACCACAAGAAGAGAATCGCGGAACGCGAAAACAGGAACACAACAATTACAAGTCACATCCGTCACAATTCCGCGATGAAAGAAATAACTGGACACGACAAAGCTAATCTCACAACACAAATCGTGACCAAAACAGACACCACCCGTATGACAAACGTCGACACAGTGGTAAGAGTTACAGAGAAAGATAGCATTTCCGTAGTAATGAATATAACAGAGAAAATCATAGGAACAGACAATACGGCAACCAGAACTATTATTATCACGGGAGACAGAATAACTTCAGACGCAACGGTACACCGTGTAGTGATAATTCAGGGAGAAATTCTCCACCACGTGACCGACAAGAAAGAAACTATGGAATCTACCGACATGTCGACAGACGATATAATCGTAACGACAGACCTGAATTGCATCAGAACTGGCGGGATTTAAACAGGGCAGAACCCTCTCGGCAAGGTGAATTTGTAGAAGTTAGGTCCGCTAATCCTAACAACGACGCGCGCCAACAAAGAGACAGACAATGACTCGCACCGCAGGTAACTGCGTGCGCCGGCTGGCTCAGAGAAAAATAACGTAGACGCTAACCTTGAGAAAAGTTCCAGTATTCTTTACCGACGTATACCGCATGATAATTGCTTTCAAGTTGAAGCTCTGAGTACTATGAGGAGTAAAGGATTGCACCACATTTCACATGTAAAACCGTTTATTGAGAGATAATCTGCCTTTTAACTTAGTCTTTGCTATAAAATTTTTCACTTTACATTACTAGTATGCTTTGTCCCACTTAGAATCTGTTAACATGCAACAATGATTGAAGTTAAATATCCAGTCAAGAAACAAGAGGACTTATGTAAACAGAAATTACGAATGCATTGTTATAGTGAACAGACGACACAGTGTTATTGTGTGTACATTCTTGCTTGTTAGTTGCACGATTACGTAACGACTATAAAGCTCACATACTTAGAACATTTACCAGTACTGCTAATGAGATTTTAATGCAACATTTTGGTTTACTTGAAAATACATCCTGGATTTAAAATACTTTCTGTGAGATACCAGATGACACAGTGGTTAGTTTATGTGACAGCTACACGATTTTATCACGAAGCTACTAATGAGTGACAATTTACAATGTTGCTTTTGCGGTGTTTCTGTTTTAGTGGTAACTTTTGTGGTATAGCTACAATGAGACAGCCTTTTCCGTGCCACAACAATACGTTACAGTACAGTACTTACTTCATCACGTCAATAAGCGTAGTAACTACGATATCTATACGCAAAGCATTTCACTTTTGTTTATCATGACGTAAGTACATTGACTTCTGCAGAACTTAGCTTTCGAAGGACGATAACTACGACACTTCCACAAAGATTGTCTGACAACAAGACCCACAGTGTGGTGCTACAGTACTCGTATTTGTTTGATTAATTTTGTACTTAAAACATTTATTTTTAAGGATATTTGAAATTCAATGATACAAAGATTTTCCATGATACATTTCATTCCGTTGCTGTAATCTGTAACACCTGAGGGTATAATTACATTAATCCTCAAGGGGGTACACGCTTACTTTGTGTACCATGTGTTTGGCAAGCACAAAGAGCCCTAGCTAATATAGAATTGGCTTATACAACTTTACACATTGGTACCATATTTCTCTAACACATAAATTACACAGCTATCTGATTATTTAACTGGAAGAGACAAACATTTATTTTACTACATCAGTGACAGATGTTTACGTAATTCCAGAGTTGAATAACTTCACACCTATGAAACTGTATTTCGTCTGTACTTTGTGAACTGTTCATATTTTTTTGGAACCATTGTGATACTACGAGAGCTTTGAATGATGTTTTTGGTATAGGATCATGATTTTTAAAGTACGTTTGAGGTAGATGACACTTTTGACATAAGCAGCGAATTTTCTTAGGTTTTGAAATTATTGGAGGAAGCTACGACGATTTTGAGATTTGGCTAAGGTTTTATGATGTTATGATGACGATGTGTATTGCGCTGTTGCGGTATGTTTATGATCAATAAGCTGATGCTATATGAGGAATTTGATTATGCTACTTATTTATTATGATGAAATGTTGAAGAAGTGTTTACGAATATGTATATGTGTAATAAAGCAAGGAATAATGAGTAGTGGTTAGGGACTCTGGTTTGTGAAAAAGGATGTTGGAAACCGAGAATCGTACTTTAAGAGTTATGAAATGTGTGTAAATGCGTGAATGTATCAATATGCTGGCGAAAATCTTTTGGACACTGTTATATTTACAGGATTTTGTTTCTACAGATTTGCAACACAAATTCTCGACCTGTGAAATTTTCATGAGACTGTCACTGTAGTGAAAACTGGTGTCGTAAATATTTCGGTAAGAAAGTTAAGTGACCACCTTCACGTAATGCGTCGTGGCCACCCAGCTGCGCGACAGTCGCCTGGCAAAAAAGCCATTAGTGTGTGCCTTTCAGAGGCACAGGTTGAGAAAAAAAAGGGGGGCCATTATCCTCGCTATTGACATTTCTTTGTAGAAATCATCGCTAATACGACACGCCCAAACTTGAAAACATATGATTACACTGTGGAGCTCTTAATTTTTGATATTTACTAAAATGCCTAATGAAACGATGAGAAACATTTCACGGCTGTTGTCCTGCTAGTGTTATAGTGTGGTCGTGTTTTTCATGGAGGCACCTTTTGCTGTTTTGCGTGGCACTATCGCAGCATAGGCGTACATTGATGTTTTAAGCACTCTCTTGCTTGCCACTGTTGAAGAGCAATTCGGGGATAGCGATTGCATCTCTCAACACTATCGAGCACCTGTTCATAATGCACGCCCTGTGTCGGAGTGGTTACAGAACAATAACATTCCTGTAGTGGACTGGCCTGCACAGAGTCCTGAGCTGAATCACGCAGAACACCTTGTTTTGGAACGCCAACTTCGTGCCAGGCCTCACCGACCGACATCGACGCCTCTCCTCAGTGCAACACTTCATGAAGAATGGGCTGCCATTCCCCAAGAAACCTTCCAACACCTGATTGAACGTATGCTTGCGAGACTGGAAGCTGTCATCAAAGCTAAGGGTGGGACAACACCATATTGAATTTCACCATTACCGGTGGAGGGCGTCACGAACTTTCCGGATATTTTTGATCACATAGTGTATCTTGTAGAAAAGAATTTTTTTGGAAGATAAATAAGTGAAACAGACAGATTATCTGATAATAGTATCATAACAACCATAGATCATGATGAAACTACGTAACAGTTTTTGAAGACATAATGAATTCTCTGAGTTAAGAGAGTACAGAGCTACAGAGCAAATTTTAATGGACAGAAAGACTAAGAGTCTAGTTGAATAGTTTTTCTACCACATAAGGAGCTTATTTTAGTTGAAAACAAAGACGGAATGAAACAGCAAGGAAAATATGCAATTCTTAGACAATATAAAAGCTTGAAGAGAGAAATTTTTAAGTCAGTGACGTAGTGTTGGTTAAGAAACATGAGAAATCTAGCGAAATTAACCGTGAGAATAGTAAACTGAAATTTGCGTACAATGGATCTTTCAGACTTGTATAACTGCTACACATAAATGTGTCTTACTTAAAATGTCCTAAAACAAGAGCTTAGATGTAAGAAACATATGTGATTTAAAAACATATGAAACTAGAATAGATAATATTGGTAACTAGCAAGAAATGCAGAAATTTCACATCAACTACTACCATGGTTAATACTTTATAAATAAATCAATATACATGTTTAATGTGATTCTGAGAAATTCATGTATCGTGTACTAATATTGGATATGTATGTCTCAGGAAGCAGTTGTTGCTAATGTTAAACGTGATAAAAATGCCTGAGACTAACGCTTTCAGATAATGGAAGCTGTATGAAAAAATTAAGGACAGACGAAGTACAGTTTTTTATGGATGTTTGTACAAAATGATGAAAAGTGAGAACAGATGTCCGCAGTTCGTGGTCGTGCGGTAGCGTTCTCGCTTCCCACGCCCAGGTTCCCGGGTTCGATTCCCGGCGGGGTCAGGGATTTTCTCTGCCTGGTGATGACTGGGTGTTGTGTGCTGTCCTTAGGTTAGTTAGGTTTAAGTAGTTCTACGTTCTAGGGGACTGATGACCATAGAAGTTTAGTCCCATAGTGCTCAGAGTCATTTGAACCATTTTTTTGAGAACAGGTGTTTTGAAGTAGGATATACGTTTTGTTCAATTTTTTATGAAGTAGTAATTAAGAATAAGTGTAAAATGTTGTTTCTGTGAAAGACATCTACTTCAAGTGAGAAAAAATTCTAGTTTTTTTTATAATGACATTGTAGTTAACGAGAAAAATACTTATGCATGTGAATTAATAATGTGAAAGATAAATAATTTTTTGATAAGTAAGCTATACACAAAATGTGATGCTGTTATGATGAAAACAAATACACTACTTGATCTTTGCTTAAGCATTCTTAACAAAAGCAATTTTCAAACGAATTTCACGTAAAATTAATTAAAATTGGTGAAATAATGATGAATAATTACATATTAATATGCAGTGTTTTTAAATGTTTGTATTACAAATGTTACAATTCAGACATAAGACAGCTACATTTCATATGAGTCTACATTTCCTTGATCCTATCCTTAGAGGATATCTTAAAAAATGTGGGACATATATAAATGAACAGCATTACATTTACTTTTATTTACTGCATTGTTAGTAAGATTGATAACTTTTTAATGATAACGTCGATGCTTTTGGCATTGTGAAAGAGATGTCGTAAGGTTACCGCATAAGTATTTCGTAATCAGTAGTTGGGTGAACGTTACTAAAACCGACAAACTGCAGGGATGGATTCCTGAATGGAAATAGAGGAAAAGAGGTCCAATGAATATGTGTCCAGAAATGCATCGTTGCCACGGTAGACGGTGCTGATGAATGAAAGTTCCTCTGAGCATGTGGCATATGTTCCTTGTGTGTTGCGGGCTGTAAGATTGAATCGTCTGGTATTCATGTCGTGAAAAAGCCGAGATGTTCTTTTTGTGCGGCCAAGCAGATGGAAACGGTCGAGAGGCAGCACGGCTATACCAAGACAAGTTCCCTCACAGACGTTAATCACGTCCCACAATATTTCAAGCCCTTTTTGTGTGATCATGTGTCCATTTAGGTGAAGCAAACGAACGTGCACGGAGGCGGCGGCCTGCGCGTACACCAGGTCTGGAGGACTGTGTTCTTCAGGATATTGGGAAGAACGCTAGTAAAAGCTCCAGGCTAGTGGCCAGTCAGCATCGCGCAAGCCAAAGTACAATTATGTGACGACACAAACGCCCAAAAAGGGCTTGTAATGTTCTGTGATGTGGTTGGTGTCTGTCAGGGTACTTGTTTTGGTATAGCCGTGCTGCCTCTCAACCTCCATCAACTTGGCCGTACACAAACACCATCTCTGCTTGTTTCGACATCAATACCGGACCATTCCTCTGCTTAAGTACGCTGCGTCAATCACACAGCCTGCAACACACAAGGGACACACGATACGTGGTCAGCGGCATTTTCGGTGGCAACGATGCACTCCTGGACTCATGTTCATGGCATATATATATGTACAGGGTGAGTCACCTAACGTTACCGCTTTATATATTTCGTAAACCACATCAAATACTGACGAAGCGATTCCACAGACCGAACGTGAGGAGAGGGGCTAGTGTAATTGTTTAATACAAATCATACAAAAATGCACGGAAGTATGTTTTTTATCATAAAACTATGTTTGTTTTAAATGGAACCACGTTAGTTTTGTTAGCATATCTGAACATATAAACAAATACGTAATCACTGCCGTTTGTTGCATTGTAAAACGTTAATTACATCGGGAGACATTGTAACCTAAAGTTGACGCTTCAAACCTCCGACGTTCAGTAGCGTGTTGTAACAAACACGGGCCACGGCCGGCGAGCAGCATCTGCAGGGATATGTTTACGATGACGACCGTGTTTACGAGTGTGGTTGTAGTGCACTGTCGTGGTTTGGTCTAGCTGTCGCAGTGTCCGCGTGTAGCGCTTGCTGCTATTGTTATTCTGCATTCGTCTCCGCACGCAGACCAACTGTAGTACACCGTGTTACCAGACGTCTGTGATAGTGTAGTGTTGTAGGAACTGTGACCACGGTGTATTCGAACTCTGAAAAGGCGGAGATGATACTCATCTATGGCGAGTGTCGACGAAATGCAGCTGAAGCCTGCAGGGTGTATGCAGAACGGTACCCGGACAGAGAGCATCCAACGTGCCGCACATTGCAAAACATCTACCGCCAACTGTATGCAACAGGTATGGTCGTAGCACGCAAACGGGTCCGTAACAGGCCCGTCACAGGAGAAGCGGGTGCGGTTGGTGTGTTAGCTGCTGTTGCCATGAACCCACACGTGAGTACACGGGACATTGCGAGAGCCGGTGGACTCAGTCAAAGTAGTGTCATGCGCATACTGCATCGTCACCGCTTTCACCCTTTTCATGTGTCGCTACATCAGTAATTACATGGTGACGACTTTAATCATCGAGTGCAATTCTGTCAATGGCCATTAACAGAGAGTGCGTTGCAGTTCTACCTGTTTACCCACGAAGCGCGTTTCATAAACCACGGGGCAGTGAATCTACTTAACATGCATTACTGGTCCGTGGACTATCCTCGCTGGCTCAGACAGGTAGAGCGACAGCGACCGTGGACTGTAAATGTATGGTGCGGAGTCATTGGCGACCACCTCATTGGTCCTCACTTCATTGCAAGGGCCCAAACAGCTGCAACATACATCGCGTTTCTACAGAATGATCTGCCAACGTTGCTCGAAAACGTCCTACTGGAAACGCGCCGACGTATGTGGTATTAGTATGATGGTGCACCTGCACATTTCACAATTAACACTAGTCTGACCCTTGACAGGATGTTCGGCGGGCGTTTCATAGGACGTGGAGGACGCATAAATTGGCCAGCCCGTTCTCCTGATCTTACACCTCTGGACAAATGCTGTGGTCATCAGTCCCCTAGAACTGAGAACTACTTAAACCTAACTAACCTAAGGACATCACACACATCCATGTCCGAGGAAGGATTCGAACCTGCGACCGTAGCAGTCGCACGGTTCCGGACTGCGCGCCTAGAACCGCGAGACCACCGCGGCCGGCGGCAATGTACATGTGCGTCAGTGAAAAATAAAAATAAAAAGGTGTTAGCATGTGGACGTAATGTGCTGTTCCAGTCTCTTCTGTACCTAAGGTCCATCACCGTTCCCGTTGGATCCCTACGTAATTCGGTGCTCTCCGATACACACGATCGAACAGCGGAGGAGTGGTACTCAAGCGTCAACTTTAGGTTACAATATCTCCGGATGTAATTAACATTTTACAATGCAACAAACGGCACTGATTATGTATTTGTTTATATGTTTAGATGTGCTACCAAAACTAACGAGGTTCCATTTAAAAAAACGTAGGTTTGTGTTAAAAAAACATACTTCCGTGCATTTTTTTATGGTTTGTATTAACCAATTACACTAGCCCCTCTCTTCACGTTCGGGTTGTGGAATCGATTCGTCAGTATTTGATGTGGTTTACGAAATATATCCAGCGGTAATGTTAGGTGTCTCACCCTATATATATATATATATATATATATATATATATATATATATATATATATATATATATATATATATATATATGCCCAATGTGAATGTCTATTTTCTTCCAGAAAAAAGCACGATTTATTGACTTATTGTAAACAATGTTATTGAAACTATGGAGAAGCACGCATTGAGCTGATCGCAGCAGATACAAAGTATTTCACAATGTTTTGATGATTTTAAATTTGTGTGTTAAACATAGCTCAACATTTTATAAAAGGTAAAATATTTATTTAACTTTACTTATGAAGTTCTACGTCGCCCGGGATGGTTCCTTTCAAAGGGCATGGCGACTTCCTTCTCCATCCTTCCCTAATCCGATGAGACCGATGAGCTCACTTCCTGGTGTCCTTCCCAAAACAACGCAACCCAACTACGTCGCTGATACACAATTCGTGAGGTCTTTCACCCAGGTTTTGAACACATCTCTCCTAACTACTGGAAGAGTTCTAAAAATTTCATTGTGAATTCGATCTTTAACTGTTGCAAGCTTCTCGACCGGCTGGACTACACTCTTGCCTTAAAATAACGCCATAGGTAAAAGTCTAGCGAGCGAGGCGCCATTCAACACAAGGGTATTTGGAAATTATGCGGTTATCAAATGTTTCACGGAGAATTTGCAAAGTCTTGTTGGATGTGTGGCATGTCGCATCCTGTTGGTGGAACCAAGTTTTCGTAAAGAACGAGGAGGGCTGGTTGGATGGCAGTAAACTGCTACACTCGATGCACCGGGAGTTGCACCGTTGTTTCTTACCCAACTGAATATTGTTACACGAGCAGCAATTGGGCATCGCGGCTAAATCTTAAAATGCTTAGAAACGCATGTGTAAGCGCATGACAGATTCGCCATAGAGAAAACTGCACTTCCCCACGGATGCACGATGTTGCTTCGACCAGTGTGACATGGTTACTGGTCTGTCTGCTCTTCCTTGTTTTACGCACGTCGAAACATTGTGAAACACCGTGTACATCGCTATAGGATAGGCCTCTGACCTGGTCCTTACCACTCTTCGGAACGCCTTTTCTCTGGGCGAGGACAGTGGACAGAATAGCCAACAGGTAATGTTTGAGAAGAGTAATAGTCCGCTTTACAAGATTTCTGTCATTGTGTTTAAAAATGAGGTAATTTATGGAGGTAGGCGACGACCAGCACTTTCTGCAGTAGCAGGTTGTCTCATACAAATTATGTCTGTGGATGCAAGACATTTCCAGACAGCACTCGGTGCTGCACCAATTGCACCTCGTTACATCAATAACTGGTCCAAGAGGTAGGCAACATGGCGAGCTTTGCCTATCCATATAATATTAGATATCACTGATGCTAAAAGGAAAGCTACTGGATCTACATTTTGTAACTAGTTTTGTTATAGGAGAGGCAAAAAATTTAAATACAGAGTGTGGTGACTGTTTTTCTGGGAAACAGTACAGTAACAAATTACGGCAAATAGTGTTACAATATTTTACGACCATTTCATGACCACTTTTGCTTAACGGTTTTATTTATTGACAGTTAAAGGTTCTATTTATTAACAGACAAAGAGATCTCTACTAACGTAAAATTTTGTGTTGTTTCATTAGAAAGTAGTAATAAACAAATTTGATGGGTTACATTACAATGGTACTTGATTAATTTCATATAGTTTCTCAAGACAAAAGTAAATTCCAAATAATAATAGTCAACTTCATTCTGTCTGAAGACTTCTATGTTTGGTTGCTAAAAAGATAGACATTAAAATCTTGTGAGTTTCATTCTGGTACTAAAAATTGAAGTGGCATTCTTACTAACATAATATCATCATCATAATTTAAGACTGATTATGCCTTTCAGCGTTCAGTCTGGAGCATAGCCCCCTTATAAAATTCCTCCACGATCCCCTATTCAGTGCTAACATTGGTGCCTCTTCTGATGTTACTTCAAAATCATTCTTAACCGAATCCAGGTACCTTCGCCTTGGTCTACCCCGACTCCTCATACCCTCTACTGCTGAACCCATGAGTCTCTTGGGTAACCTTGCTTCTCCCATGCGTGTAACATGACCCCACCATCTAAGACTGTTCGCCCTGACTGCTACATCTATAGAGATCATTCCCATTTTTTTTTTTTTGAGTTCCTCATTGTGGACACCCTCCTGCTATTGTTCCCATCTACTAGTACCTGCAATCATCCTACCTACTTTCATATCCGTAACCTCAACCTTGTTGATAAGGTAACCTGAATCCACCCAGCTTTCGCTCCCATACAACAAAGTTGGTCGAAAGATTGAACGGTGCACAGATAACTTAGTCTTGGTACTGACTTCCTTCTTGCAGAAGAGAGTAGATCGTAGCTGAGCGCTCACTGCATTAGCTTTGCTACACCTCGCTTCCAGTTCTTTCACTATGTTGCCATCCTCTGAGAATATGACTCCTAAGTAGTTATAACCGTCCACCTGTTCTAACTTTGTTCCTCCTATTTGGCACTCAATCCGTTTATATTTCTTTCCCACTGACATTACTTTCGTTTTGGAGATGCTAATCTTCATACCATAGTCCTTACATTTCTGATCTAGCTCTGAAATATTACTTTGCAAACTTTCAATCGAATCTGCCATCATAACTAAGTCATCCGCATATGCAAGACTGCTTATTTTGTGTTCACATATCTTAATCTCACCCAGCCAGTCTATTGTTTTCAACATATGATCCATAAATAATATGAACAACAGTGGCGACAGGTTGCAGCCTTGTCTTACCCCTGAAACTACTCTGAACCATGAACTTAATTTACTGTCAACTCTAACTGCTGCCTGACTATCCATGTAAAGAACTTTAATTGCTTGCAAAAGTTTGCCTCCTATTCCATAGTCTCGTAGAACAGACAATAACTTCCTCCTAGGAACCCGGTCATATGCCTTTTTTAGATCTATACAGCATAGATACAATTCCCTGTTCCACTCATAACACTTCTCCATTATTTGCCGTAAGCTAAAGATCTGGTCCTGACAACCTCTAAAAGGCCTAAACCCACACTGATTTTCACCCAATTGGTCCTCAACTAATACTCGCACTTTCCTTTCAACAATACCTGAGAAGATCTTACCCACAACGCTGATTAAAGAGATATCTCTGTAGTTGTTACAATCTTTTCTGTTTCCATGTTTAAAGATTGGTGTGATTACTGCTTTTGTCCAGTCTGATGGAACTTGTCCCGACTCCCAATTATCCTGTGCAGCCATTTAAGACCTGACATTCCACTGTATTTGATGAGTTCCGACTTAATTTCATCCATCCCAGCTGCTTTATTGCACTGCAATCTATTGACCATTTTCTCCACTTCCTCAAATGCGATCCTATTTCCATCATCATTCCTATCCCATTGTAACTCGAAATCTAAAACATTACTGATCGTATTTTCACCTACATTGAGCAACTCTTCAAAATATTCCCTCCATCTGCCCAAGGCATCCAGAGGATTCACCAGCAGTTTTCCTGATCTCTCCAAAATACTTGTCATTTCCTTCTTACCTCCCTTTCGAAGACTGCTAATTACACTCCAGAATGGTTTTCCAGCAGCTTGACCCATAGTCTCCAACCTGTTTCCAAAGTCTTTCCAAGATTTCTTCTTGGATGCTGCAATTATCTGTTTGGCTTTGTTTCTTTGTTCAACATAACTTTCTCTGTCTACCTAAGTTCTAGTATGTAGCCAAACATAACACAATTAACAATGTCAGGTTCAATTAAAAGAACTATTTTCAGAATTTCCTTCTGTACTGGCGACCGATTATGTAGGCAGTATTATTTGTATTCAGAAGGAATACTCAAGGTGAGTTTGTACTGGTTACTGGCCCAGTTGTAAATAATGGCGGTATAGTTTAGTGGGCAAAATCTATGTTCCCAAAACGGCATTTAAGGTAAGAGTGAAGTGGTAAATGTTGGTTCTAAGAAGAACGGTCTCCCTTAAATTTCCTTAAATGATGCGAAATACGGATTACGATAACCTCAACAATTGTCAAATATGTTTGCTTACTGCTATCTTTTATTGAAAAGTTCAGTTTCGGCAAACGCAGTTCTCGAAGTACAATTTGTATATCTAGCACTCATAGAGGCTAGTTAATTCTTAAAACGCGCGATATACAGTAAAATGCACATTTCTACACGCGTTTTTGTCTGCAGCAGATGGTACATACATCGTGGATCTACCTTAGACGAAGTATACGGTGCAAACCAATGAAAGTGAGGCAAAGATAAGGAGGGAACGTAGTTACACCCACTAGGTCTCTTAACGTAGGTACTGTAAAATGAGAGCGTCAGTTACTCTCTGTTTACGTTTAAAATTACAACATTTTGTGGGCAATCTTAATCTTAATCTAACTGTACTGTTTTTTGTACACGAAACGTTTTTTACATTTTCACAGTATCCTTCGAAAGTTCTTAGTCCAACCTGCTTGACACGTAGATTTTGGTATTTACTCTGTTGCAAGATAAGTCTGTCACATTGTGGCGTGTGCATGCCAACAACAAAACCGCAAGATGCAAGATGGCTGGTGCATCCGTAAGACACCACATACACGACATTAATCCTGAAAGAGTTGGGGGAGTAGGAGGGTGGATATAACATACACAAAAAAAACTAGACATAGCTGCTTACTGGCCTAGCATTGAAGGTAAGGGGAGGAAGGTGGGAAGGGTGAAAAAATGGGGGGGGGGGGGGGCGTGCGGGTGCGCTGGTTCAACAGACACAGTCAATCTACAGAAATTTACAAACAATACGATTTAGAACAACTAAGGAACTGAAGTAAGGTGGATGGGGGGTTGCATATATTTATCATGGTCACTGGAAAACTGGAAATTGCTGTGTGTAGATTTAGCAGATTACTTCAATCTATATCATCTACCATACACATAGAAAAAAATTAAAGTATTCAGGTACAATTATTCACGATGGCAATATACAATTGCATGAAATGAGTATATAAAATAGTTACATTGGTGAAACAAAGGACAATTCAAAATGAGAAGTATGAATCTATCTTTTCCCTGAACAAACCTAAACGTACAAAAATTGCTATAGGCGGGCACAAGTAATACACTAGTTTGGTGGACTCTGCTTACATGTGCAATCGCTTAAGAAAAAAGATGTCAACAGTCATTTATAGCGGGAAATATGTAGGGTAACTGTATGTTAATATTAAAAGTTTTAAGTAATAATGCGGTGGCTAACCGTCAGACAAAATAACAATGTGAACAGATCTCCAACGGCTACGTGGGCAAAGTTTTAATAGTATTCCCAAGTTCTGGTGCCTGCAAGTTCGAAACCACACGTATTTTTGTAGTCAGTTTGTATTAATGTATCAATTATTAGTTTCAGATTAATAGTTTTTAGGGTGATATATAAGAGAAGGGTATTTGATAGTTGGCTGTTGTCTTTTAGGAGACTAGCAATATTCATTATTCTCCCTACCCTATTTGTCCACGTCATGGAATCCCAGTTCCACTGCTATGTTACACTACCATTTGTAAATCTAGAGAAATGCATAAGCCGAAGATCGCAGAAAAAACACGGACAAGGAGAAAAGTCTCTACAACACTCGCAAAAACCGAATGAGAGTAATAAACACGCAGACTATATAAAAATTCACCCGGCTTAAGAAGGATGCTGCTTATCACCACGCAGTAGTGGAAATGAAATAAAATTTAAAAGAGAAATAAATGCTGTAAATTTCTGGCTCTTGCAGTCTGATTAATTTATTGCTCTATAATTGTTCATATGAGGCAGCTGACGTCACACAAAATTACTGATCGGTGTTGGCGAACAAGAAAACTGCCATGTGTAGGTTTGCGGACGGTACCACAATTCGGTGAATTCCTGACTATAGCTGCCGTCAAACCAGCGGAGAATGTTACGTCCTCAATGGCTACTGGGTCAGGATTTGTGGAAGAAAGCACATAAATTCGGTAAAATTTTCTGAGGGGCGTGGAATAAGTGGCACAACGTATTTTTTTCCTCTGCCAATTGCGGCTGAAAAAATCGGATTTGTTTTGGGACATCGTGGAATATTCCCGCTTCAGCCGCTACAGTTTCATGAAGTTCCGATAAGTGACGGCGCTATACGTAACCCTGAAAATGGAGTCTGTAACGGAGGTACTTTCCAAGAACAGAGCTGTGATTGCAGTTTATTTTGATGAAAAACCAGAGCATCACAGGTATTCATAAGCTCTTGCAAGTGTCTACGGAGACATGGCAATGAACAAAAGCAGGCGAATCCTTGGGCGAGGTGATTTTCATCATAGCAAAAAGGTGTCCCGCGTGCCGGCTGGCCACACACGGAGCCGCTCCTGCAATGCTGAAACGTGCGGACACTCTCAGTCGAGGTGAAGGAGGATCACAATCAGACACCTCGCTGCTCAGCCGGACGTCTCTGTCGGTACTGCTGACAAACTCGTCCGCCAGTTGGCGCACTCAAAGGTGTTTGGCCACTGGGTTCCTCGTCGTCTAACAGAAGATGATAAAGAGCAACGGGGGACCACCTGTGCAGAGTTCGCTTGTGCGTTACTAGGCTGATTGTGACAATGTTTTTGTCTAACACCGTACAGGCGATGACACATGGGTTTATGACTGCGAACCGGAAAATAAAGGCAATTCATGACGTGGCGTAGCTCCGAAGCAAAGGTTCAAAGACGCACTCTTAGCTGGTAAAGTCATGGTGACGCTATTATCGGACTCTCATGGTGTTATTCTGTTTCGTGTCCTTCCTCGTGGTGCAACGATCAACTCTGGCGTAGATTGTGCTGTAACAGAAAATTGAAGAAACCACTCAGCGTGCTCGTCATCACAAAAATGCAAATGAACGTCTCCTTATCAACGTCAATGCAAGGTCTCACACGAGTCTGTGGACGCAACAGGAGCTCTCAAAACTTCAGTGCTCTGTTCTTCCTGACTGCCCGGATCTCGCGCCTTCCGACTTCCATCTGTTTGGCCCAATGAAGGAATCACTCTGCGGAAAGCAGTGCGCGGACCATGGGAAGGCTATCGACGCAGGAAGACGTTGGCTCAGACGTCGACCAGTGGAGTGGTACCATACGGGCATACAGGCCCTCATAGTAAGGTAGCGCAAGTCTGCTGAAAAACAGCGTTTTGTAGCCAAAAAGGTGGGGAATAATATCGTGTATTGGAATACTGAATTCAGGTGAATTAAACTAGACCTGAAGCAAGAATTTGCAAAAGCACGAATTAAACTAGACCTAAAACACGAATTTGCAAAAGCGTGAATAGTCAATTTTCATCGAACTAAATAACATGTACTTATTAAAATAATTTATTGCTTTTGTGAAATAAAAGAAGCTATGAACAGCCCGAATAACTTCGTGGGGTGGCCTAGCAAATGATCCTCGCTGGTACAATGGTCACTCCAAAAGACGTACACACTATTTTTTTAAAATCCATCTTTTATTCTACACGTTTGAAAGTTGTGCAGTGCGTAGATACATCCTGTAGGAACAATATTTTCATTTCTCCACATAATTTCCATCCCTGTCAACTGCCTTACGCCATCTTGGAACTAGCGCCTGTATACCCGCACGGTAACATTCTGGACCAGCCTGTTGGAGCCACTATTTGGCAGCGTGCACAGCGGAGTCATCACCTTCAAACCTTGTTCCACGACGAGAGTCTTTCAGTTTCCCAAAGAGATGATAGTCACATGGAGCCAGGTCAGGACTGTAACGCGGGTGTTTCAGTGTTGTCCATCCGAGTTTTGTGATCGCTTCCATGCTTTTTTGACTGACATGTGGCCGTGCATTGTCGTGCAACAGCAAAACATCCTGATTTTGCCCATGTGGTCGAACACGACTCAGTCGAGCTTCAAGTTTCTTCAGTGTCGTCACATATGTATCAGAATTTATGGTGGTTCCACGTGGCGCGATGTCCACAAGCAAGAGTCCTTCGGAATCGAAAAACATCGTAGCCATAACTTTTCTAGCAGAAGCTGTGGTTTTGAATTTTTTTTTTCATTGGGTGAATTTGTATAATGCCACTATATTGATTTCCTCTTCGTTTCTGGTGAAAAATGATGGAGCCATGTTTCATCACCTGTCACAATTCTTCCAAGAAAATGTTCAAAGTTCAAATGTGTGTGAAATCTTATGGGACTTAACTGCTAAGGTCATCAATCCCTAAGCTTACACACTACTTAACCTAAATTATCCTAAGGACAAACACACACACACCCATGCCCGAGGGAGGACTCGAACCTCCGCCGAGACCAGCCGCACAGTCCATGACTGCAGAGCCTGAGACCGCTCGGCTAATCCCGCGCGGCTCTTCCAAGAAACTCATCTCCACCATTCTCGTACTGTTCCAAAAGTTCACTGCATACTGTTTTTCTTTTTTCTTTGTGAGCCACTGTCAACATCCTGGGAACCCACCTGGCACAAACCTTTTTTAACGCCAACACTTTCAGTATTCTGCAAACACTTCCTTCTCGTATCCCAACGTAGTGTGACAATTCGTTCACTGTGATCCGTCTGTCAGCAGTCACCAATTTATTAACTCTCTGCACATTATCTGGAGTGTGTGCAGTACGAGGCCTGCCGCTGCGAGGACAGTCCTCAATATTGCCGTGCCAGCTTTCATCACGTAACCTGCTTGCCTACCGACTAACCGTACTGCGATCGACAGCAGCATCTCCATAAACCTTTTTCAACCTCTTGTGGATGTTTCCCACTGTCTCGTTTTCACAGCACATGAATTCTGTGACAGCACGCTGCTTCTGGCGTACGTCAATTGTAGTAGCCACCTTGAAGACATGCTGTGACGGCGCCACTCACGGTAACAGGTTGAACTAACTTTGAAAACAAACGGGAAGGATGTATCTACACACTGTAAAACTTTCACACATGCGGAATGAAAACTGTAATTTTACAAAAATAGTGCGCATTTCTTTTGGAGTGACCCTTGTAGTTGCTCCGAAATTTCGACTACATCAATTAATACACAGGTGGACAAAATTGAAGGTTGGATGCAAATTTCGTATAATGTGTTATTGCCTTCGGTGAAACTTGGACCATACATAGAAACAACTCCTACACCGACACAAAAGGTAGCTGAAAGAAATACGCAAAGAGGAGAACGAATGGTTCAAATGGCTTTGAGCACTATGGGACTTAACTTCTAAGGTCGTCAGTCCCCTAGAACTTAGAACTAATTAAACCTAACTAACCTAAGGACATCACACTCATCCATGCCCGGGGCAGGATTCGAAACTGCGACCGTAGCGGTCGCGCGGTAAGGGACTGTAGCGCCTAGAAAAAGAGAACACTTTTATTCAAAGACAATGACTCAACTGAAGTCACGGATATTTATGAAGGTCCCGTGGATGTCATAAAAGGCGGGACATTGCTCTTAGGAGGGTGTGTAATCACGACGGACGGCAGTGCACGTTTTGCAACGTGCTACCGCGCTGTCCCCAAGGTTGGCAGAGAGTTCTTGTGGTAGGGCGTTCCATTCATCTACCAGTGGAGTTGACAGGTACTGGATGGTCATTGGTGCTGCAATACACCTGCCCAAAGCGACCTACATGTGCTCGATGAGATTTATGTCGGGGGAACGGATAGCCTAGTCCATACACCGAATATCTTCTCGTTCCGAGAGCTCGTGCACATGCTCTGTTCGATTCATTCGCGCATTCTCATCCATAAAAATGAACTCAAGGGCGAATGCAGTCCTGAACGGGAAAAAGTACACGGGGAAGGAGTTCGTAGTCACAAAAACATTGAATGGTGAATGGACCCAAGAGCATTAGGAGTAGACTAACGGGGAGTGAGTTACCATGTTGTTTTCGGATGAGAGCAGATTAAGTCTTTGAAGTGTTTTGCATATACCCTCATGTGACTAGAGGTGGTAATAAATAACACACTCAGGACACTGTCGAAACTGGCCCTCTCATGGTCCAGGTATTATGGTGTGGGGGAGGCATGATGTTGCATGGACGTACTGACCTACAAATCTTTGGTTGAAGTACACTCACCATGTTTTTTTATTTTTTATGTTTTTATTTTTTTGTACGGTAATGTCCAGTCGACCGTCATAAATCACGGACACTTCAGTGAAATCATTATCTTTGAATAAAAGGTAGTTCTGTATATGGGCCAAATTTCTCCGAGCTATGTTACTTGGCAGTGACACATCATGCGCCAAAGTTACTTTCGTCCTTAAATTTTGCACACCAGTGCTGTCTGATAAAGCTTGAATGTATCCAAGTCACGTACCGTAGCAATAGATTTCAGACAACATTACCTGGCCAAGAACCGAGAGCTTGCCTATCACTGAGCTTGGACAAGCTACTCACGGTGAAGACGCCAGGTTAGTACAACTTACAGAGTTCTGGGATCTTTCCTAGTGCGTGAAGATTTAAGTGTGACTCCGACACAGAACGGGTGTCAGTAAAAATGACGTCAGAAATGTGAACACAGTGGAAACATTTTTAGGAGCAAGTTTTGCCTTGAAAATAATACGAAGGCTGATCTAAAAAGACTGAGACTACTTTTTTACTGTATCTCCCGTCAGAGTTTCCTATCTGTGCCAAGAACAATCGAAAAGGGCAGGTTTCTGTGTATAATATCCACAGGCAGCAGACGTCTCGTATCGGTTGGCAGGTCATAATGCTTTCTTTTACTGACGCTATTTGCACTTTGCATGCCGAACAATGGAGGTGACGTGAGAGAAGCAGTATGGCGCGATAAAATTCCGTGTTCGTTTAAACCGTACATCTACTTAGTCGTATAAAAAGCCGCAGCAAGCGTACGGCGAAGATGCACTACCTCATGCAAAAGTGTTTAGAGGGTTGAAGGACTTCAAAGAAGGCCGACTTGTCTGTGTTAAGCTAGGTGGACATGGATGGTGTTTAGGCTTCTTCTGTAACACAATTGCAGTGATTTTCCATGAGGATAGGCGAATAACATTACCCAAGCTCAGTGAAGCATTGGGTATTTCATATGGCAGTTTCTCCATGATTACGCCAGATCATCTCAAGATGATCCGTGTTTGTGCCCGTTGGGTGACACTTCTGTCGACTCTCCATCAAACGGATGTGCGAATTTAGACAAGCCGTGAGGTGCTGCGTCTCTTGACTGATGGAGGAGACGCGTTTCTGCAAACTGTTATCACAGATTATGAGTCATGGCTGCACAATTATAATCCCTGAAGGAAAACGAATGAGCACCATGTGGAACCGCCGGGCTATCCAACACTAAAAACTTGAAAGTTGTTCCATCTGCGGAGAAAGTGAAGTGATGATGGTCACATATTTTGACTGTCCCGGAATGCATTACCATTACTGCGGATTAATAATTACCATAAATGGTTTAGACATGGACAGTATAGTGTTACCCTCTGAGAGGATTTTGAATTTCACTGCGCGTTACCTAACAGAAAGAGGGAATCGAACATGAAATTCGTAAGGGTGGCAGTTGGTAGACAACAGAAAGACTGAAATTTGGTAAGAAATTACAGTAAAAGATTTGATATAAATGAAATAATAAAACGTTCGCCAGCCTAATTAGAAATAATAATGTGAAAACATTTTTTTGAATGGACTTGCATATACTCTTGCAAAAGTGACTTTCATAGATTCTTTCTCAGAAAAGTGCAACGAACACCTACAATAACTAGACGAAACTACACAGTGGGTAGCAGTAGCACTCAGTTGCAAAGACTAGCATTCACAGAAACAAAATAGAGACTTTATCCCTGCTAACTCCAATCACTACTTCAGTCTTTAAAGAATTCAGCACAAAAAAATGTTCTCAAAGACTAAAACGAGACTAACTAGCATCTGACCAGAGTTCAATTTAGGTTAACACACTTATACATATCACAAATGCAATAAAATTCACAAAACTCACATTTGATATGCATTTCACTTTGCCAATGTTTCAGGTTCATTCACAGAAACCTACTCTCAGTTTGACTTATTCTGTTATGAAATATTATAGTGGAATCCTACAAACTGACCACTCCTTTATCCACAAATAAGCACACTTTACAGAACATCATCGCATTATAATAAATGCTGAACTACAACCCCATTTAAGATCATTTAACCCTCAAAGCTTGAAAACAATAACACTAGAAATATTTTTATCAGGATTAGTAAGTAAGTTCAAATTAAAGCAAATATTCAAAACATTTCTAATTTTTCTATCCCTTTCATCACTTGTGGAGCAAGTGATTTTAACCAATCACATTTAAAGTCATTATTACTAACCATTTTGCGCTTTCCTATTGAAATATTTCATAATAATTAAAAACTTTTCATCTGCTAAATATTATGGGCCCCTTATATTGCTCGTGGAGCGAGTATTTTTCACTGACAGTCTTAATGTTCCTACATACTGAACAATGACACTTGTAAATTAGAAGTTATTCAAAGCAAATTGGAGCTTTCCATAAAGTCAACGTAAATTAAAATAGATTAATATCAGTCATTCACAAACGGGATACTCGGACTTAAACACTTTGAGGAAAAGGCTCTGCTTGGTTGATCGAAGAGGAAAATTTCATTGTTCAAATCTTCTTGGCGGCGTAAATATTAATTTTAGAGCCATTCCCAATGCGAGAGCATCGTTTTATAGCAGTAACCACATCCGAGGTCGCTCCATCACAAATGAAGATACCGAACGCCTCACTCGGCTTTGCGGTGTTGACTCCACAACTGCTGGCCACTGCTGTGCTCTCCCGCTTCTCGCTCATCCTGACCGTCACTTCCACCTTTTCTTTGCGCGCCAAACAACCTCCGTAGCGGAGTGGAATCACTATGTCTTTTATATTATACAATACATTATCCCTAAGTATGAACCAGTTCTTACATTGCAGTTTTCATTCATAAACAAACATATTTAATAAAATTCCATTATTTAAGGACACTCTTACGTTAAACAATTTATACATCATAAAGTACCACCTCCCTCCAATGATCCAAAGAACTTAACTAGTAAAGAGCAAACACTTCTTAAATAGAGTTGCACTGTACCGATTGCTCTCACAGTCGATTGTGCTGTTACAAGTTCCCCCTCACACTACTGTCACAAAGCGTACTATGCGCCACTATTAGCTAAACTGAGGAAGCACAGTGCCAGGAAACGATCAGAACTTTCCCTCACTGGCTGGAGGCTTCAACATGACAATGCGTGGCGTCAAGTCGTAAATCGATAAATCAAGTCATGCAGTTCTGATTCAATTCAATGTTCTCTCTGTGACGCACCCGCCTTATGGCTCCGAACTTGCTCATTGTGATTCTTTTTATTCCCTTTACTAGAAGCAAAGAATTAGCGCATTCGATTTGAGAACTGTGAAGCCGTGCTCAAGAACAGTGAGGCTGTCTCAAGAACCTACAAAGAATGGCCTGCGTAGCGCTCAAGCACACGCTAAAAGCGTATATAAGTAATTTTTTTAAAAAACATAAAGAAAGAAGATGAGGAATTTTTATTGTCTATAATAGAACATACAGTAACCAGTAATCTTTATCTTACAATAACTGTTCCCTACTTTGGCCCATATGAAGAGATACTTGTCTGCATTCAGCTTCTTCTTTCTTCTTGTAGACAAAGTAAACGCTTCTCTGGCGCCAAAGTACCATGGGGAGCCTTAGCGAATAGACCTGTACTCTCAGTTATAATCCAAGCCAAGATGGTTTGCATCAGGGAAAGCTTCAAGGCCATCATAACCTGCAAGGTTCCCCCATACAACAGCAAAGGTCAGCCAACTACTGCTTCCAAACACAGCCTCAACATCACAGGTGAACTGCATTCGTAGTCAACGAAAAACATTCGGACCACCCATAAGCCGTTGCTAATTAAATTGTCCGGCCAATTCAATTTCAATAGCCCTCAATGTCTTGTACACAGGAACACTGCACCGCCAAGGGTGAGGACATCCACCTCGCAACGGCATTGCAGATGCACGTTAACGCACAGATTTACTAGTTGCGATTTTTCTTAGCTTAAGTTTTAAACACAAAACGTTTGCACTATCTTTCACAGGAAACTCTCACTGAGGTTCACTTTCACGCCGCTGGATTACCACACCAACCATTTACTGACGATTTGTAGACCTTGTAGGTTCTCCTCTGCAAATCAAAAACAAACATTTAAACATCAAAGGAGAAGAGCAACAAAAAGCCAAATTCTGAATACGAAAAATAAAATACCGTTAAAGCTCAAAAATGTTAAGTGCTAGAACATTTTGAAAGGTATATTCGGATGCTACACACCAAAATACATGCTAGTTGCTATATCACATCCCAGATGCAAAATGGCTGTTGACTAGTAAGATTATACATGTGGACGACGTCCTTTCAAGTGTATTGCACAAGATCCGAAGATGGCAACATTATTTTGCTGAAGGCAATATTGTGAATAAATGCTCTACTAAACCGATCATGGCATTTTGGAGTTTGTTACTTGCATTTTCCCTAGAAAAAGAGATTAATGTGTTGCTTAGTAGCAACACCGAGAAGGACTCGATACTGGAAAATGGGAAGGAATTCTCCTACAAAAATAGTATACTTACTCTGGACAGTAGCAGCAAGAACGATGGCGGGACTAGACAGGCACCCGTAAAGTAGAGAACTATAATGGCATCAGATACTCATCTGGAGGTGCTAAAGAGGTTTCTGAACGTGTACATCTGCAGTGGCAGTGAAATGTGGACCATCAGAAACCCGGAAGGTGTATGCTGCAAATATTTTAAATGGGGTGTTACTTAAAAATGTTAAAAAATAGATGGTCAGATAAAGTAGGGAATGAACAGGTACTAAATGAAGTGGGTGTAGTAGAAGACTGGAAATTCCTTGCCTGACTGAGGGACAAGTTAGCCAGGCACGTGCTATGGTAACCCGAAATAGCAGAGTTGGCGAAGGGAAATACCAGGTGCAGGCAAAGACTAGGATATGTACGATAGACCGGAGAAGATGCAGCATTTCCTAGTTACGTAGAGATGGCAATATTAGCTGAGGGTAGAAAAGCTGATGGGCAAAATCAAATGAGTCGGAAGACAGATGAATTAAAAAGTTACGGATGAGCCGAAGAGAAACTGTACCCACTAATGTGTATCATCTCTCTGTGTGTCTTGTGGTTTCTCCGCCGTCATTTTATCCCGTAAATACGAATAACCTTCTACGTAGTTTTACTTACAAGTTCTTTCTTGTTTTTGGAAAAAGACATGGTTTGCACGCAACTGTGTTGTAACTGTTTCTTTTTCTAATTAATCCTGTCACTTTACTGTATTTTCACAAGATTTCTTATTCTTTCATCTTACTTGCGCAACTCGTTTGACGTTATGTGCGTTAACAAACATTTAATAACTGTACTTATGTCTTGACCGCACTTTTTTCCCGACAACTTTACGCGTTCGACTTGCCTTTATTGTTGTATTTTGTTAGCCTTTGAAAGTGACGGAAAGTCGAAACGCGTAAGGTTGTTGGAAAAATAAAAGTGTTGTTAAGACATGAATAACGTTATTAAAGTGCATCCAAATGGCCGCGTAGTCACACAACACTTTCGTGCAAATTGCACCACGTGCAGTGAATGGAGTGATTTAACATTCCGGCAACTGACTGCTGCGGTAGCTTGGTTTCTGTAGAAGTTTCTCTCGAGTACTATTCCCAGATATAAATGGTGTAGGACGACGCATCGTCACCTCAGACAGTTCTTTTCGAATATGCAAAATGGATACGTAGCAAACAGGAATCTCTGGACTCCTGCGACATCGCTGCGGGGCCAGCAGTCGCCGGCGGAGTGCCGCTCGGTCCAGAGGCCCGCCCGCCAGCTAGTGGCGGCTGCGGCGGCTGCGTTATCGCCACAATCGATGTTCACGGCTCATCGAGCGCCGCCTATGCTAATGCGCGCCGCCATACGTCATCCCGGCCGGCCGCCCGGGCCCGTGTTCGGAGCTCCGGCAACTCATGAGGAGGCCCTCCTCCACTATGGTCTCCTGCGTCCCTTGGCGCCACGCTCTCGTGCGAGCGCCTACACCGTGCCACCCTGAGTCCGAGGCAGCGAGTCTCCCAAAACTCGCACCTGTCCTCTGCAGCTGTGGTGCTCCCGCGCCGCCAGCAGGCTCGCATGTACACAGCGGCAACTGCTGAAATACACTCCTGGAAATTGAAATAAGAACACCGTGAATTCATTGTCCCAGGAAGGGGAACTCTATTGACACATTCCTGGGGTCAGATACATCACATGACCACACTGACAGAACCACAGGCACGTAGACACAGGCAACAGAGCATGCACAATGGTGGCACTAGTACAGTGTATATCCACCTTTCGCAGCAATGCAGGCTGCTATTCTCCCATGGAGACGATCGTAGAGATGCTGGATGTAGTCCTATGGAACGGCTTGCCATGCCATTTCCACCTGGCGCCTCAGTTGGACCAGCGTTCGTGCTGGACGTGCAGACCGCGTCAGACGACGCTTCATCCAGTCCCAAACATGCTCAATGGGGGACACATCCGGAGATCTTGCTGGCCAGGGTAGTTGACTTACACCTTCTAGAGCACGTTGGGTGGCACGGGATACATGTGGACGTGCTTTGTCCTGTTGGAACAGCAAGTTCCCTTGCCGGTCTAGGAATGGTAGAACGATGGGTTCGATGACGGTTTGGATGTACCGTCCACTATTCAGTGTCCCCTCGACGGTCACCATAGGTGTACGGCAAGTGTAGGAGATCGCTCCCCACACCATGATGCCGGGTGTTGGCCCTGTGTGCCTCGGTCGTATGCAGTCCAGATTGTGGCGCTCACCTGCACGGCGCCAAACACGCATACCACCATCATTGGCACCAAGGCAGGAGCGACTCTCATCGCTGAAGACGACACGTCTCCATTCGTCCCTCCATTCACGCTTGTCGCGACACCACTGGAGGCGGGCTGCACGATGTTGGGGCGTGAGCGGAAGACGGCCTAACGGTGTGCGGGACCGTAGCCCAGCTTCATGGAGACGGCTGCGAATGGTCCTCGCCGATACCCCAGGAGCAACAGTGTCCCTAATTTGCTGGGAAGTGGCGGTGCGGTCCCCTACGGCACTGCGTAGGATCCTACGGTCTTGGCGTGCATCCGTGCGTCGCTGCGGTCCGGTCCCAGGTCGACCGGCACGTGCACCTTCCGCCGACCACTGGCGACAACATCGATGTACTGTGGAGACCTCACGCCCCACGTGTTGAGCAATTCGGCGGTACGTCCACCCGGCCTCCCGCATGCCCACTATACGCCCTCGCTCAAAGTCCGTCAACTACGCATACGGTTCACGTCCACGCTGTCGCGGGATGCTACCAGTGTTAAAGACTGCGATGGAGCTCCGTATGCCACGGCAAACTGGCTGACACTGACGGCGGCGGTGCACAAATGCTGCGCAGCTAGCGCCATTCGACGGCCAACACCGCGGTTCCTGGTGTGTCCGCTGTGCCGTGCGTGTGATCATTGCTTGTACAGCCCTCTCGCAGTGTCCGGAGCAAGTATGGTGGGTCTGACACACCGGTGTCAATGTGTTCTTTTTTCCATTTCCAGGAGTGTATATGGAACACAATCATCGTAACTTCTACGCGGTTTGCATTACGACGTTCAAACTGCACTGTTGGTCACGTGGCACGATGCGAATTATATTTGCATACTTGTACATCTACATCTACATGCATACTCTGCAAATCACATTTAGGTTGGATTGGGTTGTTTGGGGAAAAGAGACCAAATAGCGAGGACATCGGTCTCATCGGATTAGGGAAGGAAGTCGGCAGTGCCCTTTCAAAGGAACCGTCCCGGTATTTGCCTAGAGCGATTTAGGGAAATTACGGAACACCTAAATCAGGATGGCCGGACGCGGAATTGAACCGTCGTCTTCCCGAATGCAAGTCCAGTGTGCTAACCACTGCGCCACCTCGCTCGGTCACATTTAAGTGCCTGGAAGAGGGTTCCTGGAACCACCTTCGCAATTATCTATTATTCCAATCTCGTGTAGCGCGCGGAAAGAATGTGTAAGGTGTCAGGCAAATTCAACACCTCCCATGAAAACCCTTACATGACAGAAAATCCGTCAGTATGTCACACAGCTCCAAATAAATCATGACATTAAATTAACCAAAGTAATACGATCAACGAGTGAGCAAATGGAATACCACATACTACCACAAGAACGCCTAAATGCATGTCATACATTCCCACCGTGAAACAGACGCAGTTCCAAGGGAATAAACGAGAACAGAAGCCGAGAGCAGAGTCGTGTAGGCTAGGAGGCCTTACTATAAGGGACGGACACCCACGTCTTCAGCCGACCGCCAGGACCACCCCACCCAGCCCATGTTAAAAGATAGAGCCCTCCAGAAGAATACTATAGATCTTGCGATAACACTAAAAGGACCACACCAGCTGAAAGTTTTAGCGTCTCTGTTACGTTGCAGACGTTAAAAACATTGACCCACCACGAAAAGTATAACGTTTCTCATTGGATAGACAGAATTTTTGAAGGCGAAGCTTAAGGTTAACATTGAGACCATGATTGGTCAGCTGAAAACGCAGCCAGATACCTTTTTATAAACCAACTTCGGTAAATTGTAGTAAGGAGAAGCTAGGAGAGAGTTGCTTCCGAGATGGCAAGGTGTGTGGAGCTACGCCGCCTGCCGCCCCCTGACGCTGCCGTAACACTGACAAGGTAATGAACGCACGCGGTGCCGCCATAAGGCTTCACTCAGAGTTGCAGAAGTCTCATCTGTTACTTCCCCTTTTTACGTAATACTAGTGTCGATCGTCAATTAAACTTCGTGGTATTCAAATTTGCTACTATAAGTTAAAATCTGAAACGCGATTATTTTTCTGTTATATAATTATTGAGAAGCCACATCAGCCACTGTAATTTACGACAAGTTAAATAAGTAATTAAAGATAATTGAGGGTAACTGTAGACCATTTTGATAGTTTTCTCTTTTATGAAACTTAACTTAAATCTAGATTATATATGTGATACGCCATAGGTCATCCTTCGATTCATTGTAGAACTTGGAAACCCATTCAGGGAATATTCGTTCACATTTTTGTTGAATACCGTTGGCTTTTATCATCCTGTATTAAAATATTTCCTTTTATCAACAGTGCAATTTATAAAGAATACTTTTTGCGTAGAATAAAATTTCCAATGGTAAACTTAACTGCTTTTTCGACGTTATTTTACCAGCTAACTAAAAATAGGAATGCCTTGAACCCCTTCCACTAAATTTAGTTAGTATTAAGATTCTTTTACAGGGAGTGCAGTGGAGCTGACGCTGAAATCATTAAGTATTTGATTATATCATCGCTAGTCTCACAGAACGCTTCTGAATTCTACATGTCATGTGTGATCTGGCGTCTCCTTACCAGCAACAGGTCCCAGGTTCAAACTAGTCAATTCCCTAAAAAACACGCTCAGAGCGTCGTTGCGCGAAAGTGGTAGGGAGGCACGATATAGAACAAACAGACACCACCATGAATGTTAGAAATGAACACCTATATCTTTCCGTACGAGCTCTGATTTCCCTTATTTTATCTTGGTGATCGTTCCGCCCTATGTAGGTCGGTGCCAACAAAATATTTTCGCATTCGGAGGAGACAGATGGTGATTGGAATTTCGTGAGAAGATTCCGTCGCAACGACAAACGCCTTTCTTTTAATGATTTCCAGCCCAAATCCTGTATCGCTTCCGTGACACTCTCTCCCATATTTCGCGCTAATACAAAACGTGTTGCCTTTCTTTGAACTTCTTCGATGTACTCGGTTCAGTCCTATCTGGTAAGGATCCCACACCGATCAGCAGTATTCTGTAAGAGGACGAACAAGCGTAGTGTACGCAGTCTCCTTAGTAGGTCTGTTACATTTTCTAAGTGTCCTGTCAATAAAACGCAGCCTTTCGGTAACCTTTCCCACAACATTTTCTATGAGTTCTTTCTAATTTAAGTTGTTCGTAATTGTAATACCTAGGTATGTAGTTGAATTTACGGCTTTTAGGTTAACCTGATTTATCGTATAACCGAAGTTTAACGTGTTTCATTTAGCACTTATGTGGATGACCTCACACTTCTCGTTATTTAGGGTCATCTGCCACGTTTCGCACCATTCAGATATTTTTTCTAAATCTTTTTGCAGTTTGTTTTGGTCTTCTGATGACTTTATTAGTCGATAAAAGAGAGCGTCATCTGCAAACAACTGAAGAAGGATGCTCAGATTGTATCCCAAATCTTTTATATAGACAAGGAACAGCAAAGGGCCGATAACACTACCTTGGGGAACGCCTGAAATCACTACTCGATGACTTTCCGTAAGTTAATGCGAACTGTGACCTCTCCGACAGGAAATCACAGATCCAGTCACATAACTGAGACGATATTCAATAAGCACGCAATTTCACTACGAGCCGCTTAGGTGGTACAGTGTCAAAAGCCTTCCGGAAATCCAGGAATGCGGAATCGATCTGAAATTCCTTGTCAGTAGCACTCAGCACTTCATGTGAATAAAGAGCTGGTTGTATTTCACAGGAACAATGTTTTCTAAACACATGTTCACTGTGTGCCAATAGACCGTTTTCTTCGAGGTAATTCATAATGTTCGAACACGATATATGTTATAAAATCCTGCTGCATATCGAAGTTAACGATATGGGCCTGTAATTTCGAGGATGACTCCTACTACCTCTCTAGAATATTGGTATGACCTGTGCAACTTTCCAGACTTTAGGTACGGACCTTTATTAGAGCGAACGGTTATGTATGATTGCTAAGTATGGAGCTAATGCATCAGCATACTCCGAAAGGAACCTAATTGGTATACCGTCTGGACCAGAAGACTTGCTTTTATTAAGTGATTTGAGTTGCTTCACTACTCCGAGGATATTTACTTCTACGTTACTCATGTTGGCAGCTGTTCTCGATTCGAATTCTGGAATATTTACTTCGTCGTCTTTTGTGAAGGCTTTTCGGAAGGCTGTGTTTAGTAAATGTGCTTTGGCAGCTAAGTCTTCGATAGTATCTCCATTGTTATCGTGCAGAGAAGGCACTGATTGTTTCTTGCCGCTAACATACTTCATGCTTGGTTTGGTTTAGCGACGAAGCCCACTTTCGTTTGGGTGGGTTCGTCAATAAGCAAAATTGGTGCATTTGGGGGGACTGAGAATCCGCATTTGGCGATCGAGAAGTCTCTTCACCCTGAACGGGTGACTGTATGGCGTGCAGTGTCCAGTCACGGAATAATCGGTGCGATATTCCTTTATGGCACGGTGATTACCGAACGCTACATGAAGGTTTCGGAAGATGATTTCATCTCCGTTATCCAAAGTGACCATGCTTTCGACAAGATGTGGCTCATGCAAGACGGAATGCGATCCCATCGAAGCAGGAGAGTGTTTGATGTCCTGGAGGAGCACTTTGGGGACCGCATTCTGCCGCTGGGGTACCCAGAGGCCACTGGCATGGGCCTCAATTGGTCGCCATATCTGAACACATGCGACTCCTTTTTGTGCAGTTACATTAAAAACAAGGTGTACAGCAATAACTCCAAAACCATTGTTGAGTTGAAATTAGCCATTCAGCAGGTCATCGACAGCATCTATGTTTCGGCACTTCAGCGGGTCATGCAGAATTTCACTATTCGTCGGCGCCACATCATCGCCGATGATGACAAACGTATCGAACATGTAATAACCTAAATCCGAATACCTGTACTGACGTTTATATGTTGAATACAGTATGAGCAAGCCGTAGTTTGTAAATTCTTCAGATTCACAGAGAGTATGTTGTAACGCCACAAGGACAAGAAACCCCAATTAAAAAGCTTTGCGGAAACTTAAAGTAGGGAAGTGAGTCACCTTGATAGTGACGTCAACTATTGACGGTTGAATCTACACTGGTATTATTTTGATTAACACCTATATAATCAAATAGCTTACAGAAAGGGGGGGATAAAAGGAAAGGATTATCCTAGATTCTTTATTAAACATCTATAGAATACCAGAAGGAGATTTTCACTCTGCAGCGGAGTGTGCGCTGATATGAAACTTCCTGGCAGATTATAACTGTGTGCCCGACCGAGACTCGAACTCGGGACCTTTGCCTTTCGCGGGCAAGTGCTCTACCAACTGAGCTACCGAAGCACGACTCACGACCGGTACTCACAGCTTTGCCCGCGAAAGGCAAAGGTCCCGAGTTCGAGTCTCGGTCGGGCACACAGTTTTAATCTGCCAGGAAGTTTCATCTATAGAATAAATTCAAAATCATATGAATGAAGGTTAAATCCAAGAAAGTAATTCAGTCAAAGATAACATTTACCATGGAAGAGAATTGTAGCCGCATCGAAAAGGAAATTCAATGTGACTGCAATGCATCCCAGATATGGAAATGTTCAGTGATAGCCTTCGCAGATGACCTCCTCCTGCTGGTCGGCGGTCGCAGCCGAGAAGACATCGAACCAAAGATCGAAAGGGCCATAGAGAAATGGCCAAAATACAAAAATGACAATATCTCCGAATAAGTCTACATACCTGCTTCTGAAAAGTCAGCTAATCAGGAATCCTACTGTTGGAATCGATGGCTCACCAGTTCTTCGGCGACGGGAGACGCAATACTTGGGAGTCATAATTGACGAGAGATGGAACTTCGGGAAACGCATAGACACCGTAACTTAGAGAGCTCGCCAACTACTAAACAACCTCATCTCCATTGGACATAAAAGATTTCATCTCCCTCCTCATCTCATAAAACTTTACCACAATAGTATTCTAACCTCAGTAGTGGGTTACGGCTCGGGAGTCTGGCTCACGTGGGTCGTGCCCGCCATGACAGTGAGAAGGGTCCAGAGAATCATAATTTTGAGATCTGTGGGGGCCTACAGGAGATCTCCGGGGGGCGCTCTGTTAGTCGTAATGGGGCTCTGCCCGCTAGATATCAAGATACGTGAGCAAGCGGCGTGGTACTGGGCCAAAAAGGGAAACAGGTAGAAAATAATAAAGATCATGGGTGTGAGGGTGCAGGATAAGAGGCCAGTACGAAACAGAGGGGAGGAACTGTGGCAGAGGGCCTGGGAGGAAGAAGAAACTGGGAGAAGAACCTTCCACTTCTTACCAGATGTAAAAGAGCGTGGTGGTATGAAATATTTCGAACCTGCACGAGGACTCATTCACTTTCTCACTGGTCATGGACCCTGTCCGACATATTTATGTCGGTTTGGGAAAAGGGCAACCCCGGAGTGTCACTGTGGTGCGGCAGAGGGAACTCCCGACCATGTGGTTTTCGAGTGCCCTCTCTTCAATGATGTCGCGACAACACTCCGAGACAGACTTCCGAACAACGACACAGACCAACTACTCAGACAAGAAGACACTTTTCACACTTTGAATGCATTGAGAGATGAGGTATCACGGAAAGTGTTAGCAGAATACCCGAGGGACCAAGAATAGGTACCAACTCATAGATCAACCGACTGAGACCAGATCCCATTCCCATACCGCCTGTGCGTGGAATGGCCGACTTCCATCATAGTTGGAAACCGCCACGTATGGGACTAGGGGGTGAGGGTGGGGGAGGGGTCAGCACCACCGATTATGACAAAAGCGCCGGATATGACGAAGGCTAAGTTAGTTTTTTGTAGGACTTAGATTTAGGACACTAATTTAGGAAACTGCAGCGAATACTAACTTTTGCCAGCCCAGTGCCAGGGGCATGCTCCTCGGTGTTAGCTCGTGGAACCTGGCTATTCTAAGTAGGTTTGTACCTCACTGGCACACCTGTGACGCTGCATGTAGTAGTCATTCTAGGTTAGTTAATTAACAAGTAGGTTAAATCGAACTGCCCATTGTTGTAGAAAACTAACACACACTGTAGTAGTTTAAACTGTAGTTTAAACTGTTGCTCACTAACTTAACTGTAATAGTAAAGATGCATTGAAATCGAATTTATGTATCACTTTATGACCCACTAATCATGTTAAGAGGTGGGTTAGCATGTATAATTAGTATTGTTATGGAAATAAAGATTTAAAAAAGTTCTAGGGGAACTGATGACCTCAGAAGTTAAGTCCCATAGTGCTCACATCCATTTGAACCATTTTTATTGTAGGGACAAACAATTAATTATAGAAAGAACAACAAAATCTGAATCAAAAGATAAATCTTACGTGTCGTCTAACTCTTTAAAAATTTTAAGTGATTAAGTGAATACATGAATAATGGACACTGAAAAGTGATTAGTTTAAACCAGTATTACGGCGTATTAAAAAAATAAAAACATTTACTCCAATATAAGTTACGTCTGACCGTTGTTAATAACTGGACGTAGCAGCGGCATAGCAACGGAATAGTAGACAACAAAGTTTATCCTCGCTATGTATGATGCGATAAACGACCGTAATGATGAAATCAAGAATCAAGATTTTATTTCATCACGGAACTAACGGGGCATAAAAATAAAAATAAACGATTGCGGTTTACCAGTTCGCACAAACAAACAGATAACAGAATATTTCTAAACCACGCGATGAGCTGTGTTCTTACCAGAGTTACAGGTGCTGTTCCACGTCATAGCGACGGGGATGAACATCGTTACGAGTCGCGTCTCCTCCCGCCGAGTGAAGAAGGAGGGAAGGGACGTCACAATGTGTGGCGTAGTGCACGCAGCATCACTCAAGAACACGGCTTGTTCGACCCAATATCTGTCAGCTGCGCCAGCGTGAGAACTGCTGTCCTCTCGACTCCATGGCAAGCTATGCTTTCAATGCGGGATGACAAATCTTAATAATTTACTACATGAACTTGATACTGAACTCAAGTGCATTCTTTCTTCCGGTTTTCAGTGCTTCATATTCGTTTTCTGTTGCCCTGCGAATCTGGAATGCAGAATATAAGTAAGGAGTCAAACCTGGGCTGTTTGCGTTGTTACGATTGTGGTACTGCCCTTCCCGTTCACCTACACCTCCACCGTTATATTCGATTAATCAATTTTTAGACTGCTTGATTGATACCTGCTAGCAGGATCCCGTCAGATGCTTCCAGTGCCTCTTGGTATAAAGTCACTTTCCACTGGGTCCTATTTGTTGGCAGAAGCAAGCGAGGTGTTAACACCACATAATGAAGTCATAACCAGCCCCGGAAAGCGACACATACATGATTTCAAAATCGCGACGAATGAGATCACCCTCTCCCATGACGTGGAAATGTAAATACAAAATACAGAATCGAACAAATCTAAATAACATACGTACTTTTAAGCTAACCGGACAACCACTGTAGATTCGGGGTTTGGGCAGGAACAAACTAAAATCTACAACAACAGCCACGAAATCACGGAAATACTAAATTATAGAAAACGAAAGAACTAGAGGAAGACGCAAAATAAAACAACGCAATGAATGAACTGTGCAGGAGCCCGAAAACAGGTGACTGATATATTACGACATGTATTAAAACTCTGGAATACTGCATTGATAATGGTTGGTCATTTCGAAGGTCATATCACAGTCGTTGAGTGCATGCCACATCCCTAATGGAAGGTAACTTGGTAAAAACCACACAAAATTAGCGCCTACCAAATATGACTGATACTGATAACATCGTCTGACCTACACAGCGCAACCTAAACTTCAGATTTCCCGCCAATGACTGACTGTCCTAGTGACGCTCATGCCAGACCGTGTTCTTCTGAGAAAAAGAATAGCACAGCAATGCGACTTCGGTTTGCTTACGGTATTGTGCCAGATTCAGCAACCACTTTTAGTTACCGACGAGAACGCGCATCGCCGTAATCAGCTGCTGCTTCCGAGTTCTTCCCGCTACTGCCGGGGGTCGTAAAGCTGTCACCCACACAAAAAAAAACCTCCACCCCTGGTCACAGATGAGCTACAACCCTCTTCACCCTCGTTTTATGTACGAGGTGCAACTGCCCCATCCCCTTAGGCTTTGCTGTGGCGCCTAACACTGACTTGTCGCAAAGAAAAACTGTGCAGTTTTAATCCCACTACTCCATGTTAACTGAATATAAAACTTCCGAGAACAATACTGAAAGACGAATTTCAAGTCTTCTGACGACGGTGAGCACAACTAACATCAGGACAAGGTGTAGTATTCAGGATAATTGTCCACGTTGACTGCTATTAATAATTTTATTTAAAGACACTAGTAATATAAATCGTCAATGTCAATAAAATTTACCAAACAGCCTTGTAACTTAAGATATTTTATTTTATTGTGCCGGCTGCCAGTTTCAGCATTTCATTATGCCATCTTCAGGTCAATACGCAGCTATCCAAGTAAACGAACATGTCGTATACAGCCATCAATCTATCACGTTTTCGAATGAAGCAATAGTGCAACGATTGAACTGACGATATCCAGGGATTAATGGCTCTATACGACATGTTCATTTACTTGGATAGATGCGTATGGGTTTGAAGATGGTATAATGAAATGCTGTAACCGGTAGCTCTCACAATAAAGTAAAATAATATCTTGAGTTACACGGCTGTTTGATGAATTTTATTGACATTGACAATTACTTAAGCAGCCGATGTCCCCTGTCCATGATGGACCAACACAGAAGAATATCAATAGTTATCAACACGACAATTAGTTTGAATAGTGATAACGATCGCAGACTCGGATAATGATTTTGTTATTTATACACAAAAGTACAGTATTAGCTAATCATTACCTACCTCATTTGCATCCTGTTTTGGAGTGAATGCTGATTACTAATCTTTGTTTCAGCAGAACTTTATACGGTTAAAGGGGCTGGTCCAGATCTGTATTGGTTTTGTATCCAGTGCTATATCTAGTTGGTTGAATCCAAAAAATTCATAATATCCTCAACAAATGCTCGCAGCTAAGTCTTTAGCAATAAAGTTCATAACGGAGTGGAATCTACGATGCTAGCAATGGCACTGAAGAACAATTATGTAATTAAATGTGCCAGGTGTTCGTGCAATTTATTTATACACGATCCAGTGACATTAATATGACCACTGCCTACGTTTGACGTCATCGTGCAAAAACCACTCAGAGACAGCAACTGGCAGCACGAGCAGCGGAGGGCATACAGGGTGTTCGGAAATTTTCCCAGTACAAACTTGTAGAAGGGAGGGAGTACATACTATTCTGAATTGCTATCCATGTCCGGAAACACACCATTTCAGTTCTACGATTGTTTCACTTTAGAAGTGTAGCGCGTCACCGTCTGCTGAGGAAAAGAGAAAAGTCTGTTCCTTGTCCTGATATGCAAAAGGGCAGAAAGGATGATGCGTACTCCATCAGACGGTCACCTGATGTCACTTAATTTATGCAAAGTTTAATTTAGCAGGCTCCTGTAGAACGAGATGAAGATCTGCTAGCACCAGTTCTGGTTCTGGCCGCTGCACTAGAAGTTGAAGAGACGCCAGGTGGGATGCAGAGTATGTGCCAGAACATGCTTCGTAGGTACTGCAAGTAGGCTGTTTAGGTTTTTATGTTGGTAAAGCCACGTAGCGCACTATATGAAAATCACTGACTGTGCTGTGTGAAGGCTGTGGTTCGTTAGCATTGTTGTAATATTCGCTATTGTAGTGTTGGGCGTAGCGTTGCGCAGTTGGAGGTGAGCCGCCAGCAGTGGTGGATGTGGGGAGAGAGATGGCGGAGTTTTGAGAGCGAATGATCTGGTCGTGTGTCCATCAGAGACAGTAAATTTGTAAGACTGGATGTCATGAACTGATATATATTATGACTTTTGAACACTGTTAAGGTAAATACATTGTTTGTTCTTTATCAAAATCTTTCATTTGATAACTATGCCTATCAGTAGTCAGTGCCTTCAGTAGTTAGAATCTTTTATTTAGCTGGCAGTATTGGCGCTCGCTGTATTGCAATAGTTTCAGTAGCAATTCAGAACATAGTTGCAGAAGATTTTTGTGAGCTAAATGATTCATGAAAGGTATAGGTTATTTTTAGTCAGCGCCATTCTTTTGTAGGGATTATTAAAAGGCAAATTGCGCTGCGCTAAAAATATTGTGTGTCAGTTTAAGCACAGTCATTTATAATTTTTCTAAGGGGACTTTTCAGTACAGTGTCCCTAACAACGTTGGTGGTCATCACACCGAGCCGTTGTTGTAATACATCACTACTGCTCTGTATGTACAGTATGCTGGGTTCTTTTTCTTCGGAATAACGTAAACACGTAATGATCATATGTTAACACAGAAAAATGTGCTTGAGTGACAAATTGATGTTTTGTTACGTTTCCTTTCGAATTGTTACCTAATAGCCATACTGCGTCATGCCTAATTCAGTTTCTGAAGCAGAAGTGGAGGGCTGAAACACCTGAACGGTACGAAACGTCCTTGCAGATTCAAACTGTGTGCCGGACCGAGACTCGAACTCAGGACCTTTGCCTTTCGCGGGAAAGTCCTCTACCAACTGAGCTGCCTAAGCACGACTCTCGCCCAGTCCTCACAGCTTTACTTCTGCCAGTGCCTCGTCTCCTACTTTCCAAACTGGCAGAAGTAAAGCTGTGAAGACGGGGCGAGAGTCATGCTTGGGTGGCTCAGATGGTAGAGCACTTGACCGCGAAAGGCAAAGGTCCCGGGTTCGAGTCTTGGTCCGGTACACAGTTTTAATCTGCCAGGAAGTTTCAAATCAGCGCACACTCCGCTGCAGAGTGTAAATCTCAACCTGAACGGTACGTTTCCGGACATGGATTCCTATTCAAAATATTATGTACTCACTCCCCTCTACGAGTCCTAGAAGTTTGTAAAGGAAATTTCCTGTGTAATCACGTCAGGGGTGTCCGCAGCTCGTGGGCTAACGGTCGCGTTCTCGCTTCCCGAGCCCGGGTTCCCGGGTTCGATTCCCGGCGGGTTCAGGGGTTTCCACTTGCCTCGAGATGATTGGGACTTTGTGTTGTCCTCATTTCATCATCATTCACGAAAGTGGCGAGTTTGGACTTAGCAGAGGTTGGGAATTTGTACGGGCGCTGCTAACCGCTCTGTTGAGCGCTACACGAACCAAACATCATCACGTCAGGGGTATGCGGAAAATAGTGCAAACGTTGTTGTAATGTGGAAAAGGAGTGATTTATCTGATGTTCAGTATGCCACTATCTTTGGCTTTCAGGACAAGTATGAAAGTATTTCCGAAACAGGTAAGTTATTGGACCGTCTGCTTGCAGCGGTCCTTGAAGTTTTCCTCGCATGGCAAACTGGTGGTATCCAAAACTGGTTCTGAGGCAACTGTGGTGCCTGACGGGACATAGATGACGATGTATTCGAAGTTGCGAATATAGACGACCATCAACCGTATAATGGAATGACGACAATGAAAATTTGTGCCGGACTGGTACTCGAACCAAGATTTCCTTCTTATCGCGAGCGGTTGCCTTACAATTAGGCTATCCGTGCACGACTTACAGCCGCCCCCAGTCTTCCATATGTGGTCAACCACGTGGCCACAACTTGAAGATCCCTTAGTATATTCCCGCACAGAGGAGACATTTTACTGTAGAATGGAATGACGACTTTTTATCCGCCGACGCCGTACGGGAATATACATAATGGATGTAACGAACCGGCCGCGGTGGCCATGTGTTCTAGGCGCTCAGTCTGGAACCGCGCGACTGCTACGGTCGCAGGTTCGAATCCTGCCTCGGGCATGGATGTGTGTGATGTCCTTAGGTTAGTTAGGTTTAAGTAGTTCTAAGTTCTAGGAGACTGATGACCTCAGGTGTTAAGTCCCATAGTGCTCAGAACCATTTGAACCATTTTTGACGTACCGAGTATAGGTTGTAGACACATGGTTGATGACGTGTGGACCTGAGTCATGCTGGGATAGCCAAATGGTAATGGGTGGCACAAATTTTCATTGTCGTCATTCCATTATAAAGCTGAAGGTTGTCCATAATCGGAACTGAGAATACATTTAACGTTTCTCAGAACGGCTATGATCACCATAGCGCCTGTTCCTTCAGACATGTAAGCATGTCCAAAGGAACATTGCATCGTGCTTCTTGAAAAGACAGGCACTGCATTACCTTATAGATGACAAGGACTAACCGATGGCTGCTGAGTTGTTTACGGGGGCACAGATGTGAAACTGTTGAGCAAATGACCATTCAGATAAACCAAGGGTCTACCGACAGTGTCCCCTCAGCGACCGTTCACTGAACATTGCTGCGTATAGGCCTCGGTGGCAGGTGTCTGGTCTCGCAGCCATGCTAACTATTGTTCATCGGCGACGAACTCAACTATACGTCCACTGAGAGGCGGTGGGTGCCCTTTTGAGATGCATCACGTATGACCCTGCAGCAATGGTCGGACGGGTCCAGACTGGAGGAGGGAGCGCTATGGTCGGGGGAATGTTTTCGTGGCATGCACACCACTCCCGAGGTGATCTCATCATTCAGGAATGCGCAATGGATCAACACAAGTATGCACTATCCTTGGGGACCATGCCCGCCCCTTCATGCAGTTTTTTTCCTCGGCACGATGGCATCTACCAAAGGGGTGAACACAGCTTGAAGAGTATGTGTCTGGTTCGAAGAGCATCAGGATGAGTTTACCTCGTTCCCCTGGCAGCAAACTTCCCGGATGTAAACCCAGTTGATAATATGTCTGACCACCAAGATCCGGCTGTTCTCGCCATGTATCCTCAATCGTGACTGCTAGCTCAGCTGTCCAGGGCACACTATAGACATTGGACACCACAGCAGGAACGAGTAAGGCCTGTTGACGGCTCTAGGGAAAGGCGAGGAAGTATGGTAGGTCTACTAGGTCTACGACGTCTGGTCCAGTAATGGGAGAGTGAAGGGAGTTGATCAGAAGCGTAGATGGGATAAATGGTCAGAGTCAGTGAAAGAAAATCAATGCGCTCCAATCCTTCAAAAAAAAAAAAAATGGTTCAAATGGCTCTGAGCACTATGGGACTTGACAGCTGAGGTCATCAGTCCTCTACAACTTGGAGCTACTTAAACCTGACATCACACACATCCATGCCCGAGGCAGGATTCGAACCTGCGAACGTAGCGGTCTCGCGGTTCCAGACTGACGCGCCTAGAACCGCTCGGCCACACAGGCCGGCTCCGATCCTTCGCCATGCCGTCTGGAGACAGGATGGTATTGCTGGACCCAGCAGCGTGGACGATATGGCAGGGAATGAACACAGGAGCGAGATATATTCCGATAATGTATGTGTGGGTTTGTGTGTCCATCTCAGACTACAAGGAACAGAAAGAGGGAAGGTACACAGAAAATGTATAACTTAACTGATCTGTGAGGGTCAGCGACCCAAATATTTATATAAATTATCATAAAAATAGAAGCATTAGATTAGTATTATTGTTAGTAAGGCGAGTTTACTGAGGTGTTTGTGCTATGCGGTTAATATTCTGCGTAAAGTAAATAAATGTGCGTATTTTACACTTATACACTAAATACATATTTCATTTTGGCGCATGTCTCTAAGAGAGATATTTATTATTCTGGGAGGAACAAACATTGGAGATGGATCAGTTTTGGTGATTTCAGGATCAGCAATATGATATCACTAAGGTCACTCAGGAATTCTATCATAGTGCAGCTGTAAATGTTATGTTCCACTGGCATCAGGTTCATAATGTCTACCAATCTGTCAAGGCCAAGGAGAGGAGGGGAGGGTTGAGGGGGGGGCAGGAAAGGACAAGAAGAGGGGGAGGGATAGGGAGTGAAGGAGAGTGGAGAGGAGGGGAGGAAGGGGGACTACATATCATGTCACATCAGTATCAGCACTTCGTTACCTCCAAGGTCATTCCAAGAACCATGACATCCAGCCACGTGCCAAGGCAATGGAGGAGAGGGGGGAGGGGAGGGGGTAGAGTGGGAGGTCCCTCTATGCCCCACATCTCTGCCTTCAGCTCCCACACTCAGCAGCGAAATACGGTAAAATATCTGAACTGCTGAATAATTTTCAGTTACGTTTGCAGTAATGACTCCCAAAAATTCGTTTAAGGACTGGTTCAGCAGTAACAATACTAATTGTTTTCTTCATTATTATTTCACCTCTCCCGCTCCTTATGGGCAGAAGGTGAGCTGTCAGCGGATGCAATTTTCCGCTCTTCGGCAACGTGAAAGCAAAAGTTTAAAAACATGATATAAAAATTGGTCATGGCACTTGACAAAAATAAACATTTTGTGCAATAAAAGACAGACCATCAGTTGCATAAGTTAAAATATAAAAGGCTGACTAGGTGATTAATTAAAATAAAGATACAGATGGACAGAAAATGAGTGTCACACCCAAATATGTAAAAACAGATAGACCGTTACATAAGGTAAAACAGAAAGGCCAATATGTTGACGGACTAAAATAGAAACATAGATAAGTGAACAGATCAGTGGATGTAGAGTGCCTGGGAGGAGGATATCATGGAAATGTAGCATTTACAGCTAGTGTGTAGGAGGGTTTCTGAGTGGGTGGATGTTTGGAGTAGGGATGGGGAAGAGTGGAGAGGGATACGGTTCTGAACCAAGATTTGGGAAATGGGTCGAGAGGATTGGAGGGGAAGGGAGACCTGACAAGGAGTGGGTGGTAGGATAGGGCAGAGTTCATGGTTGGGTAGAGGAAGACAATTAACGTTTTGTTGGCTGTGGTGGGTGTGGAGATGTAGCATTGGGGAAATTTGGTGGTAATGTGCTGCAGAGTATCAGCAGAGGGGAAACTAGGGTAGTCTTGAGTTTACAGGTAATCTAGAATGTTTGGAGGTGATTAAGATGAAAGAGTTGGCTGGAGAGTTTTATAAGTAGGTAGAGGATGCAGGTGAGGGGGTAACCAGATCCAAAACGCTATGCAGAGTGCGTGGCAATCGAGGATCTGTAGGGGGTGATACAAGTAGGGAGGAGTGCAAGTCCATGCCACAATGCAATAGCAGAGAATTGGTCAGATCAGGGCTTTGTAGGTGTGAATGAATGTGGGAGGTTGCAATCTCCATATTCGGTCGATTATTAGTTTTAGTAATTTTGGTCTACTGTGCTCTTTCTGTTGAATGCTTAGTAGATGAGGTATCCATTTTAGCCAAGTGTTAGTACAAGATATTTTAATGTATCAGTTAAATGGATAGGTCGGTGGTAAATGATAAAGTAAAAGACGTGGGACGGAAGCAGGCAGTTTGGCTTATAATTGTTGCCTGCATTGTGGTCAGGTCTAATTTGAGGAACCACTGGTTGGTCTAGAAGGTGAACTGTTTGAAATGGAAATAGAGGGATCGTTGGGATTTCTGGAGGGTAGGGTAGATGACGAGGAAGGCGGTGTCATTGGCATGCTGGAAGAAATGAACAAGAGAAGGGGCAATTTATGGGAAGTGTATAGACGTGGAGCTTAAAGAGGAACTGGAATGCCATAGATTGTCATAAGTTTTTTCAAGATCCAGGAAGACAAAAATGGCGGATTTGTTGATTTTGTGAGATAGGAGATGAATAAGGTCATCAGAGGAAAAATTGGGACTACAGCCGCTTTGATGGACAGGAATGTGTAAGTGTTGTTGTAAGCGTCTGTGGATATGCCATGATAGGATGGGCTCAAAAACCTTGGTAAACACGGAGGTGTGGCTGACGGGACGGTAGGAGGAGGTATCAGTGGCAGGTTTATTAAGTTTGCGGAGGAAGAAGATTCGAGATGTTTTACACAGCTCATGATAGGAACCGAAGTGTAGCATTACGAGTATTTTGTATAGGGTTACTAGGATCTCCAGAAAAGAGGGGGGGCATTCTTTCTGGTGTATGTAGGTTATGCAGTCATGACCAGGAGCTGTGTTTTGTTAGTGGCGGAGCTTGCCTCAGGCCATGGGAAACGAGTTATCTGTTTAGCGGAGGATGAACGACGAAGTGCAGATAATATAATGAGGCTAGAGGAAGATTTCGCTCAGGACGATAGCATCAGTATGGTACTGGGAGAGAGTGTCCATGGAGAGTAGTCTGTCAGCTGGAAAGGAGCCGATATTGTAGAATTTAGGGAGAGAAAGGGTGGCGGGGATGGATGGCTGGGGTGAGTTCAAACTAGGGTGTAGAGACAGGTGAAAAGAATGTGGACCTGGTTGCAGAATAGGTGGCTTGTGTGTTGAATGGAATACAGAGTGGGAGCAAGGGGATTGGTGTAGAGTTTGTGGCCTCTGGGAAGTGTGGATGTTTCGAAGAACTAGTCATAAGACAGATGACACTTGAAGGGTTCTCGAGTGTCCAGTCGGATACGATCGTCGAATGCCCACGATATTTCGGTGAATAACCGTCCTGCCGAGTAATAAGATACAACAAAGCACCTCCAATTTGCTGAAAAATGGCGTGCTGGAGGAGCCAATGATCGGCGGTAGCACAAAGATGGGATGCGACCGATAGTTAGCAGCATAGAGGCACAGGTGTATACTCTGGCACGGCATCTGGCGGGACTGCTACGAGCCTTCGTGGGCAAATGTGCACACCACGTCCGGAATTCGGCAGACGTCATTGGCCGCCTAAAGGAGCTAACTTTACAAGAATCCGACGTCAAGGTCAGCTTTGATGTCGTCTCACTATTTACACGAGCCCTCTGAAAGATTCTATCAACTTAAACAGTGGTAAACTCGGGGCAAAACTGACACAACGTTTCAGGTATATGTCTTAAACGGCCAATACCACGAGCAGACTGAGGGAGTGGCTATGGGGAACCCTCTCTCTCCGTTGGTAGCCAATATTTTCAAGGAGAGTTTCGAAGTAGCCCTGGAAACCGCCAAACTAAAGCCTGTACGTTTCTTCTGACATGTGCAAGACACATCTGGTCACATCGAAAGGATCAACTACAAATATTTCTACAACATCTAAATTCCATCCATAATAACATACAGCTCACTACGGCTATCGAGGAATGTGGACAACTACCCTTTCTTGATGTCCTGGTGCGGCACAGGTCAGATGGGTGGCTAGGTCACAGAGTGTACCGCAAGGCAACACACTCCGACCTGTACCTAAGAGCTTCCAGCTACCACCATCTGGCTCAGTTAAATGGAGCGCTTAACACCTTGGTACACAGAGCACATGAGATCGCGGACCAACAGAACTATCAACAGAACTCAAGAATGGATACAGCAACCACCGAATTCAAAGCGCCTTGCGACAGCGGAAGCGTAGTAGGGACCACGATGAAGAACAAACGGAAGAAGCGAGATAAGGGCCAGGCGTTTCTACCTTTTGCACGCAACGTGTACTCCAGAATAGGAAGACTATTGAGGCAACACAAGATCGACACAGTCTTTCGACCACCGATTAAGATGCGCGCCTTACTAGGAACGGTGAAAGACGATGTTGGCCACAAGAAAGCAGGCGTATACAAAATTTCGCGCAAATCCCATATCGGCCAGACAAATCCTACGGTGAAAGATCGATGCAAAGAACGCCAACTCTACACCCACCTAGGGCAACCAACAAATCTGCTCTAGCAGAACTTTGCATAAATGCTCGACACGCAGAGAATTATGACGAGACAGAAGTTGTGGCCTCCACTGATAACGACTGGGACTGCATCTTCAAAGAGTCCGTAGAAATCCATGTGAGGCAACCTCGTCACCAAGGACACTGGTTACCAGCTCGGTAAGGCATGGAAGCCAGTACTAAGCTCTATCAAGGAGCAACGGTGCAAGCGGACACGAGATCATTCCTCCACGGCCGCCAAAGAGATAGTGCGCCCCTCTGCCCCCTCCACCACCAACCACAGCCACCGCTTCCCCCACCACTGGAGACGCCGCACGGCCTCTACGCACGGAATTGCACCTGGACCCGCGAAGGATAAATACACTACTGACCATTAAAATTGATCCATCACGAAGTTGACGTGCTACAGACGCGAAATTTAACCGACACGAAGAAGATGCTGTGATAACCAAATGATTAGCTTTTCAGAGCATTCACACAAGGATGGCGCCGGTGGCGACACCTATAACGTGCTGAGATGAGGAAAGTTTCTAACCAATTTCTAATACGCAAACAGCAGTTGACCGGTGTTGCCTGGTGAAACGTTGTTGTGATGCTTCGTGAAAGTCCGCAGCTCGTGGTCGTGAGGTAGCGTTCTTGTTTCCCACGCCCGGGTTCGATTCCCGGCGGGGTCAGGGATTTTCACTGCCTCGTGATAACTGGGTGTTGTGTGTTGTCCTTAGGTTAATTAGGTTTAAGTAGTTCTAAGTTCTAGGGGACTGATGACCATACATGTTAAGTCCCATAGTGCTCAGAGCCATTTGAACCATTTTTTCAACCTCGTGTAAGGAGGAGAAATGCGTACCATCACGTTTCCGACTTTGATAAAGGTCGGATTGTAGCCTATCGCGATTGCGGTTTATCATATCGCGATATTGCTGCTCACGTTGGTCGAGATCCAATGACTGTTAGTAGAATATGGCATCGGTGGGTTCGGGAGGGTAATACGGAACGCCGTGCTCGATCCCAACGGCCTCGTATCACTAGCAGTCGACATGACAGGCATTGTATCCGCATGGCTGTAAGGCATCGTGCAGCCACGTCTCGATCTTGAGCCAAGAGACGTTTGCAAGACAACAATCATCTGCACAACAGCAGCATGGACTATCAGCTCGGAGATCATGGCTGCGGTTACCCTTGACGCTGCTTTACAGACAGGAGCTCCTGCGATGGTGTACTCAACGACGAACCTGGGTGCACGAATGACAAAACGTCATTTTTCGGATGAATCCAGGTTATGTTTACAGCATCGTGATGGTGGCATCCGTGTTTGGCGACATCGCGGTGAACGCATATTGGAAGCGTGTATTCGTCATCGCCATACTGGCGTATCACCCGGCGTGATGGTATGGGGTGCCATTGGTTACACGTCTCGGTCAACTCTTGTTCGCACTGACGGCACTTTGAATAGTGGACGTTACATTTGAGATGTGTTAGGACCCGTGGCTCTACCCTTCATTCGATCCCTGCGAAACCCTACATTTCAACAGTATAACGCACGACCGCATGTTTCAAGTCCTGTACGGGCCTTTCCGGATACAAAAAATGTTCGACTGCTGCCCTGGCCAGCACATTCTCCAGATCTCCCATCAATTGAAAACGTCTGGTCAATGGTGAGAGAGCAACTGGCTCGTCACAATACGCCAGTCACTACTCTTGATGATCTGTGGTATTGTGTTGAACCTGCATGGGCAGCTGTACCTGTACACGCCATCCAAGCTGGTACTGATTTCTCAGGATCTATGCACCGAAATGGCGTGAAAATGTAATCACATGTTAGTTCTAGTATAATATATTTGTCCAATGAATACCTGTTTATCATCTGCATTTCTTCTTGGTGCAATTTTAATGGCCAGTAGTGTAATAGCGGCAAAGAGCTGACAGACCATTGCATCAGCACCTCCTGACGATTGCGGAAAGGTTATTCGCCGAAATGTCGTGGGCATTCGACGATCGTATGCGTCTGGACACTCGAAAACTCCTCAAACAGCACATACGCCGGGAATGCCTCCGATCGCATAAGACAAATGATGTCTTCATCTGTAGGAGGGTGGCAGAGGAAGTTGTTTGTATGTGTAATAAAACGTGGCGAAAATGTTTTTATGGTGAAGTTTGGGACGTGTTTCGTTGTTTAACACCATGTACAGTATACCACGTCTTACCACACATATTCTCCACGCATTATATACGTATCTTGTGTAATCCAGGGTGCTGTTTCTTGATGCTGCCGTAGGTTTATTTTGATGTTACTGCACCGTCACATGCAATTTATGTAATAGTTTAAATACGTTTCAGTGCTTCAGGTTTACAATAGATTTTATTTCTCACACTAGATGTTCGGCGGCGAACGTAAAACTTACAAACGCTGACTACATGCTGTTGATACAATATTCGGTCTAAGACTGAAGCAAGACTGACATATGGTGGTGTACAAATCGCCTCCATTTATATGGCTTTAACCAATTACTGTCATTGTTATATATTGAATTTTGGATTTATGCAATTAAAGTTTTTACACATCTTGTCAAATTACATACAAATTTACGTGCAATAAAACTGAATAATTTTATACTAAGAGAGAAATGAATTTGTTTCTATTAAGACTGTAAATTACATGTTTATCATTGCAACAATATATTTCGTTTATCTACATATATGATTTCACTGACTTAAAGGAAAATCATCCCATCAATTTCAGGTGAACAGAGCGATTAGTTTTATTAAATGAAGGGTTTAGATTCAATTGATTAAATTTTTTACAACTAAAATTTTACTTTTCTATATGGTCGTAATTACAATTCTATTTACTAGTGCCAATGAAAACACGAATATGCTTAATTCTGAATGAAAAATCATGGTGTCATATTTATATTAGGGATCAAACAATTTCTGGCTTAAAAACATAAAAACTGCTGTCTCTCGATGACTTGAAAATATCGGAACTTTAATCGTTAATTACTCCATAATTACAATACCAAAATTGCTCCTACTATGTGCCTGAGGTTTGTATTGTGTGTAAATTATGATGATACATTAGTTTTTAATCCAATGTGTTTCTTTCATTCTATATATTGGTGAGGCCCAATGTAAACAATAGTTTAAATTACTGTAATTTATTAATATTATATATATATATACCCTCTTCAGGAGAGTTGAGATGTTATTGGAATAGGAAATAGGGTCCCAAGGGGTTGCGGTATTACAGTTGGAGGTAGTTGTGAATGGGTTTGATGGGAAATGTCAGCTTAGGTTTGGAAGGCAGAGGTTGAGCCTTGCACTTGGAAGAATAGCTTGAGCAGGACAGATTACAGGTATTTAACATTTTTTTGTGGCAGTTTACTAATGCACAGGGTCATCGGTTCAGATCCGGTCCAACTGTCTCGGTGGACGAGTCAGAGTCAGAGTCAGAGGAGAGAGCAACGGCCGAATAACAGCCGAGCATAGCAAGTTGAAGGGACCTTAAGTTCCGTGTCACCCTCTGACAGTGTAAGTACTTAACTTTGGTAAATTTTTTTTGAAGCTATAAATAATTCACCATGGAATATTGGAATAAGTTGATAGCGTATTTCTGTACAAACAATTAAAAACCAACATTTTCTTGTAAGATATAAGTAACAGATTAGAAATTCATATTTGTTGAAAATGAGTTTTATCTTAAATACTATCCCACAAACCCTGAAAATACGGAATAAAAGCAACTACTGTTTCACATCCCACTTGCTCCTATCACCAGCAGATGGCTGCCTTTGAGGAACGAGTGCTTATCCCACCAGCAGATGGGCGCACTGTCAAATAGAGCAATGTTCGATCTCTGTACCACAACTTCTTTCTAAAACCAATAAATTGCCGCACGGCTAAAAGACGCAACAGAGTCGTAAATTAATTATTTTCCACGGCTATGGTGTTGAAACATTCTAGAATGCCTGGAAAATATGTAGGCAACGCAAAAAGTGCGCTGTTCATACAGAGTATCCAGGACCTAGTTGAGGTTAATAAATGAAAAAACACTGTAAGACACAAATCAATGAATGCGTTGCCACAATATTGCAAAAGTACGTTTGCAACATGAAAGAAAGTGTGAGTTAATTGGGATGGATGTGTGTGATGTCCTTAGGTTGGTTAGCTTTAAGTAGTTCTAAGTCTAGGGGACTGATGACCTCAGATGTCAAGTCCCATAGTGCTTAGAGCCATTTTGAACCAGTTGGCAGTTATAAGAGTCGAGGGGCATGAAAGGGAAGCAGTGGTAGAGGAGGGAGTGTGACAGCCTGCCCGCGATGTTATTCAATCTGTGTATATTGAGTAAGCAGTAAAGGAAACAGAAAAAAAATGGAGTAAGAATTAAAATCCCTGGAGAAGAAATAAAGACATTGAGGTTTGCCGACGAATTTGTAACTCCGTCAGAGGCAGCAAAGGACCTGGAAGAGCAGCTGAACTGAATGGACAGTGTCTTGAAAGGACGATATAAGATGAAAATCAACAAAAACAAAACAAGTATAATGGATTGTAGTCGAATTAAATCAGATAATATTGAGGGTATTAGATCAGGAAGTGAGACACTTAAGGTAGTAGATGAGTTTTGCTATTAGGTAGTCGAAGTAGATAGGATATAAAATGTAGACTGGCAAGCGTTTCTGAAGAAGAGAAATTTGTTAACATTGAGTGTAGATATAATTGTCAGGAAGTTTTTTTTGAAAGTATTTGTGTGGAGTGTAGCCGTGTATGAAAGTGAAACATGGACGGTAAATAGTTTAGATAAGAAAAGAATAGAAGCTTTCGAAATGTGGTGCTACAGAAGAATGCTGAAGATTAGATAGATAGATCATGTAACTAATGAGGAGGTACTGAATAGAACTGGGGAGAAGAGGAATTTGTGGCACAACTTGACTAGAAGAACTGATCGGTTGGTAGGACACGTTCTGAGGTATCAAGGGATCGTCAATTTAGTACTGGAGGGAAGCACGGAGGGTAAAAATCGTAGAGAGAGACCAAGGCTTGAATACAGTAAGCACATTTAGAAGGATGTAGATTGCAGTAGTTACTCGGAGATGAAGAAGCTTGCGCAGGATAGATTAGCATGGAGAGCTGCATCAAACCAGTCTCTGGACTGAAGATCACAACAACAAAGTAACTACTATAAGCAGGCAAATGGACAGGATGAATGTAACTAATGAGGCCTACTCTTGATGTAAGACAAAACACAAGCTCGAATTAAATATTTCTGCATTTGGATTGGTCTCAAGCACCATTTTAGGAGAGCAAAGATAATGCATCATGCTATTCATTAAAAAAATGTAAACGATGGTACTTATGGCCAGTTATTGGTATTATCAGAAATGGTGCAGTCCTATTGAAGACTATATACAATAACAGCAGTTTGTAGTCAGAGATGGTAAGATGGCTCTGAGCACTATGGGACTTAACATCTGAGGTCATCAGTCCCCTAGAACTTAGACCTACTTAAACCTAACTAACCTAAGGACATCACACACATCCATGCCCGAGGAAGGATTCGAACCTGCGAACGTAGCGGTCACGCGGTTCCAGACTGAAGCGCCTAGAACCGCTCGGTCACACCGGCCGGCTCGTAGTCAGAGCTATGATGCTAAAACACAACAGAGTCGCAAATTATTTCCCACATCTAAGGGGTTGAAAAATTATAAAATGTTCGGAAAATAAAATTCCGATGTTTACATGTAGAATCTGGCATCTAGGTGGGGATAATACACGAGAAAAAAAGGAAAATTTTAAGACTAAAATCAATTAATGTGATGTCACATATGCATGCAAGGCAAATGAAAGCGTGAGTTAATTTTCACAATTACACATTGATACGGTTTTATGATTTTCGCTTCGGACTTCTGCGATGCATACGTGCGAGCGGACCGATTTCTGACGTCAGCGCGCCGTTACGCAAAGAAAACTTGTTCTGTGTTCAGAGATGCCAGGCGTGGATAGCAGTTCAGTTGACAGCGCGCGCCGGGCATCCTGTGGTAACTGTTGGACTGGACCACAGAGGGCTTGGTAAGTCGGGCAGCCAACAGCCGGGTGCATTCTAGTTGTGCACTGTCCAACAACCCTGCCACAACAAAGGTCAAAAATTAATTATGATTGTAGTGTTGCTCACGGTGCTAAATATGGCATTTTCGGGCAACAACAAAGTTATATTATGTGGCAGGTGTCATCGGAGAACAGTTAATAAAGTCATTTCTTGAAATAATGGATAAACTAGGCACTCATCTTTTCATGTTTCCCACGCTGATCTCGTTGTGAACTCATGGCTCAATGGTCGAAAACCTAGGTAGTGATGATTCCAAGCTCGGATGCAAAGAGGCCTAGGTGTTATTCTTGCGATATTCAGCAGTTTTATAGATGTGTTTCATAAACCATACCTGAAGATGAAACTTTTGCAAGTTTGGACAATGCTGATGTAAAAAAAATAATCAGCACTCCGATTTTAAGTTACACTTCTTTTTTGTTACTTTTGTTGCAATAACACATAACTCGTTCCAAAACATCACTTCACAATATAAAACATACTTGAAAATATCTGCCTCACTGTTGAAGTTCACATTTCATAAACAGACTACAATTTGCGTCTTTTTAACATAACGACCAAAGCTTAACTCTCTAATAACCGCTTACGCGCCCAAAAATCAGAGTTACAAGTACGTCTAAGATCATAGTGACAAAAGAAAGAATACACATAAGAATAATATCATTGCAATATATACATATCGATGTATCGAAGTACCTCTGCATTAATGAAATCAAATCTGAATGTTGTCACAGAAATATGTTAACTATTTTACAGAAAAACAATAGAATATTGCTGGTATCGAGTGGTTAAGGTGAGGCGCCGTAATGGTTACGTAATTCAAGTACCATTACAACTGCCAAAGGCGGAAAGTAGTGCCACGTCGTCCGACAGATGGCGGGGAGCGCATCACATCGGAATTGCTGCTTCGCAATACTACTGATTTTGGTGAGCGTCGGCATTCAGTTTGCAATCTGAACCGAGTCATTCGCCTTGAGTGGAACAGCAATTCGTCCGTCCTTGATCGACTCCGACAGCGTACAGGGTCGTCCTGCAAATTAATCTGTTTTCGGTTAGCAAGTCCTGGGAGTAATTTTCGTGTTTGTTCTGGGACATATTGCAACACCCCCCCCCTACCCCCTTCCTAATCGGCCTACTGGATTGCGGTATAACTGACCTTGATCGTATATGCCTAATGTAATGCCGGCCGAGCGGTTCTAGGCGCGTCAGTTTGGAACCGCGCGACCGCTACGGTCGCAGGTTCGAATCCTGCCTCGGGCATGGATGTGTGTGATGTCCTTAGGTTAGTTAAGTTTAAGTAGTTCTAAGTTCTAGGGGACTGATGACCTCAGATGTTAAGTCCCATAGTGCTCAGAGCCATTTTGAACCTTTTTTTTTAACCTAATGAAATTTTATAGTGAATAAGGGATCAAAAGTTCTGTTTCAGTTTCTGTTCAATCCTCTATACTTCAGTCTCAAAATGACTCTTTATGCTTCCTATTTTTGACTGTACCTCTGTCATGTCCTGCTTAAGATTACCGATTTCGGTATTAATTACAATTATTTCCTTCTTGATTTCATCTACTTTCGTGTTAACGTCTCCAGTATTATTGTTCACTATCTTAATCAATTCGGACTAAGCATTAATTTTTAGCAATAACTGATTCACACTGAGCATTAATTTCAGTAGTAATTGATTCACACTGAGCATTAATTTTAGCAGTAATTGATTCGAACTGAGCATTTATTGATTCCGATTGAGCATTTATTGATTCGGACCGTGCATTAACTGTACTGATCAACATGCTCAGCAGATAGTTTATATTCCCGGCTATTACTGGTTTTGACACTGGTTGTTTCTTAATGGTTTCCTCGTATCTGTCAATAGATTCTGTTTTTATTTTTTTCCGTATTCCGTAGCATCTGCCAGTGCCAGAAATTCCACTTCCCGCTGTTCTTGTGTTTCAGCGGTAGCGTCTGTCGCCGGTTTCTCAACAATGGATTCCGCTCCCAGCGCTCCCCTTTGTTCTATCAATTGTTCCCCGTTAAGTACAATCAAATTTCATTTATGTCCATCACGTTGCCTGTTTTACTGATTAATGCAAATTTAGAAATTTTGTGGCTTATTTCCACCACTTCCTACTATAGTGAGTGAGCGACTTTATTCATAGCGAAAGGGTTTAATTCGCTACGAAATTGCACAATGCAAAATTCGTGCTAAGAACAATACCAAATTGATATTGTCTTGTCACTAGCGTCTCCACGTGCAACCCCCCCCCCCCCCCCTTGCTAATCGGTCTCCTGCATTGCGATATAACTGACCATGATCGCATATGCCTCTGCCGCTGTGACCGAGCGGTTCTAGGTTCTTCAGTCCGGAACTGCGCCGCTGCTACGGACGCTGGTTCTAATCCAGACTCGGGAATGGATGTGTGTGATGTCCTTAGATTAGTTAGGTTTAAGTAGTTCTAAGTTCTAGGGCACTGATGGCCTCAGATGTTAAGTCCCATTGTGCTTAGAGCCATTTGAACCATTTTCGCATATGCCTAATGAAAATTTAACAGTGAGTAAGGCTATCGTTTCCGAAGGAGAATAACATCGGTTAGTGGGAGGAAAGTGTACAACAGACTTCTGAAGGAAGAATCTATTCTAACCTGGAGCTAGATACTGATAATAATTTTGAAATGGGTGCAATATACAGCAGCAGCTCACGAACCGTACAGGGGGAAAAGGGGTACCACGTAATATTTAATGCAAAAGTCACTGATTACACCAAGAAAACACTGATTAGCTAGAAAAGGGATAACTAAACGGTCGCCGGCCCCCTAGGGCAATACATCTCCCGAGTCTTGAGAAAGATAATGGCAAAGAAACGAATCAGAAAGCAGTGAGCTTTCAGATACTCATTCTGAAATACTAAATTTTGAAAGTCAAGTTAAACGAAGCTGTGTACTTATTGCGCAGGAGCCCAACAAGAATTTCAATTTGTATTTTTACATAAAATTGCCATTAACGTGAGATTCAAGTCGATGAGGGATGTAGCAAGTCGGACACTGTTTTACATTCTGGATCCGGCTTCTCACTTGGTCACCCTAGTGAGCCTGTATAGGGAGAGAGTGGTCAACCGGACGATACGACGGCCATTTTTCTGCCAAACTGCGGGCGGGACTTTTGAATGGCCAGTAGTGGAGTAGTGGAGTACACACTCACCGAATCAAAAGCACAAGACAATATGGCGAAATCATTCGTTAAATGCCTTTCTTTACAGCTACAATGTGCTGATAGTAGCCTACTACGTACAACGCAGGAAAATTTGATACAGTGGCTGTAAAATTATTCGTTACTTGCATTTATCTCCTTTAAAATTCGTTTACTAGACATATTGCAATGAAAGTAACGTAAGTAAAAAATATAGTGTACAGCATTTGTTTTGTATCGGAAGTGCATAACGCTAAAGATTTAAGGTACCTGTATTACGTCAGATGAATGAAAGTCGTAAGCAGGTGTTTACAACCAAATGCAGCACAAACTGTGATCGTTCACGAACGTCTACAGAACGAATTACAGATGTCAAAAACAATACTGTACAATTACTAACGTGTTACTTCAAACATGTAGGCCTACCGACTTCATCACAAAACGCTTCATTATTTCAACTCGTATTTAAGATCGCAAACGCTAATTACGTACTAATAACGTTATACAACTAAATCAAACATGCATGCACAACGCATAACAAGTCTCTCAATAATTCAAATACCTTTTAATCGTTTCCAAAACTCCTCTGAGCTTCAATTCAACTCAAAAGCACGGCGAACATAGGAAGCGCGAGAGACGTTTGTCAGAATAATGGCGCCAAAGCTAATCAACCAGTCAGGGGCAACTTCACCTATGGCCACTCTCTCTGTATCCAGGCTCTCTAGGTCACCCTAACTTCAGGTGAACCGCAATAATTACACTGTGTGTTTTAGCAGTGTTCCTGTGCTATATACACTCCTGGAAATGGAAAAAAGAACACATTGACACCGGTGTGTCAGACCCACCATACTTGCTCCGGACGCTGCGAGAGGGCTGTACAAGCAACGATCACACGCACGGCACAGCGGACACACCAGGAACCGCGGTGTTGGCCGTCGCATGGCGCTAGCTGCGCAGCACTTGTGCACCGCCGCCGTCAGTGTCAGCCAGTTTGCCGTGGCATACGGAGCTCCATCGCAGTCTTTAACACTGGTAGCATGCCGCGACAGCGTGGACGTGAACCGTATGTGCAGTTGACGGACTTTGAGCGAGGGCGTATAGTGGGCATGCGGGAGGCCGGGTGGACGTACCGCCGAAATGCTCAACACGTGGGGCGTGAAGTCTCCACAGTACATCGATGTTGTCGCCAGTGGTCGGCGGAAGGTGCACGTGCCCGTCGACCTGGGACCGGACCGCAGCGACGCACGGATGCACGCTAAGACCGTAGGATCCTACGCAGTGCCGTAGGGGACCGCACCGCCACTTCCCAGCAAATTAGGGACACTGTTGCTCCTGGGGTATCGACGAGGACCATTCGCAACCGTCTCCATGAAGCTGGGCTACGGTCCCGCACACCGTTAGGCCGTCTTCCGCTCACGCCCCAACATCGTGCAGCCCGCCTCCAGTGGTGTCGCGTCAGGCGTGAATGGAGGGACGAATGGAGACGTGTCGTCTTCAGCGATGAGAGTCGCTTCTGCCTTGGTGCCAGTGATGGTAGTATGCGTGTTTGGCGCCGTGCAGGTGAGCGCCACAATCAGGACTGCATACGACCGAGGCACATATGGCCAACACCCGGCATCAAGGTGTGGGGAGCAATCTCGTACACTGACCGTACACCTCTGGTGATCGTCGAGGGGACACTGAATAGTGCACGGTACATCCAAACCGTCATCGAACCCATCGTTCTACCATTCCTAGACCGGCAAGGGAACTTGCTGTTCCAACAGGACAATGCACGTCCGCATGTATCCCGTGCCACCCAACGTGCTCTAGAAGGTGTAAGTCAACTACCCAGGCCAGCAAGATCTCCGGATCTGTCCCCCATTGAGCATGTTTGGGACTGGATGAAGCGTCGTCTCACGCGGTCTGCACGTCCAGCACGAACGCTGGTCCAACTGAGGCGCCAGGTGGAAATGGCATGGCAAGCCGTTCCACAGGACTACATCCAGCATCTCTACGATCGTCTCCATGGGAGAATAGCAGCCTGCATTGGTGCGAAAGGTGGATATACACTGTACTAGTGCCGACATTGTGCAGGCTCTGTTGCCTGTGTCTATGTGCCTGTGGTTCTGTCAGTGTGATCATGTGATGTATCTGACCCCAGGAAAGTGTCAATAAAGTTTCCCCTTCCTGGGACAATGAATTCACGGTGTTCTTATTTCAATTTCCAGGAGTGTAGTTGCGTTAAAAATCAAATAAACACTGTCTTTATTGTGTCTTCATATTTTCTTATTTGTTGGCAAACGGTTACTACCCTTTCCTTTCAGCCATGAAAACCTCACTTCCACGGATCTCGTTCTGTCTGGTGCCTCCAGCAGCCGTAACGGCGGCAACAATCCTCAAGATAGTCTGAGGAAAGGGCCGAAACCGGTTGCTAACAAACAAAAATCTGGAAACGCGAGCGAGACTGTTTTAATTTGGTTTTTAGCAATTTGTACCGATCGCTGTGGTCCAATTACAGAGTGTTATCTACAATTTTAAATGGTTGCGTACTTCATTTGATTTTAACGTTCAGATCAGAATAAATGGAGCCGTTATTCACAGTGACTGTCTCAAGGCCAGGATTTGCAGTAATATATGAATACGTATTACATTGACTTCCTTCAGTCTTACATATTCGTCAGCATCGTAGCAAAGTAATTCCGCAAGCAACTTCAGGCATTTTGCATCAAGGAAAATAAAACCTCTAGCCTTACGACTAAGTGAAGTAAAAATTGTTGTAATTGAAGAATCGTTTCAGGTACACAATGACAGTTTAACTTGGAACAGTTATACCAACAACGACTCTGATTACACTATTCCGAACCCGCGGACAACAAAAGAAAATACATTGCTGTAGAAAGATTCAGTATAAAAAAAAAGAAATCATCTCTCAGGTCATTTTGTTCTGATGCAAGTACTTATCTGCTTGCGTTACATGATTAAAAATTGTAAACCGGGTCTGGAAAAATAGCCGCACTCAGTAACATTATTTCACAGTTACATGACTCAACAAACATAACAGCCACGTCTTTGTTGTAAAAAAAAAAAAAAAAATACGAGCGACTAGAGAACATGATTTTAAAGCGAACTATAATTTAATACACTTACATCGGTGCATGTAATCGAGTACTCATTTTGCAGAAAAATACAGTTTTGAATCGTGGAGACTCTAAAGCGGTTATCCCCACCATCCGAAATGTCAATATTTTTGCGATCAAAGTAACCTTCGTTAATAAAGGATGAAAATTATCACAGCTAAACTAAATAGTAAAAATATCGTTGGGGCTATGCCTTTTTTGTGATATGTTACAATACAGCATCACCGGTCTATTGCGGTCTAACTGGGTGGTGGGGCAGTAAATTTATCCACAGGGCAGTGACTGCGTCTCTGCAATTCACTTTGGAGGTGTGGTGGTGGGACTTGTAGTCCTGTACCACCCTCTGACGGTGACAGTACTACACGAGTCAGGCAGAACAATATAGCTTAACGTGGGCAGGTATGATTGAAAAGTATTGGACGTAGAATGGGGGCTAGTCCTGCCAAAGGATGCGTCCGTGGTGGGTGTGCCAGGCCTATCGTTAGCCATGGTCGGAATCCGATTCCTGTAGGATGGTTAGGGGAACCGGATGTCGATGCCAGCGGCCTGGAAGTGTGGTCCCAACGTGGCGTGACCCACGGACAGTGTCCCGCAAGGCATCCCCTTTCTCACAGAGCCGCCGCGTGTTGTTGCGTATGGTCGTCTTGAGGGGGGACGACATCCGCTTCCTCGTGGAGAGTGGCAGTTCTCGTGAGTGGCGGGACGTGCAGGCTCCACCTGAGCACCTTGTTCTGCAGGCGCTGCAATGTCCGCATCCTGGTGACACTAATCATGGCCCGTGCAGCAGATCCATACGTGATGGCAGGCAGGGTAATTGTTCGGTAAATGCGGAGCTTGGTATGCAGATTAAGTTCCCTACTGCGGAAGAGTGGGTACAAAGCCCTTGTCAGTTTTTGCCCCTTGTTGGTGACATACTCCGCATGACGGTGGAAGAGCAACTTGTGGTCCATCTGGACCCCGAGGTAGGTGGTTGTCGGGGGGACCAGTTCACCTGCACACCTGCAATCGAGATATTGCGGCAGAGGACTGGGTGCCGTTTCGTGAAGTAGAGTGCCGTAGTTTTGGCGGCATTGAGAGCTATTTTGTTTGTCCGGCACCAGGTGATAGTGGCGTCTACCTGTCGCTGGAGGCGTGCGACGACGGCGTCAGTAATGCGGCCAGTGGTGTATAGTGCTGTGTCGTCAGCGTATTGTGCAAGGTGGCACTCGGGGATGACCGGCATATCATTGACATAGATATTAAAAAGGATGGGAGATAGCACCGATCCTTGCGGAGTGCCTGCCGACAATTGGCGAATGCCAGATCGCATTCCCCGTTGAGCCACTAGGAGAGTCCTACCACAGAGGAAGTCATCCACGATCTTGACATAAATATCCTGTATAGGAGTCTGTGTCAGCATCTTGTGTACGAGGCTGTCTTGCCAGATCTTGTCGTAGGCGTTTTGCAAGTCCAGAAAAACGGCAGCTCTCGACTTGGCAGTGTTGAAGCCATTGCTGATGTGTTCAGTGATCCGTAGGACCTGTAGTTCAGCAGAGAGGTGCGAAGTAAATCCAAACTGTTCAGGATGAATCGTCCCAACTGCTGCTAGAGGTTGGGAAAGTCGGTGAAGGATCACAGATTCAAGGACATTCGCCATAATGTTTAGGAGGCTGATGGACCTGTTGTTGGTGGGGACTGTGGGGTCCTTGAACCTCTTGGGGATCGCAATCAGCTTGGCTTGTTTCCACTGTGGGGGGAAAAGGCCAGATGTGAGACAACAGATTAAAATCTTGGTGAACAAGATGATTGGTGTGCGGGGAAGGTGGCAAAGATGTTCATTTAAAATTCCATCCAATACAGGGGCCGACCGGCCACGTTTCCGTCGAAGGATGCGCTGAATTTCTGCCATGGACGTAAGAAGGGGAGCAGACTGGGGTGGGCGGTTGCGGAAAGCAGCAAAAGCTGTGAGGGCTTCATGTTCTTCCTGTAGTTCGTTTGGAGAAAGGTCCTGGACCAGAGGACGGTTTTGGGCCTCGAACGCATCTGCCAGCGTTTCCACAATTTGCAGGGCATCATATGACAAGCCCACTGCTGTGCGAATAGGATGGGCAGTCGCTGGCTTAGAACACCGCAGGGTGCAAATGACAGCCCAGTCAGATTTTTGGTGGAGTAGGAAAGTGGACAACCTGTCCTCCTACTGTTCAGACCTCCATTCGGCGAGCCAGTGGCTGAATTCGCGTTGGAGGCGTCTCATTTGGCGTTTGTCCTGAGGGTCACGAAACTGCTTCCACCTCCGGCGGTAGCAGTTCTTTTGCACCTTCAGCTCTCGTAACAGAGGGGGCAAGTCGTCCAGGGGTGTTAAATTTCGCGGTGCAGTGGAGGTGGAGAGTTTCACTGCTTTCTGTATTTTGGTGGTAAGGTAATCCACAGCACGGACTATATTGGCCGGTGTTGTCAAATCGAGGTCGTGCCGAGTGGTGTTATTAAGTACCCTGGCAAACTTGTCACAATTGGTGAGGGTCGCAGTGGAACGAACATCAAATGAAAGGGCAGCATTGGTGAGGTGCAAGAGTACTGGCTCATGGTCAGATGCCAGTTCGTAGAGAACTTCCAGCGAAAACTGAGCGGTGATGTTTTTGAAGGTGGCCACATCCAGAACGTCTAGCTGGCAGTTAGTACGGACTGGGATATGGGTAGGTTCGTGGGGGCCATAGACTGATAGTGCTAAAGTATCCTCCAGGTCAAGTAGGAGCCGGCCTTTGGGGTTAAACACGCGAGAATGCCAAGCTGGGTGCTTGGCATTGAGATCTGCCCCAATGATGAGCCTGTCGAAGGATGACAATGTGCGGATGTCTGCTTCCAGCAGTGGCTTGTTTGGTCTCAAATGCGCTGCTGCAAAGGTAATGGCACCAAGGGGTGTGGAGATGGTAACCGCTGTAGCCTCTATGTGTTCCATTGGCTGCAGAGTCTCTTGGGTAGGGACAAGAGCTTTGTTGAGGAATACAGCTGTACCTCCACCACGGCGGTCGAGGCGCTCAGAGCGGTAACACACCATTTTGCGAAGGCGGAAATCGTCTACCGGTTTGAGGTGTGTTTCTGTGACCAGTAAAACATCCACACGATAGTCATGGAGGAAGGTGTTCAATTCCGTCTTCATACGTTTTATGCCATTGGCATTAAAAATGCAAGTGACAAGTTCCCGAGGGGGCTGGTGGTGGTGTGGAGGTCCATTCGCCATTACAACAATATTTGACTAAGCCCTTCCTTTAGGGTGATGACCTCGGAGAGCCCGTCCTCCGACTGACGGATTTTTTGTGCAGTGTCACGAATAACAGCCCGGATGTGGGGTTTCGTGAAAAAGGAGATGACCTGGAGGTATTAGCGCATGTCCGCCCGAAAGGACGCATCAGTCTCCACCAGTGGGGGAGGGTCCTGGGTGGTCTGCTTGCCCCTATGGCGCGCAGGTGCAGGTGTGGTAGTAAGCAGAGTGGGGGTAGGGGCAGAGAGCTGAGGTAGAGCCACAGATGGACTGGAGTGGGCTGCAGCTGGCTCCTGTAGTTGGTGAGCAGTGGGAGCCATCACGGAAGATGGACAATAAGGAGGAGACTGGGCTGCAGCAGCAAAGGATGTCGTGGAAGTCTGGGAAGGAAGGGGCACAGGAGCCACCGAACCATCTGGTGGCTGAGCAGCTGGTACCAGAGTGGCTGCTGAGGACAGCGCACCAGGCTGACCTCGCAAAACAGGATAGTTTTTCATGTCCCGTAGCGGTGGGGGAGGTCGATTTGTTCTTGGTTTCTTTTTGGGCGGACAAGATGACTTCAGTGCCTTCTAGTAAACAGGGCACCCCCTCCTGGATGCCATGTGGTGGGGATCCTGCGTCGTTCCCAAACATCTGGCACAGGTAGATTTCTGCAAAGCAGGGAGTGTGCAGTTCTCCACTAAATGTGGGCCAGCACACTTAACACACCGCAAAGGAGGCAGGGAGCAGTAATTCCCAGTATGTCGTAAACGTTGGCATTTGCGACAGATGGCTGGCCCGTTGCGGCCCTCGTACGATTCAATCCGGACTTTCGTGTACAGAAGATACCAGATTTGGTAAATCCGCTCTATGTCCTCCCTCTGGGAAAGGGAGATGACTTGGGTAGGGCAGGGGATCAATGCCCTGGTCTCAGGATTCCTCTTGCTATACTGGTCGACCAAAGGATCTTCGAAACCGAGTCGAAGCAGTTCCTCCTTGACCTCCTCTGCCGTAACCTCTGGTGGCAACTCCTTGATGACGATTTTGGTTCGGCGATTACCCGACGTCTGGTTGGTAAAGTAAAGCATCGCCTTTGATTTTACGAAATCGAGAATGGTAAGATAGTCGTCCCTACTGTCAAGCAGGTATTTCACATGATCTTTTTGGTAAACAGCTCTCAATTGGCCGACAATGAGCCGCTGGAGCTCAGTGTTCAGTTTCGTATAATTAGTGACATTATATACCACAAGGGGGGGGGGGGGGTATCTTCTCTTTCTTCAGAGGGCTTGACGGGATCTCTTGAGAAGGACAGTCGGGAGCATGAGCCATTTCCTCATCCACAGGACCCTCTGGTGCGGCGTCCCCCGGCAGGGGGGTATCGGAACACGATCTGCTGTCACCATAGCCCGCGTGGGCGGAGGGGCGCCTGGGGCGACGGCCAGAGGACTTTCCGACTGGGACAGGGGGTCCAGAAGACTCGCCACGGTGGCGGGACGGCGTAGAAAGAGGTGCAGGTACAGCTGGCTGGTGGTCACACAGAGCCGATGTGTTCGCCGCCTCACTACGAGAAAGATCAATTACTAGGCGCTCAGGTGAGTCGTCGGACGACGGACGACGATGACGCGGATGAACGGACCCAACGGTGGACAGTCTTCATGATGATCGGTTTCAGTGCCGGTGGTGTCCACCGGCGATTTGTGGCGGTTGGCGCTATTCAAGCGATCCTTCGCCCTTTGCGAGGTGGGCGGAGCATTGTGCGCGACGGGAGGCCGTGACGAGCGGCGTTTCCGACGCGGATCTCCCCGGTGCAAGATTCGGAGAGTCGCGAAGGCTGCTCCGCGAGCTTCTCCTTAGTGGACTCGGGTCCGCCTGACATGGCCAGGGGCCCGGCACGAGAGGACTACGCACACCAGAAACTTCCCAGCTATCCTGGGGTATTAACTACTAAGATACCAACCCTGAAATAGCAGGTATACCAACGCTGTTAAACGGTGCATAAACTGTAACAATACGACACGGTAGCGCACTCGTATTAGATAACACTTTCAGGGATCCAACCTGAAGCAGGGGGCTACGCCACGTTAACAGTGCCTCAATGTATATAGATCTGTTTCAAGTAGTGTGTGAGAACAGTTTTTATTTATACGCTATTTTAGTGGTAAAATGCGCGTATGCGTGGAGCATGCTGAAGCTAAGCGCGTAAGTTGTATTGTTGGCCGTGCACTCCCCCTCCCCCCTCCCCTTCGCACTCACTAGTAGCGCCTCTCGGGAGAGGGAGAGAGAGAGAGAGAGAGAGAGAGAGAGAGAGAGAGAGAGCTTGCGCGTGTAACTTTCTCGCAGCCAAATTGTTTGAATGTTGCAAATAAAAAGTTCAGCCAAAAACGCTCAAACGATTAGCAACGTCCTTAGATATCTCTCCATTGCAATTTTAATGTAACATGACTGATAAAGTGGTAAAGAGTGTTGTACATAACTTTACCAATTTTCAAAACACACTTAATGCTATTCTGATGTTTTACAGTTGTAAACCTTCGGACTAACTTTCCTCCAAGCTTCAAAACGAGTAACAAATTTAGATGTCTTGTTCAAGCTTTAGTCTGTATAGTAAGCCACCCAAAAGTTCTCAGAATTTTGCTATATTTGGCTGAGTCATATAGAAGCAATAAGCGTCAACTGCTGATTAGAACCATTCGTTTTGTTGTTATGCCTTGTCTGTCTACAGAAACAAATGCTCCTTCTTTGTTTTGAAATGCTTCACATTTTAAGTCAACCCTTGGCTTTTTTGGAACAGGGAAAAGACACAAAGTAATACTACTACTTTCAGTGGTCCATTTTTCTTTTGCTCCCTCTGCATGGCGTATTTCCTTTTACTTTACAATTAGTTACTACGTTTTCTTTGTACTCTTCAGTTTCTTTGTGCATGCCCTCTCCAACTGGTCCTTCACTTTTGTTACTTCTGCCAGTCTTTTTGCCATTTACAAATTCACTCTCAGGTTGAGATAACGTTACGTCTCCTTCCACATTATTTTGGTCAAGTGCTTTTTGAGCACTTGATGCTGTGGTAGAAGGTTTATCGAATGGAGTGCCAGCGACTAGTCTTCCGAAATCCCATCACTCTGTATTCTTCTTTGCTGTACTCTACCTGGACAGCGTCGTTTCATGCTTTTGAATGTGTTTTAAATTGTATTCCTTTCAAAAAATTATATAAAAATTTATTTAATTTGATAATTAAGAGCAACTGTTTACTGATGAAATAAAAATATTTAAAAACTGTTAATCCCAAAAGCAAAATCAGGATTTATCGATCAGTGCTTAATGACACTGAAATTATTGTGCACAAAATAAAAGAAATCTAACTTAGTTCGCAAAGAACTTCTCAAAATGGCAAGACAAACGTTTTAGTGCATTAAAATGCTTCAGTTCTATAAACATTTTGTACATAAAACGTTGGAAAACATTTTTCATACACTTCCTTTGCAAATAGCACACTATGATGAGTGCTTCTTAGCATCTGGGATAGGACAGGTGTGACGGCTCATTTTCTGCAATGTTGGTCCAGACCATATCTCCTCGTGTTTCTGTTGTTCCTTCTTCTGCTTTTGAGTTGGTTCTTCTATTCACCTATCCGCCAGAAGCGACATCTTATTTCTAATAATAAGGGTTATAAGAGTTTTACCAACTTCCTGACGTTTTCCATGATACGCTACTTTTGAGCTACTTGAAATAGAGTCTTCTTGTCTCTTTTTAGTGGTGTTCATTTTTGTGAATGACAGAGGAGGCTGATGTGCAGACATTTAAATACTGGAACACAGCAAAGTGCCTCATGGCTCTCATGCAGCTATCGCTGTACTTCTTTCATAGATGTCCCAACAAATCCAATCCTCGCTGAGTATAGATGTAGAAAGTTATACCTGCGTCATCATGCATGTTGTAATTACTTTACATTGCTTATAAATGAACTACACAGTGAGACTTTCCCCCATCTCTGAGTTTATTGTGCGGCAGCTTATCAGTAATTTCACGTTTCTTATTAGCGTTTTTTGCTAAAATGTCTATCGAAGTTCTGGCAAGGAGCGGGGAGGGGGGGTGGGAGGGACACTGTTATGCCAGGCGTGAGTGGTTATGTTTCTCGCCGAATCCTTAACGTGAATAAAAAGATGTCTAAAAACACCTGAAAGTGATGACTAGACTGCCTGAACGAACCATCAGACTGCATTCCTGCGAACATCTCAGATGTGTGCAAAAATAAATTTCCGTATTCCACTTTATCATCTAACTTTTATTCGTAATTTCTTTGGATTCTTAGACAAATACTACTTAAACGAGCAACGCACCGAAATGGAGAGGTATACTATATTACCACTCGAGGACAGACCTACATAATATAACTAACCCATACTGTATTTTCTTATAATTTTCAATATTTTATTGTTACACTATACAACATAATGAACCGCATTGGTACCTACGGCGAAAACCTGCTCCGATTACATACTGGGCAATTTTTACCGTTGAGTCCTGCATCTTACATCTGAACACTTGGTCACCCTTTCCCCAGATGAATGGCTATTAATAATAATACTGTGCCTTTGTTTACCAGGTCTCCTTTGGCTAAATGGCTGCTTGTTTCATCTGCTTTTACTCTTCATATCAGAAGAAAAGGAGCAGTTACTTACAGTGAACGTTTCAATGCAAGAAACCGCAGTAATAGCTAACTAAATGTCGTCTACACTTTCTTGAATCTTCTAACATTCAAGCTCAGAGAAACATCTCACATATTTATCATCATCCCAAAGTAATTCATCAGTTTCTTTCAGGCATTTTGCACCTAGAAAATGAAATCCATTGTCGCCTTACTGGCAACAAAGTGAAGGAAGACGCATAATAATAGCAGTTTAAGTTGAGGCAATAATTCCAACAATAGCTGTGACAACAGTATTACAAACGTGCAATCAAAGAAAATACATTGTTTCAGAATCAAGAAAAAAATCATCAGCCAGGTCATTCTGATCTTTGCAGTCAATAATTAATAACTGTAAAACTGTTGTTGGGAAAAAAGCTGCATCGAAGAACGTTTAATCGGTTTTACATGTTTTAACGAATGTAATTCCGTGTCTTTGTTGTAACTAAATTCGAGCGACTAGAGATCATGGTCGTAAAGAAAACTAAAATACACAGTGTAACCAGCTACACATTTTGCAAAAAAATCCATTTTTTGAATCCAGGACACTATATACCGGATATCCCATACGTCCAAGCCTCAGTGTTTTTTACTCTCACAGTAACTTCGCTAATGGAAGATCGGATTTCTTTGTTGTACAATCTCTGATCTCCACTTAATGCAAAAGAATAACAACACGAAAATATTCTCAGCACAACTAAATCGTAAAAATATTTTAGTGACTGTGCTATGCTAACAACGCCACATATACATATACAAAATGTTAGCTTATTCATAGTGTATAAAGGCTGTAGTTATCCGCAAGCTCCCCTAATGAGAAGACGAAAAACAAAAAAAAAATTACATGTCGTGCCACAAAACCTAGCACGTATTGTCACCCAGACAGAGTTGGTATCCAGTGCAGCTCTCACCACCCATAGCTGAGCCTCTGGATGCAAACAAATGAAGTAACATATTAATTGTTAGTTGCGGTATTTTCCATGTCTGTGTGTAACTTTCTCGCAGTCAGATAGTTAACATATTGCAAATAAAAACTGATGAGACTGTAATACAGACCTCAAGATAGCAGGCCTTCACCAAGTACTTGATAGCATGTAGTGGTGACATAGAGCCAGAAGGGCGTTTGTTAGCGTTTGTCTCGCAACATATCGGTGTTCATTCCTTTGACAGTTCCCGCTAGGTTGCTGGACAAACGCTCTTTTGGCTCTCTGTCGCCACTTAGCGCTATCTTTTGCTCGGTCAGGGTGGATGCCCGCTATGTTCAACATAATTTGAGAAAGGCCCGTATCATTTGATGTATGTCACTCATTGGGATGTACTACTTTCATTGAGTGCTCTCCTACTACAGCATCATGCTGACATAATAGTCTAATCAGCTTCAGAAAACTTCCTTTGGTTTCGTCTAGCTTGTACTCTCCGTGGCCGCTGCATGGAAGATCTTGTTCGTCAAAAGCATACAAAAGTCTAGCAATCTTTTTGAAATAGCTTTTCATTTCAGATTACTTGGTTCGGATGCGGTCTGGGTAGCATGATCAATTATTCTAGTGGCAATCAGACTTGTTCTCAATGTTTTCCGTTTCAAACAAACCTGATGTTTTTCTAATGTTTCATGGTTCTAAACTTTCAGACCAACTGATCACCTAGCCTGAAACCAGTAACAAATTTAGTAGCCTTGTTCAAACTTTAGTCTGTGTATGGTTTTTAGTAAGTATGTCGTCTAAATTCTCAGAATTTTCTCACCATTTGAATGACTGATATAGAACCAGACAATAACTGCTAATTAGCACTATTCGTCTTACCCTTATAGCCTAATTTGTTTATAGAAACAAGTGGTCCGTCATTTAAAAAAATGCTTCACTTCTTACTTGAATTACAATGAGGTGACAAAGGTCATGGGATACCTCCTAATATTTTGTTGGAACTCTTTGTGCCGAGTTTAGTGCACCAACTCAACGTGCCATAAACTCACTTAGTCTTTGAAAGATTCTTGCCCGAAATGTTGAGCCTTCTGCCTCTATAGCCATCCATAATTGCGAATGTGTTACCAGTGCAAAATTTTGTGCATGAACTGAGCTCTCGATTATGACCCCTAAATGTTCGACGGAATCATGCTGGGAGGTCTGGGTGACCAAGTCATTCGCTACAATTGTCCGGATTGTTCATCAGACCAGTCACGAACAATTGGGATCCGGTGACATAGCGCATTGTTGCCCATAAAAATTCCGTCGTTGAATGGCTGCTTATGGTTTCGAAGTAGCCGAACATAACCATTTCCAGTCTATGGTCGGTTCACCTCGACCAGAGAACAGTCCATATTATGGAGCCACCACCATCTTGCACAGCCCATGGCTTTGTGGGGTCTGCGCCACACTTGAACACTACCATCAGCTCCTACCAATTGATATCTGGACTCATCTGACCAGATCACGGTTTTCCAGGCGTCTGTGTCCAACCGATGTGGTCACGAGTCCAGGAGAGGCGCTGCAGGTGATGCCGTGCTGTTAGCCAAGGCACTCGCATTGGTTGCCTGCTGCCGTAGCCCACTAAAGCCAAATTTCGCCTCACTGTCCTAACAGATATGTTCGTCGTACGTCCCACACTGATTTCTGTGATTATTTTACTTAGTGTTGCTTCTTTGTTAGCACTGGCAATTCAAAATAAACATCAACGCTTAAACGAAGGCCATCGGCCACTACGGTGTCCGTCGTGAGAGGTGCGGTAATGCCTCAAATGTGGTATTATCGGTACACTCTTGACATAGTGGATCACGGAATATTGATCCCTCTAACGATTTCCGAAATGCTTCTAGCTCCAGCTACCATTTCTCATTCACAGTCTGTTAATTGCCGTCGTGTGGCTATAATCACCTCGGAAACCTTGTCACATCGACACCTGAGTACAAATGTCCACTCCACCATTGCAGTGTCGTTTTATACCTTGTGTACGCAAAACTTCTGCCATCTGTACATGTACATATTGCTACTCTATGACTTGCCACACTATAAGTCAGCTCTGAGATGTTCTGGAACAGGGAAATAGGCCACTCAGAGACGTTTTAAAACTAAACTTACTACCACTTTTAGTAGTTTCTTCTTCATTTACTCCCTCTGCTTTTGGCATGGTGTCTTCCCCGCTATTTTCTTTCACATTACTATTATCTACCAGATTTTCTTCAATTTCTTTGAGCTCTTCTGTTTCTTCATGCATGCTCTCTCAAAATGGTTCTTACTTTTGTATACCAAATTCACTCTCAGTTCGAAATAATTTCAAATCTTCCACGTCATTTTGGTTTGGTGTTTTGTGAATACTTGATGCTGAGGTAGAAGATTTAAAGAATTTGAGCCCTGAGTTTGCCAGCAACTGGTCTTCAAAAGTTTATCCATCTGCATTCCTCTTTACTGTGCCCTATGAAGATGACGTCGTTTAGTGTGCGTTAGTCTTTTTAACGATATTTCGTTAAATGGAAGTAAATTTTACCTGAAAATTTGTTTGTCCTAATAAGCAAGAACGACTGCTAATTGATAAAAACGAGATCATTGTTAATTCCATAAGTACAAGCACCATTTTATGTGCAAAGTAAAGGAACTATGACTTAGTAAGCAAACATCGTTCCAGAATTACGACACAAACGTTTCTTGCATTAAATTACTTCATCCCGCTAAACATTTACTGCATACAATGTTGGATAGCATTTTGCACACATTATAATGAATGTTTGTTAACGTTTGTGCTAGGGAAGATGTGAAATCTTTTAACTTTCTTCAGTGATGGCTCAGTTTCGTAGTGTTGTTGTTGCTCCTTCTACTGCTACGGAGGTGGTTCTTCTATTCCTCTGTTCGTTAGGTACAGTTCACTCTCTGTAACAATAAGGGATACTTGGCTATTACCAATTTCCTGACAGCATTATCCATGATATATGAGTTTTAACCTCCTTGAAGTATAGTCTGCTTTGTGTCTTTATGGTGGTGTTCATTTCTGTAAATGACATAGGAGATTGGTGTGAAGACGTTTAAAAATTACAAAACAGTAAGGAGCCATGTGATTCTTCAGCTCCCACCACTATACTTTGTCCATATATGTCTGCCCACCTCCAGTCCTCCTTTAGTGCAGTTGTAGAAAATCAAGTTTCTGTTCACAGGTACGTGCATCTTTATGTCATGTATCTTGGCAACATTTTGCATTGCTTATTCGTGAAGTAAACAGTGAGACTTCTTCTCAATGTAAAACACAAAACAATTGTTTCATAAAACCAAACGAAACTGATCTCAACGCCTGTGCGTTTATTGGGCAGGAGGTCAACAGGAATTCCATGTATATTTTTGCGTAAAGTTGTCATTAACGTGAGCTTAAAGTCGATGATGGTTCTAGCAAGTGGTACACTGTTTTACGGTTTGGATCTTCTCATTTGGTCACCGTAGCTCTGGGTAAATACATAATAATTACATTGCGTGTTTTAGCAGTTCTGCTTTGATTAAATGTTTGCGCTAAAAATCAAATAAAAACAGTCTCGATCGTGTTTTCATATTTTTTATTTGTTAGGAAATTGTTTCAGTGCATTCCTTTCAGCCCTGACAACCTCACTTCTATGGATCTCGTCCCATATCCATAGGGAAAAAGCCTGGAGATGGTCTGAGGAAAGGGCCAAATTGGGTTCTATGAAATAAAAAACCTAATAGTGCAATCGAGACTGTTTTTATTTGATTTTTAGCATTTTATACAGATCACTGTGCTCCAATTACAGAAGGCTTTCTAAAATTTTAAATGGTTGCTTGCTTCATTTGACTTTACCGTTTAGATCTGAATAAATGGAGCCATTCACAGAGACTATTTGAACGTCAGAATTTGTAGCTATATCTGAATATGTATCGAATGCACTTTCTTCAGTCTGAGTATATTCAGTCTCAGAGAAACACCTCACACATTCGTCATCGTCATCGCAAAGGAATTCCGCAAGAACCTTCAGGCATTTTACATCAAGAAAAATGAAACCTCTTGTCACTTTCCCTACGACTAAGTGAAGAATAAAACATTTTAACAGAAGAATGCAATGCTAGAATCGGTTCAGATACGTAATAATGACAGTTTAACTCGAAACAGTAATACCAACAACGACTCTGATAACACTATTCCGAGCATGCAGACAGCAAAAGAAAATATGTCGCTGTAGAAAATTTCAGTATAGATTAAGATAAAAAAATTAATCTCTCAGGTCGTTTTGCTCAAACGTAAGTATTTTTCTACTTGCAGTACATGATCACAAATTCTGAAACGGTCCTATAAAAAAAAATGGAAATGGGCATATGGCATCGTTGCCCGGAAGGCCGCATTTGGGGAAGTTCGGCAACCAAGTGCAAGTCTTATTTCATTCGACGCCACCTTGGGCGATCTTCGCGCCGGCGATGAAAATGAAATGATGACGAGGACAACACAACACCCAGTCCTCGAGTGGAGAAAATCTCCAGCTCGGCAGGGAATCGAACCCAGGCCCACTTTCATTGGGGGCCACTCAGTTAAGCAGGCGGACGGTCCTATAAAAATAGCAACATCCAAAAACGTTATTACATTGTTACATGATTTAACAAAGATAGCAGCCATGTCTTTGTTGTAAACGCCCGCATCTCGTGGTCATGCGGTAGCTTTCTCGCTTCCCACGCCTGGGTTCCCGGGTTCGATTCCCGGCGGGGTCAGGGATTTTCTCTGCCTCCTGATAGCTGGGTGTTGTGTGACGTCCTTAGGTTAGTTAGGTTTAAGTAGTTCTAAGTTCTAGGGGACTGTTGGCCATAGATGTTAAGTCCCATAGTGCAAGGAGCCATTTGAACCATCTTTGTTGTAAACAAATACAGAGCCATTTGAACCATCTTTGTTGTAAACAAATACGAGCGACTAGAGAATACGATTTGAAAGAAAACTATAATTTCGTACACCTACATTGGTGTATAATCAGTTACACATTTTGCAAGAGAATATATTTTTGAATCCTGGACACTGTAAAGCGATTATCCCCTTCATCCAGAATGTCAATATTTTTGCTATCACAGTTACCTTCGCTAATAAATGACGATAACGATTCCAGATAAACCAAACAGTAAAAATATTATGGGGACTATGCTATGTTAACAATGCCTACAGTACATTCAGATATAACTCAAGTACTGTGTGAGAAAAGTTTTTGTTTACACACTATTTTAGCGATAAAATGCGTGCAACACGCTGAGGCAGAGCGCGTAACCCCTATAGTTGACCGTGCACTCCCATAATGGATCATACTTAAAAAAAATAATAAAAAATAAAAAAATAGAAAAAAATTGAGGATCCATGTCACAGACCGGAGCAAGTTTTGACACACACGAAATTAGTCCACTATGTGCCACCCCCACCCCCTCGTTAGCTGCGCCTCTCTGAGTACAAGCAAGGAAACTAAGAAACTAACATCTTCACCAGTTGCAATATTTTCCATGTCTGTGTGTGTGTGTGTGTGTGTGTGTGTGTGTGTGTGTGTGTGTGTGTGTGTGTGAGGGAGGGAGAGAGAGAGAAAGAAAGCGTGTGCGTGTAACGTGTAACTTTCTCGCAGCCACATTGTTCGAATATTGCAAATAAAAACTAATGACTTTGTTAAATAGAGCTCGACATAAAGCGCATGTCTTAACACTATAGTCACGCTGCGTGGTGATATGGAGTGGAAAGGGAGTTAGTTTGCGTTTATCAGCAGACATGGTGGGTTCGCTCTTTCGGCAGATCCCGCCGTTTGTCTTTAGCCTCTCCGTCGCCCGTTGATGCCATCCTCGCTAGGTAAGGGCGGGTATGCGCGATGTTCAACGTAATTTCAGAAAGGCATATATGATTGATGTGTGTGTGTGAGTGGGCTGTACTACCTTGACCAAGTGTTTTTTTAGTACATCTTGTTTGGAAAGCAGAAAACTTACTTTCTTTTCCTCTCGCTTATACCGTCCATGGCCGCTGAATGGAATGTTCTGTCCAACAAAAACACACAAACGTCTTACATCAATTCCAAAATATCTTTCCATTTCAATTTTTCGGTTTCAGATGCTGCCTAGGTAGCATGATGGATTGTTCTAGTGGCAGAGAGGCTTGCTCTTAAGGTATCCAATTTTCAAAACAAGCTTGATGTTGTTCTGAAGTTTCACAGTTGTAAACTTTCGGACTAACTTATATCAATGTTGAAAACCACTAACAAATTTATATATCTTGTTCATCCTTTAGTTTGTATAATAGGCCATCTAAAAGTTTTCAGAATTTTGTTACGATCTGGCTGAGTGATACAGAACCAATCAAACGCCAATTGCCGACTAGAAACATTCGTTTTATAATTATCAACTTGTCTGTCAACAGGAACAAATCGTCCTTTTTTGTTTTGAAATGATTCATATTGTAATTAAGTCAAATCTAGGAGTTTTTGGAACAGGTAAAATTCACTGACTGATGCCGCAAAACAAATTATTACTACTACTTCCAGTGGTTCATTCTTCATTTGCTCCCTTTGCACCTTGTTTTTTCTTCTACATTACAGTTAATTACTATATTTTCTATGAACTCTGCAGTATCTCCATGCATGCTTTCTCAATCTAATTCTTCACCTTTGTTACTTCTGCCAATTTTTTTGCCATTGACAAATTCACTCTCAGGTTGACATGACGTTACGCCTTCAACCACGTCTTAATGGTCTGGTGCTTTTTGAGTACTTTATGCTGTGGTAGAAGGTTTGACGAATGGCTGCATTTAGTGCCAGCGACCATTCTTCCCAAATCTCGTCACCCTATATCCTTTTTTGCTGTACTTTACTTGAACGATGTCGTTTCATGTCTGTGTATGTATTTTTAATTGTATTTCTTCAAAAAAATTATCTAAAATTTTTTTTTATTTTAATAACTGAGAACAACTGTCCATTAACGAAATCAAAATAATCGTAAGACTGTTAAATCCTAAGTACAAACAGGATTTAGCCATCAGTACTTGATAACACTGAAGTTATTTTGCACAAAATAAAAGAAATCTAACTTAGTTCGCATATAACTTTTAAAAATTGCAAAGCAAACGATTTATTGCATTAAAATATTTCAGTTCCCTGAACATTTTGTGCATACAACGTTGAAAAGCATATTGCACACATTTCCTGTGCAAGTAGTACACAATGATGAACGCTTCTTAACATTTGTGCTACGACAAGTGTGACGGCACTTCATTTCCTGCAATGTTTTGGCCCAGACCTTATCTCTTCGAGTTTCTGCTGCTGTGGTGCTGGTTGTATTATTCATCTATCCATCAGAAACAACATAGTATCAATAATAACAGGCGTTATACAACTATTACCTATTTCCTGACAACGTTTTCCTTGATACGTTAGTTTTAAACTCTTTGAAATATATTTTACTTTGTGTCTCTTTAGCGGTGTTCTCTTTTGTGAATGACACAGGAAACTGATGTGCAGACTTTAAAAATTAGAACACAGTAAAGTTCCACATGCCTCTTTTTGCGCCCAACGCTATACTTCTTCCATAGATATTCCAACATGTCGAATCCTCGCTTAGTCTAGTTGTAGAAAGATACACCTGCGTCTTCATGTCATTACTTTGCTTTGCTTATACATGAATCAAACAGCCAGACTTCCTCCACATCTCTAAGTTCATTGTGCAGCAGCTTATCAGGAATTTCACCTTTATGTTTTGCTTGATGTGCCAGTAAAGTCATCTTAAAGACGATAGAAGTTCTGGTAAGGTGGGGGGAGGGTGGACGGGGGGGGGGGGGGGGAAGGGCACTGTTACTGGCAATGGTTATGTTTCTTACAAGTCTTTAATGTGAATAAAAATATGTTTAAAAACACCTCAGAGTGACGATTACACTGCGTGAGCGAACAATCAGACTACTTTCTTGCACACACATCAAATGTGAACAAAAATTAGTCTCTGTATTCCACAATATTGCCAACCTGTTTTTCGTAATTTCTTTGGATTTTTGGGCAAATTCTATTTAAACGAGCAACGCCCCGAAATGGAATTTGGTACTAATCAGTCGTCAGATATTCTGTAGAGGTTTATGGTTTGATGTATTTTTCCCATTAAGAGTCATAAATTGACAACGAATAAATAATAAAAAGATTTCGTGATCTGGTAATCCTGTACTTAATACGTAAATACCAAGAGGCACTACACTTTGAGGACAGAATTCCATAAAATAAACAACTCACACTATATTTCCTTGTAATTTTCAATGTTTCTTTATTACACTCTACTACATAATGTACGGTACTGGTACCTAAGCCAAAAACTGCTCCGGTAATATGGTGGACCAGTTATACCGATGGACCCTACAAGTCACATCTGAACACTTGGTCAACTTTTCTCCACATAAATGCGTGATAATAATAGTGTGGTTTTCTGGCAGCAGGGATCGTATGGCTAAATGGCCACTTGTCGCATTTGTATTTACCCTTTACATAACAAAAGGAACAGTTATTTGCAGCGACCGTTTCAGTGTCAGACGTCACAGTAGGTGTCGTCTTCACTTTCATCAATCGTATAGTATTCAAGCTCAGAGGAACATCTCACGGATTCATCATCGTCGTCGAAAAGTAATTAATCGACATCTTTAAGGCATTTTGCACCTAGATAATGAAATCTCTTGTAGCTTACTAGCGACTAACTGAATGAAAAATGTTATAATAGAAGATCGTCAATACTCGCGTGGGGGGCAGACGTATAATAGTGGCAGTTTAACTTGAAACAATAATACCAACAATATCTATAACTACACTGTTCCAAACGAGTACCAATAAAAGAAAAAAACATTGTTGTAGAAAGTTTCAAAAAAAGAAAACACCAGTCATGTCAACCTCATTTTTGCATCATACAATTAAAAACTGTAAAACGATTGTGGAAAAAAGTTGCACCGAAGAACGTTATGTTGCTGTTACATGATTTAACATATGTAACAGCCCTGTCTTTGTTGTAACTAAATACGAGCGACTAGAGTCCATCGTCTTAAAGAAAATTGTAGTACGCTTACTTTGTTACATGCGGTATAAACAGCTACACATGTTGCAGAAAAATGCTTTTTTTAATCCAGGAAACCCTAACCAGCATATCCCCTTCGTCCACAATCTCAGTGTTTATTTACGATCACAGCACCTTTGCTGCTGAAGAATCGGTTTTCTTTATTTAATAATGTCTGCTCTCCACTTAGCACAAATGAATGATAATACGAAAACATTCTCGAAACAACTGTATCCTACAAATATTTTAGTGACTATGCTGTGCTAACAGTGAAATCCGAATTTTAGCTTATTCAGAATGCATAAATGATCTAGCTGCATGCATGCTCCCATAATGGAAAGACGAAAAACGAAAATTTACGGCTTGTGCCACAGAACTTTGCGAGTTCTGTCACCCCCTCAGAGTTAGTATCCGGTGGAGCCATCACTCGTTGCTGCGCCTCTGGATTCAAAGAAATGACGTAACATATTCAAAGGTAATTGTAGTATTTTCCATATCTGTGGGTAACTTTCTCGCAGCCAAATAGTTTACATATTGCAAATAAAAATTGACGAGACTGTTAGTAAAGACGGACAAACTAGATGCTTCTCGATGCGGCCAAAACTACGGCAGTCTACTTCACGAAACGGCGCCCAATCCTCCGCCGCAATATCTCGATTGCAGGTGTGCAGGTGCCCTGGTCCCCGACAACCACCTATGTCGGGGTCCAGATGGACCACAAGTTACTCTTACACTGTCATGCGGAGTATGTCACCAACAAGGGGCAAAAGCTAACCAGGGCTGTGTACCCGCTCTTTCGAAGTAGGGAACTTAACCTGCATACCAAGCTCCGCATTTACCGAACAGTTATCCTGCCTGCCCTCACGTATGGATCTGCTGCATGGGCCACGATTAGTGTCACCAGGATGCGGACATTGCAGCGCCTGCAGAACAAGGTGCTCAGGTGGAGCCTGCACGCCCCGCCACTCACGAGAACTGCCACTCTCCACGAGGAAGCGGATATCGTCGGCTCTGTGAGAAAGGGGATGCCTTGCGGGACACTGTCCGTGGGTCACGCCGCGTTGGGACCACACTTCCACGCCCCTGGCATCGGCATCCGGTTCCCCTAACCATCCTACAGGAATCGGATTCCGACCATGGCTAACGATAGGCCTGGCACACCCACCACGGACGCATCCTTTGGCAGGACTAGCCCCCATTCTACGTCCAATACTTTCCAACCATACCTGCCCACGTTAGGCTATATTGTTCTGCCTGACTCGTGTAGTACTGTCACCGTCAGAGGGTGGTACGGGACTACAAGTCCCACCGCCACACCTCCAAAGTGAATTGCATTGACGCAGTCACTGCCCTGTGGATAAATTTACTGCCCCACCAACACAGTCAGACCGCAATAGATCGGTGATGCTGTATTGTAACATATCACAAAAAAATACTAATAATAAAGAATTCAAGATAGCGGGCCTTCACCAACTATATGATAGCATGTAGTGTAGACATAGAGCCAGAAAGGCGTTTGTTAGCATTTATCACGGAATTTAGTGTGGTTCGCTCTTTTCTCAGTTCCTGCTAGGTTGCTGGACGAACGCTCCTTTTCTTTCTATCGCCACTTATCGCTATCTTGTGCATGATTAGGACGGGCGTGCGGTATGTTCAACGTAATTTCAGAAAGGCCCATGCGATTTGATGTTATGTGACTCGGTGGGTTGTACTAGTTTGATCAGGTGTTCTCTTAGCACAACATTGTGTTTGGATAAGTCTATTCAGTTGCAGAAAACTTCCTATGGTTTCCTCTAGCTTATACTCTCCGTGACCGCTGCATGGAAGATTTTGTTCAGCGAAAAACTTTTTAAAATATCTCTCCATTTCAAGTTATCTGTTTCACATGCCGTCTTGGTGACATGATCAGTTGTTCTAGTGGCAATCATAAGTTTTTACGTTTTCAAAACAAAATTGAACTTTTTCTGATGTTTCATGGTTATAAACTTTCAGGCTAAGTGTCCACCAAACGTGATAACCTGTAAGCTATTGTGATTTGTTGTTTGATTTTTAGATAAGTGTATCATCTAAGTTTTCAAAATTTTCTCACCATTTGGGTGACTGATGTAGAACCAGTTACCCAAAACTGCTAGTTGGCACCTTTCGTCTCATTCTTATCGCCTTAACTGTAACGGAAAAAAACAGTCCTTCATTTTTTTAAAATGCCTCGCTTCATACTTGAATTACACTGAGGTGACAGAAGTCATGGAATGCCTCCTAACGTTTTGGTGGACCTCCTTTTGCCCAGCGTAGTGCAGCAACTCGACGTGGCATTGATTCAAAAAGTTGTTGGAAGTCTCCTTCAGCAATATTGAATCATGCTGCTCTGTAGCCATCCATGATTGGGAAAGTGTTACCAGTGAAGAATTTTGTGCATAAACTCACCTCTCAATTAAGTCCCATAAATGTTCGATGGGATTCATCTGGGCAGTCTGGGTGACCAAGTCATTCGCTACAATTGTCCAGACTGTTCATCAAACCTGTCACGAACAATTGGGATCCGGTGAGTTAATGGATTGTTATCCACAAAAATTCTGTCGTCAAATGGCTGCATGTCGTTTCCAAGTAGCCGAACATAACCATCTCCAGTCTATGGTGGGTACACTTGGACCAGAGGACAGCCCACATTTATTAAGCGACCATTAGCTTGCACAGTGCCTTGTTGAAAACTTGGGTCCATGGCTTTGTGGGGTCTGCGGCTCCATATTAGAACCCTGCTAGAGGCTGTTACCAACTGATATCAGTACTCATATAACCAGACTACTGTTTTCCTGTCGACTGGGATCCAACTGAGATGGTCACGAGCCCAGGTCAAGTCGTTGCAGGTGATGTCGTGCTGTTAGAAGAGGCACTCGCGTCAATTTTTTGCTCCCACAGATCATTAACGCAAAATCTTGCCCCACTGTCCTAACGGGTATGTTCGTCGTACGCCCCACATTGATTTCTGTGGTTATTTCGATCAGTGTTGCTTATGTGTTTGGGCTGACAACACAAACGTCGCTGCTATGGATCGTTAAGTGAAGGCCATCGCCCGGCGCAATTGCCCATGGTCAGAGGTAATACCTGAAGTGTGGTATTCTTGGTACACTCATAACACTGTGGATCACGGAATACTGAATTCGCTAACGATTTTTGAAATGCGTCTACCCCAAACTACCATTTTTCATTCACAGTCTGTTAATTGCCGTCGTGTGGCTATAATCACGTCGGAAGGCTTCTCACATGGGCACCTGAAGACAAATGGCCGGCCGATGTGGCCGAGACATTCTAGGCGCTTCAGTCCGAAACCACGCGACTGCTATGGTCGCACGTTCGAATCCTGCCTCGGGCATGGATGTATGTGATGTCCTTACGTTAGTTAAGTTTAAGTAGTTCTAAGTTCTAGGGGACTGATAACCTCGGATTTTAAGTCCCATAGTGCTCAGAGCCATTTGAACCATTTTGAAGACCAATGTCGACTACACCAATGCACTGTCCTTTTATACCTTCTGTACGCAGTGCTACCGCCATCTGTATATGTGGATACTGCTATTCCATGAACTGTTGCAGTGTAAGTCAACTGGGGAAAGGCCACTGAGAGGTGTCGGAATACAAAACTTACTACCACTTTATTTGTTTATTCTTCATTTACTCTCTCTCCATGTGGAATGTTGTTTTCTAATCTATTTCATTTCAGATTATAATCATCTACAAGATATCCTACATTTTCTTTGAGCTCTCCTATTTCGTCATGCATGCTGTCTCTCAATGGTTCGTCACTTTTGTTGCTTCTGTCAGCTTTTTCGTCATTCACAAATTCATTCTCAAGTCGAGATAATTTTAAATCTTCCTCCATGTCATTTTGGTATCGTGTTTTGTAAATGCTTGATGCTGAGGTAGAAGATTTAACGAATTTCAGCCGTCAGTTTGCCAGCGACTGCTGTTTTTCAAAATTTTATCCCTGTATTTTCTTCTTGGCTGTGCTCTATCTACCTGGACAATGTCGTTTAGTGTTCTTTAGTATTATAAAGTATATTTTTTTACATGGATGTAAATTTTAAGTAAAAATTTATTTGCGTTAATCAGTAAGAACAACTGTTAATTGATAAAAACGAAATAATTATAAAAACCTGTTAATTCCATAAGTAAAAACAGCATTTACTTATCACCACGTAATAATAATGAAATTATTATGTGCAAAATAAAGGATCCCTAACTTAGTACGCAGTTTCATTAAATTACTTCATTTCGCTAATCATTTAGTTTATACAGCGTTGGAAAACATGTTTCACACACTTTCCTTGCAAGTAAAACACTATAATGAACGTTTGTTAAAGTTTGTGTTAGGGCAGATGTGAAATCTTTTTAATTTTCTGCAGTGCTGGCTCAGTTCTAGTCGCGTTGTCACTGCTCCTTCTACGGCTTGTGAGATGGTTTTTCTGTTCCTCTGTTCATTAGATATGAGTTCATTCTCTCTAATAATAAGGGATATATAGCTATTATCAATTTCCTGACAGCGTTATGTTTTGAGCTGCTAGAAATAATCTTCTTTTTGTCATTTTACTGGCGTTCATTTTTGTGACATAGGAGAGTGATGTGCAGATGTTTAAAAATTAGAACACGGTAATGGGCTACGTGCTTTTTTTGCACCTAACACTACACTCATTCCATATGTGTGCGCCAATGGCCAATCTTCCCTTAGTTCAGTTGTAAGAAGTGACATTTCTTTCTACAAGCACCTGCATCTTCATGTACTATGGCATTACTTTTGCAATTCTTATTCGTGAAGTAAACAGTGAGACATTCTCTCAACGTTAAACACATAATACATTTGTCCCTTGAATCCAAGGGAAACTGAACTTAGACCCTCTGTGTTTATTAGGCAGGAGCTCAGCAGAAATTCCACATTCATTTTAGCCCAAAATTCCCATTAAAATCAGGGTGAAGTCGATTCATGTTCCGACAAGTGGGACACCGTTATGCCAGTTACCAATGGTTATTTACCTCACTGAGTCTTCTATGTGAAAAAAAAATATGTTTAAGAACACCTGAAAGACTGTTAGATAGCCTGAACGATCAGTCAAAGGACGTACCGCCTTCCACCTCAAATGTGTGCAAAAGCAAGTTTCTGTATTCTAACATCCCATCCACTATTTATGCCAAATTTTTTTGGACTTTTAAGCAAAGACTGCTTAAACAACCAATGCCCCCGAAATGAACTGAGTTACTCATCAGTCGTCACATATTTTTTAGGGCAGAAATTCCATAAGGGTCAGAAATTCTCGAATAGCAAACAATGGGCACAAGTCTTCATCCCTTACCCTCATACTTAGTATGTAAGTAAATTTGAAGCCACAGTTGTATTAAATAATTAACCATATTGTATTTTCTTCCATTTTCAGTCTTTTGTTGTTACGCTACTCAATATAACTTACCGTTCTGGTATCTGTGGTGAAAACCAGCTCTGGTTTTGTGCTAGACCGGTTTTGGGGTTGGGTCTTGCTTCTCGCATCTGAGCACTTGGTCGCCCTAGCTCTAGGTAAATGTGAAGAAATTGTATTGTGTTTTTTAGCAGGGTTCCTTTCGCTAAATGGCTGCTTGGATCGTTTGTTTTTACCTTTTGGCTGTGAAAAAAAAAAGGACCCATTATTTACAGTGAGCGTGTCGTTACCAGAAGGGACAGGAATATCTGAATAAGTATTGTATTCACTTTCTTTCATCTTATTACATTCAAGCTGAGAAAAACATCTCATAGGGTCGTTACCATTGTCACAAAGTAATTTCTGAAGATCCTTCAGGCATTCTGCACCAAGAAAATGAAACCCGTTGTCACCTTCCTAACGACTAAGTGAAGAAGAAATGTTATAGTACAAAACTGCCAACATTCGTGTCGGGTTGGACGCATAATAATTAAATATTAATGTGAAACAATAATACCAACAGTAACTCTGTCTACAATATTCCAAACATGTAGACAACAAAAGAAAATACATTGCTCGTGAAAGTTTCACAATAACCAAAGAAAATTCTCTCGGGTCTTTTGATCCGACACAAATATCTATTTTTTTACATTACTTATTTAAAAATTGTTACACGGTTGTGGAAAAAAGCCACATCCAAGAAGTAATACTATCACAGTTACATGATTTAACAAACGTGACAGCCGTGTCTTTGTTGTAAGGACATGCGAGCGACTAAAAAACGTGATCTTGAGGAATACTGTAATTTAATATACTTACATTGAATCGTATAATCAACTACATATTTTACAGGAAATACTTTTTGAATCCAGCTGTTTATCGTCTGCATCCACAACGTTAAATATTTTGCGAATCACAGTACCTTCACTAATAAATGATCAGTAAGAATAACATCACGAAAAATTTCACAGCGCAAACGAAACGCTAAAGCATTTCAGTGACTATGCTATATTGACAATGCCACCTGTAGGAAAAAAATTTCAAATACGTAATGTAAAACTAAGATCATTGACATTACTGACTGATGTACTGTGTGAGAACAGTTTCTGTTTGTACGCTAATTTAGTGTGTCAATATGCTCGAATGTATGCGAAAGGACCAGGGAGTATACATAAGCTTTGTAATTTCCCTCCCGATCCTTCCAGTAATAAAATGGTGAAAAAAATATTTTTACGAGTCTAGCCACAAAACCTAGCAAGTACAGTCACTGCCATGGAGTTCCTAAAAAGTGCTGCCTGCACCCGCCTCGCAGGGCCTCTGGATAAGGGAAGTTAAATTTCCAAAGGCAGTTGCAGTATTTCCCGTAGAGGAAATCGTATTCCGATACAAATGTACTTTAGTGAACTGAACATATATCCTCGTGATTGGCATAATTATCTCACGATGAATGAAGAAACATATTTAAATCTTGTCACTCGTTACGCTTTTGATAAAGAAGCAGAATATAGTCATTAGGGAGTCTATAACAGCACATGAAGACTACCAGGAATATCGCGATTTCTCACGACAGGATGAAAACCTCAGCTATACTACTATAATTTCACCACAAGCACTAAGTCACAATGTCTGAAACATGCAATGCTACCTATGAAGTGCTAAAAGGTAATTTCTTAAAGGTAAGTGTACTAACTGCATAAAAAACTTAACATTTGTATGACCTTAGATATCAGTTTCGTATTTAAACTGTCCACTTTCCTACAAATTTTTAGGCTTTCATTGTCCTTTGATTGCATAGGCCATTCACAGTAACGATAAAATATTTGATGGGAAAGAAGACTAAATTTACTAAGTTTCCTAGCTGCGTGTAGCCTTCACTTCACACCAATTACTTATTTCTCAGGTTATCCTCCCCAGTAGCTGAATGGTCAGCGTGACGAATTGCCAATCCTCTGGGCCCGGGTTCGATTCCTGGATGGGAGGGGAATTTTCTCCGCCCAGGGACTGGGTGTTGTGCTGTCCTCATCATCATCATCCTATCCTCCTCATCGACTGCAGGTCGCAGAAGTGACGTCAAATTGAGAGAGCGGCACCTGGCGAACGGTCTGCCCGACGGGGGCCCTAGCCATACTAATAAATAAATAAACTGATCAGTGAACTGCAGTTTAAATGTAATTAGGTGTTTCAATGCATGCTAGAACACATCTTTCGACTATGCTGTATTTTTACTGTCAGTTATGAATTAAAATTTTTGAATTTCAGGCCCACTCAAACATGAAATAATCCTCCGTATAACTATAACGAAGCGCCAAAGAAACTGGTGTAGGCATGCGTATTCAAATAAAGAGATATGTAAACATGGAGGTCACGGCGCTCCGGTCGGCAAGGCCTGCATAAGACAACAGGTGTCTGAGACAGTTGTCAGATCGGTTACTGCTGCTACAATGGCAGGCTATCAAGATGTAAGTGAGTATGAACGTGGTGTCATAATTGGTGCACGAGCGACGGGACACAGCATTTCCGCGGTAGCGATGAAGTGGGGATTTTCCCGTACGACCATTTCACTCGTGTACCGTGAATATCAGGAATCCGGTAAAACAGCAAATCTCCGACATCGCTGCGACCGGAAAAATATCCTGCAAGAACGGGACTAACGATGACTGAAGAGAATCATTCAACGTGACAGAAGTGCAAACCTTGCGCAAATTGCTGCAGATTTCAATGCTGGGTCTTCAACAAGTTTCCGCGTCCGTACCATTCAACGAAACATCAACGATATGGGCTTTCGCAGCCGAAGGCCCACTCGCGTACCCTTAATGACTGCACCACACAAAGCTTTACATAATTTAAAATCTTCTAGGTTGTTAGGCCGCGTCGTATTTCGTTCTAAAACAATCGACGTTTCGACGCCTGTACTGGGATCTTCCCAGGATGTTACGGTGTCCACTAATGTTAGATCATTCATGTTCTAGCTGTAGTCTTCGGGATGTTCCGGTGTCCACTATAGCTATAACACTCATGTTCTAGCAATAGTGGACACCTTAACATCCTGGAGAAGATCCCAGCAGAGGGGTCGAAGCGTCGATTATTTTAGAAGGAAATATGACGTGATCTAACAACCCATATGATTTTAACTTTAGTGGAAACGGCCACGAAAGCCTGCAGACTTACACAAAGCTTTACGCCTTACCTAGGACTGTCGACACCGATATTGGACTGTTGATGACTGGAAACATGTTATCTGATCGAACGAGTCTCGTTTCAAATTGTGTCGAGCGGATGGACATGTATGGGTACGGGTGTTCAGACAACTTCATGAATCTACGGATCCTGCATGTCAGCAGGGGACTGTTCAAACTGGAGGAGACTGTGTAATGATGGGCCGTGTGCGCTTGGAATGATATGGCACCCCAGATACGTCTAGACACGACTCTGATAGGTGACAGCTACGTAAGTATCCTGTCTGATCACCAGCATCCATTCGTGTCCATTGTGCATTCCGACGGCCTTGAACAGTTCCAGCAGGACAACGCGACACCCCACACGTCCAGGATTGCTACAGAGTGGCTCCAGAAATACTATTCTGAGTTTAAGCACTTCCACTGGACACAAATCTCCCCACACATGAACATACCTGGGATGCCTTGCAACGTGCCGTTCAGAAGAGATTTCCACCCCCTCGTACTCTTACGGATTTATGGACAGCCCTGCAGGGTTCGTGGTGCCCGTTCTCTCCAGTACTACTTCAGACATTAGTCGAGTCCATGCAACGTCGTGTTGCGGCACTTCTGCTTGCTCGTTCACGCCCTACACGACATTAGGGGTTTGTACCAGTTTCTTTGGCTCTTCAGTGTATTTCAGCTTAACTGTAGTTCAGCTTTGATCTTCTAGTACAATTTTACCATTCACACTCACCTCTATTATCCCGTTGACGAATACTTGATGTCCCAGGATGAGTCCTAACAACCAGTCTCTTTCTTAGACACGTCATGACACAAATTTTTTTCTCCTCTTCGCCTCTTCGTTATTTATTCGACCTGTCCATCTTGTGTCCGAGCGAGGTGGCGCAGTGGTTAGACACTGGACTCGCATTCTGGAGGACGACGGTTCAATCGCGTCCGGCCATTCTGATTTAGGTTTTCCGTGATTTCCCTAAATCGCTCCAGGCAAATGCCGGGATGGTTCCTTTCAAAGGTCACGGCCGACTTCCTTCCCGTCCTTCCCTAATCCGATGAGACCGATGACCTCGCTGTCTGGTCTCCTTCCCCAAACAACACCCAACCCAACTATCCATCTTGTCTTTATCACTTTTCTGTAACATCTAATTTCAAATTCTTTTATGTCCTACTTGTCTGCTCTGTTTGTCAACCACGTTCCAAATCTGTACAAGGCTACGCTTGAAACCAATGCCTTCAGACAGGTTTCGTATGGGTGTTGCTAATAGCACGGCCCATGGTCACGGGGTTGCCGGCACGGTAACTCAGCGTGTTCGGTCAAGTCGTTAGCTGCCCTCTGTAATAAAGAAACTGAGTTAATGGATCAACGAGGAACTGAAACGGGTGTCTTGCGACGTCCGCACCGAGCAGATACAACGAACAAAAGGGAACGAAATGAGATTACCAAAAAAATAAAAGGTTGCGTCTTTGATTAGTAAACAAAACGTTCTTTGTCCCTGGTTCGAACCACACCGCCTCCTAAATGTTGAATAAAAATAATTAGCGATGGCGGCCGAAGACTTGGGCATAAGACGTCACCCTTTATCTGTCAACGGTCTTGTCAAAGAGGGCAGAAGAGCGGATAGAGGTTCAGTGCACTCTCTTGCCGTTGGGGTGGGGAAACTGCCTCTAAAAGCGGAAGAATTAGTAATGATCAAAGTCAAGAGGATGCAGAAGACAATGGAAACTACTGCATTAAAGATACGTGATATGTATCCACAGGATATGCGGCCTGCGATTGAAGAAGTGTCATGATGATCTCTCCGTAGGCAGAAGTTTCCTGACTAGTCTACCATTCGCTTGTCCGTGAGGGGATTGCCAAGGGGGATGAGACCACGAGGAAAAGACTCAATAACCGTCGAAAGGATGGCGTGCTGCGAGTCGGAGCATGGAACGTCAGAAATTTGAACGTTGTAGGGAAGCTAGAAAATCTGAAAAGGAAAATGCTAAGGCTCAATCCATATATGCTGGGGGCCAATGAAGTGAAATGGAAAGAAGACAAGGCTTTCTTGTCACATGAGTATAGGTAGAGCTACGTGAAATTCGTGTATGCTATAAATGTCCGATAAAATGCGAAATCAACGCATTTCAGCGAAATTTATTAAAAATTTCAGATTTCAGCGAAATTTATTAAAATTTGCAGATTTCAGCGAAATTCATTAAAATTAGCATATTTTAGCGAAAACTATTAAAATCAAGATATTTTCCGTAAGACAAAAAACGAATTTCGTTTCCTTGTTTTAGCCATTTTGCTCGACCGATTTACACAAATGACGTCTGGATATCAGCTGTTCTAGTTGCCGCAATAGCTGTGACTCTTCAGTTAAAAAGTATAAGTAGACAATTTCACGCCCAGTCTAATTTCCTACTTCTCCTGAACTGCACAAAACGTCTCTCCGTCCACATTAACCGAAAATTTTTAAAAACACGACGTAACCTCACAATCTGATATGCTTCAAAATCGGTTATGTTTACATTAGGTTTGTTTGAGATGTCCTACTTCAGTCGCCCCCAGTAAGAGCTGACCGTTGCTTCTGCGCATGCGCGAGTTGAATTCTACTCCAACGCTTCGGCACCAATGTTTGTTGGCCGCAGTGTGTGGATCCGGCCGTATGGTGTAAACACGTGTATGTAACGTTTTCCGAGTGTTGCGAAGTGATAACAGTGTGTTAAAATGGGTAGGCAAAAAGTCAGTTTACAGGAGCGATGCAATGGCTATCCCAAAGAAGAAGGTTTTTATGTTCACGATAAAAACACTTTTATGTGTCGATTTTGTAATGAGAAGCTCACCTGGGAGAGGAAGGACAATTTAGAAAAAAAGACATTAATTGTGCTAATCACAGGGCAAAAAAAGCGTCTGCAGTGGTTGCAGGAACTTCATCAAAAAGGCAGGCTGCTATTGGCGAGATGTTAGACATAGCCAAAAAAGTGAAAACTGACAATGAATGTACGCGCCACGATATAGTTAAAATGTGTTTAAAGGCCAACATACCATTGACAAAATTAGATAACGTTGAAGTTACGTCCTTTTTGAACACACATGTACCCGGTGCTGGTTGCATACCAAGTTCAGATAGACTTCGACGAGAATATGCCAGTAAGTGCAGTGACGAAATGAAAGAAGAAATCAGAAATTCTGTGAAGGATGTACCTATTGTGATTATCGCTGACGAAACGAGTGACAAAAATGGAAGGTGCGTATTTGCGGTTTTATTTCGGACAATGACCTTGACTTCCGAAAAGAAACTGTATATGGCTTCATGCAACTTTTTAGATGTTGCTAACAGAAGTACTTGTGCCCAGGCCATAGTGGATACCCTAAAAGACTACAGCATTAAATCTGAAAATGTTGTGGGCTTAGTATCAGACTCTGCTGCATATATGGGATGTTGTTATGAGGCACTTCAAGTACTGATTGGATACCATTTAATACATTTCAAATGCTGGGCCCACAAAATGAACTTAGTCGGTGACGTCTTTGTGAAAGAACTAAAGGAGTTAAATTTTATTGTGAGGAAAGTGAAAATGGCGTTCTTGCACGCTCGCAAAATGAAAAGCGCCTACCTTCAGTTTCTCCAGGAAAAATATCCTCACCTGCCAAAAACCTTTTTCCCGACCCGATAATCACGAGGTGGAATTCTTGGTTCCATGCACTGAAGTACTTGGACACATACTTAACAGCTATCATCGAAGTTTTCAGATCACTGCAAAACAAAAATGCTGCCATTGAGCTCATTCTGGATCACTTAAAAACTGAAGCTGCCTCAGATATAGTCGTCCTGCAAATGCAAATTTGTGAGTGACATACGTGCTAGCATTGTTAGTTTCAGAACAACGCTAGAGCGAACGACTTACCCATTTGCACATTTGTTATGGGAGGAAAGTGAGAGTGTTAAATCAATACTGAAAAGAAATTCTGAAGGTTGGTTTTCAACAGGCACTATTAATTATATAAACACACTCCAAAACGAGGCACAGAAAGCATCTGCAAATAGCTATCTTAAATCTGCTGTTATGAAAAGTTTACTAAAGCTATGTAAATACACAGCACCAGGCCCAAGTAATATTTTTTACGAAAATATTGGCAAGCTCTTCAACCCTGCAGTTTGTGGTGCGAAGTTAAATTTGGACAATTCTGCTGTTGTTAATATAGCAAAAACAATTCCGCAATTTGAATGCATTCCAACTGACCGTTTTATTCAGGCATATTCATCATTCCATAGACACCTTATTGACTGTTTGAGGCATGATGAGAAGCCTGATATATTGCAGCTTCTACTAATTGAAAAGCTTAAATATGATGCATTTGGAAATGCGGTTTTATCTGCAATATGGGCACCTATCAATAGTGGGGGTGCGGAGAGGTACTTAATTGTAAGTGACAGGAGGAGGTCAATGAAGCCAGACACTATTGAAACAACTTCAATGATTGCATTCAATAGATAAACATTTTTATATTGGTGTATAGTGAGTGGTAATTTGAATGACAAATAAAATTATGATGATGTGTTCCATAAATAATGTTTCCTATTTTCTTCTTCTTTTTGTTATTATAAGAAAACTGGGAATAGTGAAAAAGAAAAATCAAACTTTAAGGTAAGAATTTTGTCGTTTAACTGCTTAAAGGAACCAAAAAAAATAAATGCTAAATTCATATATAAGAAGCTAAATTCAAATTTCAAAATGCTAAATTTTCGAAGTTTATTTGCTAATCTCATGTAGCTCTAAGTATAAGACACTGTCAATAGCAGCAGCAAATGGTATAATGGGAGTAGGATTCGTTATGAACAGAAATGTGGGGCAGAGAGTGAGTTTCTATGAACAGATCAGTGATACACTTGTTTTCAGTCATATACTTGTTCTCATCAGAACGTGCAACAAATCAATACCAACAACAATTGTGCAGGTATACGAATACATGCCGACGTCACAGGCAGAATATGAAGACATAGAGGAAGTATATGAGGATCTGAATGGGTAATTCAGTACGTAAAGGGAATGAAAATCTGTCATGAGGGTTGGAATGCAATTGTAGCGGAAGATGTAGAAGAAGAGGTTACGGGAGAATATGTGCTTGGGGCAAGGAATGGGAGAGGGGAAAGAGTAATTGTGTTCTGTAACAAACTGCAGCTAGTAACAGCAAATACTCTATTCAAAAATCGTAAGAGGAAGACGTATGTTTGGAAAAGGTCAGTAGATGTAGAAAGATTTCAATTACATTACGCCATGGTCAGACAGAGATTCCGAAATGAGATACTGGATTGTAATGCGTGTCTAGAAGCAGATATAGACTCAGATCACAATGTAGTAGTGTTGAAGAGTAGGCTGAAATTTAGGAGTCTAGTTAGGAAGACTCAACGTGCAACGAAGTGGGATACGGAAGTAATAAGGAATGTCGAGATACGCTTGAAGTTCTCTAAAGCTGTAGATAGGGCAATAAGGAGTAGCTGAGTAGGCAGTACGAAGAGAAATCGACATCTCTAAAAAGTGCAATTACGGAAGCTGTAAGTGCGAGGAAACCACGGATATCAGAAGAACTTAGGTTAGGTTAGTGTTTTTTAACGTCCCGTCGACAACGAGGTCATTAGAGACGGAGCGCAAGCTCGGATTATGGAAGGATGGGGAAGGAAATCGGCCGTGCCCTTTTGAAAGGAACCATGCCGACATTTACCTGAAACGATTTAGGGAAATCACGGAAAACCTAAATCAGAATGGCTGGAGACGGGATTGAACCGTCGTCCTCCTGAATGCGAGTCCAGTGTGCTAACCACGGCGCCACCTCGCTCGGTATCAGAAGAAGTACTTCGGTTGATCGACGAATGAAGGAAACACAGAAATGTTCAGGGAAACTCAGGAATACAGATATACAAGTAACTTAGGAATGAAATAACCAAGAAGAGTCAGGAAGCTAAGGTGAAATGGCTGCATGAAAAATGTGAAGAAATCGAAAAAGAAATGGTTGTCGGAAGGACTGAGTTAGCATACAGAAAAATCAAAACAATCTTCGGTGAAATTAAGTTTATGGGTGGTAACATTATGAGTGCAATGGGAATCCCATTGTTAAATGCAGAGCTGATAGGTGGAAAGAGTACACTAAAGGCCTGTTTGAGGGACGGCCGCAGTGGCCCAGCGGTTCTAGGCGCTACAGTCTGGAACCGCGCGACCACTACGGTCGCAGGTTCGAATCCTGCCTCCGGAATGGATGTGTGTGATGTCCTTAGGTTAGTTAGGTTTAAGTAGTTCTAAGTTCTAGGGGACTGATGACCACAGCAGTTAAGTTCCATAGTACTCCGAGCCATTTTTGAACCTGTTTCAGGGGTATATTTGTCTAATGTCGTGATAGAAGAAGAAACAGGAGTCGATATAGTAGAAGGGATACGGGATCCAGTATTAGATGATGACGATAATGATTTTTGTTTGTGTGGCGCCCAAGTGCGTGGTTATCAGCGCTCTTAAAAAGTCCTAAACTTTTCATTGTCCAGTCTAGCCATGTTCCTGAATGATGAGAAATGGTGAGGACAACACAAACATCCAGTCCCCGGGCAGAGAAAATCCCCAACCTGGCCTGGAATCAAACCCGTGACCCCTTGATCCAGAGGCAGCAACGCTAACCAATAGACCACGAACTGCGGACTCCAGTATTAGAATCATAATATCATAGATCTTTTGAGGAGTTAAGATTGAATAAGGCAGAAGGTATGGATAACATTCAATTAGAATTTCCAAAACCATTGGGGGAGTGGCAAAAAAAAAAAAAAAGGCACCGTCTGTTCACGTTGGTGTTAGCATGTATGAGACTAGCGATGTACCATCTAACTTTCGGACGAACATAATCCACACAGTCGTGAAGGCAGGAAGAGCCGAGAAGTGAGAGAATTATCGCAAGTTGTTTACAAGATTAGTATACAAAAGAATGAAAAAGAAAACAGGATGTGTTAGACAACGATCAGTTTGGCTATAGGAAAGGTAACAACACCATAAAGACAATTCTGGCGTTGCGGTTGATGGAAGCAAGAATAAATAAAAATGAAGACACCTCCATAGGATCTGTAGGCTTGGAAAAAGCGTTAGACAATGTAAAATAATGCAAGATTCTCGAATTTCTGAGAAACATGGGGGAAAAACGGGTAATAGACAATATGTACAAGAACCAAGAGGGAACTATAAGAGTAGACGACCAAGACCGAAGTGCTCGGATTAAAAAAGATGTAAGACAGTGATGTAGTCTTCCATCCCTACAATTCAATCTGTACATCGAAGAAGTAACGATGGAAATAAAAGACAAGTTCAGGAGTGGAGTTAAAATTCAAGGTGAAAGCATATCAACGATCGAGTCACTGATGCCATTACAAGCCCGAGTGAAAATGAAGAATTACATGATCTGCTGAATGGAATGAACAGTCTAGTAAGTGCAGAATATAGTTTGAGTGTAAATCGAAGAAAGACGAAAGTAATGAGAAGTAGCAGAAATGAGAACAGCGGGAAACTCAACATCAAATTCAAATGATTGAAATAGCTGTGAGCCCTATGGGACTTAACATCTGAGGTCATCAGTCCCCTAGACTTAGAACTACTTAAACCTAACTAACCTAAGGACTCACACATATCCATGCCCGAGGCAGGATTCGAACCTGCCACCTTAGCAGCAGTGCGGTTCCGGACTGACGCGCCTAGAACCTCTCGGCGACAACGGCCGGCTCTACTTAATATCAGGAGTGGTGATCAAGAAGCAGAGGAACTTAAGGAATTCTCCTATATGGTCAGGGAAATAACAAGTGACGGAGGGATCGAGGAGGACATAGAAAGAAAACTAGTAATAGCAAAAAGGGCATTCCTGGCCAAGAGAAGTCTTCTTGTACTAACCACAGGCCTGTTTCTTGAGGAAGAAATTTCTAAGAATATACGTCTGGAGCACATCACTTTACGCCAGTGCAACATGGACTGAGGGAGAACCAGAAGAGAAGGGAATCGAAGCATTTGATATGTGATGCTACAGAAGAATGTTGAAAATTACATGGGGTGGTAAGGTAAGGAAGGAGGACGTTCTCCGGAGAATCGGCGAGGAAAGGAATATGTGGAAAACACTGACAAGTAGAAGGGACAGGATGGTAAAGCATCTGTTAAGAGATCATGGAATAATGCCCATGGTACTAGAGGGAGCCGTAGAGGATGAAAATAGGAAGACGAAGATTGGAATTCATCCAGCAAGTAACTGAGTGAGTAGTTTGCAAGTGCTACTTTGAGATGAAGAGGTTGGCACAGGAGCGGATTTCGTGCCGGGCCGCATCAAACCACTCAGAAGACCGAAAAAAATTGTAAGTCAGTTATTTCGAAACCAGATATTAAAGTGTAATACATTTACAGGGGCTAATGAAGACTCTGATCATTATTCGTTAGTTACGAACTGATAGATTCAAACTGAAGAGCCGGCTTCTATGGCCGAGCGGTTCTAGGCACTTTAGTCCTGAACTGCGCTGCTGCTGCGGTCGCAGGTTCGAAACCTGCCTCGGGCATGAATGTGTGTGATGTCCTTAGATTAGTTAGGTTTAAGTAGTTCTAAGTCTCGGGGATTGATGACCTCAGATGTTAAGTCCCATAGCGCTTAGAGCCATTTGAACGTTTTTTTTCAACCTGAAGAAATTGCAAAAAAGGAATTTAAGAACGTGAGTCCTTAGATAAGTTGAAGGAACCAGAGTGTGTTGGTAATTTCAAAGCGATATTGCCGATAACAAGGTAGCGACTTCTACAAGAATGTGTGGCACAGTCCACGTGACTTTGGGTGGCACTGCGAAAAACCCAAAGTTTAGCTATCTGTGGCTGCTTTCTCTCTCCGTTGTATGAGAATGAAATATTGGACGAGACTGGATGAGATGATCCCAAATGCAAGGCATTTCTTGGTGTAATGGAGTGAGGAAGGGAGAGCGTATAAGACTTTGGTTAAAATTTGGGCATGTACTATATGTGGCAAACGAAAATGAGGGCCGAAACAAATCGTTCAGAATGTAGCAGGAAAAGAAGAAAACCATGTACCAAAATATTAGCTGAGCGCATGAGAAAAATGTAATATTGGAGATATTTGGAACAGGTGGGTTGTTGACACCAAACACATTAGAGAAGTAATTCCTCTAGCTGCTGAAATCTATCCACTCGACTCGCTTTGCAGTTGCATCAGTCTCTTCCTCATCGATTACTTCAGATGAAAACTGCTTTGTTAGTCATATCGTAAATCCTACATCTTGAAAGTTGGTCCTGATATAACATAAAATACACTTTAGGCCACTACACAAAGACGCCTGAAATTATTAGTTCTTCTTCATGTTTATCCCTTTACTCATTTTTACTTTATCAGCTTCCTTTGTGGGCTTCATGTCTCCGTATCTAGTTTGTCTTTTAGAAGATATCCCCGGCTTTAATGATATGGACTAGAAGTTAGAACGTCCTCATTTGGGGACTCTGCTCATCTCAATTTTGACATATTTCTTAGAAAAAGTTTTCAAAACAACTGACGTTCTTCAGTCAGAGGTGATGGCAAAACACATCGATTCTGATATTTCGTTTTACTCAAAATCCGATGTTTTAATCATTATTAATTAATCGTGAACAACGATAAAATTACGTAAAACTTTGCACAGAGAAAATCAAATTTCTGTTTCGGAATCCTCTGGTCAGGCGCAATCGTTTCATAGATATCACGATACCATTTAGTTTGTTTTTTATTCTGACACTTTTCTAGTGGTTTTGTTTTTGTAAGCTTTTAGCTCTGCCACTATCTACAACGCGGTTCAGTCAGTACATTATAAACACGATTTACGTGCGATCATTACGGGCATTTTATGAGGAACTCCCAGAGTCATTTTAGTGCACACAGAAATTTGTGTAATTAGCCATCAACGTAGTTTTAAATTACATTAGACTTACTATCGAAAGACTGGAAAGTTGCAGAGGTCAAATCAATATTCAAGTAAGGCAATGGGAGTAATCCATTAAATTAAGGGCTCAGTCGATATGCACCAGGATTTTGGAACATATATTGTGTTCTAACACTATGAATTACCTCAAAGAGAAAGGTATGTTGACATAGTCCACACTGATTTAGGAAACACCGTTCTTGTGAAACAGAACTAGCTTTTTACTCACACGAAGTGTCGAGTGCTGTTGACAAGGGATTTAAAACTGACTTCGTATTTCTATATTTTCAGGCGATTGACCCTGTACCTCAGAAGCTGCTTTTAATCAAATCTCTCGCTTATGGAATATCGTCTCAGTTATGCGGCTGGATTCGTGATTTCCTGTCAGAAAGATCACTGTTGGTAGTAACTGACGGAAAGTCACCGAGTAAAACAGAAATGATTTTCGGCTTTCCCTAAAGTAGTGTTATAGGCCATCTGCTGTTCCTTATCTAACGATTTAGGAGACAATTTGAGCAGCCGTCTAAGGTTGTTTGCATATGACACTGTCGTTTATCGTCTAATAAAGTCATCAGAAGATTAAAACCTATTGCAAAACGATTTACATATCTTTATGGTGCAAAAATTGGTAATTCACCCTAAATAATGAAAGTTTGTTTCATCCACATCAGTGCTAAAGGAATCCCTCAAACTTCGGTTATACGGTAAATCTAAAGGCCGTAAATTCAAGTAAATGCCTATAAATTACAATTACGAACAACTTAAATGGAAAGAATACTTAGAAAATGTTGTGGGGAAGGTGAATAAAAGACTGAGTTTTATACCCGCAACTCTTAGAAGATGCAACAGATCTACTACTAAAAAGGCAACATACACTACGATTGTCTGTTGTCTTTTGGAGTACTGCAGCGCTGTGTGACTTCCACACCGGATAGAGTTAATGGAGTACATCGAGAAAGTTAAAAGAAGAGCAGCACTTTTCGTTTCACTGGGAAATAGATGACATTTGTTACGAACATGATACAGGATTTGGGATGGAAACCATGAAAACAAAGTCGTTTTTTATTGGATTTTGTCACGACATTTCAGTATCAAATTTCTCCTATGAATGCGAAAATATTTTACTGATGTGACTTTACACAGGGAAAAACAATGATCGTAATAAAATAAGCTAAATCAGAGCTCGCACGGGAAGATAAAGGTGTTCGTTTTTTTTCGCGCGGTGTTCGAGAGAGGAATAATAGAGAATTAGTGGAAGGTGGTTCAATGAACCCTCTGCCAGGCACATAAATGTGATTTGCAGCTCTGGTTTATTGTGTCTCTCAAATACTGTTTATGAACGTCTAGGTGGACGAAGATTACTAATTAACAAGGGAGTATGTACGTAGAAGCAGATGTAGATTTAATCATAAGACATGTAATTTTGATGTACGGCTTATCTGACGCCTTAAGAATGACGTCACAAGCCACTAGAACACAACCATCAGTCTGAGGTGAGGTGGGACAACTTGAGCATTACTAGCAGTTGTGGGAACAATTTGAGGCAGTATGGACTATTGTAACTGGCGGATGTTCTTGTGTTTCCAAGATAGTGCAGTAATGTTTCTGCCTAGGGCGAAGGTGATGATACTGATTCACGGTGTCTGCGAGCTACTTCAGTGCATCTCTCTCGTGTTATTGTTTCCGTACAGGAGAATGAAAACAACCTTTATTCGAAGCTTTTTTGTGATTTATAAAGTTAGAAAAAGCACCTTAATCAGCTTGTGAACCCGTGAGTTAGCAACCCTCAACAGCAATCAAGTACAGGATGTGTATACAGGTGGAAGTTATGGATCTGTTAATGCCCTTTAAAATGCAGGCAGATGTTAAACTAATGATGAAGATCATGAAACTTTCACGTACAATGTCATCGTGAAAGGAGCCGCAAAAGCAGCAACTAGTTATCATTTCCGTTGTCTAAATTAAGGTCAATAAAAGCATTAGGAATTATAAGGAAGCCTTTGGTCTGTATTCGCTGATCGTTGGTCGTGTCACATTTACCGAGGCTCTAATTACTGTCCGTTTATTGGCTGTTCTGGCACGAAAGCAATGAACCAAACAGGTGAAGTATATCAATTGTAGGAAACAGAAATTAGCCACATTAAGAATTGATAGCAACATGCAATTACTGCCGTCCTCACGGGAGGATAATTATATGGCTCAGATGACGTTTACCTTCACATGAGCTCCTGTGATTAAGTACGCAGCGCGCATTAGAACGGCCTAACTCGGTGATCACCGCAATGAGCTATTTTCTGCATACGTGACACACGAACTAGGTAGTAGATAGTAACGTTTACCTTCTTCCTACGACACACATTAATGACCGGATATTTCTAAACTGAAATGAACTCGAACGTAGGTTGAATCAAAATTCGCTACGGTCGCATGTTCGAATCCTGCCTTGGACATTTATCTGTGTGATGTCGTTATGTTTAAGTAGTTCTAAGTTCAAGGGGACTGATGACCTCAGATGTTAAGTCCCATAGGGCTCAGAGCCATTTGAAACATTTTTTGAATCAAAATTATCTCTCTGGCAGGGTGGCGTAGGCGCGCCATGTTATGTAGGCTACAATCTTGCATCCTGCACTACAAAAATTTAAAGTGAAAATGCATGTGTAACACAAGTTTGTGGGTTTGCCCATTATCTGTGGCAAAAGTATATGCAGGGTGGAGAAAAATTGTGTCACGAAATTTTAACCCTGGGTAGCTGATGCCTCTAGGAACCAAAATTACTAATGTTGCGTAGATCGACAACGCACCATTCTTAAACTACGGAAACTTGTCACCACGCGCTCCGATTGGTCACGGGATTGCCTTGTTGCCGGATGCTCTGGACAACGCATGGCCGCGATGCTCTGACTACCGAAGATCGCGATGTATTCAAGGTGGTCCGCACTCTCGGGGTAGCGCATATAATATTGTGCCCTGCCCGCGACGTAATAACATATTGTTTTCTTTTTCTATCGGAATATTAAGGTTTCAAGATATAGTTTAACCAATGAGTCAATGAACTGGGCTGCAAGTCAGCGAATATGTACTCCCCGAATAATGAGAGTGGCGTATCATTATCATCTGTATTTTGTTCTATATAAGAATGCGCGCTCTTCTTTTCTTTCTCTTCTTTAATCGCGCGCCTTTCCGAACAGCATCTTACACTATCAGAGTCCTATTTTTTTCCATTCTGTTCAAATGAACTAAACTTGTATCCCTCATGGGAATTTATTTAATCATTCTATTATCATCGCCAATTGCGAGTACTAATGTGACCTTATTATGAATGCTTTATTCTTTCGCTCCAAAGCTGAACAAAGATTATTGTAATTTCCAAGTATTTCACCGAAATACGGCACAGTTCTTTGTTGTGTTCAAAACTATGCGAATTATTCACAAAATGTTAGATATCTGTACAAATTATTTACTTCGTTAAATAATAATTGTTTAATTTAATATTTGTGCTTTCATTTCGTAATACCAGTCCCAAATTTACAGCACGCTTCACTTCAAGCAAAAAAAAGGTAAAAAGAGTAAAATAAATTAAGAAGTGAAGTGATAATATTTTGCGTTTATTAGTATTGTGTGCATTTTCTGATAAAAATAATTTTTATTATAAAGTAAAGAAAAAGTGGCGTGTATGTGAAATATCTAATTCTTTTACTTTTAATTAAGGGTAAGAAGCGATACCTCTAATTATTCCACGTACTAATAGTTGTGTGTTTAAGTATTAAAGATAACTAGTCTCAAGCGTATATTTAAATGATAGTAGGACAGAAAATTGAATTGGAATTTGAAGAAATTTTGCTTAACAGTCATTCAGTTACTGAACTATTGCCAGTATATGAATATACTATAAGCTTCGGTTACATGCATCGTAATTTACTCTAGCCTAAGCATAAATTTCCACAATTCCATAATAATGTTCACCCATTTTTGTAAGATATACCATAGTCAAAAACGTTCAGTGTACGCAACTGCCTTGCACTCTGGGGCACTGGGGCCGAACCCGCCGGGGTCCCGACACATCCATTCTAGCTTCATGATAAGACGTAGCATGAACAAATCCGTCAACAGCTGTTAGTTCTTTCACAAATTGTGTCGGCCCTGAAAAGGGCCTTTTTTGTAGCTAGGACATTGTTTACTTAAAGCAGGTGCTCGAACTGGAGGCCCTCCGACGTCACACTAGCTTGATAACGTCGAACAATGTTTTGCCGAACTCTCTCAAAGATCAGTATAGTATATTTGGCGCTCAAAACGAGCTGCCGCAACGAAAGAATATGTGTACGACAAAAAAAAATTTCCAATTTCTAATACAAAATTTGTTTTTTTATTTCATACATCCATCCGATGTACTGTACCACGATGTGAAAAAGGTCAACCAACCCAGTTTACGACAAATTGTACATCTCTAAGGTAAAAACTCATTCAAATTAACTTTTTTACTCTTCTTCTATAGCATTTTTTTCTTTATTGTCTACAGAAAGTAAAATCGTAGTTAGTTGTAATTTAACTCAGTGATTTCGGATGTGTGTATTACGAAAAATCCAATTTTGCAAAAATCGACATAAAATTCGAAAAGTTTTAAGCAAAACCGTTTCTAGATTAAAATTGTAACAAATGAGCCCTCGGTCACAATAATTTTTAGTCTTACTGACCAGGTTTCAACACTTCTAAGAGTGGTTTCATCAGAATTAAAACAATTAAAATGGCGTATTACATAGTTACAAATTTACAGGAAAAGACATTTTTATATAAAAAGTGTTAGTACTGACTAACAATAAAAGAGGCAGTTCTTACATGTTACATGTAAAATAATTAACAGGCCCGAAGGGCTTTATTTACAAAATACATCAAAAGGATTGCATCGTACCTGTAAATGGTTCAAATGGCTCTGAACGCTATGGGGTTTAACTCCTGAGGTCATCAGTCCCCTAGAACTTAGAACTACTTAAACCTAACTAACCTAAGGACATCACACACATTCATGCCCGAGGCAGGATTCGAACCTGCGATCGTAGCGCTCATGCAGTCCCATACTGAAGCGCCTAGAACCGCACGGCCACTGCTGCCGGCAAAGAGCACCGCAGTCAGGAAAATTATTTATTGTTATTTATGTATGTGTGTTACTTCACCATAAGATTTCGAAAATGAAGCGAAAAATCACTCATAGATTTCACTGAAAATGAGTTAGAAAATCAAACCCCGGACTTGAATATGTCCACCGGGAATTCGGCAATCGCACAAAATAACGAACATGGTCGTCCGACCACTGCAATTAATGAAACTGCAGCGGGTACGGATCAATCTAATAGGACGACGGAAGACAGTATTGGGCTTGACCCGCTTACTGCTTTCCTGAAAAAGTTGGAATTACGTGATCGCGAACGCGATCAGCGGGAAAAAGAGAGGGAAGTTTTACGCGATCGCGAACGCGATCAGTGGGTAAAGAAACAGGAACAAAGAGACAAAGCATTAAAAAATGAAATAAAAACGGAATAAGCCGCCGGCCGGTGTGGCCGAGCGGTTCTAGGCGCTTCAGTCTGGAACCGCGACACCGCTATGGTCGCAGGTTAAAATCCTGCCTCGAACATGGATGTGTGTGATGTCCTTAGGTTAGTTATGTTTAAGTAGTTCTGAGTTATAGGGGACTGATGAACTCAGATGTTAAGTCCCATAGTCCTCAGAGCCATTTGAACCGAATTAGCCAACATCAGGTCCGAGCTAATGAATATGATGCATGCGTACGCACCAATTTGGAGCCAAGTCAATAAACTGGACAGTGATGTTGAAAATATAAAAACTTCGCAACCCTCAATAAAGTCGGATGTGGAAGACTTAACATCTTCCGTTACTTACGAATCTCAAAATGAATAACCAAGAGACTTTGGATGAACAGCTAGAATCTCACAAAAGGCAAATAAATATTGCAATAACCGATTGGATAACCACTAAAGAGACGGAACTTGATGCAAAAATTAATGTTGGCGCCAACAACGCTGCGCAGCGTGTGCGGGAAGAAATATGTTCTGTCGTACAAGCGAATTCAGGCGCCACGCACAATACACGAGGCGAACAATAAGAACCAAACGAAGAAATGCCTATGTGGAGGCCGGAAATAAACGCTCGAGTCCGAAATTTGGAGCAAGTCGTTTCGACGGACAGCAGAACCGCTGATCGACGACAATGCACCAAAGACGACATTCGGGAATAAAAGAATTTTCTAAACGCTCGACTTGTCACCAGTAAAATGTAACTACGCAGACGAACGTATAATGATTTCAGCGAAAATTGAGTAACGTATACTCAAGCATCGCCATTTTCAAACATTTGCCGAGGACAAGAAGTCCATTCATCCAATTGTTCAAATGGTTCAAATGGCTCTGAGCACTGTGGGACTTAATTTCTGAGGTCTTCAGTCCCCAGAACTTAGAACTACTTAAACCTAACTAACCGAAGGAAATCACACACATCCATGCCCGAGGCAGGGTTCGAACCTGCGACCGTACCGGTCGCGCGGTTCCAGACTGTAGCGCCTAGAACCGCTCGTCCATCCCGGCCGGCCATCCAATTGTATTTATATGGGCATTCAGGAATGTGTTACCCAGATACTGGTCTGAATATCAATAAATTCAGTTCGTGATGTCACGGTAACGCACCACTATGGGCCAGCGAAACCGCCTTACTATGTAATACGCTCGCTGAATTCGAGAAAGCTTTCATTGCAAAATACTGGTCCACAGGAATCCAAGAACGTTTGTACAAAGAAGGGAGCTTGCGCAAGTATTTTGAACGATACATTGCGAAAACGAGATACTGATCTGTGCCTATCTCACACAAAGAAATACTACGCATATTAAAGACAAAATTACCGATAAACCTTAGGGATGTACCAGATGAAGGTTTGTAGCACTTCATTTCGGTGATGGACTCCTTAGACCTTATCCAAGAAGACGCAAAGTCCTACAAAGAATTCGCGAATAACTGCAACTATTGCCACAGTGTAGATAACCCGAGTGGTAATGGACAGAGTAAACGTAATCACCACAAAAAAGGTCAATACGACAAAACGAATGTGCCTGTTTACAATAATAATCCAAACCATGCTTCGAATGACGCGTATACGGGTTACATAGCCAGTAAATGGAATTATGGCGACAGTAACTCGGGAAACGGTACGAATCATAAGCGCAAGTTCGGAGATGGAAATAATTGCCATGACGCTAACCACGATAAAAAGGCACCGTGGAAAAGGCGGAATGGAAATCAATGGAGCAACAATCCCACGAATCAAACACAAATGAACAGAACAAGAACCAACATCCGAATAGTAATAACGGCAATCAATGGTCAAACCAGCTACCAATTTTATGGTTCGGTAACCAGACGCCGAATATAATACAAGTTGTGTCCGTCCTTCGAAACACAAGCAGTCAAAATCATATTGACAGTAGTCGTTCTACTGCGGCGCGAGTATGCGAAATCATAGAACAATCGGGCCAACAGCAACAGTCAAAGTAGCCGACCGTTCCGAACGGCCTCCCGAGCACGGTCGGATATACACTCCTGGAAATTGAAATAAGAACACCGTGAATTCATTGTCCCAGGAAGGGGAAACTTTACTGACACATTCCTGGGGTCAGATACATCACATGATCACACTGACAGAACCACAGGCACATAGACACAGGCAACAGAGCGTGCACAATGTCGGCACCAGTACAGTGTATATCCGCCTTTCGCAGCAATGCAGGCTGCTATTCTCCCATGGAGACGATCGTAGAGATGCTGGATGTAGTCCTGTGGAACGGCTTGCCATGCCATTTCCATCTGGCGCCTCAGTTGGACCAGCGTTCGTGCTGGACGTGCAGACCGCGTGAGACGACGCTTCATCCAGTCCCAAACATGCTCAATGGAGGACAGATCCGGAGATCTTGCTGGCCAGGGTAGTTGACTTACGGCCAGTGTAGGAGATCGCTCCCCACACCATGATGCCGGGTGTTGGCCCTGTGTGCCTCGGTCGTATGCAGTCCTGATTGTGGCGCTCACCTGCACGGAGCCAAACACGCATTGGCACCAAGGCAGAAGCGACTCTCATCGCTGAAGACGACACGTCTCCATTCGTCCCCCCATTCACGCCTGTCGCGACACCACTGGAGGCGGGCTGCACGATGTTGGGGCGTGAGCGGAAGACGGCCTAACGGTGTGCGGGACCGTAGCCCAGCTTCATGGAGACGGCTGCGAATGGTCCTCGCCGATACCCCAGGAGCAACAGTGTCCCTAATTTGCTGGGAAGTGGCGGTGCGGTCCCCTACGGCACTGCGTAGGATCCTACGGTCTTGGCGTGCATCCGTGCGTCGCTGCGGTCCGGTCCCAGGTCGACGGGCACGTGCACCTTCCGCCGACCACTGGCGACAACATCGATGTACTGTGGAGACCTCACGCCCCACGTGTTGAGCAATTCGGCGGTACGTCCACCCGGCCTCCCGCATGCCCACTATACGCCCCCGCTCAAAGTCCGTCAACTGCACATACGGTTCACGTCCACGCTGTCGCGGCATGCTACCAGTGTTAAAGACTGCGATGGAGCTCCGTATGCCACGGAAAACTGGCTGACATTGACGGCGGTGGTGCACAAATGCTGCGCAGCTAGCGCCATTCGACGGCCAACACCGCGGTTCCTGGTGTGTCCGCTGTGCCGTGCGTGTGATCATTGCTTGTACAGCCCTCTCGCAGTGTCCGGAGCAAGTATGGTGGGTCTGACACACCGGTGTCAATGTGTTCTTTTTTCCATTTCCAGGAGTGTATAGGTGGAGGCAACCCCACAATCAACCTGAAAGCACTACGTTACGGCGGTTCCGACATCAGGGACGAATTATTAGAAGAGGCTAATGTATGCAAACATGACGATGAATACATGGAGCAAGCGGCAATTATGGTCGCTATTAATGGTGTTAGTGTGGAAGCGCCGGCTGCTGTGGCCGAGCGGTTCTAGGCGCTACAGTTCGGAACCGCGCTGCTGCTACGGTCGCAGGTTCGAATCCTGCCTCGGGCATGGGTGTGTGTGATGTCCTTAGTTTAGTCAGATTTATGTCTAGGGGACTGATGACATCAGATGTTAAGTCCCGTAGTGCTTAGAGCCATCTGAACCATCTGAAATGCAAAGATTGACCTCCCTGTGGGAAAATGCGTGGTTACAAACAAATGCAAAAGAGTTGCACTACGATTAGTTAGAACTACAAATGCACATAACAGATACTGTTGTAATGTTATTGTTAAATTTGTAGGCCCAAGAGTACTCCACATTTCTAAGGATTTCCAGACGTCAGAATTTCTGCACTCGGAAGATAATAACGCAGCAATACTTAACAATTCAGCAGCAATTGCAGAAAAGTATCAGAGTCGACCTTTCTGAAGCAAACACAGAGGTAGGACTCGCAAATCTCATTGAAAATTATATGCCAATGTTTGCTAATAAACCTGGCATCATAAAGAATTTTGTGTATTATATGGAGTTTGCCCCACACGAAACTTATTGTAGGACATCATATGCTGTGCCGTGGAGTAAAAAGGAAGCTGTAAAGACGGAAATGCGTAAGATGTTAGACTGGGAAATAATCGAACCATCGGACTCCCCATATTCTAGTCCCCTTTTAGCGTATCCAAACCGGGGGGAAAATAAGGTTAGTGCTCGAGGCCCGGAACAAAAACAAAATTATCATACCAGTTCAAACCAGAACGGAAAATTTAGAAGAACTTTTGCAACATTTTCAAGTCGCTTATTTCTTCTCATGCCTTGACCTCCGATGATCGTACTGGTAAATCCTATTGAGTGAAAAGTCAAGAAAATACACAGCATTCATTTTTGCCAGACGCAGTTATCAATTCTGCGTTCTGCCCTTTGGCTTGAACGTCAGGGTGGGAGTTTTCATTGCAGCGTTAGGCAGGTTTCTGGGCACTGCTCTATTTGACAAAGTCACAGCATATGTAGACGATTTAATAAAAGCCACTGCTACGAGGGATGAACATGTTGAGATACTGCAGACAATTTTCCGAAAATTCAACGAGGCAGGAATAACTGTCAACCTAGCCAAATCCAAATTTGGGAGGTCGGCGATACATTTTCTCGGGCACATTACCTCGCCCGAATGAATCATACCTGAGCCAGGGAAATTAGATGCTATTGAACAGCTCGCTGTACCAACAACCATAAAACAGCTAAAGTCTTTTCTCGGAGCGGTTTCGTTTTTCTGACGTTTCATAACCTATCAGTTATTGAACGATGAAAATCTTTTATCACTTCTACGGAAGAATAATGCTTGGGTCTGAAATGATCAATGTCAAACTCCATTGGACAAGATAAAATCAACATTGTAAAAGCAGAGTTGTTGTATCATTCGGACATGCTTCAGGATTTTTGCATTGCAACTGACGCTTCTTTTTCGGGTGGGGGGCGTGTCTGTTCCAAACCGATAAAACCGAAGAAAAGACAGATATAAAAATAATTGCATTTGCGAGCAGAACTTTGTCAACATGCTAAATGGCATACTCGGTAACTGGATTTGAGACCCTTGCTTTTGTGTGTTTCACTATTACGTATACGTATATATAGCGACCATCAGGCCCTTACATTTCTGCTATGATGTAGATTGTTAAACGCACGACCCTCCCGGTGGGCGCTAGTTTTACAAGAGTACCGTCTGGAAATAATGCTTGTTAAAGGCAACGTCAACGTGATTGCAGATGCTTTGTCAAGACTCTCAAACTTCAGAGAAAGTTTGAGTCTCGTAGCAAATAAATACCCCACTCATACGGTTATAGTTGGTGGGGACTTCAACCTTCCCTCTATATGTTGGCAAAAATACTTGTTCAAAACCGGTGGTAGGCAGGAAACATCTTCCGAGATTGTCCTAGATGCTTTCTCCGAAAATTGTTTCGAGCAGTTAGTCCACGAACCCACGCGAATTGTAAATGGTTGCGAAAACACACTTGACCTCTTAGCCACAAACAATCCAGAGCTGATAGAGAGCATCATGACTGATACATGGATTAGTGATCACAAGGTCGTTGTAGCTAGGCTCAATACCATTTCTTCCAAATCCACCATAAACAAACGCAAAATAATTTTATTTAAAAAAGCGGATAAAGTGTCACTAGAAGCCTTCCTAAAAGACAATCTCCATTCCTTCCGAACTGACTATGCAAATGTAGACGAGATGTGGCTCAAATTCAAAGATATAGTAGCAACTGCAATTGAGAGATTCATACCTCATAAATTGGTAAGAGATGGAACGGATCCCCCGTGGTACACAAAACAGGTCCGAACGCTGTTGCAGAGGCAACGGAAAAAGCATGCGAAGTTCAGAAGAACGAGAGAAGCCGAAGATTGGCTAAAATTTACAGACGCGCGAAATTTGGCACGGACTTCGATGCGAGATGCCTTTAATAGGTTCCACAACGAAACATTGTCTCGAAATTTGGTAGAAAATCCGAAGAAATTCTGGTCATATGTAAAGTACACAAGCGGCAAGACGCAGTCAATACCTTCGCTGCGCAGTGCCGATGGTACTGTTACCGACGACTGTGCCGCTAAAGTGGAGTTATTGAACGCAGTTTTCCGAAATTCCTTCACCAGGGACACGAATGGAATATTTCAGAATTTGAAACACGAACATCTGCTAGCATGAGTATCTTAGAAGTAGATACCTTAGGGGGAAGCAACTCAAATCGCTTGATACGGGCAAGTTTTCAGGTCCAGATTGTATACCGATTAGGTTCCTTTCAGATTACGCTGATACTATAGCTCCCTACTTAGCACTCATATACAACCGCTCGCTCACCGATAGATCTGTACCTACAGATTGGAAAATTGCGCAGGCCGCACCAGTGTTTAAGAAGGGTAGTAGGAGTAATCCATCTAACTACATACCTATATCATTGACGTCGGTTTGCAGTAGGGTTTTGCAGCATATACTGTATTCAAACATTATGAATCACCTCGAAGGGAACGATCTATTGATACGTAATCAGCATGGCTTCAGAAAACATCGCTCTTGTGCAACGCAGCTAGCTCTTTATTTCCACGAAGTAATGGCCGCTATCGACAGGGGATCTCAAGTTGATTCCGTATTTCTAGATTTCCGGAAAGCTTTTGACACCGTTCCTCACAAGCGACTTCTAATCAAGCTGCGGGCCTATGAGGTATCGTCTCAGTTGTCCGACTGGATTCGTGATTTCCTGTCAGGAAGGTCGCAGTTCGTAGTAATAGACGGCAAATCATTGAGAAAACAAAAGTGATATCAGGTGTTCCCCAGGAAAGCGTCCTGGGACCTCTGCTGTTCCTGATATATATATATATATGACCTGGGTGACAATCTGAGCAGTTCTCTTAGGTTGTTCGCAGATGATGCTGTAATTTACCATCTAGTAAGGTCATCCGAAGACCAGTATCAGTTGCAAAGCGATTTAGAAAAGATTGCTGTATGGTGTGGCAGGTGGCAGTTGACGCTAAATAACGAAAAGTGTGAGGTGATCCACATGAGTTCCAAAAGAAATCCGTTGGAATTAGATTACTCGATAAATAGTACAATTCTCAAGGCTGTCAATTCAACTAAGTACCTGGGTGTTAAAAAATTACAAACAACTTCAGTTGGAAAGACCACATGGATAATATTGTGGGGAAGGGGAGCCAAAGGTTGCGTTTCATTGGCAGGACACTTAGAAGATGCAACAAGTCCACTAAAGAGACAGCTTACACTACACTCGTTCGTCCTCTGTTAGAATATTGCTGCTCAGTGTGGGATCCTTATCAGGTGGGATTGACGGAGGACATCGATAGTGTGCAAAAAAGGGCAGCTCGTTTTGTATTATCACGTAATAGGGGAGAGAGTGTGGCAGATATGATACGCGAATTGGGATGGAAGTCATTACAGCAAAGACGTTTTTCGTCGCGGCGAGATGTTTTTACGAAATTTCAGTCACCAACTTTCTCTTCTGAATGCGAAAATATTTTGTTGAGCCCAACCTACATAGGTAGGAATCATCATCAAAATAAAATAAGAGAAATCAGAGCTCGAACAGAAAGGTTTAGGTGTTCGTTTTTCCCGCGCGCTGTTAGGGAGTGGAATAGTAGAGAGATAGTATGATTGTGGTTTGATGAACCCTCTGCCAAGCACTTGAATGTGAATTGCAGAGTAGTCATGTAGATGTAGATGTAGAAGGCGTCACTGAATTTTCCAACTGGACTGAAAAACCTGAGGAATTTAGAGTCTTAAAAATATACGTGAAATATTATCGCAACAGGTTTCTCCATCTGTGTAAAAATATAAAAACATTACAGGATTCCGACCGCCAGTGGGGAGAGTTACTGCGAACTTTTCAACACAATCAAAATAATGATTTTAATAACCACTTCTCTATACAAAAGACTTACTTTATCACCGTAATGATGAAAATTCTAGTAACCGGTGTATCTGTATACCTGACAGTCATTTAGTACATCTATTTTGGTATACTCACAGCATCTGGGGACATTAAGGGGCGAAAAGTGTGCCAGCAAGCCGCAAATTTATTATTATTACCCAAATTTACATCGTGTTGCCTTGGACATTATGAAAAGATGTACAACATGTCGAAAGTGCAAACCAGTCAACACTAGCAATCAGATGTTATTGCAACCCATACTACCAACTAAACCATTACAAACTGTCTCAGTGGACGTTACAGGCCCTCTTCCTACTGGCAGGGGAAATGTTAAATTTCTTAGTGTTTTATATGATATTTTTTTCGAAATATTTGAAACTGTGTCCTGTTCAATCTTTAACCTCGAAGACGATCAGCACAAAAACAGCAAATGATTTTACAGTCCCAATGCTGGCAAACCCAACACCACAGTTTCTGATAATGCCACGTATTTTACGTCGTTTTACTGGAAAAATTTCTTACAGGAAAACGGAATTAACCGTACCCTTATATCCTTATATCCTTTTATCACCCACAATCCAACCCGGTGTAATGAATTTTCCGAGAATTTAATAGATGTACACTCCTGGAAATGGAAAAAAGAACACATTGACACCGGTGTGTCAGACCCACCATACTTGCTCCGGACACTGCGAGAGGGCTGTACAAGCAATGATCACACGCACGGCACAGTGGACACACCAGGAACCGCGGTGTTGGCCGTCGAATGGCGCTAGCTGCGCAGCATTTGTGCACCGCCGCCGTCAGTGTCAGCCAGTTTGCCGTGGCATACGGAGCTCCATCGCAGTCTTAGACACTGGTAGCATGCCGCGACAGCGTGGACGTGAACCGTATGTGCAGTTGACGGACTTTGAGCGAGGGCGTATAGTGGGCATGCGGGAGGCCGGGTGGACGTACTGCCGAATTGCTCAACACGTGGGGCGTGAGGTCTCCACAGTACATCGATGTTGTCGCCAGTGGTCGGCGGAAGGTGCACATGCCCGTCGACCTGGGACCGGACCGCGGCGACGCACGGATGCACGCCAAGACCGTAGGATCCTACGCAGTGCCGTAGGGGACCGCACCGCCACTTACCAGCAAATTAGGGACACTGTTGCTCCTGGGGTATCGGCGAGGACCATTCGCAACCGTCTCCATGAAGCTGGGCTACGGTCCCCCACATACCGTTAGGCCGTCTTCCGCTCACGCCCCAACATCGTGCAGCCCGCCTCCAGTGGTGTCGCGACAGGCGTAAATGGAGGGACGAATGGAGACGTGTCGCCTTCAGCGATGAGAGTCGCTTCTGCCTTGGTGCCAATGATGGTCGTATGCGTGTTTGGCGCCGTGCAGGTGAGCGCCACAATCAGGACTGCAGACGACCGAGGCACACAGGGCCAACACCCGGCATCATGGTGTGGGGAGCGATCTCCTACACTGGCCGTACACCTCTGGTGATCGTCGAGGGGACACTGAATAGTGCACGGTACATCCAAACCGTCATCGAACCCATCGTTCTACCATTCCTAGACCGGCAAGGGAACTTGCTGTTCCAACAGGACAATGCACGTCCGCATGTATCCCGTGCCACCCAACGTGCTCTAGAAGGTGTAAGTCAACTACCCTGGCCAGCAAGATCTCCGGATCTGTCCCCCATTGAGCATGTTTGGGACTGGATGAAGCGTCGTCTCACGCGGTCTGCACGTCCAGCACGAACGCTGGTCCAACTGAGGCGCCAGGTGGAAATGGCATGGCAAGCCGTTCCACAGGACTACATCCAGCATCTCTACGATCGTCTCCATGGGAGAATAGCAGCCTGCATTGCTGCGAAAGGTGGATATACACTGTGCTAGTGCCGACATTGTGCATGCTCTGTTGCCTGTGTCTATGTGCCTGTGGTTCTGTCAGTGTGATCATGTGATGTATCTGACCCCAGGAATGTGTCAATAAAGTTTCCCCTTCCTGGGACAATGAATTCACGGTGTTCTTATTTCAATTTCCAGGAGTGTATAAGAACCTACATCCCACATCAACAGGCGAAATGGATAAATTACGTAAAAACTTTTGAGCAAATATATAATCACATACCACACTCATCGACACATTTTACGTCACATGAATTAATGCTTACTGAACCTCCGGACGAGAACTGGATAAAACCTTTACCAGTAATTCACCATCCAAGGGTACCTCATGAAGATAAAATTAGTGAAGCTTTTAAAAACTTACAAAAACATGCCATATAACGTAAGAAATATCACGATTCGTGTGTGCACAATGTTATCAAATTCCAAATTGGTGAGAAAGTTCTAATTAAGAATCATAGTAAATCATCGCTCCTTAAGAAACGGAATTAAAAAATGGCAGATACTATACGTTGGACTTTTCGTAATAGCAGAAATTCCTCATTAAGGAAGCTATTTATTGAAAATACGGTTCAGTGACAAATTCAAGGGACTATACAACCAGATAGATCTAAAAAAAGGTATTACGTATGATCAAACGTTAGTAGACAAATTTCTACTTACCCACTTGAAGTAATGATCTTTATTTAAGGAGTGCAAGTATCTATATGTGAACAACCTTACTATGTGTGTGTCCTGCATATAGATTTCATGATGTATGTATAACAAATGTGATTTTTTTCTTTCAGTATTTAGCTTATAAGTTTTTCCTTCTGAATTAGTTAAGTAGATAACTTCATTCAATAATCAAGGATAATTTTTCGAAGAGAACTGTTTAAAACGTTATTTATTGATTCGATGGATATGAATAACTAGTCATGTCATAAATAAAGTTGAAAAAAACTTTGGGACTTTTTTTCGAAGTCAATGAGTAAACTCAAACTTTGAATCACTTGATAAATAGTTAATTCAATTTTTCCAATTATTTATGAAATATTTTCGATTTTTGTGTTAATGTGTTATTTGCAATGTATGTATATAAAATCCTATAGTAGACAGTCTCTAGAGAAACAAAGGTGTTACCTTACTTAAACCATTAGATTATGCATCCTTCTGATGCATACGTGGTAGCCTTTTGGCTAATTTCGTTGCAATTTTAAATTCGTAATTAGGACGCAGAATCGCGAGATTTTCTGTACTTGGCCGAGCAACGAGTATCATTTGAATGAGAAAGGAAGTTATGCTTTCTTTCCTGTGAATATGTAAATGGTTACGAATAACTGAATTTTGAGCAGTTTATACTTTTTATCTCGCTGTAATTCTTTATGGACAATAATGATGATCTTCTGGTCAGTGACCGTTACTGTGAAATTCAGTATATGGACCTCCATCATGAGTGTAAATAAATGTTCACTGCTGTGAACTTCTACAGAACTGTGTTTCAAAGAATGCTTAGACATTCTAACTGCTTGTCCACGACGAATACGTTGACTGAGACTTTTAAAATAAAGCGTCATCGTATTTTTCACTGAGCAGTGTTGTGATTTACTGGAACATACATAAAAACCGAAGATTTTGACAAAGAACTGCGTGTAAAACAGTCTTATTTAAAGAACAATGATACCACGTCAGCTTTTGTGTCCCAATGGGATCCATCATACGGCCAGAGAACCAGGCATGATGCCTTGTGGTGCCATTGCATTTCATAGCAAGAGGCCCTTGGTTGTCATCCTTACAGCACAACGAATCGTTGACGATATCTACGACCCGCTTTGTTGCTTTTTATGGCAAGCTATCCTGGATTTACATTTCAGCAACATAACACCCGCTCGTACACAGCAAGAGTTTCTGCAGCTTGTCTTCGTGCGCGCCAAACCATGACTTGGTCAGCAAGGTCGACGCATGTCTCCCAAATTGAGAATATTTGGACCGTTATGTAAGGTGTCAGGCAAATCCAACACCTTCCATGAAAACCCTGACATGATAAGCAAATCCAGTAGTATGTCACATAGCTCCGAATAAATCGTGTCATTAAATTAACCAAAGTAATACGAGTAACGAGTGAGCAAATGGAATACCACAGACTAACACAAGAATGCCTAAATGCATGTCATTCCTTCCCACCGTGAGACAGACGCACTTCTGAGGGGAGAAACGAGAACAGAAGCCGAGAGCAGAACCGTGTTAAGCTAGAAGGCCCTACGATAAGGGACGGACTGGAGACCCACGTGGCCAGCTAACCATTAGGACGACACCACCCGCAAGTTTTAGCGTGAGACTTTTTCGCGTCTCTGTTACGTCAAGGACCACCCCCTAGCCAATGTTAAAAGCTAGAGCCCTCCAGAAAAACAGTATAGATCTTAGGATAATGCTAAAAGGACCACACCAGCTGCAAGTTTTAGCGTGAGATTTTTTCGCGTCTCTGTTACGTTGCAAACTTTAAAAACATTTATCCCCCACGAAAAGTGGTAATGAACGCACGCGATGCCGCATTTTTGAGCGCATAAGGCTTCACTCAGAACTGCAGAAGTCTCATCTGTTACACCCCTTTTTGCGTAATACTAGTGTCGATCGTTAATTAAAACTGATGGTGTTCACATTTGCCACTTGAAGTAAAGATCTGAAACGCGATGATTTTTCTGTTATATAGTTATTGAGAAGCCACATCAGCCACTGTAATTTACGACAAGTTAGATAAGTAATTAAAGATAATTGAGGGTCACTGTAGACCATTTTGATAGTTTTCTCTTTTATGAAACTTAATTTAAACCTAGATTATAGATGTGATATGGCATAGGTCATCCTTTGATCCATTGTAGAACTTGGAAACCCATTCAGTGAATATTTGTTTACATCTTTGTTGAACGCAGTTGGTTGTTACCATCCTGTATTAAAATATTTTCTTTTATCAATAGTGCAATTTATAAACAATGTTTTGTGAGTAGCATAAAATTTCCAATGGTAAACTTAACTGCTTTTCTGGTGTTATTTTACCAGCTAACTAAAAATAGGAAAGCCTTGAACCCCTTCCACTAAATTTAGTTAGTATTAAGTTTTTTTTATAGGGAGTGCAGTGGAGCCGACGCTAAAATCATTAAGTATTTGGTTATATCACCGCTAGTCTCACTGAACTCTTCTGAATTGTACATGTCATGTGTGGTCTGGCGTCTCCTTACCCAATAGGTCCCAGGTTCAAACTAGTCAATTCCCTAAAAAACACGTTCAGTGCGTCGTTGCGCGAAAGTGGTAGGGAGACACGATATAGAACAAACAGACACCACCATGAATGTTTAGAGTTATGGGTAGGGCCCTCCAATCGGCTTGGGACTTTGACGGTGCAACGCGCCAGTTGGACAGAATTTGGCACGATGTTGCACAGGATGACACCCAACAACTCTGTCAATCAGTGCCAAGTGGAATTACTGCTTGCTTAAGGGCCGAAGGTGGTGCAATTTGCTCAGTCTGTAAAACTCTTTTTCCTTGAGTATATCAACAAAATTTTCTGAAATTGTAATCATCTGTCTGTCTGTACATATACATCACGTTTATCAATTTCCATCTCATTCGAATAATTTCTTCGTGGTGGGACTTTTTTGTCTTAGAGTGTACATTGTTTTTATAAACTGGAAAATAATTGGCACGTATGAAGAAGGTGTTGAATATGACCCCTGCAAATTGATAGAGGAGTGTAAAAAATATGGCGTTCAGGTCGACACGAATAAAACAAAATATGTAGGAACAAACCCAGATTTGACTGGAAGAAGGGATGGGAACGATAACTCATACTGAAGAGTACAAATATCTAGGAGTGAAAATCACATAAGATGATAGACAAGGTAAGGAAATGAATAAAAGATCAGATTCCGAAAAGTTCCCTGTTGCAGCATTATTTGGCATTTTCTGGGATGAACAAATCTGAAAGGAAGCAAAAGAAAAAGTCATCAAAAAATTATTGGAAGCATTATCACTTATGGATCAGACATATGAACAGCTAAACGGCAGTTAATAAAAGGTTGATGTCATCTGAAATGGACTTTCGAGGAGGATCTGCAGGGACATCCAGGCAGGAAAGGCTCAGAAATGAAGTCAGTAGGAAGAAACTCGATGTCGGGCGTAAGTTCAATTATTGATTTTGTAGAATAAAAACTACTCTTTTGGCGTGGATATACGAAAAGGGTGTCAGAGGAGAGACGGATCGTGGAGTGGGAATTACCAGGATGGGAGGAAAGAGGCAGCCCACCAGCCACATGGATCCAAGGAATTCAAACATTAATCTGAAGCGGAGAAAGAAAATGAAATTTGTTGTATACTTTTGTATTACTTGAAAATGTAAATATGTTGTGCAACTGGGAATAATAGGAATAATATTAATAAATTGAAAGGCGTTTTTGTTGCTGTAATCTGTGTTTATTTATGTTCGAGATGCCTTTTGCCTTTTACTTTAAGGCGTCATCAATGGATTTAATCTGGAGTGGCACAGTTTTATTTTACATGCGATACCTATATATTCCAAAACGTTCTCGCGATAACTTTTGCATCTGTAAAATATAACCTCTAAACCTAAAATCCAACCATCCGAATCAAAAAAAATCTTTACCTACTTCCTGACAATTATTGCATCATTTATTTCGTTACGGTGATAACACTTACGTAAAGAAACAAGAAAAGACAAATCAAGCGAACACACACTTACGACAGAGATCACTTACAGTTTACGTAAGAAAAATTTGGGGCTAGTGCCGGGCCAGTAGTGGAGTTCCACAGAAGTTGGCTTACAACAAAAGAGGAAGATCGAGAAGTAAAAATACGTCATTATTTATTATAAGTGATGCAGCAGTGCGACCTCTATCCTGTGACCAGAGGGGAGGAAATACAGATTTTGGCCACGAAAAAAAGCGAGTACTGTAAGTACTAGTTTATTATGTGGCCGGCCTGGATAGCCACGCCGCTTACGGAATGAGAGGAATCCAGCGGATTAACATCGAGGACCGGTATGCTGGACAACCTGGATGTTGTTTTTAGGCGGTTTGCCACAAACGACTACGTGACAGCTGAACTGGTACCCTGTCCTGCATCAGACACACTTTACAGAAACATTACGAGGAAAGTCATTACATTTTTATACGGGTAAAAATAGACCCAACAGATAAATAATAAAATTCGTGCCCCGGAACGGGTAGGGGTTGCGATAGAAAGGCCATCCGGCCACTGGAGATCAGAAACGGACCGAGAAAGAGTCCTGTGTTACGCCAATGCTATACTATTTTCCTCGGTACCTGCTGTAAGAGGGCTTTTGTACGTCGTGAAATGGAAACCACAGTGAAAGTCAAAAATGTTTCATTTGTAACATTTATCTACACGATCCAACTACTTCTTTACGTAGTCGTCATTCCGACTAAGACGTCTGTCGTAGTGTACGAGCAACTTTCAAATCAGTTCGTCATGGAAGTCCAAAAATTATGACGTGAACAGTTTTCTAATTGACAAGTATCGATATAAAAACAAAACTAGCTAAGTCCAGATTAAATCCGTTAAAGACGCGTTAATATAATACATAATGTGAAGGACAATCAAACAATTTAGAATCGGAGATGGTAAAATAGTCTGTATTAAACTGAGTGAAAGTCTAAATCCGCAACAGCTGTTTACTCAGTTTAATATAGACTTTTACCACCTCTGATTCTAAATTGTTCGATTTTCTTTCCCATTTTGTACAAGTTTTTAGCTGTGGTTGCCCAACCTATAAGGTTATTTGTAGCTCCACATAATAGGAAGAATGTACCAGGGATATAGACTGCAGCACGAAGCAGGCGTCTCTCTTCATGAGATTAATATCAATATACGTGTTTCAGTACAGAGTATGGACAGCTTAGAATAACAAGAGGCGTAGTCCTAATTTTTGTTGTTGTGCGGTCTTAATCGGCTGAATTTATGAGTGGACAGCTGGTATGAATTAAGTCAGCATTGACATCTCGAACCCAGTGCTCCTTGGCCTCACGTTACCAGTGGCGCACGTTCAAACACGTTGGCGCTTCAGTTGGCAAAATCGTCAAGGCTTTTTGTATATCGTTCGACGGAGTTTAGGCAGTTTTAAGTGACTTCGATTTCGCTGAAAGCAGGTATACTGCGCACCTCAGTTTATCCAAAGCAGGTTTCATAATTTTTTTCCCGTTTTGTCGTCGGACGCGGATTCATGAGTTCCTGAATCTGTGCAAAACCGTTTTCAGATAACCTTTTCGTTAGCGAGAAATTTCGGGAAACGTACTGCATGCTGCCTTAAGGTCCACAGCGTCTGATAAATCTTTTATCACTAAAGAGCGAAGACAGTCAGTTCTATCACCCGTTAACAGTTACAGGTTGCCTATCTAAGAGCTACCCAGGCCAACAAAACATTAGCATTTCAGTACTTTATATAACAATACCTTAGCGCCCGTTTGTTCGCTCGCATAGTGTGTATTGTGTGCACAAATTTTTTTCTTTAATAGAATTTTTATATTGCTCATAAACTGTAACACCTTGTACACTTTTCGCGCTAAGTAAGGTCGTATACGTATGGTCTTTTCCGTACGTACTTGTGACAAAAAAAGCGATTCTGGGAGCTGGAGTTCAGGGTTTTTCTTAATCATGCCTTTTGCGTTCTTGTGATGTTTCCACACAAGCTTTCATACCCTAACACATATTTCTTTATATCTAACCGAAAATTGAAATATCAATTACCACAGATTTAAGTTTAGAAACTTTTTATTCTAACGAAATATTTTCTTAGAAATTGTCATCTCCTATTTCACGCCCTTAAATGTTGAATTTATAAAAACTGTGAAACATGTATGTTTTTAGAATGAGATTTTCACTCTGCAGCGGAGTGTGCGCTGATATGAAACTTCCTGGCAGATTAAAACTGTGTGCCCGACCGAGACTCGAACTCGGGACCTTTGCCTTTCGCGGGCAAGTGCTCTACCATGCTGTGGCTAACCCATGTCTCCGCAGTATCCTTTCTTTCAGGAGTGCTAGTTCTGCAAGGTTCGCAGAAGAGCTTCTGTAGAGTTTGGAAGGTAGGAGACGAGATACTGGCAGAAGTAAAGCTGTGTGTACCGGGCGTGAGTCGTGCTTCGGTAGCTGAGATGGTAGAGCACTTGCCCGCGAAAGGCAAAGGTCCCGAGTTTGAGTCTCGGTCGGGCACACAGTTTTAATCTGCCAGGAAGTTTCATATATGTTTTTATTTCCAACAGGGAAACCAAACATAAAAATCCATGCATTTCCATTTCAAAATGTTTTTGTAATGAAATAATTTCATAAAATTTTTCCTCTTCTATTTCACTTCATTAAGGGATTGAATTTTCAAAACACCGAAACAGGTATTTTTTAAATTTCCAAACGAGAAATCAAATACTAGTTCTCATGGATGTAGCTTTAAAAACACTTTAGTAATTTTTTAATAATGATCTATTTTCAAAAAACCTTCACCCCCTTTTTACCCCCTTATAGAATGAATTTCAAAAAAAGGTGGAACGCATCCTTTTTTATTTCTGACTGAGAAACCAAATAACAATTTTTGTAGTTCTAGCCTCAAAATTGTCTTAATAGCGGCATATTTTCAAAAAGCCTTTCGTACTCTATTTCACCCCCTTAGTAGTGTAATTTCAAACTATATCATCTTTAACGGTTCCTACAATATAAAATCAACACCTGCCCCAAATTTCAAGTTCGTATCCTTAGTGGTGTGAGCTGGTCGACGACGAGTCAGTGAATCAGTTTGGCCACATTTCACCCCCAGCGCTATTTCCAAATAGTGAAACACGGAGTTCTTCATTTCTAACTGAGAAGGTAAATGTCATTTTTCAAATATTTAGTTTCAAAAGCACTTGCACAGTTAAATATCTTCATAAAACATTTCACCCAGAGAAGCCAAATACAAATTTCCATAGGTTTAGCTTTAAAAATACTTACATAATGAAATGTTTCCATAACAATTTTCACCCCTATTTCACCCCGACAGGGTGAAACACTTATTTTTTTATTTCTGACTGAGAGACCAAATTCAAATTTTCATATATTTATCATTAAAAATGCTTTCATAATGAAATTTGTTCGTAAAACATTTCAGAGCCTATTTCACCCGTATATGGGTTGAATTTCCAAGAACACTGAAACACGTGTTCTTTTATGTGTAACCAAGAAGCGAAAAACCATTTTTCAAAGATGTTGATTTAAAAATACTGTAGTAGGTCTTGAATAATGGTTTACTTTCAAAAAATATTTCAGCCACTATTTCATCCCTGTGAGGATTAATTTTCCAAAAATGCTAAAATATGTATTTCTTTATTTCTGACCGAGAGATGAAATTCGAATTTTCGTAGGTTTACCTTCAAATCTGCCTTCATAGCAACATACCTTCAAAAACCCTTTGATCCTCTATCTCACCCCCTTAGGGATAGAGTTTTGAAAAATCCCTTCTAGAACTATGCCTACAGTATAAGGTCAACACCATCTGTAAATTTAAATTTCATCCTTAGTGAGCGAGTCAGCGTGTCAGGACATTAGCTTATAGTGACTAGCTTGTCACTCGCTCCTTCACTCATGTAAACTGTATGGCCTGCACAGCCTTTTTTTTAATCGAATGTTAAAATTATCACAAAGAGCAATACTTTCTAAATCTTTTACACTAATGAAGGCCATAGGAGCATGGGCTCTTCCAAATGTTAGTCTCACCAAAAAGCGTATCTGGTAGCTACAGTTCAAGATGTTTGTTAACCATCCCTTTTGCGTTTCCGTGCTGAAATTTCCCTTCAAAATTTCATCCCCTAACAGATTTTTTTTTTATATGTAACTGAGAAGTGAAATAACAATTTTCTCAGATTTTGTTTTAAAATGCTTTAGTAGTTCTTTTTCAAAAAGAGTTTCATCGTCTGTTTCACTCCCTTAGGAGTGGAATTTCGAACAATTCCATCGTAAACTATGCCTAAATTATAAGATCCACACCCTCTGCAAATTTCAAGTTTCCATCCTTGGCCATTTGGGCTGGGCGCTGATGAGTCAGTGACTCAGACTGGCCCTTTTCCAACACCCATAGGAGTTCAATCCCCCCCCCCCCCCCCCCAAAAAAAACCAGTGGAACACGGAAATTTTCATTTCCAATTGAGAATTCAAATACCAATATTCAAAGATTTAGTATTCAATGCTTTCTCAATGAAACATTTCACCCCCTTTGGGTTTGAATTTCCGAAAAACAGTCAAATGCGTATCTTTTTATTTCCACCAGAGAACTGAAACACAAATTTTCATAAATTTAGCTACAAAAATGCTTGCATGATGAAATATTTCAAGAAAATGTTCCCATCCCTTTTTTCACCTCCCCCTCCCATAGGGGCTGAATTTCCAAATGACAAGTCAAATGCCAATTATCATAGCTGTAGCTTTAAAAATACTTCACTATTTTGTAATGATGATTCATTAAAAAAAACTTTCAGTCACTATTTCACCCTCGTAAGTGTTAATTTTCCAAAAATACTGTAACATGCGTTTCTTAATTTCTTATCAAGAAATCAAATACCAATGTTCGTAGGTCTAGCTTCAAAATTGCCTTAATAGGGACATTTTTCAAAAAAAACTTTTATCTCTATTTTTTCCCCACTTCGGGGTGAAATTTCGGGAAGCTCCTTACGCGACGCTTATGCTATCTCAGCTTATTCTTCTATCCATATAGATATAACTCAAAAATTTAATTTGTTTTTATTTTCAGCATTTCAGATAATTACTGATCGAATTAAGAAGTTGAAAGTTCTGTCATGATCTACTTATTAAGAGCGATAACTTTACGTTAAAAGTTAAACAGCCAGCCATAGTGGACGAGCGGTTCTAGGCGCTTCAGTCTGGAGCCGCGCGACCGCTACGGTCGCAGGTTCGAATTCTGCCTCGGGCATGGATGCATGTGATGTCCTTAGGTTAGTTAGGTTTAAGTAGTTCTAAGTTCTAGGGGACTGAGGACCTCAGATGTTAAGTCCCATAGTGCTCAGAGCCATTTGAACCATTTTTGAACTTAAACAGAATATTCGTCCACTGTTTGAGAATGAGAGCACTTAGCGAATTCCAATATACTTTACACATAATTTCAAACCTTTTCGAAAATTTTTCTCGCTGGCACGCCCTATGAAATAATGAATGAAAACAATTTTTTTCGCTTGCTACATGTTCGCTTGCTATGGAGCGAAACTTCAGCATCAGGCTTGACATTTTATTACTTCTTTACTACCAACTCTCTTCGCAACACATTTTACAGATAGTAACCATACATAAGCCGCAGACGCGCGAGGCTAGTCACAAGGACTACAGCACTGCTTCCTGGACTCAGTAGGCACGCCGGCCCCGGAACGAATCCGCCCAGCGGACTACAGACGTTGGCAGGTGTGACGGCCAGCCAGGATATGGGTTTTAGGCGATTTTCCACATCCCCCTAGGTGAATACCGGGCTGATCCCCACGTTCCGCCCGCGTTACACGAGTCGTAGACATCTGAACTCGTTCGCACTATTCGATGGATTACACTAGACGCGATACAGCTGGGGTGCTCTAATTCCGTCCCAGGTGGTATTGGGTTTCAGCAGGAAGTGCATCCAGCCACCATTTAAAATTAACCATTCCAAATCCGATCCTAACCGTGCCGACCCTGTGAAAGCACGGGACAAAGGCACCAGCAAAAGAAGAAGAACCATATATAAGCCGCTGAATGTACTTGCAAAATTATTTAACAGTTCGACACATATTTCAGGAGACACGACGTCATAAAGATTGCCTTTTCTTAAAACTGAGTTCGATTCTGTATAGAACCAGTGGTGGAGGAGGAGGGTGTGGGGTTGTTGGTTATTGGTAGCTCACTACTACCGTCCTAGTAAGGTAATGCGGCCACTGAGAGTGTTTTAGGTGTTTTAGTTCTAAATTCGACAGTCAAATAAACAACAACATTATAAAGTAAACGAATTTTATAAAAGTATTTTTTGTTGTGGTAATCATACTACCACCAATTAGAAACAACTCTAAAAATTTAGCAATATTCTAATTACACTAGTGTGATTGGTGTACACATACCCTGATCTGATGTGATGTACTTGTAGGTGCAGGGCTGTAGTAGAACAGTAAAGTAAAGTTACCGCCATTGAAATACTTGTATTTGTACTTTCTTTGTAAGCTTTTATTAAGGATTTCATAAAATGCAATTAGATGTCCATGAAACGCAAGAGGAATTTTGAAGTGATGTTCCAAACGAAAATTATTTTCATTTTTGTTGATCTAAGAAATTCACTGAATCACACATGGTGGAGTAAAATTTGATACGATTAAATAACAAACTTTAAATGCTACAGTATAGACTTTTACTTCCAAAACTGCTTTTAAACGCTATTTCTGCAAGTTAGGTATTACCTTACAAAGTATTAAACACCTTAATACATCAGAAAAACGCACAAAGAAATTAAATATAATTGATCGTGAAACGTGGAAATACTAATACGAGGTTTATGGGGTGGTGACATCAGCAACGTAGAAAAAATTCTTTTGAGATGAGCCCACGGTATGCATTAGGTCTTTGAATGGCATATTCAGTATTTTTCCGTTTTCTGCAGCACACAAATTTCATTAGCTCTTTATTTCTATACGACAAGCCTCACTCTGGAAATTTGCTATTTTCAAGTAATCGCACAATATACACGCATGAAAAATGTTTTGCATAAAATTAGCAAAAGTGTAAGTTTTATATCTTATGTCTGATTCGGTACACATTTACGTTCTATTTGTCACAATATTGTCACTTGGAGTATCTGTTGTCACTGTTTCTCGTTTTCCAAAGTGTTGAAGTTCGTCAGAACTCAGTGAATGGTGTGTGCTTTTGGACTTTGCTTACATTGGTTTGATAGCACAGTCCACTTCAATGATACATAAAATTCATATTCGGAGAAATAGAGTGACAATAACTATGTACAAAGATCGTATAATTCTATGTTTCCATGCCTAAATAGCTTTAGGCGTAAAAACAATACTAGTAGAGCTATTACACAAAAAATAAAAGTCAAAAGATAAATCTTAAAATTGGAAGCATATCAACCCTGAATATAACCAATTAAATAAATAAATAATCTACATAAATCCTGTTTTCATGTATTGTGCAAAGATATAATTTGTGTTGAGAGTTCTCGTCGTCATGAGGCACTGAAATTTTTCCTATTTCATTTAGGAAGTTAGTGCATTTTCCTAAATATTGCTTGTGCTCTAGTTATGCCTTAGAAGTGTCTGTATGGATATAAATTTGGAGTTCTACCAAAATATTAATTATCGTTCTTTCGGGTACACGATGTAGAATTTTCATCCCATTTTCTATTTGTGGGACTTTGGGTTTATGGCAGCAGCGTAAATGTATGTAAAATGTGGATTGATTGCATTCATAATTTCTCATGTCTTTTTAAATCTAATTGTCAACTTCCTACCTGTTTGTCCAGTGTAAAATTGGTTACAATCGTCGAATGAGATTTTATGAATTCTTGTTTTCGACAAAACTGGGATTTTTGTTCTTCCTGAATGTATTTTGTTTTCTGAAGTGTTACTAGTACCGAACGCCATTGTCACTTTCGTGTGTTTAAAAAAAATGGTTCAAATGGCCATGAGCACTATGAGACTTAACTTCTGAGGTCATCAGTCCCCTAGGACTTAGAAATCCTTAAACCAAACTAACCTATGACCATCACGCACATCCATGCCCGAGGCAGGATTCGAACCTGCGACCATAGCTGTCGCGCGGTTCCAGACTGAAGCGCCTAGAACCACTCGGCCACACTGGCCGGCTTGTATGTTTAAATATTTTAACGAGTTTTCCTTAAATTTTGTCAGTATACGGTGTTGGTGCTTAAAATACTTTTTGCGATGTTTTCATCTGTTATCAGCGATATTTTTGGTATTTATGTTATGTATTTTCGGTTGTATACATTTATCGTCAAGAAAGAGTGCTATTACAGGGTTGAAAGTATTCTGTTGTGCTATGTATCGTCACGTTTCTATTTATTTCTGTGCTGCGTGTCAAGTGGTAAGTTCGTGATTTGATTGATTATCGGTGTAAAGATTGCAAGTTTATGTAAATTTGTGGCACTGGACTACTGTTGAAAGTAATTTCTGTCTCGGTAGGTTTCCTATACAGTTCAAAACGTAGGTATTTACCAAAACACATGCAAGCCATATATTTCTATAATTTCATACAAAAAAACTGTATGTCGTGTGTTGGAGGGTTACTTGAAATTGCCAAATTGGCGAAACTGCACTCCTCGTATGTAGATAATGGGCTAATAAAATCGCTGTGCATAAAAAACGGAAGAAATAATTAAAAATGTGGAAGAAAACATTGACAGAAAAATTAAATATAGCAAACCCAATAACTACCAGACTTAAGAGAAGCATTAAAAGAGTCGAAGAATAGAAAACCTGGTGGTCGACACGGAATGAACATTGAATTATTAATGTAAGGAGAAATGTTCTTCAAACCAAGATTCTTACACTTAATAAACAAATGTCCGACGAACTGTGACGTACCATCTGCATAGCACACAGTTGAAGTTATATCTCTATTTAACAATAACGGGTGTAATATTAGATGAAGAACAGTTAGTAGTTAGAAGTGTTTGTTCATGCATGGGCAAAATCTTCACTTAAAACAAATTACACAAAAAGCCCCGAGAATTCAGCTTCAAGACATACTGAATTTCTCGATTTCAAAACGCCTTCGATAAAGGAAGCAAATCGGAACTATGGTAAACTATGAGTCTCAGAGAATACCCCGCCATTTAATTCAATTAATAAAGAGAATATACCACACACATGCTATTTAAATCAGTTTTGGAAGGACTAAGAATATTAAGTTATTAAATTATCGACCACTGATGCACTAAGACAAGAGTGTGGCATTTCATCCACATTATTGAACATGCACATTGATCATGTCGTCAAAGAATGGAAAATAGAGATAACTCCTGGAAAAAAGGAAACTCATAATACAACAATTAATGCTTCACCGTTGGCGATTGATGTTGCGGTCATACAAAGAAAGAAGATGAACTTCATAGATATGTGTATTGACTTTAACAAATTTTCAAAGAATATAACGTAGAAATAATTATACCTAAAACTAGAGTAATGGAATTTCAGGGAAAAGATAGTTATTAACAGGAAAACCACAAAGTAAATATCTCATTCCCGATATCCAGGACCACCTATCTCCACATCTGCATCTGCGTGACGACTCTGGAATTCACACTGAAATTCCTGGCAGACGGAGGGTGCATCGAACCACTTTCGCACTATTTCTCCACCGTTCCACTGTCGAACAGCCCGCTGGGAAAACGAACACTCCAATCTTTCCGTGCCAAGTCTGATTTTTCTTATTTTGTTATGATGATCATTCCTCCTTATGTAGGTGGGCGCCAGTAAAATGTTTTTCCACTCTGAGGAGTAAGTCGCTGATTGAAATTTCATGAGAAGATCCTGTCGCACTGTCACAACAAAATACGCCTTTGTTTTAACGATTAATGTCCCCCCCCCCCCCCCATTCAGGTATCATATCCGTGGCGCTCTCCCCCCTATTTTGCGGTAGCACAAGACGGGCTGGCCTTCTTTGAACTTTTTCGATGTCCTCCGTCAAATCTATCTGGTAAAGATCCCATACCGCACAGCAGTACTCTATCAGAGGACGAACTAGTGTAACGTAGGCAGTCTAGTTTGGTAGTCGTGTTGCTTCTTCTAAGTGTTTCATTTGATTTCCCCACAAGATTATCTAAGTAATCGTTCCAGTTCATAGTGTTCGTAATTGTAATTCCGAGGTATTTAATCGAACTGATAGTCTCTAGACTTGTGTGATTTATCGTGCAAACCGAAATTTGAGGATCATATGAATAACCACACTTTTCATTATTTAGGATCGGTTGAGACTATCTGCACCATACAGACATCTCGCGTTAATTATTTTACAACTGGTTTTGATCTTCTGAAGACTTTACTAAAAGATAAACGACAGAATTATCTGCAAACAATCTTAGATGGCTGCTCAGATTTTCTCAGTCATTTATATAGATTAGGAACAGCAGAAGGCCTAAACACTTCCTCGAGGAAAGGCAGGTATCACTTTTATTGTACTCGAAGACTACCGTCAATTACTACGAACTGTAACCTTTTTGACACGAAATCACGAATCTAGTCCCACAATTGAGACGATACTCTATAGGCACGCAATTTGATTACAAGTGAGGAACGGCGTCAAAAGCCTACTGGAAATCTAGAGATATGGAATCATTTTGAGATTCCCTGTCGAGAACGCTCATTATCTCATGAAAAACATTTCTGAATCCGCGCTACGTCTCAATAGATCGATTACTTGGAGATAATTCATAATGTTCGAACATAATACGTGTTCCAAAATCCTGCTGCAAATCGACGTTAGTAATATGGGTATTAGTTTACCGGATTACTGCTATTTCCTTTCTTTAATACTGGCGTGATCTGCGCAGCTTTTCAGTCCTCAGATATGCCTATATTCCAAGAATTTACATTTACATCAGTGCACTGTGGCGTGCGTGGCAAAGTGTACTTTTTTATTTTTCGTCGAGTGAGCGGTTTTATATGAGTGCTACGTATGCAGTTGTTATAACAGTATAATCTGAAAGGGATATAATTGGCATGCATACTGGACCGGAAGACTTGCTTTTATTAAGTGATTGAAGCTGCTTCGCTAAACTGAGCATAACTGCTTCAAAGTTACTCATGTTGCCAGTTGCTCTTGATTCAAATTCTGAAACATTTATTTCGTCTTTTCTGATAACGGAATTTCCGAAAATGGTATTTAGTAACTCCGTTTTTGTGACTCTGTCATCGGTAACATTATCATCGCTATTGCACAATGTAGGTATTAATTATGACTTGCCGCAGGTGTATTTTACATATGACAAGAACTTCTTTGGATTTCCTGCCTGATTTAGAGACCGAGTATCGTTGTGGAAACTATTAAAAGCATCTCGCACTGAACTCTGCACTAAATATAGAGCTTCTGTAAAACTGGCCAATCTTGAGAATCTTTCGTTCTTTTAGATGTTTTTTCGTTGCATGTAAAAAAAGAATTCTGACCTGTTTTGTTTACCATGGGGGATCATTTACGACTCTTATTCATTTATTTCGTATAATATTACAATAAAGATGGAGGTACAGAAACTAAAATTCAAAGTTTTGAACTACCTGTCCCATCCTCGTCATTCTAGAGCTGTTAGTCTGCAAATGTCTATGTATGAGAATTATTTTACTTTTAGTGTTGTTAAATTGTAATACCAAGACATGTTCAACATCGTTGTAAAACAGATATGTGAATAAATAAAACAACAACAATCGCAGAAATGAGATTTTTAAGGAAGGTTAGAGAATACTTAACATTATCAGAACACGTAAGAAGTACATAAGAACAGAACTTAATGCTTATATTATAAGGGAAATAGTGAACAATTAAAGAAGAAAATAGAAAGAACATACTCACAGATTGAATGAAGAATGAGTGCCGAAACAGATAAAGTTTTATAAGTAACAAGGAAGAAGAGGTCCGGAAAGACCCAGTGAGAGATTGAAAATACTTTGAATGTGAAGTTAGAACGTAACGTACCTACACCACGAAGAACAAAATACCCTCAGACTTCAAGAAGAATATAATAATTCCAATCCCAAAGAAAGCAGGTACTGACAGATGTGAAAATTACCGAACTATCAGTTTAATAAGTCACAGCTGCAAAATACTAACGCGAATTCTTTACAGGCGAATGGAAAAACTGGTAGATGCGGACCTCGGGGAGGATCAGTTTGGATTCCGTGGAAATGTTGGAACACGTGAGGCAATACTGACCTTACGACTTATCTTAGAAGAAAGATTAAGAAAAGGCAAACCTACGTTTCTAGCATTTGCTATCAAATTCTGAAGGTGGCAGGGGTAAAATACAGGGAGCGAAAGGCTCTTTACAATTTGTACAGAAACCAGATGGCAGTTATTAGAGTCGAGGGGCATGAAAGGGAAGCAGTGGTTGGGAAAGGAGTGAGACAGGGTTGTAGCCTCTCCCTGATGTTATTCAATCTGTATATTGAGCAAGGAGTAAAGGAAACAAAAGAAAAATTCGGAGTAGGTATTAAAATTCATGGAGAAGAAGTAAAAGATTTGAGGTTCGCCGATGACACTGTAATTCTGTCAGACACAGCAAAGGACCTGGAAGAGCCGTTGAACGGAATGGACAGTGTCTTGAAAGGAGGATATAAGATGAACATCAACAAAAGCAAAACGAGGATAATGGAATGTAGTCAAATTAAATCGGGTGATGCCGAGGGAATTAGATTAGGAAATGAGACACATAAAGTAGTAAAGGAGTTTTGCTATTTAGGAAGTAAAATAACTGATGATGGTCGAAGTAGAGAGGATATAAAATGTAGACTGGCAATGGCAAGGAAAACGTTTCTGAAGAAGAGAAATTTGTTAACATCGAATATAGATTTATGTATCAGGAAGTCGTTTCTGAAATTATTTGTTTGGAGTGTAGCCATGTATGGAAGTGAAACATGGACGATAACTAGTTTGGACAAGAAGAGAATAGAAGCTTTCGAAATGTGGTGCTACAGAAGAATGCTGAAGATTAGATGGGTAGATCACGTAACTAATGAGAAGGTATTGAATAGGATTGGAGAGAAGAGAAGTTTGCGGCACAACTTGACTAGAAGAAGGGATCGGTTGGTAGGACATGTTTTGAGGCATCAAGGGATCACAAATGTAGCATTGGAGGGCAGCGTGGCGGGTAAAAATCGTATAGGGAGACCAAGAGATGAAAACACTAAGCAGATTCAGAAGGATGTAGGTTGCAGTAGGTACTGGGAGATGAAGCAGCTTGCACAGGATAGAGTAGCATGCAGAGTGCATCAAACCAGTCTCAGGACTGAAGACAACAACAACAACAACACGAAGAACAGAAGAAGAAAAAGAAGAAGAAGAAGAAGCTGTTATAAAATACATATAGTAGTTTCAGCCTAAGGGTATGGAGTGGATCTCATATACAGCCCAGACTGGGAGACAGTCCGACTTATATCACATGTTATTTTTCGAATCACACAGACATCGGTGAATTCATATGACAGGAACAAAGGATTGGTGCCAAAGCGCACACAATCATATAAGGGGTGATTCAGAAGCAATGTCCCATAATTTGTGAGTTGATTCTGCACATGAAAATAAACCGAAAAAATCCTATGAACATGTGTCCGATTTTCGATCGTTACGGAACTGGGTTGAAGACTACACTCATCCATGAATGATTATGAAGACATGTGTGAATACTACTTACTGAAATATGTAGGCGCTGTGATGGACAGAATAACGGTGTGGCAGATGGCTAGAAGAGAAGTTCAAAAACTCCGGCATCCATCTCGATGTACTTCTGAACACGTTGGAGGGTGGGTTGTGTTGCACATCGAACATTATCTCGGCGGGATTCGATGTGATGCGATTCTTCGAGTGTATTCACATTTGTAGCGTACCCCATAAACAGAAGTCTAATAGGGCTAGGTCAGGTGATCTGCCAGGCCAGTTAATGCGTCTGCCACGGCCAATCCCCCATTCAGGAAGTGTGTTATTCAGATACTGGTGTACTTTTCTGGTACAGTGAATCGGTGATCCCTTATGCTGCAGTTACATTTGCTGTCGTTGCTTTAATGTCACGTCTACCCAAAGTGCAGGTATGTGTTTTATCAGGAAATGTGCATAAGCTGCGGGTATCATGTGATTTGGTAAGAATACGAGCCCTTATCACCAGGTAATGTGTCATACCACTCCAGGTGTTTACTGAGAACCTAACTTGGAATCTTATTGCTCTAGTGTCATGATGGTTCTCCATCGCTCATGTATAAGAATTACAGGCGTTCATGATACCATTGCATGTAAATGTAGCCTTATCTGTAAATAAAGTGCATTGTGCGGTATTTCTTTTTACAGCCAACCATTCACAAAACTGTTGTCTGCTTACTGAGCCGCCTAAACGCAGTTGTTGGGCGGGCTGCAGATGGAATTGGTACAAGCCCTCGGAATGTATGCGCCACGCTCGTGCTTATGGTAAAATGAGCAGATCGCTAATGCGTTATGTACTGGTGATAGGACACCGTTGTACCATTGCAGTAATGTTGTGTCTTTCCCAATTTGACTGGATGGCCTCACTTTCTGATGTTGCGTGTACACTGGGCAGTGTCAGGGATTCACGTAATGTTTGAAAATCCCTGGGAAATACCCTGGCAAAGGGGGTTCGTCGATCACGGTAACATCTTTGGTATTCTGTCACAGCCGTACAGGCACCGCCATTACGGGACCCATACATGAACAACAAGTCTACGTATTCTACATCTACATGATTGCTCTGCTATTCACTATAAAGTGCCTGGCAGAGGGTTCAATGAAACACCTTCAAGCTGTCTCTCTACTGTTCCACCATCGAACGGAGCGCGGGAAAAAGGAGCACTTAAATTTTCCCGTGCGAGCCCTGATTTCTCTTATTTTATCGTGATGACAATTTTTCCACATGTAGGTGGGTGCCGACAGCCTGTTTTTTGCAATCGAAAGAGAAAATTGGTGATTGAAATTTCATGAGAAGATCGAGACGCAACGAAAAAAGCCTTTGTTTTAATGATTGCCACTCTAATTCACGTATCATGTCTGTGACATTATCTCAACTATTTCGCGATAATAAAAATCGAGCTGCCCTTCTTTGTACTTTTTCGATGTCATCCGTCAGTCCCAACTGATGCGGATCCCACAACGCACAGCAATACTACAGAATAAGGCGGACAAGCGTGGTGTAAGCAGTCTGTTTACTAGACCTGTTGCACCTTCTAAGTGTTCTGCCAATGAATCGCACTCTTTGGTTTGCTCTACCCACAATATTATCTGTGTGATCGTTCCAATTTAGGTTATTTGTAATTCTAATCCCTAAGTATTTAGTTGAATTTACAGCCTTCAGATTTGTGTGACTTATCGCGTAATCGAAATTTAGCTGATTTCTTTTAGTACTCATGTGAATAACTTCACTTTTCCGTATTCAGGGTCAATTGCCACTTTCCGCACTATACAGATATCTAAATCATTTTGCAATTCGTTTTGGTCATCTGATGACTTTACAAGACGGTAAATGACAGCATCATCTGCAAACAATCTAAGACGGCTACTCAGATTGTCTCCTATGTCGTTAATATAGATCAGGAACAATTTTGCGTGGGTCAACATATGCGGCATGTTGGTATTCACGGATGCAGTGGACTTGGTTAATTAAACAACACTCAACCACGACATGAACACGGTCTCACGACTGTTCACTGATCCAACACACGGCTGCACACTGGATACAATTGCAGCTGTTGCTTCGGTGCTACCAACTGTCGGAGAACCGCCACACCTCTTGTAGGATGAATCAGTTATCTGTCACACCATTATCGTGTACACTGCAGCGCCTACGCACCATTTTTGTATGAAATGAAATGTCGTGTGTCTAGGGCCTTCCGTCGTGTAGAGGTGAGCAATATTCACACTTGTCTTTATGTCCATTGATGAATGTGTGTAGTCTTCAACCCGCTCCAGTTCATGGGACTTTTTCCGTTTATTTACACATTTAGAATCACATAACAAATTATGTGACATTCCTCTTGAATTATCCTGTATGCTACGTCGGCTTCTGCATCTGCGTCTAAGCTCGTATTACAAGAATTTGCATTTGCAGCCAAGCCAGTCCTCTTGTAAACTGCATGGTGAAATGTACTTTTTATCATACAATGTACAGCGCTGTTCATAAGTACTTCGCCCGCATCTCGTGGTCGTGCGGTAGCGTTCTCGCTTCCCGCGCCCGGGTTCCCGGGTTCGATTCCCGGCGCGGTCAGGGAAATCAGAAGGCATGGAACTACAAGACACAGAGAAAATTGACACGTAGCAGTGGAAAGAGCAACTCTCCACGTTCGAATACGCACCACGGCATAGTTGTACTAAGGCTCAGGCTTGTCAGAGAATTACGAGTAACTTAAACTGAAACGATCACGTAAATAGTGTTTGGGAGGGGGGGGGGGGGAGAAAGAATTCCACACACTATGATTGACTGGCAGGACACTTAGAAACTGTAACAGGTGTACTAAACAGACTCCTTACATCACGCTTGTGCGATCTCTACTCGAGTCTCGAGTATTGACGTATAGTGCGGGATCCGCATCAGATGGGGTTGACGCAGGATATCGGAAAAGTTCAAAGAAGAGCAACTCGATTTGTATTATCGGGAAACATGGGAGAGAGTGCTACTGACAATGTAAGGTGTCAGGTAAATCCAACATCTTCCATGAAAACCGTGGCGTGATAAGCAAATCCAGTAGTCACATAGCTCCGAATAAATCATGACATTAAATTAACCAGAGGAATACAAGTAACGAGTGAGCAAATGGAATATCACAGACTAACACAAGAATGCCTGAATGGATGTCATACCTTCCCACCATGAGACAGACGCAGTTCCGAGGGGAGAAACGAGAACAGAATCTGAGAGCAGAACCGTGTTAAGCTTGAAGGCCCTACGATAAGGGACGGACACCCACGTCGCCGGCTAACCACCAGGACCACCCTCCAGCTCATGTTAAAAGCTAGAACCCTCCAGAAGAAAAGTATAGATCTTACAATAACACTAAAAGTGCCACACCAGCTGCAAGTTATAGCGTGAGACTTTTTCGCATCTCTGTTACGTTGCAAACGTTAAAAACATTGCCCCACCACGACAAGTAACCACCAGAACCACCCCCTAGCCCATGTTAAAAGCTAGAGCCCTCCAGGAGAACAGTATAGATCTCACCATAACACTAAAAGGACCACACCAGCCGCAAGTTTTAGCGTGAGACTTATTCGCGTCTCTTTTACGTTGCAAACTTTAGAAACATTGCCCCACCACGAAAAGTATAACGTTTCTCATTGGATGGACATAATTTTTGTAGGCGGAGCCTAAGGTTAACATTGAGACTCTGATTGATCAGATGAAAACACGGCCAGACAGTTTTTTTTAAACCAACTTCGGTGAATTTAAGGAGAAGTTAAAAAAGAGTTTTGTCCGAAACGCCGAGATGCATGTAACTGCGATGCCCGCCGCCTCCTGACGAACACCGACAAGGTGATGAACGCACGCGATGCCGCATAAGGCTTCACTCAGAACTGCAGAAGTCTCATCTGTTACATACCCTTTTTACGTAATACTAGTGTCGATCGTCAATTGAAGCTCATGGTATTCACATTTGCTACGTAAGTTAAAATCTGAAACGCGATGATTTTTCTGTTATATAATTGTTGAGAAGCCACATCAGCCACTGTAATTTACAACAAGTTAGATAAGTAATTAAAGATAATTGAGGGTCACTGTAGACCATTTTGATGGTTTTGTCTTTTGTGAAACTTAATTTAAACCTAGATTGTAGATGTGATATGGCATAGGTCATCCTTTGATCCATTGTAGAACTTGGAAACTCTTTCAGGGAATATTCGTTCACATTTTTGTTGAACGCAGTTGGTTTTTATCATCCTGTATTAAAACATTTCCTTTTATCAATAGTGCAATTCATAAACAATGCTTTGTGAGTAGAATAAAATTTCCAATGTTAAACTTAACTGATTTTTCGACGTTATTTACCAGCTAACTAAAAATGGGAAAGCCTTGAACCCCTTCCACTAAATTTAGTTAGTATTAAGATTCTTTTACAGGGAGTGCAGTGGAGGTGACGCTGAAATCATTAAGTATTTGGTTATATCATCGCTAGTCTCACTGAACTCTTCTGAACTCTACATGTCATGTGTGGTCTGGCGTCTCCTTACCAGCAACAGGTCCCAGGTCCAAACTAGTCAATTCCCTAAAAAACACGTCCAGAGCGTTGTTGCGCTAAAGTGGTAGGGAGACACGACTTAGAACAAACAGAGACCACGCAGAATGTTAGGACAAGATGCAGAATTGGGGCGGGAATCGTTAAAGCAGTTTCTCATTGATGCAGAATCTGCTCGTGAAACTACAATCACGAACTTTCTCTTCTGACTGCGAAGATATTCTGTTGGCGCCCACTTACATAGGGAGAAATGATCATTATGTTAAAACAATAGAGATCAGAGCTAGCACAGAATGATTTAAGCGCTCGCTTTCCCGCGCATCGTTCGAAAGTGGAACGGTAGAGAAAGACCTTGAAGGTGGTCCTATGAAACCTCTTCCAGGCACGAATTGCAGAGTAGTCATGTAGATGTAGAAGTGTATGCTCGATGTGTCCTGATATTTGCGAGTACTCCAAATAACAGGCGTCCAACTGTGAGGAAACGAAGTAAAAAGTGATCTGCTGAATGGTCTTTACTGCAGTGTTTGATTGCGATACAGCCTTAACCCAAACTCTATTTTCATTATTCTCTATGATGAACAGCTTCGCATCGTTATGGGGTTATTTCAGTATGAGGGAAGGGACGGGCGGAGAAGGAGGGGAAGTGGCGGTGACGGAGGTCTCAGGCAACTTACGGTAGGAAATATTGTCAGCTGAGGAGATGCCCATAGAATGGAAGAAAGCAATTGTATGAAATGAAAAGTCGGCCGGCCAGTGTGGCCGAGCGGTTGAAGGCGCTTCAGTCTGGAACCGCACGACCGCTACGGTCGCAGGTTCGAATCCTGCCTCGGGCATGGATGTTTGTGATGTCCTTAGGATAGTTAGGTTTAACTAGTTCTACGTTCTAGGGGACTGATGACCTTAGATGTTACGTCCCATAGTGCTCAGAGCAATTTGAACCATTTTTTTTTTAAAGTCGTGTGACTAGGTCCTCCCGTTACGTAGGTTGTTCGCCGGGAGCAAATCTTTCGATTTGATGCCACTTGGGCGACTTGTGCGTCGATGGGGATGAAATGGTGATGATTAGGACAACACAACACCCAGTAGCTGAGCATACAAAAACTCCGACCGAGCCGGGAATCGAACCCGACCCCTTAGGATTGAAATTCATTCTCGCTGACCACTCAGCTGCCGGGGACGGACAGCAGTTGTATGCCTGATTTGTAAAACGTGTGACGTCACGGAAGTGTGAATGTCGCTGCTGGACATAGGATATAAAGCTTACTGCACCCTAAGACGATTAAAACCGTTTCTCGGAGGGGTTGTAGGCACATTCCAGTGTGGAATTACCCTAGGGCGCTCAACCACCGACCATATCTTCGAGAGGCAAACGATGGACAAAGTTAATGATTGTGATAAAGACCTACACCTTATACTCATTGACGTCTGGCAGGCATACGAGAACCTTGACTGACCATGTCTATGGAAGGAAATGCATTAGTTCAGCATATCAATGAAGCTCATTAGGCTGATTGTAGCTTGCTGCGACGTATCAAGTTGCCAAGTATGCTTTAAAAATGTATTTTAGTGTAGTGTGAGACAGGTCGATATTCTGTCATCATTTATGATCAACATTGGACTGAAAAACGTAAGACGTGCGGTTGGCCGTAAAAGGGTGCTGAAGACGGCTGGAAGTGAGACGATTCTTGCATCTACAGATGATGTGGTTACTGGTCACATGTCAGAACACAAAGTATGTGTGGTGGTCTCTCGTCGACAAAATGATGTGGACGCCATCAGTATATATTGTAACGCGCCCGGAGGTACAAATGGGGGTGGGGGTCCCTTAAACTGGTTGTCGTTTCGGACTGTTTATTGACCGTGCGCCCTGGACAGGGCTGGTAATCCCGCGGCGGTCGTATTGTCCTGTTCCACACTGCTGTTGGCTTGCCTGAAATTGTCTATCGAAATATACAGGCGGTTTAGGGGAGCCACTCAATGTTAAAACACGACACTGTTCGACGTCTGGTATGAACAACTATATTTTGAGACGATTAAATAAAATCGCAGGTTGCACTGTTTACATTCTAATTCAAAAGTGTTTATCCCAATTAACAAGCTTGATGATTACCAGTCCACAATATCACTCAGACCAGCGTACGCATAACCGACACGACGTGGGTGATGGTTGATGATGCGGAAGCCGAATGATCGCACGAAGGTTCTTACGCTTGTCACGCTTCCACACATTTCTTTTGGTACCAGTTCTCCTTGACACTAGTAATGATGTAGCACTGATTATGGAGTTAATTATTCAGTTCTCACTTGTACGAGCGGCTGATTGATGATAATGCCGAAACGCGATGACCGAACGCACGTTCTCACGCTCGCTACAAGACACTGGGACTTGTTTGCACTCTTTTATGGTAACTAATTTTTGCTGATTCACATCAGTTCATTCTGAGAGACCGAACACGGCGCGGATGGTTGAAACTGTACGGTATGGCACGCAACGAGGGGATACACAAATACGTTGTCAGCAACACTCCTCATTTTTAAATTACTTCTTGACGCACTTTCCTCTGAATCACTTGCATATTTTATCACTCTACTCTAATAACACTTGTAACAACACTCCAACTTCCATGTTAACAATGCCTCTCACATGCAGAGCTACACACTACACCACATAACAGTTCCGTGTCCCGCGCTTGACTCTCTTCAGACGGGGCTGCCCTTAAAGATACTCCACAACTAAGCCAGCGATATGACAATACGCATACAAGATGGTAACAATTTTGAAAGAGTCGAAACATTCAAGTATCTGAGGTTAGTATTTTCGAATAAAAGTGAAATAAAGAAGGAAATTCGGCAAAGAATAATAAATGCCAACCGGGAGTACTACGGTTTAAACTACTCCTACATGTCACGTATTGTATCCCAAGGAAGCTATATACAGCTGAGCATGTCACTAGCGTGACCACAGGATTAGCCGAGCGGTCTAGTGCGCTGTAGTCATGGACTGTGCGGCTGGTCCCGGCGGAGGTTCGAATCCTCCCTCGGGCAGGGGTGTGTGTGTTTGTCCTTAGGATAATTTAGGTTAAATAATGTGTAAGCTTAGGGACTGATGACCTTAGCAGTTAGGACCCATAAGATTTCACAAACATTTGAACATTTTTTTGCGTGACCAGTTACACTGTGTGGTTGTGAGACATGACACGGAAATGGAAGACCGTATCCGTGCATTGGACAGGAATATTTTAAGGAAAATGGGAAAGAAAGCACAATGAAGATCTCAATTGGTGGTTTTAGACGGCTGATATTGAAAGAGTGATTGCAAGAAGAAGACGGCATTCGGTTAGGACATGTCCTCCGAGCGGAGGGTACTCTCTGTAACAAAGTATTGGCACTTCAGCCAACTAGTAGATGGCCAAGAGGTTGTGCGCTAAAGGGGTGGAGAGACAGAACTGTGGTCACCCTGGTAGAAGCAGATGCAACAGCCAACATTGAGGATGCCCGCGACAGAAGTAAACAGGCAAACATATGTGATCAATGGCGACATACCATTTGACGTTCGGAAAAGATATCATGCACTCAGTTCCGAAGACTGCAAGAGCTGACAAGTGCGAGACTTATCGCACAATCTGCTTAACAGCTCATGCATCCAAGTTGATGAGAAGAATTAAATACATAAGAATAAAAAGAAAATTGAGGACGTACGAGATGTCGATCAGTTTGGCCTTAGAAAAGGTAAATCCACCAGAGAGGCAATTCTGGTGTTGCAGTTGACAATCGAAGTAAGACTTAAAAGAAAAATCAAGACACGTTCATAGGATTTGTCGACATGGAAAAAGCGTTCGACAACGTAAAATGGTGCAAGATGTTCAAAATTCTGAGAAAAATAGAATAAACTATAGGGAGAGAAGGGTAAAACACAATATGTACAATGTCCAAGAGAGAATAATAAGAGTGAACGACCAAGAACAATGTACTCGGATTTAGAAGGGTAGAAGACATGAATTGTGTAAACGGAAGATTAGATGGGTAGATCACGTAAGTAATGAGGACGTGCTGAATAGAATTGGGGAGAACAGGAATTTATGGCATAAATTGACTAGAAGAAGGGATCGGTTGGTAGGACATGTTCTGAGGCGTCAAGGGATGGCTAATTTAGTATTGGAGGGCAGCGTGGAGGGTAAAAATCGTAGAGGGAGACCAAGAAATGAACAGACTAAGCAGAATCAGAAGCATGTAGGTTCCAGTACTTCGAGATGAAGAAGCTTGCACAGAATAGGGTAACATGGAGAGCTGCATCAAACCAGTCTCTGGACTAAAAAACAACAACAAAAAGACAAGGATGTAGTCTTTCGCCCCTTCTATTCAATCTGTACATCGAAGAAGCAATGATGGAAATAAAAGAAAGGTGCAGGAGTGGAATTAAAATTCAATGTGAAGGGATATCCATAATGCGATTCGCTGGTGACTGCTAACCTGAGGGAAAGTGAAGAAGAATTGCGTTGTCTACTGAATGGAACCAACAATCTACTGAGTACAGAATATGAATTGAGAGTAAATCGAAGAAAGACGAAAGTAATGAGAAGCAGCAGAAGTGAGAACAGTAAGAAACCAGGAGTGATGGTCACGAAGTAGATGAAGTTAATGAATTCTACTACCTAGGCAGCAAAGTAACCAATGACGGACTGAGCAAGGAGGACATGAAAAGCAGACTGGCGCTGGCAAAATATGTTTTCCTGACCAAGAGAATTCTACTAGTATCAAACACAGGCCTTAATGTAAGAAAGAAATTTCTGAGAATGTGCGTCTGTAGCACAGCACTGCATGGTAGTGAAACATGGAGTGTGGGAAAACCGGAACAGAAGCCATCGAAGCATTTGGGATGTGGTGCTACAGGCGAATGTTGAAAATTATGTGAACTTATAAGGTAAGGAACGAGGAGGTTTTGCGCAGAATTTGATATTAAAGGAATATGTGGAAAACACTGATAAGGAGAAGGAAGAGGATGATAGGGCATCTGTTAAGACATGAGTGAATGAGTTTCATGGTACTAGAGGAAGCTGTGGAGGGCAAAAACTGTAGAAGAAGACAGAGGTTGGAATACATCCAGCAAATAATTGAGGACGTAGGTTGGAAGTGCTACTCTGAGATGAAGAGGTTGCCACAGGAGAGGAATTCGTGGTGCGCCACATCAAACGACTCAGGAAACTGATGACTCAAAATAAATAAAAAAATCTGTTTCTGTGAGTTTACAGGAACTGTATTTATTTATTATTCGTGGACTGGATCTCTTACCCATTTCGCTATGTTTTATGTTTATGTAGCGAGATTATATTTTGTTGTCCTCTGCCATGGGCCTAAATGGACTGTTTTTGTGCAATAAACGATGATGATCATGATGACGATGATGATCGCTATGATGACGTCGATCGTAGAACTGTGAGAATTTACTATACTGGTTCCTGACTGGAGCTAACTCTCGTATACGATCGGATATGTAAAGCGTTACACAAAACCCTTGTAAAAGCTCAGATTGCTACAGCCATCATTCCACCTAAGTTAGTACGATTGATTTTGAAGAATGGACCATGAACCATGAACGAATTAGTGAACTGGAATAGGTTGGTACCTTTAGCATTGCATAGAAATCAGTGGTCTATAACGGTGTAATTACTTTTGGTCGGGCCACAGGAATAATAAAGCGAAGACACAGATGAGAAAGATAATGAAGTAACTGCTGGTAGTTGATGGCTAGAGACACAACATCGTTGCTGCAGTCTCCGGAAACCAATTTACAGATGGTGGCCACTGTGGAATAATATGTACGATCGGAGTTAATCCCCTCAGCGACATTGAAGCCTGAAGATGGTATACTGAATCGCCGAAACTGGTGGACGTATAATAAATAACATTATCAGGGTGGCTCTAGGTGTTCCGTTTTATTACATACATAATAATTTACGTGACACGATTGTAGGGTCATGATTCATGCAACCGGTTACGGTAGTTTTCAATACTGTCCGGTTGCGCGCAAACAAAGTCGCACAGACAGTAGACATCTCGCTGATACCGAGTATATACATTTTTCAACTTAACTGATGGTGTTTCTTGTGAACTAGCAAACATTTTTGATCGCCAGAGAGAGGTCAGGTATTAAACTCGTCTTTGATGTTCGTTGTGTCGGTTTTAACACGCGAGGATCCCTAATAAATGTCTGCAGGCGTAACTATGAGTTCTAGGAACACATTTGCTGCACTCTCAGTCAAGCATACACGTGTCACACACACATACACACACACACACACACTCATACACTCACACTCACTCACTCACTTACACACACACACACACACACACACACACACACACACACACAGAATGACAAAATGAAAAAGGCTATTCCTAGCTGGAGCACAAGGTCATTAGACGTCCATTCCTAGCTTTTGTGAAAGTGCTCTTCGGAAAGAGAAAGGAGAGTATTAAAGACCTATTACAGTCGCACCCCTGTTTTTCTTCTATAATCCTGCCAAATTATGACTTTCTGTTACAAACAGGGATGTTTACTGCTCTCTTGCATTTTGCTATTACACACAAAAGAAGTTCCTTCAAAGGGTTTTTCTCTCGAAAGGTGACACCGCTTCGTTCTCCTGTATCCTAGTTCCACAGAACGAAGCTCTGCTTGGTGAACTACTAAAATGTCAGCAACGACTTTTCGTTGTAATTGTTTACCAGTAGTATTTCCGTCCGCATGTTTTCGTATCTGTATGCCTCTAGCTAAAAACGCAGGAAAAGTAAAAAAAAAAGAAAAAAGAAATAGCGACATCTCTAAGGACACATCTTTCTACTTGTACAGATTCACGAGAAACGTATTGCTAGTTCAAAGACAGACGTTACTAAAACTACTTAAGTAGCTGTCTATGAATATTAAATCATCATATTACTCGAATGGTAAAAAAATAACTGCATTTTTCGGTTTTATATATTGGCTACAAGGTTTATGCCAACAAAACGCTTCTGTGGCCGACAGTTGCAAGTTGCAAGAAGTATCTTACGAAAAATCACTTCGAGAAATCAACGCACCACCTACACGGGATGATATGGAAGCACATATTACTGCAGTCTGCTCGGACATCTCCGCTGAAACGCTAACACGTGTGCAGCATTCGTTCCATACCAAACTGGAAGCTTGTATTGAACACAACCTGTGATATCAGTTATCTTGCTGTGGGTCAGAATCCACATAACTAGTGTACGCACTTCCGTTGTTCTTTAGTGTGTGCTACTACGTGTACTGCACAAGTGTCGGCGTGCGAACTTTTCAGAATACTGTTGTTGTTGTGGTCTTTCAAAATACTATTGTTGTTGTGACTTTCAAAATACTTTTGTTGTTGTGGTCTTCAGTATGAAGACTGGTTTGATGCAGCTCCCCATGCTCCTCTATCCTGTGCAAGCTTCTTCATCTCTGAGTAACTACTGCAACCTACATCCTTCTGAATCCGCTTGGTGTATCTACTTCTTGGTCTCCCTGTACGATTTTTACCCCCCAAGATTCCCTCCAGCAGTAAATTGACCCCTTAGAACGTGTCCTAGCAACCGATATCTTCTTCTAGTCAAATTGTGCCACAAATTTCTCTTCTCCCGAATTCTCTTTAATACCTCCTCATTAGTCACGTGATATAGCAATCTAATCATTAGCATTCCTCTGTAACACCACATTTCGAAAAGTTCTATTCTCTTCTGCTCCAAACTATTTATCGTCCGTGTTTCACATCCATACATGGCTACACTCCATACAAATACTTTTAGAAAAGACTCTCTGAAACTTAAATCTATACTCGATGTTAACAAATTTCTCTTCTTCAGAAAAGCTTTCCTTGCCATCGGCAGTCTACATTTTATATCCTCTCTACTTCGCCCATCATCAGTTACTTTGCTGCCCAAATAGCGAAAGTCATCTACTACTTACAGTGTTTCATTTCCTAATCAGGTTTCCTCAGCGTCACATGATTTAATTCGACTTCATTCCATTATCCTCGTTTTGCTTTTGTTGATGTTCATCTTATATCCTCTTTTCAAGACGCTGTCCATTCGTTTCATCTGTTTTGCCAAGACCTTTGCTGTCACTAACAGAATTACAATGTCGTTGGCAAACTTCAAGGTTTTTATTTCTTCTCACTGGATTTTAATTCCTATTCCCAACATTTCTTTTGTTTCCTTTACTGCTTGTTCAGTGTTCAGATTGAGCAAGGTTGGGGATAGGCTACAACCCTGTCTCACTCCCTTCTCAACCATTGCTTCCCTTTCGTGCGCCTCGACTCTTGTAAGTGCTTTCTGTACAGAGTATAAATAGCTTTTCACTCCCTGTATTTTACTCCTGTCGGCTTCAGAATTCGAAAGAGTATATTCAAAGTACTATATCTCGTAGTGTCAGTGTCGCCCTAACCGCCGTCTGCTTCACGTCTGCTGTGCAGCGAACTACGTTAATTTATGTATTAATTGTATTTTTCTTACTTGTTACTTCTTCTTCCGTGTGTTTTTGCTTTTAGGAAGCTTTAATTGTCGAGTGCTAGTAATACTGTTCCATAGATTTCGTGTTTGTTTTGAATACAGTCAGAGAGAGTCCCTTTAGTCAGACATAGTGCTATTGTTTGTTTTGAATACAGTCCAGAGACAGGTAGTGCTATTTTCATTGTTTTCTACAAGAAGTGGTTAGCAATCACAGTTTAGTCAATAATCAGCCGCCTTTAGTGAATTAGCAGTCTAGTTAAAAGTTGATTAAGTCTCTTCAGTAAATTGATTCCGTAGGATGGATAGGATGTGTGACTGCTGTGTACGGACGCAGGAGGAGCTGTCCACTCTTCGCGAACAGCTGAGCGTGTTGATGGCCGCGGTCAGCCGTCTTCAGGCTGCTGCCTCGGAGTGTAGCGGCAGTGGGGTGTCTGTTGCGTTGTAAGGCACACCCCAGGTGTTACATGCTTCACATCTTCGCGGGTACCGGGCGCGGTTGGGCCACCCTCTCCCCAAGGGGAGTGGCGGGTTCAGCGGCGTTCGCGGCGCACGAGGCGGAGGGTAAATGTGGAGGCTGGCCGGGTGGCATCGCCCGCTCTGCCTGTGAGTGGACATGTGGCCGCTCCTTCAGCAAGGTCGGAGCAGGCACACGGGGGGAGGGGTTTATTAGGTATTAGGAGCTCCAACGTTAGGCGGGTGATGGAGCCCTTTAGGGAAATAGCGGAACGGTCAGGGAAGAAGGCCAGTGTTCACTCTGTCTGCTTGCCGGGGAGTCTCATTCGAGATGTGGAGGAGGCCCTACCGGCGGCGATAGAAGGCACTGGGTGCACCCGATTGCAAATTGTTGCTCATGTCGGCACCAATGACTTCTGCCGTCTGGGTTCAGAGGTCATCCTCAGTTCGTACAGGCGGTTGGCGGAATTGGTGAAGGCGGAAAGCCTCGCTCGCGGGGTGGAATCAGAGCTAACTATTTGTAGTATCGTTCCCAGAACCGATCGCGGTCCTCTGGTTTGGAGCCGAGTGGAAGCCTTAAACCAGAGGCTCAGATGATTCTGGGGAGAGCTGGGGTGCAAATTTCTCGACCTCCGCTATCGGGTGGAGAAATGTAGGATCCCCCTGAATAGGTCAGGCTTGAACTACAGCCGGAAGCGGCTACAAGAGTAGCGGAGTACGTGTGGAGTGTACATGGGGGTTTTTTAGGTTAGAGAATTCTCTCCCTAGCCCCGACAAGACGCCTCCTGAGACGCGGCAGGGTAGGAGTAGGCAAAATGCAACAGGGAATAACAATATTAATGTGTTAATAGTAAACTGCAGGAGCGTCTATAGAAAGGTTCCAGAACTGCTCTCATTAATAAAACGTCACAACGCCCATATAGTACTAGGGACAGAAAGTTGGCTGAAACCAGACGTAAACAGTAATGAAATCCTAAACTCAGATTGGAATGTATACCGCAGAGACAGGCTGGACAGTGAAGGGGGAGGCGTGTTTATAGCGATAAGAAGTGCAATAGTATCGAAGGAAGTTCACGGAGATCCGAATTGTGAAATGATTTGGGTGAAGGTCACGGCTAAAGCAGTCTCAGACATGGTAATTGGATGTCTCTATAGGCCCCCGGGCTCAGCAGCTGTTGTGGCTGAGCACCTGAAGAATAATTTGGAAATTATTTCGAGTAGATTTCCCCACCATGTTATAGTTCTGGGTGGAGATTTTAATTTGCCGGATATAGACTGGGAGACTCAAACGTTCATAACGGGTGGCAGGGACAAAGAATTCAGTGAAATTTTTTAAAGTGCTTTATGTGAAAACTACTTTGAGCAGTTAAACAGATGGCGATAACATATTAGACCTTCTGGTGACAAACAGACCCGAACTATTTGAATCAGTTAATGCAGGACAGGGAATCAGCGATTATAAAGCGGTTACTGCATCGATGATTTCAGCCGTAAATAGAAATATTAAAAAAGGTAGGAAGATTTTTCTGTTTAGCAAAAGTGACAAAAGGGAAATTTCAGAGTACTTGATGGCTCAACAAAAATTTTTGTCTCAAGTACAGATAGTGTTGAGGATCAGTGGACAAAATTCAAAACCATCGTACAATTTGCGTTAGATGAGTATGTGCCAAGCAAGATCGTAAGAGATGGAAAAGGGCCACCGTGGTACAACAACCGAGTTAGAAAACTGCTGCGGAAGCAAAGGGAACTTCACAGCAAACATAAACATAGCCAAAGCCTTGCAGACAAACAAAAATTACGTGAAGCGAAATTTAGTGTGAGGAGGGCTATGCGAGAGGCGTTCAATGAATTCGAAAGTAATGTACTGACTTGGCAGAAAATCCTAAGAAATTTTGGTCTTATGTCAAAGCGGAAGGTGGATCAAAACAAAATGTCCAGACACTCTGTGACCAAAATGGTACTGAAACAGAGGATGACAGTCTGAAGGCCGAAATACTAAATCTCTTCTTCGAAAGCTGTTTCACAGAGGAAGACTGCACTGTAGTTCCTTCTCTAGATTGTCGCACAGATGATAAAATGGTAGATATCGAAATAGACGACAGAGGGATAGAGAAACAATTAAAATCGCTCAAAAGAGGAAAGGCCGCTGGACCTGATGGGATACCAGTTCGATTCCACACAGAGTACGCGAAGGAATTTGCCCCCCTTCTTGCAGCGGTGTACCGTAGGTCTCTAGAAGAGCGAAGCGTTCCAAAGGATTGGAAAAGGGCACAGGTCATTCCCGTTTTCAAGAAGGGACGTCGAACAGATGTGCAGAACTATAGACCTGTATCTCTAATGTCGATCAGTTGTGGAATTTTGGAACACGTATTATGTTCGAGTATAATGACTTTTCTGGAGACTAGAAATCTACTCTGTAGGAATCAGCACGGGTTTCGAAAAAGACGGTCGTGTGAAACCCAGCTCGCGCTATTCGTCGACGAGACTCAGAGGGCCTTAGACACGGGTTCACAGGTAGATGCCGTGTTTCTTGACTTCCGCAAGGCGTTTGACACAGTTCCCCACAGTCGTTTAATGAACAAAGTAAGAGCATACGGACTATCAGACCAATTGTGTGATTGGATTGAAGAGTTCCTAGATAACAGAACGCAGCACGTCTTTCTCAATGGAGAGAAGTCTTCCGAAGTAAGAGTGATGTCAGGTGTGCTGCAGGGGACCGTTGCTATTCACAATATACATAAATGACCTGGTGGATGACATCGGAAGTTCACTGAGGCTTTTTGCAGATGATGCAGTGGTGTATCGAGAGGTTGCAACAATGAAAAATTGTACTGAAATGAAATGCAGGAGGATCTGCAGCAAATTGACGCATGGTGCAGGGAATGGCAATCGAATCTCAATGTAGACAAGTGTAATGTGCTGCGAATACATATAAATGTAGATCCCTTATCATTTAGCTACAAAATAGCAGGTCAGCAACTGGAAGCAGTTAATTCCATAAATTATCTGGGAGTACGCATTAGGAGTGATTTAAAATGGAATGATCATATAAAGTTGATCGTCGGTAAAGCAGACGCCAGACTGAGATTCATTGGAAGAATTCTAAGGAAATGCAATCCGACAACAAAGGAAGTAGGTTACAGTACGCTTGTTCGCCCACTGCTTGAATACTGCTCAACAGTGTGGGATCCGTACCAGATAGGGTATCTCTATCTCTTCTACAGATAGAGAAGATACAACGGAGAGCAGTGCGCTTCGTTACAGGAATATTTAGTAATCGCGAAAGCGTTACGGAGATGATAGATAAACTCCAGTGGAAGACTCTGCAGGAGAGACGCTCAGTAGCTCGGTACGGGCTTTTGTTAAAGTTTCGAGAACATACCTTCACCGAAGAGTCAAGCAGTATATTGCTCCCTCCTACGTATATCTCGCGAAGAGACCATGAGGATAAAATCAGAGAGATTAGAGCCCAAACAGAAGCATACCGACAATCCTTCTTTCCACGAACAATACGAGACTGGAATAGAAAGGAGAACCGATAGAGGTACTCTGGGTACCCTCCGCCACACACCGTCAGATGGCTTGCGGAGTATGGATGTAGATGTAGAATCGCTCTAAATGGCTCTGAGCACTATGGGACTTAACTTCTGAGGTCATCAGTCCCCTAGAACTTAGAACCACTTAAAGCTAACTAACCTGAGGACATCACACACACCCATGCCCGAGGCAGGATTCGAACGTGTGACCGTAGCGGTCGCTCGGTTCCAGACTGTAGCGCCTAGAACCGCTCAGCCACACCGGCCGGCGAATCGCTCTAGAATCATGGGACAAGCACCGCTGACATTCTAAATTACCCTACTTTTCGTTTGTTAATGTCAGTAGACTTTGTTCCATTTAAAGAAGGGTATGTTTGCACAAAAGATATGCCTTCTAAACATTACTACAATCCGTTGACTGGCTAACGAAACTATCCCTGACCACCAATCGACTCCGTGAAAACCGCACTTTCTATTGCCATAATACAGTATTTGCGGTACAAGGTTTAGGTGATTCATCTTGCCAGCCTGTGGGTTTTATACAACCTGCAACACCTTCAGAAACCACATGCAAGATCTACATATTTCCTCGCCTGCTGTTGTTGCTGTGGTGTTCTGACCAGAGACTGGTTTGATGCAGCTCTCCATGCTACCATATCCTGTGCAAGTTTCTTCATCTCCCAGTACCTACTGCAACGTACATCCTTCTGAATCTGTTTAGTGTATTCATCTCTTGGTCTCTATGATTTTTACCCTCCACGCTGCTCTCCAGTACTAAATTAGTGATTCCTTGATGCCTCAGAATATGCCCTACCAACCGATCCCTTCTTCTAGTCAAGTTGTGCCACAAATTTCTCTTCTCTTCAGCTCTATTCAGTACCTCCTCATTAGTTATGTGATGTAACTAACTAGTCTTCAGCATTCCTCTGTAGCACCACTTTTCGAAACTTCGATTCTCTTCTTGTCTAAACTCTTTATCGTCCACGTTTCACTTCCATACATGGCTACACTCCGTACAAATACTTTCAGAAAAGACTTCCTGACAAACCTATACTCGATTTTAACAAATTTCTCTTCTTCAGTAACGCTTTCCTTGCCATTACCAGTCTACATTTTATATCCTCTCTACTTCGGCCATCATCAGTTATTTTGCTCTCCCCAAATAGCAAAACTCATTTACTACTTTAAGCTTCTCATTTCCTAATCTAATTCCCGCAGCATCACCCGATTTAATTCGATTACATTCCATTACCCACGTTTTAGTTTTGTTGATGTTCATCTTATGTCCTGCTATGTGCAGACTATTAGTCCTACAGAAGAAATGAACAGGACCTTTTTGCAGCAAATATAATCTCGTTTAATTTTTAATGAGATAAGTCTTTGCTGCAGAGCACAATGTCGCGTTAATCTTTTGGAGGTTAGATTTGTACATTATTCTAGAATAATTTAAAAACAATGGCCTCTAGCGCAAATGCATCCCAGTATAAAATTTAACCACATTAGGGTTGCATGAAACCCCTTTGGTACGAGCCACTGAATTACCCTGGATATACAAATGGGTGACATGTGTGGCAACGTATAAACTGCATTCTAGTAGCTCAAACACCCGCAGGTACCCTCAAAATTCTCAGTATAGTCTTCAGTGTGTTCGTAATACAGCACGTTGGAATGAGACAGCCTGAGGTCTAGCTAGATACGGCGACTCCGTCTGCCGTGTGGTAGGGCAGTGCAGTGAAGACGGCGGCAGTTCAGTGCAGCGTTCTCCACTTGCCGCCCCCTGTCGCCCACCTGAGAATTCCCCAGCCTGGCGCTGCCAACGAGCGACTTTGCTCGACTCGCAGTCTGGAAGAACAAAAAGAGGAAAAAGGGGGAGGGACGGGGAGAGGAAAGAAGAGCGCCCCGCGAGCGGCAAGAAACCGGAAAGAAAATTATGCATGACAAATTTAATTAAAATGGCACGAGGAGCGGCGGCGCTGGCGTCGGTTCCAAAACTCCTCCCGGGGACAGCGGGCGGTCGGCTCTGCTACTGTGTGGGGCGGGGGGGGGGGGGGGGGGGGTGCAGCCGGAGGTGTGGCAGTGGGAATGCAGAGCTGGAGGCGTGGCGCTGGGAGGCCGTCGCTTGAATCCGGGGGAGGCTGGAAAACGAAAGGCAATGACAGGTGGATTAATGGCAGAGTGTAGCACTTCATCTCTGGCTCAGGTGCTCTCAGTGATTACACGTATCTGTCGAGGCACTGGGACAATAAAAAATAAAATGAAACACCAGCAGACACTGCTCTGACGTTATTCTGTTATATTGCAACTAGTTTCGGTTACTCAGTACACCATCATCAAACCTATATGCTTAAAAAGTTCCGATAGCATCAACAACTTTCCAAACATGCAAATACAGTGGCAAATTTAAAACACAATAAGAACCAAAAAGAATACTAAATAAGTGGAGTTACAGTAATTGTCTGATAAAAACCAGCAGATACATCCATTGTAACATACCTAAAATAGAAATACATATAGCGTAGCTAACGCATTTACACTCAATGCATTGTACAAATGTACTATTTATTGATAAAAATCATTAATTAAATATCCCGTGATTAAAAACTGGTGAGTTATATGATACACTAAACAGGAAAATCCTTTGTAAATTGGCAGTGTACAAAAATACCGGTAGAAAATGATAATGTAGGAAACAAACTACAAAAAAAAAAGTAAATCAAAGAAATATGCAGCTATGAGCAAGTAGTCCTCGGAAAAGGACAGCATGAGCAGGATATAAATGTCAGTGTAGGGAAAGCTATAGAAATGACACAGTAAATATACCTACATGTCTCGTCGAAGCTGTAAAATGTAGAGGTGAAAACCGTTACTAAATACTAAATAAGTGAAGTTACAGTAATCGTCTGATAAAAACCAACAGATACATCCATTGTGACATACCTAAAATAGAATTACATACAGCATATCTAACGCATTTACACTCTATACTTTGTACACACATACTATTTATTGATAACAATCATTAATTAAATACCCCATGATTAAAAATTGGTCAGTAGGATGATACACTGAACAGCAAAATCCTAAAGTAAGCTGCCAGTGTACAAAAATAATGATAGAAAATGATAGATGTATGAAACAAATCACAACAAAATCAGAAGAAAGTAAATAAAAGAAATATGAAGCTATGGGCAAGTAGTCCTTGCAAAAGGACAGCATCAGTAACATCTAAATGTCAGTGTAGGTAAAGCTATCGCAATGACAGAATAAATATACCTACATGTCACGTCGAAGTTATAAAATGTTGAGGGGTCATATTTATGTCATATGCATAAAGTGAATGTCTAAGGACGTGTCACAAGATATAGATGCACATTTCTTTGCTTTAGTTATTTCTGATGTGGTTGTAGTTTGTTTCATACATCTATCATTTTCTATAGTTATTTTTGTTGCATGGTACTTCAGGATTTTGCAATTTAGTGTGTCATCTAACTGACCAGTTTTTAATCATGGAGTATTTAATTAATGATTTTATCAATAAATAGTACATTTGTACAACGTATAGCGTGCAAATTCGTTTGCTATACTAAATATGATTCTATTTTAGGTATGTGACAATGGATTATCTTTTGGTTTTTGTCAAACAATTACTGTAAATTCACTTATGTAGTATTGTCCTTCATTTATAATGTGTTTTTAATCTGTCTTTGTATTTGCAAGGTTGGTGAACTGCTTATGTTGTTATTACTGTTTAAGCATACAGTGCTGAAGATGGTGTTCTGAGTTACCGAAACTGGTTATAATTTAAAAAAATAGGAAAATGACGGTCTCAAGTGTTTCATTTTCTTACCTAAGTGAGTGCCGGAAATCCCACAGACCATCAATCACAAAGATGGAATTCAAAAAATAAATAAATAAAACAGAAACATAAATAAATAAATAAAATAGATGAAGACATTGACCATTATGTTTACGATCTGTAAAAAGAAGTAGAGACATGGTAAAGGCCCAAGAAGAGGCATGATCAACGCTGTCGAGGCAAAACATCATGCCCATCTTATTAACAGCGTGCATGTTACTTCGCTTTCGGAACACGATGCAGCATCGATTCTGCTTGGAATGGTTTCCACAACTCCATGGTAGGCTACCGGACGCTGTGACGAAACAAGACCGCAATCGAATATTAGTCTAACTAGAAATGACCGTGCTCATCTAATAAAAGTGGAGGAACCGTCATACATCTCCGCTGACGTATATTGTACGCAAGCCTGAAGGTGACTGAAACCAACAATCCTCGACGTTTCCCGCTATTAACTGAATATCACGCCCACACAAGCAAATTACCACATATAAGCCAAACCCAAAAGTTTCCTCGTCTCCAAATATACCCTGGACACGTCGTGGTGGGCTACTGTCTGCTATTGTAGTGACGTACATTGCACAACGCACGACTTTATTCAACACAAAACAATGATCCACTGGAGAACTGGCGCAAAAACATAGGAACATGCAAATAAAATAATAACACTGCCAAAAAACAGAAATAAATGTCCATAAGCGATGAAAACGTGAATGAAAAATAGAGACTAACTTTCATCTCACTAATAACAATAAGATTATTTATAGTAAAGGCAGAGGCAGAACTTAACGGGTTTGACGAACTACACTGAGGTGACAAAAGTCATGGGCTACCATCTAATAGAGTGTCGGATTTCCTTTTGGCCAGCTGCTGTGGCAGAGCAGTTCTAGGCACTTCAGTCCGGAGCCGCGCTGCTGCTGGTTCGAATCCTGCCTCGGGCATGGATGTGTGTGACGTCCTTAGGTTAGTTAGGTTTAAGTAATTCTAGGACTAGGGGACTGATGACTTTAGATGTTAAGTCCCATAGTGCTCAGAGCCATGTGAACCATTTAAACCATCTGCTTTTGTCCGGCGTAGTGCAGCAACTCGAAGTAGCACGGACTCAAAAAGTCGTTGCAAGTTCTTTGAAGAAATGAGCCACGTTGCCTCTACAGCCGTCTATAATTGCGAAAGTGTTGCCGGAATAGGATTTTGTGTACGGACTGACCTCTCCATTACGTCCCATAAACGTTCGATGGGATTCATGTCTCGTTGATGGGACTCTTGTGGGGTGATGTGACTGGACAAATCATTCGCATCAATTGCCAGAATGTTCTTCAAACCAACTGCGAACAGTTGAGGTCGTGTGACATGACGGCTTTGTTTCAAAACGTCAGGTCCATGAATGGCTGCCGATGGGCTCCAAGTAGCCGCACCACTGTGGAGCCACCAACAGCTTGCACAGTGCCTGTTGAAAACCTGGGTCCGTGGCTTCGCACGGCCTACCCAATACTGGACCCCTACCATCAGGGTACCAGCGGGACTCATCTGACCACGTTAAGGTTTTCCAGGCGCCTAGGGTCCAACTGATATGGTCACGAGCCAAGGAGAGGCGCTGCAGGCGACGTCGTGCTGTTACCAAAGGCACTCGCGTCGTTCGTCTGCTGCCACAGACCATTAACGCCGTGTTGTTCCGCACTAACCTAACTGATATGTTCGTCGTACGTCACTCATAGATTTATGAAGCGATTTCACACAGTGTTGCTCGTGTGTTAGCACTGACAACTCTACATAAACACTGGTACTCTCTGTCGCCGAGTGAAGGCCGTCGGCCACTGCGTTGTTTGTGGTGGGAGGAAATGCCTGAAATTCGGTGTTCATTATTGACACCGTGAATCTCGGAATATTGAATACGCTAACGATTTCTGAAACAGAACGTCCCATGTGTCTAGCTGCAACTACCAGTACACGTTAAAAGTCTGTTAATTCGCGTCGTGCTCCCATAATCACGTCGGAAGCCTTCCACGTGAAGCACCCGACTACAAAAGACAGCTCCGCCAATGCACTGCCCTTTTATACCTTGTGTACGCGACTCTGTCGCCATCTGTATATGTACATGATTTTTGTCACTTTAGTGTATAATGTGTATAGCAGAAAAAAAGGTTTAATGGACGAAATAACTTTTAATCATAATTCTGAATGTTACTGGAAAGCAAAGAAAGCAGTTCAGTGTGATAATTTGTAGTTACGTAAAATTAGTGCCATTGAGGAACTAGCACCGCTCTTGCAGAAGTCTTTACAGCATTAATTAAAGAAGTTGTTCGCTGGGCTCGAGCTTTTCATCCATGTTTTTCAAAGTCTTTCCCCATTTAGCTGGTGCTGTCGGGCGGGTTGTCGACGTCCGCGTCGTTGATTCCTGATCCTTCTTCGTACAGTCTAGTGATTCTTGAAATTCTAGTCCGTTGGGAATGAATCTGGAACGCGCGATGTTGGTAGAATTATCTAATTCAGCACATTTACATACAGCGACGAAACTAAGATGCAGTTCATTCAGTTAATAGATCTACGTGATGTAATTCTACGCTATTAGTCACAGTGTTAAATTTATCGTTTCCCGTTCGAGCGTGGCAACCGTCCACAATAAGAAAGAACGTTAATATATGTTTGCAATATGAATTAACAGTCCGCAGTTTGCACGGAATAGTCCTGTAATATATCATTCGTCGTGCAGCAGTGAGTAAGTATGAAAATGATTAAGTTAAATTGATGTGTCCTGTAGTATGCACTGCTCGAATTAAAGGTTTGCCATCGAAAGGACGCATCACAAATGCGATGGCGTGGCGTTTTGGATTTACATCCAAACATCTGAAAATATTAATTATCTCAATGAATATTCATCCGACTTCCTGTGAGAAAAATGGCATCGCCATTGCTTCCCTCGACAAATTTCTAAATTTTAACAACTAACGGTTTTTTTGTGAACATAAAGTAATAAAGATATGTCATCTCATATATTGTTTTAAAATAACGGAATTAATTGAAAAAGGGGTAACTAATGATCCAAGTAGCACTTTATATTTTCTTTATACTGTCTGTTAAACAGGTAGTGTGTAAAATGAATATTTTTAGCCTTGCTGTGGCTCGCGTTGGTGCCGTTGTTAGTTGGCATCGTTTAGTTGGTGTAGTTACGGTTGTCGTCTTGTGTTCATTGGGCCGGCCGGAGTGGCCGAGCGGTTCTAGACGCTACAGTCTGGAACCGCGCGACCGCTACGGTCGTAGGTTCGAATCTTGCTTCGGGCATGGATGTGTGTGATGTCCTTAGGTTAGTTAGGTTTAAATAGTTCTAAGTATAAGGGACTGATGACCTCAGAAGTTAAGTCCCATAGTGCTCAGAGCCTTGCTTACGGATGTTCTAAACACTGGAGTCTTAAGACATAGTGCTGAGCGCCGGTTCGAGATTGAGTGTGTTATTCCATCGTTAAATTGGTCATTGGACGTCAGGTAGATTCGGCAAATTATTATTGGTCATGCGTTTTAACTGCCACTAGTCTTAGTTACTATCTCTTGAAGTGAATGCAACTCTTGGCTGCCTGTCTCATCGCTTGCGAAGTTTTGAGGGGCTTTGCCAGATCGATCCTTGGAGCAACGTCTGCGCCCCCTTCCTCCATCCCCCTTGATTTGGTCAAATGGCTCTGAGCACTATGGGACTCAACTTCTGAGGTCATTAGTCCCCTAGAACTTAGAACTACTTAAACCTAACTAACCTAAGGACATCACACACATCCATGCCCGAAGCAAGATTCGAACCTGCGACCGTAGCGGTCGCGCGGTTCCAGACTTTAGCGCCTAGAAGCGCACGGCCACTTCAGCCGGCTTTGGTTTGGTCAGATTTGATGACTGATTTTTATTTTTTTTATTTAATAACTGTAATTTCAAGTTTGAATATGTTTAACTGCTTCTTAAAGGATTATTGCTATTGGAATCTTCAGCCGAGAAGTAGTTTGAACTTGTTGTCGATAAGGCCTTCATCCGTGAGTGTTACTTGTCTTAAAAATTTTAATTGTAGAATTATATTCTAGCAGTGACATTTTGATAATTGTTGATTTGAAATATTTTAATAACTGTAATTGCAAGTTGAAGAAGTTAACTGGTTACTAAAAGATTGCTATTTAGGCCTTCAGCCGTGAAACAGTTTTTTAAATTATCGCTATCGGGGCCTGCAGCCGAAAAATGGTTTTGAATTTGTCGTCATTAAAGCGTTGAGCCGTCGAACACCTCTTAATTTGTTGTCACCTTTTATTTTTTGTTGTTTCCAAATAAAGTGTACGTGATTGAAGAATAAAGTAACCAACAGTAATTGATTACGGCCCCGTCCACAATCGCAATCCAATCCTGTCTACCTTGGTACCAGGTCTCAATTTTACAGAAATTGTCGAAGTTTTATTAAGGATCTTTCACACAAAACTTTATTAACTGTATTCCAGTATTAGTTTTTTGACTTATTATTGCCGTTAGCTTTGTTAAAAACGTTTTATTTACAGATGTATGATAATATTACGATACTTACAAAGTATGTACTGCCTAAAATTTCCCCGTAACTGAAATTTATTTGTATTAGTCTTTACATAACTCAACTGGAACCTCATTTTTTGCACCTTTCAAATAATTTTCTTTTGGTCAAAAGTATTTGGTTCATAAATTATTGATGGTAAAATCCTTCGCGTTCTACCTGTAGAATGTCCTTTCGTGGAACTGAATAAGATTTGAATAAGCAATATATTGTTGTAACTTTAAATCTCAGATTCGTAAAAAGGTATACATTTGTCAAAATTAATATGTAGTTGTAAAATTATTGTAATCAAGAAGTTTCCTTTCACATACGTTCTCGTGGGAAATGCGAGATTATGAATATTGACTTTGTGCGCCATTTCGGACAGGCCCTTTTTAGCTTTTGACTAATCAGTTCATTATTAATTTACTACTCGAAGATACTATGCCACTTTTCTGATGATGTGTGTCATTTGTCACACTTATCTGTAAAAGTGCTGTCGTGTACAGCTTATCTGATGTTAATACGTCACAGAAAAGACAAAGAAATTGTTTCAGTCGTTACGTATTTATCAAGCATGATCGTAGTCAACGAGCAGGAAACGAGACAAAAATCAGTACAACTCGATCTCAGAAGCAGGGATGCGATACAATATCATCGCTACGCGATCGTCTAGATTTTTCTGTCTGGTTATGGTTTTACACCAGTAACAGTTGTGTTGAATCACTACTGCAGGGCCCGCATCCCGTGGTCGTGCGGTAGCATTCTCGCTTCCCACGCCCGGGTTCTCGGGTTCGATTCCCGGCGGGGTCAGGGATTTTCTCTGCCTCGTGATGGCTGTGTGTTGTGTGCTGTCCTTAGGTTAGTTAGGTTTAAGAAATTCTAAGTTCTAGGGGACTGTTGACCATAGATGTTTAGTCCCATAGTGCTCAGAGCCATTTGAACCATTTGAACCACTACTGCAGGTCATTTATTTCACAAGTAATAACGATAACGTTGTTGTTGTTGTGGTCTTCAGTCCTGAGACTGGTTTGATGCAGCTCTCCATGCTACCCTATCCTGTGCAAGCTTCTTCATCTCCCAGTACCTACTGCAACCTACATACTTCTGAATCTGCTTAGTGTATTCATCTCTTGGTCTCCCTCTACGATTTTTACCCTCCACACTGCCCTCCAATACTAAATTGGTGATCCCTTGATGCCTCATAACATTTTCTACCAAACGATCCCTTCTTCTTGACAAGTTGTGCCACAAACTCCTCCCCAATTCTATTCAATACCTCCTCATTAGTTATGTGATCTACCCATCTAATCTTCAGCATTCTTCTGTAGCACCACATTTCGAAAGCTTCTATTCTCTTCTTGTCCAAACTATTTATCGTCCATGTTTCACTTCCATACATGGCTACACTCCATACAAATACTTTCAGAAATGACTTCCTGAGACTTAAATCTGTACTCGATGTTAACAAATTTCTCTTCTTCAGAAACGCTTTCCTTGCCATTGCCAGTCTACATTTTATATCCTCTCTACTTCGACCATCATAAGTTATTTTGCTCCCCAAATAGCAAACTCCTTTACTGCTTTAAGTGTCTCATTTCCTAATCTAATTCCCTCAGCAGCACCCGACTTAATTCGACTACATTCCATTATCCTCGTTCTGCTTTTGTTGATGTTCATCTTATATCCTCCTTTCAAGACAATATCCATTCCATTCAACTGCTCTTCCAAGTCCTTTGCTGTCTCTGACAGAACTACGATGTCTTCGGTGGACCTCAAAGTTTTTATTTCTTCTCCATGGATTTTAATACCTACCCCGAATTTTTCTTTTGTTTCCTTTACTGCTTGCTCAATATACAGACTGAATAACATCGGGGAGAGGCTACAACCCTGTCTTACTCCCTTCCCAACAACTGCTTCCCTTTCGTGTCCCTCGACTCTTATAACTGCCATCTGGTTTTTGTACAAATTGTAAATAGCCTTTCGCTCCCTGTATTTTACCCCTGCCACCTTTAGAATTTGAAAGAGAGTATTCCAGTCAACATTGTCAAAAGATTTCTCTAAGTCTACGAATGCTAGAAATGTAGGTTTGCCTTTCCTTAATCTTTCTTCTAAGATAAGGCGTAAGGTCAGTATTGCCTCACGTGTTCCAGTGTTTCTACGGAATCCAAACTGATCTTCCCCGAGGTCGGCTTCTACTAGTTTTTCCATTCGTCTGTAAAGAATTCGTGTTAGTATTTTGCAGCTGTCGCTTATTAAACTGATTGTTCGGTAATTTTCACATCTGTCAACACCTGCTTTCTTTGGGATTGTAATTATTGTATTCTTCTTGAAGTTTGCGGGTATTTCGCCTGTTTCATACATCTTATTCACCAGATGGTAGAGTTTTGTCAGGACTGGCTCTCCCAAGGCCGTCAGTAGTTCCAATGGAATGTTGTTTACTCCGGGGGCCTTGTTCCGACTCAGGTCTTTCAGTGCTCTGTCAAACTCTTCACGCATTATCATATCTCCCATTTCGTCTTCATCCACATCCTCTTCCATTTCCATAATATTGTCCTCAAGTACATCACCCTTGTATAGACCCTCTATATACTCCTTCCACATTCCTGCTTTCCCTTCTTTGCTTAGAACTGGGTTTCCATCTGAGCTCTTGATGTTCATACAATTGGTTCTCTTATTTCCAAAGGTCTCTTTAATTTTCCTATAGGCAGTATCTATCTTACCCCTAGTGAGATAAGCCTCAACATCCTTACATTTGTCCTCTAGCCATCCCTGCTTAGCCATTTTGCACTTCCTGTCGATCTCATTTTTGAGACGTTTGTATTCCTTTTTGCCTGCTTCATGTACTGCATTTCTATATTTTCTCCTTTCATCAATTAAATTCAATATTTCTTCTGTTACCCAAGGATTTCTACTAGTCCTCGTCTTTTTACATACCTTATCCTCTGCTGCCTTCACTACTTCATCCCTCAAAGCTACCCATTCTGCTTCTACTGTATTTCTCTCCCCCATTCCTGTCAATTTTTCCCTTATGCTCTCCCTGAAACTCTGTAGAACTTCTGGTTCTTTCAGTTTATCCAGGTGCCATCTCCTTAAATTTCCACCTTTTTGCAGTTTCTTCAGTTTTAATCTACAGGTCATAACCAATAGATTGTGATCAGAGTCCACATCTGCCCCTGGGAATGTCTTACAATTTAAAACCTGGTTCCTAAATCTCTGTCTTACCATTATATGATCTATCTGATACCTTTTAGTATCTCCAGGGTTCTTCCATGTATACAACCTTCTTTTATGATTCTTAAACGAAGTATTAGCTATGATTAAGTTGTGCTCTGTGCAAAATTCTACCAGGCGGCTTCCTCTTTCATTTCTTAGCCCCAATCCATATTCACCTACTACGTTATTTGCAGTAAAAGAATGTGCTTTAACACAACACAACTCTCTGTATGAATGATATAGAGTATTAGTAGATAAACTAACGTATAATACGTAGTCGTGTTGCGTTTAATTGTAATCGGAATCGCCACTAAAGAGTTGCCGGCCAAGTCATATTCGTGTAAAAATTTTAATGCCGGAGAATGTCGTGAATACTCGTACTTGCCGTCCAGTGTGACGGTTCTAGGCGCTTCAGTCTGGAACCCAGGGACCGCTGAGGTCGCAGGTTCGCATATTGCCTCGGGCATGGATGTGTGTGATGTCTTTAGGTTAGTTAGGTTTAAGTAGTTCTAAGTTTTAGGGGACTGATGACCTCAGATGTTTAGTCTCATAGTGCTCACAACCATTTGATAATTTAGCAGTGGAAGGATGGTGAATTATTCTTAAAATTTACGTACTTTGTGTGACGTTTAACTTTCTTGCGTACTTATTATGACGGAATATTACACAAGTCAGTTGTGCAGTGATGCTGGTAACAGTGGTCACGTCTACATCCTCACACTTGCAGCCGAGGTTCTCGACGTGCAGATAGTGAAGGAAGTCCACCGAGGCCCTCGTATAGCAAGGACAGCAGTGGCAGGCCGTACAGCAGAGATAAGAACAGACTGAATGCCTCAGCTGTCAACACGAAGTGTTGCGAACCGGTTACCCGTAGTGGGACCACGGGCACGCACGCCTACAAGCTCCTCCATTCACGCCGCAGCGCCGACGTGCAGGGCTCGAGAGGTGGCGTCAGAGGTTCACCTGAAAAATGAAAGCCGATTCTGCTTGCGTGGATGCAAGTTATGGTCGTCTGCGCGTCCAGCGTTGACGGGGTCAGCGTTGTCTCGTAGAGTGCATTCGTCCAAAACGCAGCACTTCCCCACACAAGGCCTTATGGTCTTTGATATTTGTTGAGGTCACACTGACCAGCGCACCATACGAGCACCAGTGCTGTTCGAACAGATCGTTTATTGTTCCTGCGCACAGGAAGGCGACGTGCTCTTCCAACAACATAAACTCGTCCAAACGCTGCCCATGAAATTCAACGTGCTCTGCAAAAGGCGCAGTAGCGTCCGTGGCCAGCACGATAGTCTAGCAGGTGTCTCCAATCGCCCCTCGTCGGATGTGGTGGGACGATAAGTTGACCATGCGATCGTGCGTGCTAAGAAGAATGCTTCACAGTTGTCCCATACATAGTACATCAGGGCCGAATCACCTCAGCAGCCTTCTCAGTGGCTTGATGTGACCCACCACGAACTCCTATCCTGTGCCAACCCCTACATCTCAGAGTAACACTTGCAACCTGAGTCCTCAACTGATTGCTGCATTTATGCCGCTCTCTTTCTCCCACTACAATTCCCCCCCCCCCCCCCCCCCCCGTAGTTCACTCTGATATGAGCGAGGATATTCGCTGATATCTTAAAAAATTTCCTATAATTATTTACCTTCTTCTTGTTATTGTTTTCTGTGTCTCTTCCTTTGGCAGTTCTCTGGAAAATCTCCTTGTTGCTTATCAGCCGAATCAATTTTCAACATACACCATACCTCTAAGGCTTCGACTTCCTTATGATCCTGTTTTCCTACAGTTCATGTTTCACAATCATACAATGCTGTGCTCCAAAAATATAGTCTTAGAAATTTCTTCCTCAAAGTGATGGCTCTGAGTACTATAAGACTTAACATCTGAGGTCATCAGTCCCCTACACGTAGAACTACGTAAACCTAACTAACGTAAAGACATCACATACATCCATGCCCGAGGCAGGATTCGAACCTTTTTTTGTTTGGGGATTAAGGGCGTTCAAATACTGAGGTCATTAGCGCCCAGTCACAATTGTAAGAGCTCATAGAATCTAGTAAAACTCAAGGGGGGGGGGGACACCAGAAAGTTCTTACAAAGATGCAGATAAAATAAGTGAAAGAGTTAGATGTCTTTGGACAAGCTAGTCAAAGTAATAAAACGAAGAACACGAGCAGCTGCTCGAGCGTCATCAGCTAAAATATCCTGTAAAGTAGATGGCAGAGACAGGACAACACGAGATTGACTAAAACGGGGACACAACAATAAAACATGGCGCACAGTCAATGCATGACCACAAGGGCAATGCGGGGCTGGGTCACCGGAGAGCAGGTAGCGGTGGCTAAACCGGCAGTGCCCAATCCGCAACCTGGTCAGAAGGACCTCTTCTCGCCGAGATGGTCGGGAGGAGGTTGTCCAAGAAGTTGGGAACGGTTTTACGGCCCGAAGCTTGTTTCCTTGAAGTGATGACCAAGTATCCCACCTCAATGACACAAGACTTTTACAAACAACCCCACTAATGTCAGATGGCAGGACACAATGGGAGGCTGGCCGAGGCAGGAGGACTGCAGCCTTGGCTGCAGCATCAGCAGCCTCACTCCCAGGCACTCCTACATAGCCGGGAACGCACAGAAAGCTGACAGGAGAGCCATCATCAGCAAAAGAATTGAGGGACTGCTGGATCCGTTGCACCAAGGGATGGATCGGATGTGGAGCTCCAAGGCTCTGAAGAGCACTGAGTGAATCAGAGCAGAGTACATACGATGAATGGCGGTGGCGGCGGGCATACTGAATGGCCTGATGGAGAGCAAAAAGCTCAGCCGTACAGCTGGAACACTGGTCGAGGAGCCGGTATTTAAAGGTGACGGCCCCGACGACAAAGGCACAGCCGACACCATCGTCAGTTTTGGAGCCATCAGTGTAAATAAAGGTGTGACTGGCAAGTCGCGCACGAAGTTCGACAAACCGTGAGCAATACACTGCAGCCGGAGTATCCTCCTTCGGGAGCGAGCTGAGGTCGAGATGAATATGAACCGGAGCCTGGAGCCAAGTTGGTGTCGGGCTCTCACCCTCTCTGAAGGTGGTAGGGAGGGCAAAATCCAATTGTCGAAGCAGGCGACGAAAGCGGACTCCAGGGGCCAGCAGGGCAGACACGTACAACCCATACTGACGGTCGAGAGAATCGGCGAAGAAGGACTGATAAGAGGGGTGGTCGGGCATTGACAACAGCCGGCAGGCATACCGACAAAGCAGTACGCCGCGCCGGTAGGTCAATGGTAATTCGCCAGCTTCAGCATAAAGACTCTCGACGGGACTAGTGTAGAATGCGCCGGTCGCAAGACGTAACCCCCGATGGTGGATGGAGTTGAGACGGCGTAAGACGGATGGCCGAGCAGACGAGTAGACGAGGCTCCCATAATCCAGCTTTGGTCGGACTGTGGACCGATACAAGCGAAGCAGGGCAGTGCGATCCGCTCCCCAAGATGAACCACTAAGAACTCTGAGGACATTAAGGGAACGTGTACAACGGGCAGCCAAATAAGAGACGTGCGGAGACCAACAAAGTTTCCTGTCCAGTGTGAGCCCTAGGAACTTAGTTGTTTTCACGAATGGGAGAACAACGGGACCGAGATGTAAGGATGGCGGAAGGAACGCTTTATATCGCCAAAAGTTGATGCAAACCGTCTTCGCTTCAGAGAACCGGAAGCCATTAGCCACACTCCATGAATATAGGCTGACAAGACAACGCTGAAGGCAGCGCTCCAGGAGGCATGTTCTCTGGGCACTGCAGTAGATCGCGACGTCATCGACAAAAAGAGAGCCTGAGACATTAGATGGAATGCAATCCATAATTGGATTGATCGCTATGGCAAAAAGGGCTACGCTCAAGACGGAGCCCTGAGGCACTCCGTTCTCCTGGAGGAAGACGTCGGACAATACGGAACCCACACATACCCTAAACTTTCGATCTGTTAAAAAGGAATCAATAAAAAGGGGCAGGCGACCGCGTAGACCCCACCTGTGCATAGTGCGGAGGATACCTCCTCTCCAACAGGTATCATAAGCCTTCTCCAAATGGAAGAACACGGCTACCGTTTGGCGCTTTCGCAAAAAGTTGGTCATTATGAATGTCGACAAGGTCACAAGGTGGTTAACAGCGGAGCGGCGGCGACGAAAGCCGCATTCAACATTGGTAAGTAGCCGTCGAGATTCAAGAATCCAAACTAACCGAGCGTTAACCATGCGCTCTATCACCTTACAGACACAGCTTGTAAGAGAAATGGGGCGGTAACTAGAAGGAAGGTGTCTATCCTTCCCGGGTTTGGGTATAGGAACAACGACGGCGTCACGCCAACGCATGGGGACTTGACCTTCGGTCCAGACGCGATTGTAGGTACGAAGAAGAAAGCTTTTGCCTGCCGGAGAAAGGTGTGTCAGCATCTGAACGTGAATGGCATCTGGCCCCAGAGCAGAGGACCGGGACAGTGCAAGTGCACGTTCGAGTTCCCGCATAGTAAAGGGGGCAATATAATTTTCCAGATTCAGCGAGTGGAAGGAAGGTCGCCGAGCCTCTTCTGCCTCTTTCCTGGGAAGGAAGGCAGGGTGGTAATGGGCGGAGCTTGAAACCTCCGCGAAAAAGCGGCAGAAGGCGTTGGAGATATCCACAGGATCAACAAGTACCTTATTACCTGAAGTCAGGTCAGGCACCGAGGAGTGGGCCTCAATGCCCAACAGCCGGCGCAGGCCACCCCAGACGACAGAAGAGGGAGTAAAACTGTTAAACGAGCTGGTGAAAGAGGCCCAACAAGCTTTTTTGCTTTCTTTGTTGACTCTACGGCATTGCGCTCGGAGTCGTTTCTATCCAATACAATTCGCCAACGTAGGATGGCGGCGAAAGGTGCGTAAAGCACGTCGTCGAGCACGGATAGCGTCTCTACAAGACTCATTCCACCAGGGGACGGAAACGCAACGCGAAGAAGAGGTAGTACGAGGAACGGAACGTTCGGCAGCATTGATGATAACAGCCGTGGGGTATTCGGCCTGACTGTCACAACTGAGAAAATCGTGGTCTGGAAAGGTCGCCAGCGAGGAGTTAAGTCCCCAGTCAGCTTTCGGTATGTTCCAGCTCGAAGGACGTGGGGATAGGGTGTGGTGCGGGAGACCAACGACTCAGGGGAAATGGTCACTCGGTGTCAGAAAGGACATACCACTCGAACCGACGGGCAAGAGTGGTAGAACAGAACGAGAGGTCCAAATGGGAGTAGGTATGAGTAGAGTCTGAGAGGAAAGTCGGGGCGCCAGTATTGAGGCAGACAAGATTGAGATGGTTGAAGACATCCGCCAAGAGGGAGCCTCTCTGACAAGATGCAGGAGAGCCCCAAAGGGGATGATGGGCACTGAAGTGGCCGAACAAAAACGGCGGAGGAAGCTGAACAATCAGGTGCATCATGTCAGCCCGACTAACTGCAGATGACGACGGAGTGTAGACAGTACAAACAGAAAAAGTAAAGGCAGAAAGAGTAATACGGACCGCTATTGCTTGGAGTGGGGTGATCAATGGGATGGGATGGTAATAGATATCGTCCCGAACGAGCAACATGACCCCACCATGAGCTGGAATACCGTCCACAGGGGTGAGGTGAGACCGCTCAGAGGTATAGTGGGTAAAAGCAATACGGTCAGTTGGGGGCAACTTGGTTTCCTGGAGACCAAGGACGAGCGGACAGTGCAGGCGGAGGAACAGTTGTAATTCCTGCCGATTAGATCGAATACCTCTTATGTTCCAATGTAACAAAGCCATCGCTAGTCAGAAAAAAGGGGGACAAAACGGGTGAAGAGTTGGTCACCTCGACGGCCGCGGGCCAGGTTTCGAGGGAACAACGCTACAACCGGCGGGAGGCGGATCCTGTTACATCGAGTCGTCGCCAGCTGCGGCCGCATTCCTGGGTTGCGCAGGAGGGGCAGCATCATTCGCCGACGACAGGCCAGCTGAGCGCCTGGCAGCAGAGCGTCCCGGCGAAACTGAGGACGGCCGGGAGCAGCGACTCACGGATGGAGCGTCAGACGAAACGCGCCGGGGTGGAGAGGAGGATAAAGACTTCTTCTTGGAGGCCTTCTTGGAAGTCCGATGAGGCACGGGGATGGTGGGCTGGACCCGAAGAAGGTCCTCACGCGCGGGGTCCGTTTCGGAACGCCGGACCTCGGAAGCCGGGGTCTGGAACGTTTCCGCAAAGGACGCCTGAGAAGAGGATCGCTTCTCAGGCGGCGGAGGGGGAGGAGGAGGAAGGGTGGCAGAGGGGGCAGGGGCCGCGAGGAAGGAGGATTTGGAAAGGAGGGATTTGGGAGGCGGACGCATAGACCCCGGATGGGGTGAGGAGGTGGAGGGGGGACAGGATAGGGGTGAGGATACTGTGGAAGGAGTGGACACGACTGAGGCAAACGAAGTTGTCAACGTCACGGGATGGAGGCGGTCATACTTCTTCCTGGCCTCAGAAGAAGAGAGACGGTCCAAAGTTTTTAATTCTTGAACCTTCTTCTCCTTCTGATACGTGGGGCAGTCTAAAGATCTAGGCGAGTGGAGGCCAGGACAATTGACACACCGAGGTGGTGGGGTGCATGTATGTTCTTCACGAAGAGGACGTCCACAATCGCCACAAAGAGGCTCAGCCTCACACCGTGACGACATGTGCCCGAAGCGCAAACACCGAAACAGCGCATAGGAGGCGGGACGTAAGGTCGCACGTCGCACCGGTAGCACATCACCTTTACCTGCTCCGGGAGAACGTCCCCCTCGAAGGCGAGGATAAAGGCCTTGGTGTCGATGCGACGGTCTTTGGGGCCGCTCTGGACTCGCCGGACGAAATGCACGCCTCGGCGCTCCAGGTTGGCCCTGAGCTCATCAGATTGCAGCAGGAGGTCCCGATGAAAAATAACCCCCTGCGCCCAATTCAGTGCCAGATGCGGGACAATGGACAGTGGGATGTCCCCTAGTCGGTCGCACGCCTGGAGTGCCGCCGACTGTGTGGCGGAGGTGGTCTTTATAAGAACGGACCCCGAACGCATTTTACTAAGAGCTTCGATTTCCCTGAAGATGTCCTTGATGTGCTGGACAAAGAACATGGGCTTGGAGGTGGCGAACGTCCCCCCATCGGTCCGAGAACAGACTAAATAGCGGGGGAAGTACTTCGCCCCAAGCTGGCGGGCCTGTCCTTCCTCCCAGGGAGTGGCCAAGGGGGAAAGGGCAGGAGAACCAGAACCAGAGACAGTACCTTTCTTTTTAAAAGACTCGGCAACAGATCGACCTGATAAATGTTGAAGTTTCATCTGCGAAACGTCCGCCCCGATAGCACCCACTCCGACCAGGGGCTCTCCCCCCGGGCGCCACCCAGCCTCAGCAAAGGCCACCTGGCAGGATGACCATTGCCGGGAGTCCTGATGCCCCAAGGAGACGGGCATCTGCTCCTGGGCCGACGTGGGGAGGGTGCAGCTCAGGTATCGGCAGTACGATCCCTGTGCTGTCAGGGGGCTACAACCTAGAGGGTACATGTCGACCCCACCACAGCGGGCTGGATACCGTGCTGGATTTCGGGTGCCATGGAAAGTCCATCACGATCGTAGGTGCAGATGGGGACGCACTATGGGCGTAACTTGTGCAACCCATCAGGCGTTTAGGCCCAATTTGAGGAATAGTGGGTGCGGTTACAACGCCGTTACAATGCTGAGTGCCAAGGTTTTAGTGCACTGAGGACCAGTGAGACACCACGTAAGGCGTCCTTCCCCAAAAGGCTCGTACTTCTGTAGAATTTTGAAAAATGGAGGTCAGACCCCAAGGGGGACCATCACATGGAAGGCCGAAACGGTTGAAACCGCTTTTAGTCGCCTCTTACGCCACGCAGGAATACCTCGGGCCTATTGTTACCCCGTACCCGCAGGGGGGGGGGGGGGGGGGATTCGAACCTGCGACCGCCGGCCAGGATGGCCGAGCGGTTTTAGGCGCTACAGTCTGGAACCGTACGACCGCTACGGTCGCAGGTTCGAATCCTGTCTTGAGCATGGATGTGTGTGATGTCCTTATGTTAGTTAGGTTTAAGTAGTTCTAAGTTCTAGGCGACTGATGACCATAGAAGTTAAGTCTCATAGTGCTCGGAGCCATTTGAACCGTAGTAGTCGCGCGGTTCCGGAGTGAAGCGCCTAGAACCGATCGGCCACCGCGGCTGGCCCTCAGAGTGAGATCAACTAGCCAGGAATGCCTTCTTTGCATGTGCTAGTCTGCTACTACCATATGATTGTGCCACGTTGAAGAAGGCGTTAGTAGATAGTTTCTGAAATGGCACACCACCGTCAGCTAAGAACCGATGCCGAAAATGTAATTATGTGACGCAGTACTGTGTTTTAGGGCATTGTATGTCATATGTTAACTTAATTCTGAATGTTTTTTAATATTTTTTACTCTTGTTGTCATGTTTATGTTGAGCTTGTACTTTCATGGCAATTGTGTTTGATTTGGCAGATTTTCTGGTAATGGGTTACACCCGAAGCGCGTCACTAAATGTAATGTTTAACAACAAGCGATTTCTTGATTTTAGCTGTCCAACAAAGTGTTGGTAGATGACATGCTCAGTGTTTACATAGTGGTAAAGTAAAATCGCCTCTTAACCTTTTGAGCCCCAGTGGTTCCTGCCCCAAGTCACCATATCATTGATTTTGTTTTGAAGTACCAGTGGGTATTGCATGAAACCACTGATGTTATGGCAAGAGAGAAACATCTAGTGCTTTACTGAGGTACAGCGCTCGTAGCAACAATTCGTCCGGAGATTACGTTACATGTGACTGTACGAGGCTGAGATTTTTTTGTAGTGGTCATGTTGAGGAGATCATTGTCAGTGAAAGGACATATATCTTAAGTTATTTTAACGTGAATTCGAGTTTATACTTCTGCTTTTATAAGTGGTTTCTAAATGAAACCAACTAGCGCAGTGCGTACTTTTGATATAAGTTTTCCTTGCTGCTTAGGACTATAAATCGTTTTGGGCATTACGGGATCATGAAATTTGAGAGTTGTGGGAGTACGTCAAGGAAAAATGCGAAATTGGTTCCAAATATATCACATGAAATGACGTCGCAGTGGTTCCTTAAAAAAATGTATTGTTTACTTTTTGCCAGGTTCTCCTTGTATTCGTAGCCCACTATGACAATAAATGTAAATTTTGTGAAAAATTTTAAAATAATGTATTTTTTTCATTTTCTTCGGACTGGAAGGGCACAGCAACTAACAAGGTGCGTAAAAATCATTGTAACCGAGCAGAATCTAAAGAGATTAGGAGGCTGACCGAAACAGGTTGCGTATCGTGGAGGATGATCAGAAATTTCATCCCAATGGCTGAGACGTCTTCGCCGAACTTCATACAGTTCCGACCTCCTAACCACGCACTCTTCGCCTGCACTACTTCGGCGACGCAACCGGCGTGACGTGCCTTCAGGTCGCCTGCAGTCTGTCTTCCTCTCTCTCTCTCTCTCTCTCTCCTCCGTGCCCGGGAATCCGGGACAATCGCGGATTATTGGTTTCCTCCCCCACTTGCCGTCGCCACCGCGAACTGCGTCTCGCAATCTGATTTTTTTAATTAAAGACAACGGGCGCTGGAGTGAAAAGGGACCGCTCCACTGTAGAAGGAAATATTATATATAATGTATTATTTTTCTTGTCACATTTTCCGGTTCCTCTGCCGCTTGCGGAGGACACTCTTCCGGGCTGGAGTAGGCGGTTCCTGCATCTCCTCCCCCCCTCCACACCCCCTCCCCTTGGCCTTCCTTCCGCTACCCCTCACACTCCTTAGCGTGCTTCGCGAACCTTTATGAAATATTAAAGTTTCGGGCTGCCCCGAGACGGTTAGCGTAAAGGAGCGGAAAAGAGAGCACTTCGTTCTGCGTCGAAGGAAGTGAGAGAGGGAGTGGTGTGGCGGAAGGAGGGTGGGAGGCAAGGCTGCATTAATACCGCAGACAGCAGCAGTCTGGCCGTATGTAGCGTCTTCCCTCCTTCGTCGCCCCTGTCGCAATCCCACCAATCTATTCGCCTAATTCCTTACAAATCGCGATACATCCATATGTATGAAGTTTCTCGCGGGAATTTTTTTTAAAAAAAGGTAATAGAATAGCAAAAAAAGTAAAAGGAAGGCGAGAGAGGAAAAAAAAAATTGAGGTAGAGAAAAGACGAGGCCTCGCGGGCGCAAGGAGACGTGAACAGAGACAACATTCAAAATTAAGTTTCGGATTTGACGCAAGCAAACTGGTGCGGCGCACTTGATGGAATTAGCCGTGCGCTGTCGGCGCGGATTACCGCCGTGAGCTCCAGGGATTGAGTTAGCAATCACAAGGAGAGCGGCGAGCCGGGCCGACGCGAGGGAAGGAAAAAACTTGGACGGGATTAGCGTAAGAACAAACCCGCCGCGACCCCACCGATAAATCTGGCCACCCCGATGGAGCGGCACGCCGAAGAGCCAGCGAGGAAAGGCAGCCGCGGGAAAAAAGGAACGGAGGAGGGGAAGGAGGGGGGGGGGGGGATGTGTGAAGACGGGAGCCCTGCCAGATATCCCGGCCGAGGGCTCGGACCTTTGCTTGTGACGTAGCGAGCAGCAAGTAGCGGTTGTGTGTGCTTAGCGGGCTGCGTCTGCGCGCCGTGTAAGGCGTAATCCTTTCTCTGCTGATCCGCTCGTTCTCGCAGGCTGCCGGGCTACTGAGAAAACTTTCGCTCCTCCTACCGGGAACCAATATACCAAATTGGAACAAGTCCGACAAAGTTTTTCGCGGGAAGGGCAGTGTTCGTGGACTGTCGGAGGATCCCGTCGACATCTCGTATAGGGTTCGCAAATGCAACACAATAACTTAGCGATGAAGCACTAGTTCCGAGCATCATCCAAAAAATACTACAATAACCCCATGTAGTTGCTGTTAGCTTGGGGATGATATTCTTCGTCGATGAAACTTTTCGCATAATGTTTACACAGCGTCTTCCATAGTAGAGTGTTCTACCTAAGGTGATACCTAGGTATTTTCGGGTTCTGCGGATTGTGTTTTGGCATAATTTCTTGTGATATGATTGCCCTTGTAATAGCTGACAAGCTAGCGTGGGAGCAAGCGAGGTTCTCTCCCAACCGCCACCAGATTTTAGACACACAGCCAATCACTGTGCCCGTCGTGTGCGCTAAGAGAGTAGCGATGACGTCACAGCTAGTTGTGCACTCATTTTACCGTCGTTAAAGAAAGCTGCTGCAGTAAATACGTTTTCCACTTACAGGACGTAACAAGGAAACATGTTCCGAAAGTTTCTTCAAAAGCAAACAATTTTGGACACTTGGGTGTTTCTTGATGTGCTTATGATCCCTTGGGAATAGCGTTAGGGGTAATTCGACAGCAATGTGTATTTCAGATATAACGATCATTCCTCATATGCATTTAGAAATATCTTTCAATATGATCAAGTTATTCTGAAATCAGTGATTTCACTAAATATTGTAAAACCTATTTAGATCAATTGTGAGCGTGGGGTTGGTGTGCTATTCTGCGCAACGGATTAATCTGAGATGTACCATTTACCCTGTGGCTCCTGCAAGATACAATTTCCATCCCCACACTACTCAGACAGACGTCCTAACGTTCTAAAGAGAAATGCCTGAAAAACTTTGAGCAATAAATATCTTCTGGAGTCGTCCACTGTAGGGAAATGATACAAAAATTCACATAATTTCTTACGTAACTGGTACTGGAGTAGCTAGTTAGTGTAAAAAAAACATGAAACTAACGAAAATTAATATTTATTTTGCAAAAATTCTGACAAATCACAATGGCACTTTTAGTTATGAATTGAACAAGTTATATCCTGGTTCTTTCTGGAATGTGAAGTTACGTCTCAAGGATAGGATTCGCTAATGAAACTTCTATACAAAATTTAAGATTGTTTTTGACTTGGCAGAATGAGAGGCCCGCTTACTGATCTTGAATAATTATCCTTTAGAATGTTGCTAGGTACAGTCGAAGCTGCTGCGTGTGAAATGCAGTGAAGTGTACTGTTGTGGAGGAAATATGGGGCTCGTAATAGCTGTAGCGCACAATACCGTAAGCTGCGATGACTGCTATCTGCGCCGCTCACTGCTGACAAATAAGATAATTCTCGTTCTATCTGGATTGACTTTCGCCAATCAAACTCTCCCTACGCCTTGATGAAGTCAAGGTTTCCTATTCGCCCCGAGTCTAACTATTGGCGTGACACACCGCGATGCCACTCAAAAATTCGCTCGCAGGCGTTTAACTATATCTCTGTCCGTTCACACCACACAATAAGTGTGTCGGCCAACACAGTGAACAACGCTTAATCGCAAGGACTCAATATAGAGTCGCACTTCGATTCGCTCTCGACAGATGTTCTCTCTCAGTGAAGTACTGAGGAGAGACTTGTTCATCGCTCATCGCTCCAAGAGTGACATTGGAACGACGCCTCTCCGCTCCAGACGTGAAGGGGTATACCTTTCGGTCTCTTCCATTACTCCTTCAGCTCAAGGCATCAGAAATATCGTCTACAAATCAGTATTGCTCTTCTAAAACGGGAGAATGACGTTTCGTTTAAGGCGACCAATCCAGAAATCTGTCGTATCGGCGTTTGGCGTTTGCTGTCTTCCTGTGAAAATCTCTGAAACTGCTTGCTATGTGTAAAGAATGCGTAGGTTGGACGCTCCCACACAGTGTAGCGGAATTTGCTTTTAAGCCGAACACAGGGTCGTTTCCCCTCTCACTCGGGCACACACTGTCTGCTCCACTGGCGGCAGAGGTTGACTCGTCCTCTGAAGGGACCGGCCTCCCGGTATGTGGATTGCCTCTCTCTCGATAAACGCTCCTGTGACTGTCGTGTCTGGAATGTATGTGTGTACGCCACTTCGAGTATTTCAACCCCAGTGCGCACTTGTTATCTGCATATAGTTTACATGAACTCATACAACATTGACTATCGTTCCGAGTTCGGGTTCGAATGAAGCGTCTTGATGTGAGGAATATGATTTCAGTGAAGGCGGAATATGTAAGCAATGAAGGTCAGGAGAAAATGGCTCTGAGCACTATGGGACTTAACATCTGTGATCATCAGTCCCCTATAAATTAGAACTACTTAAACCTAACTAACCTAAGAACATCACACACATCCATGCCTGAGGCAGGATTCGAACCTGCGACCATAGCGGTCACGCGATTCCAGACTGAAGTGCCTAGAACCGCATGGCCACACCGGCCGGCAAGGTCAGGAGACCACAATGTCTTACACAATTACATTTCGTTTTAATCCCACAAAGGAAACACCACTGGCATAACCTCATATTTTAGGGACAAAATTGTGCATTTGCAAGTTATCAGCTCCAGAAATCTATCCTCATCGAAAATTTAGGGCATAATTCTCAACGTACGCAGTAACGACTTTCTGAAAGTACAGCTTTAAAACTTTCACGTGCACCAGTTGTTTCTCACTCGTTCCGCCCCATTGCAGCTGCCCAGCGTTGTAAAAATACAGTAGGTTTCCGTAGACTGCCATAAGCAAGCGTAGACTACGGCAGTTTTCCTAGTAGCTTTGGTCAATTAAGGTCGTACCCCCGTTACCTATAAGTTGGGTGTGTTGCATAACTACCGGGAGTTACGTTGTAACAATAGCTTTTTGTACATATGCGATCAGTTTCCCTTAGAAACCGAAAGCGATGAACCGTCCAAAAAGTGAGTAAGGATATATAAAGAGCTGGTACCCTACGGAACATTACTGTTCTGCATAGTTGTACTCCTGCCCATTACTTAAGAATAAACAGTATTTATAGCAAAACTAGAAGTCTATGTCTAATTTAGGTTTAATTCGAAAATTACTGATTTATAACGTGAGACAGAGGGACGTTGTAAAAAAAAAGAAAACAATACTATTTTACCATATAGCACAATGAAACGCAATTTCCTCGACAGCAAGGTAAAATAATAAAAAAAAGAGCGTAAAACAAAACTTAATCAAACATCGCTTCAAAACGTCGTAGAACTTCTATAAAATATGTTTTCGTAGTTCATAAACAACTTCCGCACTTATCAATAATAACAAGAAACTCTTGCCTCTGGCCATGAGGAAGTTCTGTTGAGTACATAAGATGATAATTATGTAGTTTTTTATGTTTCTGCACATAAACTGTACTTCCATCAAAATTAATTGCTTTTGTTACATAAAGGAGCAGAAGTTACGCCCTGGAATAACTTTTATTATTTATAAAATACACGATGGACCATTACGTACAATTATTTATGTTTTTGCTTTCCCTACCAATACTATCAGTAAGCCTGCCATTTAATACGTCATTTCTGTAGTGTAGCAATACTAACGAAGCCTAGTTCTGATAGAACGCAACAGTTGCTTAAAGACCGAGCGTGAAATGTTGTACATTGGAGTGGCAACCAGAGATCTCATATGCGCGATATGTAGAAGGCAAAGGAAAAGCAGGGAGGAGGTGGGCACACCTGGCCATCGTGGTTTGGAACTTTGCTCAAAAGGGCACGCTATCCTACGCGAAATGTACTAAATAATCTACGTAATATGTCAACCTTGCGCACATACATATTCAATGTTATTGTAATAATAATCTCGTACAGATATTCTGCAGCTGTCTACAAAGCTCAAAATCGAAACGACTAAAGCTAAACAACTGAAGAATTGAAACTTCCTGGCAGCTTAAAATTGTGTGCCGGACCGAGACACGATATCGGAAGCTTTGCCTTTCGCGGGCAGGTGCTCTACTGGGAAAATGCTCTACCACGGTAGAGCACTTGCCCGCGAAAGGCAACGGTCCCGAGTTCGAGTCTCGGTCACTGCAGAGTGAAAATCTCATTCTGGGAACTGAAGAATTATTACGAAATGCCGTTCATCATTTTCTATTTACGATTTAATCATGCTATTCAGCCGCTCAGCTAGGCGTGTGTGTTAGAGCTTGTGGAGGTGCGCCGACCCTGCATTCAATATACACTCCTGGAAATTGAAATAAGAACACCGTGAATTCATTGTCCCAGGAAGGGGAAACTTTATTGACACATTCCTGGGGTCAGATACATCACATGATCACACTGACAGAACCACAGGCACATAGACACAGGCAACAGAGCATGCACAATGTCGGCACTAGTACAGTGTATATCCACCTTTCGCAGCAATGCAGGCTGCCATTCTCCCATGGAGACGATCGTAGAGATGCTGGATGTAGTCCTGTGGAACGGCTTGCCATGCCATTTCCACCTGGCGCCTCAGTTGGACCAGCGTTCGTGCTGGACGCGCAGACGGCGTGAGACGACGCTTCATCCAGTCCCAAACATGCTCAATGGGGGACAGATCCGGAGATCTTGCTGCCCAGGGTAGCTGACTTACACCTTCTAGAGCACGTTGGGTGGCACGGGATACATGCGGACGTGCATTGTCCTGTTGGAACAGCAAGTTCCCTTGCCGGTCTAGGAATGGTAGAACGATGGGTTCGATGACGGTTTGGATGTACCGTGCACTATTCAGTGTCCCCTCGACGATCACCAGAGGTGTACGGCCAGTGTAGGAGATCGCTGCCCACACCATGATGCCGGGTGTTGGCCCTGTGTGCCTCGGTCGTATGCAGTCCTGATTGTGGCGCTCACCTGCACGGCGCCAAACACGCATACGACCATCATTGGCACCAAGGCAGAAGCGACTCTCATCGCTGAAGACGACACGTCTCCATTCGTCCCTCCATTCACGCCTGTCGTTGTCGCGACATCACTGGAGGCGGGCTGCACGATGTTGGGGCGTGAGCGGAAGACGGCCTAACGGTGTGCGGGACCGTAGCCCAGCTTCATGGAGACGGTTGCGAATGGTCCTCGCCGATAACCCAGGAGCAACAGTGTCCCTAATTTGCTGGGAAGTGGCGGTGCGGTCCCCTACGGCACTGCGTAGGATCCTACGGTCTTGGCGTGCATCCGTGCGTCGCTGCGGTCCGGTCCCAGGTCGACGGGCACGTGCACCTTCCGCCGACCACTGGCTACAACATCGATGTACTGTGCAGACCTCACGCCTCACGTGTTGAGCAATTCGGCGGTACGTCCACCCGACCTCCCGCATGCCCACTATACGCCCTCGCTCAAAGTCCGTCGACTGCACATACGGTTCACGTCCACGCTGTCGCGGCATGCTACCAGTGTTAAAGACTGCGATGGAGCTCCGTATGCCACGGCAAACTGGCTGACACTGACGGCGGCGGTGCACAAATGCTGCGCAGCTAGCGCCATTCGACGGCCAACACCGCGGTTCCTGGTGTGTCCGCTGTGCCGTGCGTGTGATCATTGCTTGTACAGCCCCCTCCCAGTGTCCGGAGCAAGTATGGTGGGTCTGACACACCGGTGTCAATATGTTATTTTTTCCGTTTCCAGGAGTGTATTAGGCGGATTAACGGCGCCGTGCCGGCCAGCCTGGATGTGGTTTTTAGGCGGTTTGCCACGTGTTATTAGGCAAATACCGGGCTGTTACCCAAGTCCCGCCACAGTTACACGATTCTAAAACTTCTTACAGAGCTCTCGCTCACTTTCACATGGATAACACTTCACGAAGGCAGCTGGGCTACATGTATTCTACACTCCTGGAAATGGAAAAAAGAACACATTGACACCGGTGTGTCAGATCCACCATACTTGCTCTGGACACTGCGAGAGGGCTGTACAAGCAATGATCACACGCACGGCACAGCGGACACACCAGGAACCGCGGTGTTGGCTGTCGAATGGCGCTAGCTGCGCAGCTTTTGTACACCCCCGCCGTCAGTGTCAGCCAGTTTGCCGTGGCATATGGAGCTCCATCGCAGTCTTTAACACTGGTAGCATGCCGCGACAGCGTGGACGTGAACCGTATGTGCAGTTGACGGACTTTGAGCGAGGGCGTATAGTAGGCATGCGGGAGGCCGGGTGGACGTACCGCCGAATTCCTCAACACGTGGGGCGTGAGGTCTCCACAGTACATCGATGTTGTCGCCAGTGGTCGGCGGAAGGTGCACGTGCCCGTCGACCTGGGACCGGACCGCAGCGTCGCACGGATGCACGCCAAGACCGTAGGATCCTACGCAGTGCCGTAGGGGACCGCACCGCCACTTCCCAGCAAATTAGGGACACTGTTGCTCCTGGGGTATCGGCGAGGACCATTCGCAACCGTCTCCATGAAGCTGGGCTAGGTCCCGCACACCGTTAGGCCGTCTTCCGCTCACGCCCCAACATCGTGCAGCCCGCCTCCAGTGGTGTCGCGACAGCGACAGGCGTGAATGGAGGGACGAATGGAGACGTGTCGTCTTCAGCGATGAGAGTCGCTTCTGCCTTGGTGCCAATGATAGTCGTATGCGTGTTTGGCGCCGTGCAGGTGAGCGCCACAATCAGGACTGCATACGACCGAGGCACACAGGGCCAACACCCAGCATCATGGTGTGGGCAGCGATCTCCTACACTGGCCGTACACCTCTGGTGATCGTCGAGGGGACACTGAATAGTGCACGGTACATCCAAACCGTCATCGAACCCATCGTTCTACCATTCCTAGACCGGCAAGGGAACTTGCTGTTCCAACAGGACAATGCACGTCCGCATGTATCACGTGCCACCCAACGTGCTCTAGAAGGTGTAAGTCAGCTACCCTGGGCAGCAAGATCTCCGGATCTGTCCCCCATTGAGCATGTTGGGACTGGATGAAGCGTCGTCTCACGCGGTCTGCACGTCCAGCACGAACGCTGGTCCAACTGAGGCGCCAGGTGGAAATGGCATGGCAAGCCGTTCCACAGGACTACATCCAGCATCTCTGCGATCGTCTCCATGGGAGAATAGCAGCCTGCATTGTTGCGAAAGGTGGATATACACTGTACTAGTGCCGACATTGTGCATGCTCTGTTGCCTGTGTCTATGTGCCTGTGGTTCTGTCAGTGTGATCATGTGATGTATCTGACCCCAGGAATGTGTCAATAAAGTTTCCCCTTCCTGGGACAATGAATTCACGGTGTTCTTATTTCAATTTCCAGGAGTGTATCTCGGAGGTTAACTGAATAGCGACAAAATCCCTTGAACTACCCATGCCAAATCTGTTAAATAGTCATGCCGAACTTACCCCGATGCGGTACAGAGGTAAAAGATTAAAGAGAAGGAGTTTAATCACGTCAATGACCTTGAAGAACAGAGCATCGTCTGAAAATGAACTTCACTTTAAAAGCGACAGGTTTAAAAATAAAAAATAAAACATTAAAATAGAACGCATGACAGCGATAGTAATAACGAAGTAGTGCTACGCTATTTGTTTAATAACACACTCATTCGTTTCACTCATTTACGCTGCATCTGCGAATCGAAACATATAAATGCTCAAGGCAAGAAGAATCTCTGCCACCAGATGCAGTTCAGAAAAGGCCCGGTTTGACACAATGAGCAAAGCGTGTTACCAGTGTAACAGCAGCATTTCCCCAATCCTCTTACTCACTATTATGTACAGTACTGCACGGTCAGGTATTAAGGGTCTGCAGTAGGGTGGAATGAATGACAACTGGTGGATGAGCATGTCGAGAGGCTGTACGTCGAGAAAGTGATAAACTCGTACCATCGCAATTACACTGAGGTGACAAAAGTCATAATACAGCGATGTGTACATATATAGGGCAGAGAAAAATTCTGTCACGAAATTTTAACCTTAGATAGCTGATGCCAGTAGGAACAAGAGTTTCTAATGTTGTGTCGCTCGATAACGCACAATTTTTAAACAACGGAAACTGGGTGCTACGTGCTCCGATTGGCCGCGGGATCGCCCTGTTGCCGCATGCTCTGGGCAATGCATGACCACGAATGCTTTGCCTGCCGGAATCGCGATGTATCCAAGGCGACCCGCACCATCGGAGGTAGCGCTCCAGCCTTCCACTCTGGGGGCCTGGGTCGAATCCGCAGGGGTCCCGAAACGTCCATTGCAGTTTCATGATAAGACGTACCAGGAACAAACCCGTCAACAGCTGTTAGTTTCCGTGCAGAAAGCCTTTTACAAACTGTGTCGGCCCTGAAAAGGGCTTTTTTTGCTTGCATAAAGCAGGTGCTCCAACTGGCGACCCTCTGACCCGACAAAAGCTTGGTAAAATCGAACGGTGTTTTGCCTAACTTGTAAGTAGGCTGTTTAGGTTTCTTATATTGGTAACGCCACGTAGCGCTCTGTATGAAAATCACTGGCTGTGCTGTGTGCAGTCTGTGGCTGGTTGCCATTATTGTAATACTCGCCATTGTAGTGTTGGGAAGCTGGATGCTAACAGCACGTAGCGTTGCGCAGTTGGAGGTGAGCCGCCAGCAGTGGTGGATGTGGGGAGTGAGATGGCGGAGTTTTGAGAGAGGATGATATGGACAGAGACAGTAAATTTGTAATATTGGATATCATTAACTGCTACATATATTATGACTATTAAGGTAAATACACTGTTTGTTCTCTATCAAAACCTTTCATTTGCTAACTATGCCTATCAGTAGTTAGTGCCTTCCATAGTTTGAATCTCTTATTTAGCTGGCAGTAGTGGCGCTCGATATATTGCAGTAGTTCGAGTAACGAAGATTTTTGTGAGGTAAGTGATTTGTGAAAGGTATAGGTTAATGTTAGTCAGGGACATTCCCTTGTAGGGATTATTCAAAGTCAAATTGCATTGCGCTAGAAAATATTGTGTCAGTTTAAGCACAGTAAGTCATGTATAATTCTTCTAAGGGGACGTTTCAAACTCTGTCAAACATTCATGGCATTGCCCTGATGTGATCGGCGGGATGTTGAATGTGATGCATTCATTCCTCTACGTGGTTCGCGTCTGGGTGGGTGAACTAGAAATTTGAAGAATCCCCACAGGAAAAAGGCCGGTGGCGTAAGGTCTGGTGATCGCGGGGGCCACGTCCTACGAGCACGTCTGCCAATTACCCGGCCGTCGAAGAGTTCATTTAAATATCCGTTCACAACACGACTGTAAGGTGCGGGCGTCCTATCATGCTGCAGCCGCATGCATAGCCGTATGTCCAGGGGAACATTTTCCAGCAGGCCGGGTACAGTTTCTGGCAAAAAGTGAAGGTAATTTGCCCCAGTAAGTCGAGGAGGCAGTCGGACCGGCCCAATCAGATGGTCACCCACAATGCCAGGCCAAATGTTATTCCTGGTGTCCGTGGTCTTACGTGACGTGAGGATTCCCCTTTTCCCAATAATGGACAACAATGGCGGGGACGTCGGGATCTCGTGCAACACGTCGCAGAAACCACCGGCCAAACCCTACCCCGTGTTCATAGTCCGCCACAGGATTTAAGTCTTGGACAGGGTGGAAACTAAATGGATGCTGGCCGTCATCCCTCAAAACCTTCCAGCTTAACCAATGAGTGAACTCCATGTCATGCCCAACCGCTCGTCGTGGGTGTTTCCTCGAAGCGCTCGAGGGCGGTCTCTTCAAATGCAGCATCCCGTCGTCTTGGAGGTTTTCCAGCATCACCATGGTATCTCGCTAACGATCCCGTTTCGCCAAGTCGCCGGTGAATTGCTGTAAACGTATGCTAGTGTGGGTGGCGTCTTGCTGGGTACCGTTCCTCATACAACCGTCTAGCTTCTTGTGCATTACCGCCGGCTAGTCCATAAACAAAAACCATAGCTCGTTGTTCTTCAAACGAATACTGTGCCGCCATGCTCACTGTATGACTAAATCGCAGGTGACGTGTGTGTGTTCCGAAGCGAAGCTTACGTGTTAAATGCCTCTGGCGTGAGGCGGAGACAAAAAGCGAGTCTTATTCGAAACGTGTGCGTATCACGTTGGGGAGTAACGGGCCGAAGGAGGTTTGTATGTGTTAACCGACAACCATAGCGCTGCCCGCCAACCGACGAACGGCAACAGGGCAATTCTACGGGCAATCGGAGCGCGTGGCGCAAAGTTTCCGTAGTTTAAAAACGTACACACCATTATAAATTTTGGTTCCTACTGGCATCAGCTAACCAGGATTAAAATTTCGTGACAGTATTTCTCCACTCTATGTAGAGATGGCACTAGTATCGCGCACACAAGGTATAAAGGGGCAAAGCATTGGCGAAGGTGCCATTTGTACTCAGGTGTTTCATGTTTCCGAAGCGATTATGGCCACACGACGGGAGTCAACAGACTTTGAAGGCGGGATTGTACTTGGAGCTAGACGCATGCGACATTCCATTTAGGAACCGATCGTAGTATTCAGTATTCCGAGATCCATAATGTCAAAGAGTGTGCCAAGAATACCAGATTTCAGGCAGTGCCCGACGGCCTTCACTTAACGACCGAGAGCAGCGCCGTTTCCGTAGAGTTTACAGACAAGCAACACAGCGTGAAATAAACGCAGAAAGCAGTATGTGACTTACGCCGAACATATTCGTTAGGAAGGGGCAAAATTTGGCGTTAATGGGTAACGACCGACGCCAGCACCACGACATCGCCTGCAGCGCCTCTCCTGGACTCGTCACCATAGCGGTCGGACCCTAGTCTACTGGAAAACCGTGGCCTGTACAACGGTACTTCGCTGGCAGGCATGTCAATTAGCAACATATTAATTAAAATCGGGAAGAATTAAAAAGCGGAAAGTAATACGAAACTTTAATAACTGCACAGTATTACTAAGAAGCAATATAATGAAAAGCAATAAAAAGCAAACTAGCAAAGACCAAGCGGGACAGAAAGATATAGGAGCCCGTTTGTTTTTTAATACATATAAAAGAACATGTAACGCATTATTGAATCCGACAACATAATTCGAACTTCGTGTTAGCTGGGAAAAATACTCTTGGAAAACTATTATGGCTGTGGAACCCGCGAAAGTTGTGCGCAACGAAAAGCTATAGTTTACGTAATTCTGCATTTTATAAAATGGTGAAACGCGTGTGCGCGGAACATTAATAGAATCATATCCTTGGACGGTTGCAGGGGTAATTGATACAAGCAACGCTCCAACATAAAAAATAGTTCGCTTATTAACTACCATATATTAATTAACGGGGACCTAAAATACTAAAAAAGGATAGGATCATCACCTCCAATCCCGAGTCATATTTCATATTTAATTAGTGAAAAGAGAAGTGTTAATAAGCAAAATACATTTCAATTTTATCCACGATTTTGGCTTCATTACGTAGTCTTGACTACATGATAAACAATATCTGTGGAAGTTGTATGCAACGTATCGTCATGATATTTAGCCAACCAATATTGTGGGACACCAAAAATGTAAATGCAGCGAATGTATAATGCGTGAGTGCGACGAACTATATTGAGAAACTGAACATCCATTACGTACTTGCATGTTTATCTGCGGAAATGGTCCTTGTTCAAATGGTTCAAATGGCTCTGAGAACTATGGAACTTAACATCTGAGGTCAGCAGTTCCCTAGAACTTAAAACTACTTAAACCTAAATAACCTAAGGACATCACACACACCCATGCCCGAGGCAGGATTCGAACCTGCGACCGCAACAGCAGCGCGGCTCCGGACTGCAGCGCCTAGAACCACACGACCAATGGTCCTTGTCGGTACATCAGCATAGAGTTCGAATAGAATCGCTGGAACATTGCAAACCATTCAGATTAATCGAACATCTAAATACGCATAATGCTGGTACCACCAGGATGTGTTCTTTCTGCTCACCCCGTGGCAGTAATTGAATTAAGAGTCAGCCGGTAGAAACATTTAAATCAATTGACTACCATTGAGCTAGCGTCACGAATTTCGAAACGTCCACTGCCATGTATGAAGGCGAGTGACACCGCGAGTGCTAAAGTCGATCTAGGGGTTTCGTCGTGATCGTATTGAATGACATTGATCGGTTACACCTGATCAGATGAGTCTCGATTTCCGTTCGTAAGAGTTGACAGTATGACAGAATGAGGCGCAGGCCCGACGAAGCCACGGACCGAAGTTAACTAGGTTCAAAATGGCTCTGAGCACTATGGGAGTTAATATCTGAGGTCATCAGTCCCCTAGAACTTAGAACTACTTAAACCTAAGAACATCATACACATCCATGCCCGAGGCAGGATTCGAACCTGCGATCGTCGCAGAAACGCGGTTCCGGACTGAACCTCTCGGCCACCACGGCCGGCCTATCAACTAGGCACTGAGCATGCTGGTGATGGCTCCATAATGGTTTGGACTGTTTTTACGTTGAATGGGCTGGGTTCGCTGATCAAACTGAACCTACTGTTGGCTGGAAAAGGCTATATTCGACTCTCTGGATACAATTTGCAGCCTTTCAAGGACTTAACGTTCCCTTAACGACGATGGAACTTTTATGGGTGACAACGAGCCATGTCACCGGACCAAAGTTGTTCACGACTGGTTTGAAGACAATTCTACGCAAATCGAGCGAATGATTCGGCTACCCAGGTCGCCCGATATGAACCCCATCCAACATTTGTGGTACATAATCGTGAGGTGTCTGTTCCCGGTAGCTCAGTGGTCAGCGCGATAGAAAGTCAATCCTAAGGGCCTGGTTTCGATTCCCGGCTGGGTCGGAGATTTTCTCCGTTCAGGGACAGGGTGTTGTGTTGTCTTCATCATTTCATCCCCATCGACGCAAAAGTCGCAGAAGTGGCGTCAAATCGAAAGATTTGCACCCGGCGAACGGTGTAACCAACGGGTGGCCCTAGTCACACGACACTTCCTTTTTTTTACTAGCTTGGTAGTGAAGGACTTTGTGAGCAACATTGGCTCGGTTTCAAATAGTGCAGTTCATAAGTTCGTGGCTTGTAGAAAATAAACTAACGCTAAATGCCTTCTGAAGTCCATTAAGAATCTATTTGGTTCGAACGTGACAAACTGGGTGCTTCAAGAGAATAATGTTCCGAAACATCGCAGCCGTCTCTGTGCAGACAGTGGAGTGCCCACGATTGACTGGCCTGCAATGTCTCCGGGGGCAAATCCGATAGGAAATGCTTGGTCGTCTATTAAGATACAAATAAATGTCGTGTGACTAGGGCCTCCCGTCGGTTAGACCGTTCGCCTGGTGCAAGTCTTTCGATTTCACGCCACTTCGGCTCCTTGCGTGTCGATGGGGATGAAACGATGGTGATTAGGACAACACAACACCCGGTCTCTGAGCGGAGAAAATCTTAAACCCAGCCGGGAATCGAACCCGGGCTCTTAGGATTGATAGTCTGTCGCGCTGACCACAGTTTTTTTTTAAAAAAAATCTCATTTTGTTCGTTGTATCTGCTCTGAGCGGACGTCGAAAGGCACCCGTTTCAGTTCGTTGTTGATCCATTAACTCAGTTTTTTTATTACAGAGGGCAGCTATCCCTTTGACCGAACACGCTGAGCTACCGTGCCGGCAGCCACTCAGCTACCGGGAACGGACACCAACGCAGCTTATGTGACTTTGTGGTGTGGTTTCACAAGCTCCTCCACTCTCCGACATTCTTCGACATTTATCGAGAGGTCACTACGTGACCAAAATCCTGCACCGCAAGCACTTTCGCAATTATGGACGGCTATAGAGGTAGCATGGTTCAGTATTTCTGCAGGGGACGTCCGAAGACTTGTTGAGTCAATGCCGCTACTCCAGGCAAATGGAGTCCGACACGATATTAGGAGGTGGCCCATGCCTCTTGTCATCTCAGTGTATGGTCCAAAGTTTCACGCGGGATCGATTGCTAGGGCTAATATCATGCAAGAGTGTGTTTGTCTCCGCAAAACGTGACGTCAAGTTGTTGATGTTTCCTTGTCGATACAAAAATTTTGACGTGCGCTTGGAGGATACTCGCAGGGGAGTGTGGTTTCGGAGCAATGTAAAGTTATTAGTCCAATCATTCGCATTATGATGACTGTCAGTATGGCGGCAATGACTGGGTGTGGTTTTTGTGAGGTTTAACATGCCCATACAGGGCGATACCTGGCTAGTACCCAAGTCCCGCTTCAGTTACACGATTCGCAAGCATTTAGAAAACTATCGCTCACTTTCACATGGATAACGTTACAGAGTCCACACCCGACCAAGACACATCTTCAATAAATTTCTCTCTCTTTGTTTTGTACACTTAGGTGATAATTTCACTGGGTTTCACGCAGTATAAGATCCACAAACGTTAAGCTATGAAGCCATAGCAGACACCTAAATGGGAATATTATGATCGATCTACGTGGTAAGATCAACCACATTTTTTCTTCCGGGGCGACAGCAGCCACTGGTGAGCTGAGAGCGGATGAAAGCCAGTCGAAAGCTGCGTCTCTGATGGGCCGTAATAGAGGGACAGTCATCACTGCTCTGGTCTGCGCTCTGGTGCTCGAAACTTGACGTGTGTGAGCTTGGAAGGCTTGTTTTCATCGTGGCAGATGGCAGACTTGCGAGGAATTGACTCACTTGGTTCCAGATCATAAATGATGTCGAGAAGCCGAAGCAGTATAAACATTATAAACTGTTTCTCGACTAATGTCAACAGATACTACCCCATGACGACTGGATTCTTTTCATATTAAGGAACTTAGCAGAATTAAAATGCACTAGACGTGGATAGCTTTTGGCCTACGGCAGTAAAGCATTCCAAGGACAATTGTCAATATTGAGGGATATGGCAGAAATGCTACTTTGAAGCTAAAAGCTTCATATGGACATATGCCCTATTCCGATTGGTTTCTGAGACATGACACATTTTAAAGTATATTTCTTTTTGGGCTAGTGGCACGCACTTACGTGTCTTAGCCTCACAGCTTCTTTGACGTTTTATTATACCTCAGCCTGTCTCGTTGCTTCCAACGTCTTTGTTCGGGATTTCATTCTGCCGTTTAAGTAGCTCGGTGAACGTGAACTTGTCCATGGTGTGTTGCGAGTGAAGTAGTGGGACGGATCGAGAGTACGATATTCCTCAGAGGTGAATGTGCTAAAAACACGTATTTTTCAGTCGACACTTTGTGAACTTTTGACAATGTTGACTGGAATACTCTCTTTCAAATTCTGAAGCTGGCGGGAGTAAAATACAGGGCGCGATACGTTATTTACAATCTGAACACAAACCAGACATCAGTTGTAAGAGGGAAGCAGTGGTTGAGAAGAGAGTGAGACAGGGTTGTAGCTTATCCTCGATGTTATTCAATCTGTATATTGAACAAGCAGTAAAGGGAACCAAAGAAAAAAAAATGAGTAGGAATTAAAATTCAGGGAGAAGAAATAAAAACCGTGAAGTTTGCCATTGACATTGTAATTCTGTCAGAGACAGAAAAGGACATAGAAGAGCAGCTGAACGGAGTGGACAGTGTCTTGAAAGGTAGGTATAAGATGAACATCAACAAAAGCAAACGAGGATAATGGAATGTAGTCGAAATAAATCTGATGACGCTGAGGGAATTAGATTAGGAAACGAGAGACTTAAAGTAGTGGATGAGTTTTGCTCTTTCGGAAGCACAGTAACTGATGTTGGTCAAAGTAGAGAGGATGTAAAATGATGACTGGCTGTGGAAACGGAAGCGTTTGTGAAGAAGAGAAATTTGTTAACATCGAGTATACATTGAAGAGTCAGGAAGTGTTTTCTGAAAGTATTTGTACAGAGTGTAGCCATGTATGGAAGTGAAGCATGGACGATAAATAGTTTAGACAAGAAGAGAATAGAGGCTTTCGAAATGTGGTGCTACAGAAGAATGCTGAAGATTAGGTGGGCAGATCACATAACCAATGATGAAATGGTGAACAGAATTGGGGAAAAGAGAAACTTGAGGAGCATCTTGACTAGAAGAAGGGATCGGTTGGTCGAACATGTTCTGAGGCATCAAGGGATCACCAGTTTAGTATTAGAGGACAGCGTGGAGGTTAAAAATCGTAGACGGAGACCAAGAGATGAAAACTCAAAGCAGATTCAGAGCGATGTAGGTTGCAGTAGGTACTTGGAGATGAAGAAGCTTGAACTGGATAGGGTACTATGGAACGCTGCATCAAACCAGTCTCTGGACTGAAGACCACAACAACAACAACAACAACAACAACTTTATGAAACGCATGTTTTACTGTTTACTAACTCTTGTACGTATGTAGATTTATTGAATAATACAGAAAATAAATAACAGTGTACATATAACGTGTTCTAGCTTAGAAACAATTTGGAACAGGGCGTGTGCCCATATTAAGTTTTTTTGCTTCAAGTGATCGTTTCTGTGAAATTCCTGAATCTTAACCATTTCTCTTTTGTATACCCTGATTCATGGATGTTGTACTTCTGACATAAGTAAGTAATAAATAAACCTCTGTTTTTCGTATCACGATAAATTTTACATCCATTCAACTAATTTGCTGCAGGTTTCTCTTGATATTGCACGAAACTCACATGCAAGTAAATGATTACGAGTTAAGGGGAAGTGGAATATTGAAGATGACCAAACAGTTACACCATGTGGTCAAAAGTATCCGGACAACTAGCTGGAAACGGCGCCCTCCATCGGTAATGCTGGAATTCAAATTGGTGCTGGCCTACCCTTAGCCTTGATGACAGCTTCCACTCTCGCAGGCATACGTTCAATCAGATGCTTGAAGGTTTCTTGGGGAATGGGAGCCCATTCTTCACGCAGTGCAGCACTGAGGAGAGGTATCGATGTAGGTCGGTGAGGCCTGACATGAAGTCGGAGGTTCCAAAACATCCCAGAGGTGTTCTGTAGGATTATGGTCAGGACTCCGTGCAGGCCACTCCATTACAGGGATGTTATTGTCGTGTAATCATTCCGCCACAGGTCGTGCATTATGAACAGGTGCTGAAAGATGCAATCGCCATCCCCGAATAGCTCTTCAACTGTGAGAAGCAAGGAGTTGCTTAAAACATCAATGTAGCTGTGCTGTGATAGTGCCACGCAAAACAACAAGGCCCCTCCATCAACACGCGATCACACCGTAACAACATCGAATCCGAATTTGACTGTTGGCACTACACGCTGACAGATGACGTTCATTGGGCATTCGCCAACCCACACCCTGCCATCGGATCGCCACATTGTGTACCGTGATTCGTCACTCCACACGACGTTTTTCCACTGTTCAATCGTCCAATATTTACGCTCCTTACACCAAGCGGGCGTCGTTTCGCATTTACCAGCGTGATGTGTGGCTTATGAGCAGCCGCTCGACCGTGAAATCCAAGTTTTCTCACCTCCCGCCTAACTGTCATAGTACTTGCAGTGGATCCTGATGCAGTTTGGAATTCCTGTGTCGTGGTCTGGATAGATGTCTGCCTATTACACGTTCCGACTTGCTTCAACTGTCGGCGGTCTCTGTCAGTCAACAGATGAGGTCGGCCTGTACGCTTTTATCTTGTACGTGTCCTTTCACGTTTCCACTTCACTATCACATGGGAAACAATGGACCAACGGCTGTTTAGGAGTGTGGAAATCTCACGTACAGACGTATGACACAAGTGACACCCAATCACCTGACAACGTTAGTTCGTGAGTTCCGCGATGCGCCCTGTTCTGCACTCTCACATTGTCTATTGACTACTGAGGTCGCTGATATGGAGTAGCTGCGAGTAGGTGGTGGCACAATGCATCTAATGTGAGAAACGTATGTTTTTGGGGGTGTCTGGATACTTTTGAACCAATAGTGTATCTGACATTGCCTTCTACGAAATTCCAAATGTACAACCAGCATAACCTTCGCGAGAGAGGTAACCTTCAGCATGTAGTAACTTAAAATTGCGTAATTCAGAATGCAATACCTAGGGTATTTTTCTACTCCGAAGTCTCAGTGTACTGCCAGTATCATTCACAAGGGCAAACAAACATTCAATACCTGCTAACTTAAATGCAAGTAATCCGGAAGACAATGATTCTTACAGATTCGGGTAAAAATTATGACCAGTTGAAAATAAAGCGGTAATCAGAATCTAAGGAAAAGATGAACAAGTAATCAACCTGAATAACGCAGAGGAGCATGGGCCTATAAATAAAGGTAAAGCAAATAATCCTGTAAGGAAAAGAAATTGAAGCAAAATTCATAGAGTGAAAGGCGAAGAATATAAAGGTAGTGTGAATAAGCAAAAAGGAGAAAAGATTGAAAAAACAAGAGAACGTAAGACAATGAGTCCACGATGCTCATCGAAATTCTGTTGCAAATTCAACGTCAAGAGACTATGTTCTTCAATACCTAAGGATAACCGTAGTCACATATTTCATACATTCTGGTCAAGTATGAATTGGGAACAACAGAGAGACTATGTTGCTACCCTAGTTCACAGCAAAAAAGTTAAATAAAAAATACTTGATTAGAATCAAGAAAAAAACCGTAGCCTTCAGTAAAATTTTAAAGTACAAGATGACGTGTTCCCATGTCGAAAGAAACATTTCTCTCAAATTTAACAAGTGTTGAATGGTCATTCAGCAGTTGCGTTAAATAAAGCAAAGAAGATGATTTTTTTTCAAAACAGGAAGTGAACGTAAGAAGAAACTAATGCACCGGAAGAAAATGTTCGTAAATATTTGGATAAAATTTCCAAGTTTCCATCCCATTATTACCGAGTATCTACTTCCAAGCTTCATTTCGATCCACATTTTTCATCATCTAGTGGACTGTACAGAGTGTTAAAATGTGACTGCATTAGCAATTATATTGGAGCAACTGTTGGAGACGATTCATTTGTAAAGGAAATGCGAGGACGTAACATTGTTTTACTCCACCCAGAGAAAGACGAATGTGATCTCTGTTTTCGTACAAATTGCGTAATATGTAAGAGTGTCAGTACAGTGCTCATTAAGAAAGAAAGAGAAGGCAAGACAGAGGAGATGAAATGATGAAAAGGCAGCTGGAGCAGCAGAGTACTGAGGATTTACGAGTGTGCGAGCAGTGCAGTTAGTGTCAACAGCCCAGACCAGTTGCCTTTATTTTAAGCAGAAGCTGGCGACTCGCAGTTTCACCGTTTATAATTTACAGCGTGGATCAGTGATACATTATATTAAGCGTGAAGGATGAGGAGGGCTAGACGTTAATGTGTTTGCAAGAGGCTTTTTAGACACAGAAATAAAAGACTGTGACCAAAGAAAATTTAAGATATTTTATAGCGATGGGTGTTGTATTCGGAACCAAAATGTACTGAAACGCCCGCTAAACCCGCTGGGCAGAACAGGTAATTAGGGTTATGGAAAGGACCAGATAAGGTTGAGGTCAGTTTCACCTAATTGTAATTTATTGTAATTTAATAACATATTTACAACCAAGGTGGCACATAGCCCAACCTTTACCAAATGCAATTCTTTCACGGCTGAAGGCCTCCAAACACGAAATCTTAACAAATCAACAAGATAAAATCCAATTTAAATAGAATAAAATAATTAAAAGAACTACATCTATCACAGCTGGGGGAAAGCCTCAAAGCAAAGTAGATAGAACAAACATATGCAACGTGCAATACAAATGACTGAAGGCCACAATAATGTTTCAAAATTTTAGGATGTATTACCATAGACTTTTAAAGGCAGAAGGCCACAATCTTTAGAAACAAGATATCTTAAAAATCAAATAAAATAAATAAAAAACATCACAGCTAAGTGGAAAACCTCAAGCCAAAGATAGGACAAACATATGCAAGGTGCAATACCAATGGCTGAAGGCCACAATTTAGTTTCGAAATTTTCAAATATATTACCATAATCTTTTACAGGCAGAAGGCCGCGATGTTTACGTTTAAAAGATAATTTTAAAAGTAATGCTGCAAGACTTATAGTCAACAATTAATTTTGCAATATTTTTAAGAAAAAAATTACCATGAACCTTAAATTTTAAGTAGCTAAAAACAGATAATTTACACCGGTGGGAAAAACAATCAAGACAACGGCACTCAGAAGCCTCCACGGAAGTCGGTCTGCCCTCGTTCACTTAGGCGAGGCAGGTGGTGAGCCCAACTACACTTGATCCGTGGGAACCCAACCAGGGGATAGCCACGGACAGACCGACACAACGTCTTACTTTCCATCAATAAGTACAAGAGAACTCAAACAGAAAAGTTTACCAACGTATTAATCCACAATGGAGTATGTATTAGCTGTCAAAATGACACACCATGTTGGACAGTGACAACAGGTGAGGAAAGGACGCTGCCTGAAATTACGTTAGTGGCCAGGGCAGGTTACCGGAACACTAACGGCCACTATGTAAGGTGTCAGGCAAATCCAACACCTTCCATGAAAAGCCTGACATGATAGCAAATCCGGCAGTATGTCACATAGCTCCGAATAAATCCTGACATTAAATTAAACAAAGTAATACGATCAACGAGTGAGCAAATGGAACACCTCAGACTAACACAAGAACGCCTAAATGCATGTTATACCTTCCCAGCGTGAAACAGACGCAGTTCCGAGGGGAGAAACGAGAACAGAAGCCGAGAGCAGAATCGTGTAGGCTAGGAGGCCCTACGATAAAGGAAGGACGCCCACGTCGGCAGGCGACCGCCAAGACCACCCCCAGCCCATGTTAAAAGATAGAGCCCTCCACACCAGCTGAAAGTTTTAGCGTAAGACTATTAGCATCTCTGTTACGTTGCAAACGTTAAAAACATGGCCCCACCACGAAAAGTATAACGTTTCTCATTGGATAGACAGAATTTTTGTAGGCGGAGCTTAAGGTTAACATTGAGACCATGATTGGTCAGCTGAAAACGCACCCAGATACCTTTTTTTTTTAAACCAACTTCGGTAAATTGTAGTAAGGAGAAGTGAGAGTAGAGTTGCTTCCGAGACGGCGAGGTGCGTGGAGCTGCGCTGCCCGTCGCCCCCTGACGCTGCCTAAACACCGACAAGCTAATGAACGCACGCGGGGCCGCCATAAGGCTTCACTCAGAACTGCAGAAGTGTCATCTGTTACTTCCCCTTTTTACGTAATACTAGTGACGATCGTCAATTAAACTTCGTGGTATTCACATTTGCTACTTGAAGTTAAAATCTGAAACGCGATGATTTTTCTGTTATATAATTATTCAGATGCCACATCAGCCACTGTAATTTACGGCAAGTTAAATAAGTAATTAAAGATAATTGAGGGACACTGTAGACCATTTTTGATAGTTTTCTTTTATGAAACTTAATTTAAACCTAGATTATAGATGCGATATGGCATAGGTCATCCTTTGATCCATTGTAGAACTTGGAAACCCATTCAGGGAATATTCGTTCACATTTATGTTGAACGCAGTTGGTTTTTATCATCCTGTATTAAAATATTTCCTTTTATCAATAGTGAAATTTATAAACAATGTTTTGTGAGTAGAATAAAAATTCCAATGGTAAACCTAACTACTTTCTCGACGTTATTTTACCAGCTAACTAAAGATAGGAAAGCCTTGAACCCCTTCCACTAAGTTTAGCTAGTATTAAGATTGTTTTACAGGGAGTGCAGTGGAGCTGACGCTGAAATCGTTAAGTATTTGGTTATATCATCGCTAGTCTCACTGAACTCTTCTGAACTCTACATGTCATGTGTGGTCAGCGTCTGCTTATCAGCAACAGGTCCCAGGTTCAAACTAGTCAATTCCCTAAAAAATACGCTCAGAGCGTCGTTGCGCGAAAGTGGTAGGGAGACACAACTTAGAACAAGCACACACCACGCAGATTGTTAGAACTAGGCAGAAAATTCTGCTGGTACACTTTAATTTGGAACACGGTAATACAGTTAACTTCACCCAAAAGAACACTGTCTGAATTTACGTCAGTGCCCAGGACAGGTAACCAGAATACTAACGGCCACAAGGCAGAAAATTCCACCGGTGCACTCGAACTGTAGTCAACGGAAAACGTTAATTGCAGCGCATGACGGCTAAATTTCAGCGGCAGAAACTCGACAACAGCCAACCACCGAAACGAACCACCACAACATGAATGGACGTGGCTCGGGTAGTTGAAACCACTACTCAACTTTGACGTCCTGGGTCGGTGAACCACGAAGCTCGCAGCGATTGGACAGCTCCACGCACGCTTCTATACTGCGCAGGGACTGCCAGCGGACCCAGCCGACTGCGCCGCTCAGAGATAACTTCCCTGGTCCGCAGCAGCCGACCGCCTGCCCTCAGAATGTCGACAACATCTAAAATAGGCGTCAGTGGAAATAACGCAAACTACACACACAACCTGACAAACACTTGCACGAAGACCTGAACGATACCCTACAGTAACTAAGCAAGCACGAAGACAAATCGGGAGTCGATGCGCACACACGGAGCCGACTCATGAATGATCAGCGAGCCAAAACGCGTCGTCCGGTAGGACGACCGACAGACGATCCACCATGACTGTGGCCCGGCTCAAGTGATGCGTGGCGGCAATGGTCGAGCGAGCCATGTCGACGCAGACCTCACTGCTGCTCCAACCCGACTGCACCAGTGCCGCATTGCAACTCCCCTACTGGCACGTCCGGACTGCGCTCCAGACGCGTTCCAACTGACTGGCAGCCTGAACTCGCAACCCGAACTCGCTTTCGACAGACAACGACCGGGAAGTAATAACAGTCGAGAGGGGATATATAGATACGCGCTTTTAGCGCCGCTCACGGTCAGGCAAAGCAGCAACTCAGTGACACCAGTAATTTAAATTAACGCAGTGAGGTGGAAGTACGTTAAAAACAGGGTGTAAAATACATGATGGCGGGAATATGAGCCACGCACGGCTCGTGTACTTTTATCAAATGTGTTGCGACATTACAGCAAAGAAAGCGGTACACCGATCATTCAAAAAAATTTACCTAGAGGACACACGCAAATGGAATGCGACGGTGTATATTCCACAATTGAAAGCAAAAGCCGGCCGGTGTGGTCGTGCGGTTCTAGGCGCTACAGTCTGGAACCGAACGACCGCTACGGTCGCAGGTTCGAATCCTGCCTCGGGCATGGATGTGTGTGCTGTCCTTAGGCTAGTTAGGTTAAAGTCGTTCTGGGTTCTAGGGGAGTGATGACCTCAGATGTTAAGTCCCATAGTGCTCAGAGCCATTTGAAAGCAAAAAGAGAACTAGGGTGCTCTGTTCCCCGGATAACTATGTTGATGTGATGAACAGGACGGCTATAAGGTAAGGTATGTAGCTCATGATGTTTTTTTTTAAAAGATTTCTCTAAAGTTGTGTAATATAAATCAATTCGGGGAATAATGTAAGAGGGACATGTGTTACAAACATAATCGGCTCTCAGGTATAATCCATCTGTGGGTATTGGATACGAATTGGGGTTTTGAACGGTATTGGAAATTACCTCAGAGACGCCACAGTAGAGTCGTAGGAAGCATGTGTAAACAGCACCAGATCAAATTTCTGCACAAAACTTAACTTCGAAAAGGGCTGATGATGTAGCATATCATCTTTTACCATCTTTAGTGCCCCAAGTATCCTTCATTCTGACAATGGTAGAGAATTTTGTAACGAAGTCATTCAAAGTTTATGTCGATTGTGGAGTGATACAAAAATAGTCCGCGAGAAGCCGAGCAACAGCCAGTCTCAGCGATCAGTTGAAAGAGCAAACCAAGATATCGAAATTATGCTATCAACTTGGATGGAAACAAATGGAACTTCAAAGTGGTCTGAAGGGCTGAGATTTGTACAAGCAATGTAAAATAGGGCTTATCATAAAGGGATCAGATGTTCACCATACGAAACCATGTTTGGGGTTCCAATCAAAATGGGCATTGCGACTTCAGTTTTTCCACGAGATTTAATAAATGTATAAACACCGAAGAAGACTTAGAAACAATGTTAAACACCACTTCTACTGAGTCACCGGAAATTGAAAATGATGACCAAGGAACTGATGCCAGTGATTCAAGCACTGGAACAGAAAGAACGGAGGTAGAAACTGCGGCTGCAGCTGGTGAGAAAGCACCACAGACACAGGATTTGACGACAGTTAACAACGACACACCGGCACCAGCTGATGCTTGTCACGAGACGCTGACAACTTCCAACAGTGAAGCGAATCCGAGAAGTTGCCAGCGTAGATCTTCAATTACAGGCAAAGAAAATGAAAGCAACCTCGTGTAACAAAATTCCAAAACCTTCAGTTGGGTAGAATGTGATTAATAAAGTACAGCATGCAGACAGGGCAAAAATTGATGCAAAATCTATAATAGCAGTAGTGATAAATATTCATGATGACGAATTATATCAACTTGGTACCAAAGCTGGTAAACCGAAGTCACTGTACAGTGGGGTTCACCCCGATAGCTGAGTGTTCAGCGTGACGGATTGCCGTCCTGCGGGCCCGGGTTGGATTCCCGGCTGGTCGGGGATTTTCTCCGGTCAGGGACTGGGTGTTGTGTTGTCTTCACCATCATTTCATCCCCATCCGGTGCGCAGGTCGCCCAATTTGGCGTCGAATGTAATAAGACCTGCACCAAGACGGCCGGACCTTCCCCGTAAGGAGCCTCCCGGCCAATCACGCCAAACGCTCATTTCCATTGTACAGTGGGAACTAAGTTACATCGTGCGAGGAAAATTTTTATCAACGTCGAAGAAGTAGCAAGAGAAGAAATTAGTCTATGGGAAGTGGTTGCCAAACAGTATTTTGTTGGAGGACAAGGGTTCAAAAAGTGTAATTGTTTAAAAAAGTGTTCAACGAAAAAATGCTTGAGTAAATCGTCTTCCATATTATGTAATTCGAAACGCCACAATAGTCAACCCTGTTGTAACAAAAATTAACCATCACAAGGTATCATTTTTTACAACATTTTTCACTAATATGGAATATTGCCCATTATAGCCACATTGGAACGCTAGAATGTTTAAAATACATAAATTTACAATAAATACAAAATGTTTCAATAAATTGCCACGACTATTTTTTAACGAATACTGTTTTACCAGTTGGTATGGGTACATCCTAACTTTACCAACGTCTCTTGGTGAAAGTTCGAAATTTATGCAAATAATAAAAAATTTCGGACTTTTGCCATACCGTGATGGTAAGTCTTAGATTTCACCAATTAATTCTAGGATTTACCAGTCATCTTACTTTAACAGCAACAGATACATCGTCAAATGCTATCCTTCAGGACAGTAAGAGTCCCGATACATCCCTGGTTAAGACGATCTTTCAGATATCCCCGGAAACAGAAGCCACATGGATTTATGTCGGGGGATATGGAAGACCACACATATCGAAATTGGCTAGAGGTGATGCGGTCACTACTGAAGGTTTCACCTGGCGAGGGACATGTTGTGTCGCCCCATCTACCATGAAAAGAGTGGTGTGGACGCAGCTGCGTTCTTGCAAGGCTGGAATCATTTGTTGCACTAGGAGGCCTTCATAATGTGCAGGTGTCACCGTACATCTAACTGGCCTGCGAGATGTCATCTCGAACAATGTCGGAGCGTGGAGGAGCTTGTGAAACCACACCACAAAGTCACATTAGCTGCGTTAGTGGATGTTCCTACACAACAAACGGCTCGGTAGAATACCATTGCATTTACGGCTCCGTGCAGAGTAAAATGTGCCTTGTCTGTCCAATGAACGTTTCCCGACCACATGTCATCCGTTTCCATGATTTCCAAAAAATCGAAGGGCAAAGTCACGGCGTCTAAGCCTATCTTGCAGTTTTATTTGGTGCACATCCTGTATCTTGTAGCGATACCGGTGTACAGAAGACCGTAAAATCCTTTCAACCGTTGACCATGGGAAAGAAGATTCCTGTAACACATCTCGAGCACTGGCTACAGAATCTGAGGCGTGTGCTGCACGGTCGGCTATAACTGCAGCTACATCATCAACAGCCCGCTGCACCACCTAATTCACCTGTTTCTTCAAATTTATCGATCATATTCTTTTGCCCATTTATTGACGTGGACCTCTTCACAGCTGTTTCTGTTGGCGATATTCCCTCAGTGCAGCGCTGATATTGCTGCGGTTCTGTTAGAACAACTTTATCAGCAGCGTAAGATCTTTCATCTCAATAGCCATTACGTTTCGTACGGAAAACTTCAAATCTCATAATCGTTTACACTAACAGTCATTTCACAAAAGCAATCAACACGCGTCTCCACGCGAAAAACAGCATACTGACGTCAAAATAATAAACATTTCACATTCTGACTGTTTACAGCACAATATGTTCGTCTGGTGCAAAAAGGTGGGAATTTAAGGAGATGGGGCCTGGATAAACTAAAAGAACCAGAGCTTGTACAGAGTTTCAGGGAGAACAGAAGGGAACAATTGACAGGAATGAGGGAAAGATATACAGTGAAAGAAGAATGGGTTGCTTTGAGGGATGAAGTAGTGAAGGCAGCAGAGGATCAAGTAGGTAAAAAGACGAGAGCTAAGAAATCCTTGGGTAACAGAAGAAATATTGAATTTAATTGATGAAAGGAGAAAATATAAAAATGCAGTGAATGAAGCAGGCAAAAAGGAACACAGTCGTCTCAAAAATGAGATCGACAGGAAGTGCAAAATGGCTAAGCAGGGATGGCTAGAGGACAAATGTAAGGATGTAGAAGCTTATCTCACTAGGGGTAAAATAGATACCGCCTACAGCAAAATTAGAGAGACCTTTGGAGATAAGAGAACCACTTGTATGAACATCAAGAGTTCAGATGGAAACCCAGTTCTAAGCAAAGAAGGAAAGGCAGAAAGGTGGAAGGAGTATATAGAGGGGCTATACAAGGGCGATGTACTGGAGGACAATATTATGGAAATGGAAGAGGATGTAGGTGAAGATGAAATGGGAGCTACGATACTGCGTGAAGAGTTTGACAGAGCACTGAAAGACCTGAGTCGAAACAAGGCCCCCGGAGTAGACAACATTCCATTGGAACTACTGACGGCCTTGGGAGAGCCAGTCCTGACAAAACTCTACCATCTGGTGAATAAGATGTATGAAACAGGCGAAATACCCGCACACTTCAAGAAGAATATAATAATTACAATCCCAAAGAAAGCAGGTGTTGACAGATGTGAAAATTACCGAACAATCAGTTTAATAAGCCACAGCTGCAAAATACTAACACGAATTCTTTACAGACGAATGGAAAAACTAGTAGAAGCCGACCTCGGGGAAGTTCAGTTTGGATTCCGTAGAAACACTGGAACACGTGAGGCAATACTGACCTTACGACTTATCTTAGAAGAAAGATTAAGGAAAGGCAAACCTACATTTCTAGCATTCGTAGACTTAGAGAAAGCTTTTGACAATGTTGACTGGAATACTCTCTTTCAAATTCTAAAGGTGGCAGGGGTAAAATACAGGGAGCGAAAGGCTATTTACAATTTGTACAAAAACCAGATGGCAGTTATAAGAGTCGAGCGACATGAAAGGGAAGCAGTTGTTGGGAAGGGAGTAAGACAGGGTTGTAGCCTCTCCCCGATGTTATTCAGTCTGTATATTGAGCAAGCAGTAAAGGAAACAAAAGAAAAATTCGGGGTAGGTATTAAAATCCATGGAGAAGAAATAAAAACTTTGAGGTCCACCGAAGACATCGTAATTCTGTCAGAGACAGCAAAGGACTTGGAAGAGCAGTTGAATGGAATGGATAGTGTCTTGAAAGGAGGATATAAGATGAACATCAACAAAAGCAAAACGAGGATAATGGAATGTAGTCGAATTAAATCGGGTGATGCTGAGGGAATTAGATTAGGAAATGAGGCACTTAAAGTGGTAAAGGAGTTTTGCTATTTGGGGAGCAAAATAACTGATGATGGTTGAAGTAGAGAGGATATAAAATGTAGACTGGCAATGGCAAGGAAGGCGTTTCTGAAGAAGAGAAATTTGTTAACATCGAGTATAGATCTAAGTATCAGGAAGACATTTCTGAAAGTATTTGTATGGAGTGTAGCCATGTATGGATGTGAAACATGGACGATAAATAGTTTAGACAAGAAGAGACTAGAAGCTTTCGAAATGTGGTGTTACAGAAGAATGCTGAAGGTTAGATGGGTAGATCACAAAACTAATGAGGAAGTGTTGAATAGGATTGGGGAGAAGAGACGTTTGTGGCACAACTTGACCAGATGAAGGGATCCGTTTGTAGGACATTTTCTGGGGCATCAAGGGATCACAAATGTAGCATTGGAGGGCAGCGTGGAGGGTAAAAATCGTAGAGGGAGACCAAGAGATGAATACACTAAGCAGATTCAGAAGGATGTAGGTTGCAGTAGGTACTGGGAGATGAAGAAGCTTGCACGGGATAGAGTAGCATGGAGAACTGCATCAAACCAGTCTCAGGACTGAAGACCACAACACGGTGTCAGAAAGTGGAACTACTGTTTTCTTTGGCATATTCCGCGATTGCATCGATTAATGAACGCAGCTACCATATTTCAGGAAACCTCCTGTAATATATACAGCACGCACTGCAGTGCTCGGAAGACCATCAGTTCAATTTATAACCATCCGGTACTATCGTAGCTTGTTCAGTTCAGGAGAAAAGAACATTTGTAGAAAGGTGATCTCAGAAGGTGGATGGACAAATATAACTACAAGGAAGGAAACTGCTAAGCAGCTTTGAGTAAGAGAAGAAACATTTAAATTTTTCTCTGAAAGAAGGAAGCAGGAAAACCTTCAGGGAAAGAGAAGGGTACAGTCACTGTATATGACTGGGGACTAAATTCATCAGAAGCACAGTGAATCTAAAGTGAAGTGACACGAGGAAAAATGTGAACGGTCTCAAGCGAGATGCAGGTTAGAAGTATGTATTTAGCATAAACAAAAGCCAAAATGATTTTTGGGGAGTTTAAAGTAAAGATATCGATTGAAGATACAAGCCGAGACGAACTCTTGCAAATAAAAGAAAGATAATAAAACTTGCTCTGCCTTCTAGACGCGTCAAGTGGTTTAAAATCCACGAGTTTTCGGCCGAGAACTCCTCGACAATTGTCAAGTGCAGACTGTCTTCTGGTTGCTGCTGCAGTCCTTATACAGGGTGGTCCATTGATCGTGACCGGGCCAAATATTTCACGAAATAAGCGTCAAACGAAAAAACTACAAAGAACGAAACTCGTCTAGCTTGAAGGGGGAAACTAGATGGCGCTATGGTTCGCCCGCTAGATGGCGCTGCCGTAGGTGAAAAGAATATCAACTGTTTTTTTTTTAAATACGAACCCCCCATTTTTATTGCATATTCGTGTAGTGCGTAAAGAAATATGAATGTTTTAATTGGACCACTTTTTTTCGCTTTGTGATAGATAGCACTGTAATAGTCACAAACGTATAATTACGTGGTATCACCTCACATTCTGACAGTGCGGACGGTATTTGCTTCGTGATACATTACCCGTGTTAAAACGGACCGTTTACCAAGTGCGGAAAAGGTCGATTCGTGTTGATGTATGGCTATTGTGATCAAAATGCCCAACGGGCGTGTGCTATGTATGCTGCTCGGTATCCTGGACGACATCATCCAAGTATCCGAACCGTTGGCCTGATAGTTACGTTATTTAAGGAAAAAGGAAGTGTTCAGCGACATATGAAACGTCAACCACGACCTGCAACAAATGATGATGCCCAAGCAGGTGTTTTAACTGCTTTCACGGCTAATTCACACATCAGTAGCAGACAAATTGCGCGAGAATCAGCAATCTCAAAAACGTCGGTATTGAGAATGCTTCATCAACATCGATTGCACCCGTACCATATTTCTATGCACCAGAAATTCCATGGCGACGACTTTGAACGTCGTGCACAGTTCTGCCACTGGGCACAAGAGAAATTGCGGGACGATGACAGATTTTTTTGCTCGCGTTCTATTTAGCGACGAAGCGTCATTCACCAACAGCAGTAACGTAAACCGGCATAATATGCACTATTGGGCAACGGAAAATCCACGATGGCTACGACAAGTTGAACATCAGCGACCTTGGCGGGTTAATGTATGGTGCGGCATTATGGGAGGAAGGATAATTGGCCCCCATCTAAATCTAAATGGTGCAATGTATGCTGATTTCCTACGTAATGTTCTACCGATGTTACTAGAAGATGTGTCACTGCGTGACAGAATAGCAATGTACTTCCAACATGATGGATGTCCGGCACATAGCTCGTGTGAGGTTGAAGCGGTATTGAATAGCATATTTCATGAGTTGAAGGATATTTGCTATCGTGATCCACCGACAACGCCTGACATCCTGCGTCAGAGCATTGTCAATGCATGTGCGAACATTACGGAAGGCGAACTACTCGCTGTTGAGAGGAATGTCGTTACAAGTATTGCCAAATGCATTGAGGTTGACGGACATCATTTTGAGCATTTGTTGCATTAATGTGGTATTTACAGGCAATCACGCAGTAACAGCATGCGTTCTCAGAAATGATAGGTTCATAAAGGTACATGTATCACTTTGAAACAACCAAAATAAAATGTTCAAACGTACCTACGTTCTGTATTTTAATTAAAAAAAACCTACCTGTTACCAATTGTTCGTCTAAAATTGTGAGCCATATGTTTGTGACTATTACAGCGCCATTTATTACTAAGCGCAAACAGCGGTCCAACTAAAATATTCATATTTCTTTAGGTACTACACGAATATGTAGTAAAAAATGGAGGTTTCTATTTTAAAAAAACGCAGTTGATATCCGTTTGACCTATGGGAGCGCTATCTAGTGGGCGAACCATAGCGCCATCTGGTTTCCCCCTTTAAGCTAGACAAGTTCCGTTCTTTGTAGTTTTTCGACTAACGGTTATTTCGTGCGACATTTGGCTCGGTCACGATCAATGGACCACCCTGTATAGCCGAGCTGCCTTCCGTGACGTCACTGGTACCCGCTACGGCACCATATATGGTAATGTTTGCGTTGTGCGGCCGCCGCGACCGCTTAAACCTTCCGATGGCTGGATCCCACGCTGTGCTTAGCAGTAGGCCGCCGTCTCTATTGAGCGTGTTGTCAAAAATTTTTATTTCGATCGATTTTAAAGCACATGACGCGGCTAGAAGCCCGAGAAACTTTTATTAGTACATATCGCCTTGAAACTATGCACTCCTATAAAAGTAAAGATATCAGCATTAGAAGTGTGGAAGGAATTCCACTTTCGAACGCAGAGGAAGAGAGCGGGTAGTTAGAACGCATACACTGGTGACCCTTACGTTGTTGATGGACTATTATCTAGATTGATTGAACAAGAAATGAGTTTCGATTTGAAGAACATAGAGAAATTAGTATTACAGTCGGTGTTTGACACAGCTTTGGACGACCAGTGACTAAATGAGGCAGAACGGATAGATAACGCTTTATGTACAAAACGGTTAAGATCACTAATCTTTATTTAAGTTTAATGATCGGTTTTCGCAGAATTAACTCACTTTCAAATGTAAACATAAAATACAGGAGGCGTACTATTGCCTCAGGCGCCCGTTGGTCATGTGGTTAGGTCAGGATGTTTACATCGACTTATCAGTTCATATTGTTGCTCATAATATTTACATCGGGCAACAGAAATATTCAGAGAACTGTGACTGCGTAAGGTATAAGACTAATTTTACAATACACAAATTCTCACAAAAACAGAAAAAGATAGCTATGAATTACAAGTAGGTGTTCAACGATGAACAGAATATAGAAAAGAAATGGAAGAAAGTATAGGTTTTAACATCGGCGCTATCGTTAGAAACGGAGGAGACACTCAGATCGACAAAGTTATTATAGTTGTTGTTTTTGTTATTGTCTTCGGTACGAAGACTGGTTTCACACAGTTAGCCTAATCTGATCAAGCCTCTTTATCTCTGCATAACTACTGGAACCTGCGTCTATTTGAACCTGCTTTCTGTATTCATCTCTTGATCTTCTTGTACAATTTTGCCTCCCCTCCCCCACATATCCCTCCATTACCAAACTTACTGTTCTTGATTCTTCACGATGTGTCCCATCAACGTATCCCTTCTTTTCTTCAAATTGTGTCATAAATTCCTTTTTGCCTAGTTGGATTCAGTGCCTTCTCATTGGTTATTCTATTTACCCATCTAGCCTTCAGCATTCTTCTGTAACACCACATTTCAAAAGCTCCTACTATCTGTTTGTCTGAACTATTTATCGTCCACATTTCACTTCCGTATATGGCCACACTCCATACGAATACTTTCAGAAAGAAGTTGCTAATTCTTAAATTCAAATTCGCTGTTTAGAAATTCCTCTTTTTTACTGGAGTTTTCTTCCCGTTGCCAGTCTGCTTTTTACTCGTGTATCGTCTCTAATTCGGCCATTATCAGTCCTTTTGCTGCCAAAGTAGCAAAACACACCACTAGTATTAGTGTCTGATTTCCTAATACAATAGCCTCGTGATGACTGGGTGTTGTGTGATGTCCTTAGGTTAGTTAGGTTTAAGTAGTTCTATGTTCTAGGTGACTGATAACCGTAGATGTTAAGTCCCATAGTGCTCAGAGCCATTTGAACCTAACACAATAACCTCAGCGTAGCCGGATCTAATTTGACTACATTCCGTTACAATTATTTTACTTTTGTTGATGTTCATCTTAGATCCTCCTTTCAAGATACTGACCATTGCGTCCACCTGCTCTTCCAAGTCCTTTTCCGTCTCTGACAGGATAACAATGTCATCGGCAAACCTGTAAGTTTTTGTTTCTTCTCCCTGAACTTTAATTCCGTTTCCAATTTTCTCCTCGGTTTCCTTTACTGCTTGCTGAATGTGCAGATTTAATAACATTGGGAACAGGTGATAACTTTGTCTATCCCACTCACTTCCCAACCACCACTTTCGTTCCATATCCTTCGACTCTTATAACAGTCGTAAACAAGCATTCGCTCCCTGTATTTTAGCCCTTGAGAATTCCAAAAGGTGTATCCACACACTATTGTGAAAAGCTTCCTTTAACTCTACAGATGCTATAAACTTACGTTCAGCTTTTTCAAGATATCTTATAAGTAGTAGAGTTCATACATTTCCCCGAGGTCGGCTTCTACTAGTTTTTCCATTCTTCCAAAAATAATTTTCGTGAGTATTTCACAACTATGATTTGTTAAAATAGAGGTTCTATAATAATTGTGCAGGCAATAGACCGTGCCCTTATCACAGCACGTCATCCTGATATTTGCCTTAAGCGGTTTAGGGAAACAGCGGGAAATGTAAATCTGGATGGCCATGCAAGGATTCAAACCACGGACCTAGTGAATGCGAATCTAACGTACTAATCACTGTCTCACCTCGTTTTGTGCAAAACATTACACTACGAGTTTGCAAACGTAAATAAACAAAGAGATAAATAGGAAACAAGGATGCGGAATTTTTATGCCTTCTGTAGGAAACTAAATTTTCAGCTATTTTAAAGAAATTAGTGTTAATTATTAAGAAGAACGAGGTACAGCACCGTTATTATCCTGCCAAAATACGCTGCATTCAAATAACTATTTTAACATACTTGATTGTAATTAATAGAGCGCCCATACGTATTTTAAACAGCCGAGAGTTTTCTTAAAGCAGTTGATGAAATAGCATAAAAACGTCGTTCATCATATCTCTTTTTTTTTCAGGTTAGGTGGAACCATCAACATCAAAACGTATGCGATCACGGACGTAGTCGCTACGTACATTAATAGACGGAATGCTGTATGAAAACCCAAATACGGAAACAGCTTTTCAGTTTAGATCTGAAAATCTGAGGTTTGTCACTCGATTTCTGCAGTTCTACCAGGAGCCTATCCGAAGCCTGAAATTTGTAACAGGACAACTCACTTCTCTGTAGGCCTACTGGAATACAATATGGTCGGGTGCGAAGCCTGAATTACGCGCGTACACGGCATGCGAGGGAAAGGGGCTACGCACGCCGCCTGCGTCGAATGCCGAGCATTTGCCACGCCGGACATTTGCCACATTTGCCCCTTCGCCAGGTAGCGATTCCTCAGGTAAGGGACGCCCTTCCTCGTACCACTTCTGTCCGCTTTCAAACCGCCGTCTCCACATCTTACTCGATACAACCAGTACGTAAGGGACCTTCTTCTTCGAAATCTTGGCCAAATACACAGCTTCTTTTCCGAAATCGAATTATTTATAACTTTTGGAAAACGAAAGCAATACCGACGATTATGTCAGTATGTAATTAGTTCTGCCAAGTATAAATATAGATTCCTCTGTCTGTACGGTAGCTTTCTTTCACGCTTGCTGATTACGATACAAACAGTCCATCGCCATGGGAGCAACAAGAATGGAACGATGTAAAGAGAATGCGAATGTACGCTAATCATTTCTGTTTGATCACTACATTTGTGCCTACTTTAATTACTACTACTGCATGCCCAAAAGACAACAAGGAAAGAAGAAATGGGTATGTGAATGTTTGAAAAGAAGAACGACATACTCCTTACTAATTTACTCTATAAAATGCGATATCCCTTGCGGCGAAACATTAGTTAATAAAGTGTAGCGGGACAATGTTCAAAACATGACTGAAAATAAGTTCACTAAGTAGAGATAAGAACATCTATGATTGACATGTCATCTAAAGTCGACGTATAATTTTAAAATGTTAGAAATAAGGAAATGAAGTAATACAGAATGCTATGCTTGTAACTTACGTTGTTGTTATACAATGTTTAGCTCTGGTATTTACAAAGTCACAGAGAAAGCATTCCAGGTTTTGGAGGGAAAAGACGTAATTGTAATGATCTGCACTACAACAGAAACTAGATGCACAACTTGAGGAAAAATAATGTAATGTGTATTGCAGCTCACAAGCGACATTGAAGCAGGTAGTTCCTGTGACTTAGTATGGGCAGATGGTATATTCGACAACCGGAATAAATTAATAACTGGCTCCTTTTACCGATCCACCGTCTCAGAAGAAACAGCTGCTGAACAGTTCAAAGAAAACTTGAATCTCATCACAAATAGGTACCCTACTAATACAATTATAGTTGGCAGTGACTTCCATCTACCTTCCGTATGTTGACAAAAAAATACATTTTCAGACCCTATTGTAGATAGAAAACAACTTCCGTAATTGTTTTAAATGCTTTTGTTAAAATTATTTTGAAGAATTAGCACACGAGGCCATTCAAATTTTAAATGGTTACGAAAACACACTTGACCTCTTAGCCACAAATAATCTTGAGCGTCACGACGGATACAGGGATTGGTGAACACACAGTCGTAGCGAGGTTCAATTCCGTAACAAAGAAATTCACCAAAACTAAACGCAAAATATATCTATTTACAAAAGCAACTAAAAATTCGGTTGACGTCTTTCTAAGAGACAGTCTCCAATCCTTCCTAACTAAATAAGTGAAGACCATATGTGGCTTAAGATCAAAGAAATAGTATCAACAGCACTCGAGAGATTCATACCAAATAAATTAATAAGAGACGGAACTGATCCCCCATGGTACACAAAACACACCGAAAAAGGCATCTATCTATCTATCTACCTCTTATATATCTGTTTCACCCCATTCTATCGTCTTATGTCTCTGCTGGATGAGAATAACTCACAAGCTGCAAGAACATAACGAGAAAATTCCCAACTAACAATGGGACTGACATTCACAAAAGAAAAGTATGTTTACTTTCATATATATATATATATATATATATATATATATATATATATATATATATATATATATTATTATTCTTGATTATTATAATTATTTTTTATTGTTATAATTATCATTGTACTACTGTTATAATCTCTATTTTTTCTTTAACATCAATACTGTTCTGTAGAAACTGTAACTCGTTCAATCTGAGTACGCCTGGTCAGGTGTAAGAGAGGGCCTGAAGGCCCTAATCTTGCCAGGTAAAATAAATGCATGAATAAATAAATAAATAAATAATTTAGACGAACGCAAAATCTTAAAGATTGCGAAGTTTTACTGAGGCTAGAAATTTGGCGCGGACTTCAATGCGAGATGCATTTAATAGTTTTCACAACCAAACTCTCTCTAGACATGTGGCGGAAAATCCAAAGAGATTCTCGTTCTATGTTAAGTAAACCAGCGGAAAGGCTCAGTAAGCGATGAGGAGGAGGAGGGGGAGACAAGGGACCCAACCCTTCGGAGCAGGAAAAATCGTGGCGAATGTCCGCACGCTGCCTGCGTCCACCGGCTGAGGGATAAGGGCTGAGGGCGACTTGTGCCCTGCTGGGAGCCGTTACGTTACAGCCGCCAGAACAAAGCGCAGAGGACCCGGCAGTGACGTCAGCAAGCCGTTGACGGTTACAGAGAGTACACAAGTGTTTGTTCGCGTTTGCGCACGTGCAGCGCAAACCATACTGTGTTCAGTGACACACGAGGTGACACATGGATGGCGGTTTAATTACGCAGCTAATGATATAAAGGTAGCATGTGAGTGTACAAACAAAGCGACACGGATAAATAGATCTACCTATAACATACGCATATGCACTTGATCATTTATAAACTCTTAGTGTAATCACGGTACCGAAGAGGTTCAGCAATCACACTGTTGCTTTTGATGAGATCCACCGACTGACATAATCATATGATCCAAATACCTCGTTATTGAGGTGAGAGAATCAGTTTAATTGAAAATTAAATTCAGAATACCTTATATGGTGTTTCACAATTCACGTCACACATTTCTAGAGGTTGTAGAGGGGACTTAGTAGATCAAATATTACATAAGAACTCATGTCCGCAAACGTTATCCAACTGTGTCAAAGTTATAGGTGCCGGAGCCTGTAAATGTATGTATATACAGGGTGATCCCTTGATGATGTTACAATCTTTCAAGCATGATGTAGACGGAAAAATGTATCAGTTTGAGGCATGGGTCCCATTTCAGAAATAAACGAGTCGAGATTTATGAGGGAAAATCGTTCTGATACGTCTGACAATGGAATACGTTTACTGGTAATTTTGTTGCTTAGAATGTAGGGTATGCAACTCTCAGGGGTGGTAGTATGGATGACGACAGTAAAAACATGTCTCAGTAAACATGGGTTCTAAAACGAATACGTTAAGAGCTACGAGCATTTGCCCAATAGAGGAGATGTGTTTCAAACTAGCGAAGATGGGGAAGTGATCATAGCTCCTGAGGTATGTATTACTAGACAGTTTTTCTTGCCGTGGTTTATTTGAACACCTCGGAAAGTTGCATACCACATAGCGTAAGCAACGAAAGTACATATATTCCACTGTCAGAGGTATGAGAATGATTTTCGCTTATAAGTTGACTCGTTCGTTCCGGTACTCAGACCCTTACCTCATATAGATTAATTTATCCGTCTGCATCATCCTTGAAAGTTAAGATTGTAACACCATTACGGAATCACCCTGCATAACATTTCCGGACATGGGTTCCTATGTAAAACTTTATCTACTAAGTCCCCTCTACAACCTTTAGAATTCTGTAATATGAACCGTGAATCACGGATGTACGAAGACAGATACGTTGACAGCATTACAGTATAGTAGTAACTATATAAACATTTTAGATCGTAAGACTGTTATTTTTATTAACCAATGTAGTGTTTAGTGTTAAATTTACATAATTTTGCGCATAGTTTGAATTCTATCAAAGACATGCAGATTCTGATGAAAGACGTGTATTATTCGTACTGTAAACTAAATAGCAAATACGCCAAGACCAAAAATGATTTTCGTAATTGAAAGATTAAACTTCGAATAATAGAACTCTGATTTAGAGACCAACTATAGTACTTAGAAATTATTATCATATATGTTTTTGAAGTAGAAATTTAGCGCGCATCTTATGGCGCAATCGGAATTTCAATCAAATGTATATGTAAAAAGTTATACACATAAGGGGCCTGTCAGACGTCATTGTTGCACTTTACGCAGGTGGGAGACTAACACTTAAAGAAGACTTTTCGATGTAGTGAGTCTGTCAGTCTGTCCATCGCAACCTTGTAAGTTTGGGGTCGAAGATGATTGTTTCGAGCGGTGGTCTACCTGCGAAATTGGTGTTTGAAAATATTTCGCGTTTCTTGAAGACTGTGACGAATTTTGCCGTTTTCGACTTAGTTTCTGGCACAGTCGCAGGACGTGGAATTATTCGGGATCAGTTTGAACTATGATAATTTTACAGTGTGCCACAGCATTTAGCGGAATCGTTATTTAAATTCCATATCTAATCGATCTGCACGTTAATACATTCGTGTGTCGGTTTGAGTGAGGATATTTTATCGCAATTAACAGCTATGAACACAGTCTGGTGTTTTCTAAGTAGTTCATTAATTTATAAAATTTATGGTACCTTGCTATCCACAATTGGGGGCTCGTGTTTTAATATTTATCGCTGCACAATAGCTTGTCTTGATTACCAGAATACTATAACATGTGTTGAGTGGACAATAAATTTGATTTGTGAAAGCTTAAACCACTCCTAGTTGTGTTATCGATTTAAAAAGATACATCTAAGTTTCAGCCTAGCAGTTAGTGGAATTCTGACCAGCTATCAGTAAACATTCTAGGGTTCTATTTTAAATTAAAGAGACGCGTTTTAGTAAATAAAGTCTGTCCCTAGACTAATACAAGCAGAGCCTAGTTTCACACAGTCCGTCGTGTCGCAAAGTACAACAGTGAAACTTTTGTGTACAATCGGTAAGAACTAGTTATGAACCTGCAAATGCTTTGGCTACCTAGTTACCCCAAATAGAGGTAAAAACGGTGTGCAGGACCTCCAGGGGTTGACTGCATAAACATCGCTGAATGCAGATCTATTTTGACGTTAGTTCGGAAACTGAACTCTGTTCGGGGTTCGCCTCTTATTATATAATGCTAAACTTGGATCCACCGAAGGACGTTCTGTGTTGATCTACGTTAGCGCCCGCCGCTACAATCGGCTGTCGACACGATTATCGTGCTTCGAAGGGAGACGTTACTCGGATATAGTAGACACACACAGTTTTTACTATCCACGGTGTCGTGGTAAAAAAAAAAATAGAGGACAGTAAACAGAAAACGGCCGTTCTCCAAATTTGTCGTCTCACGGAAAAAAAAATGTTGCTGGGAATCGTACTGGGCCTGTATAAGGGCGCACGCGCGCGCGCGCGCACACACACACACACACACACACACACACACACACACACATATATATATATATATATATATATATATATATATATATATATATATGACAAGGTTACTACAGCCGACAAGAGAAAAGTGTAACTCTTATAATGTAAATACATTGTTAATGAATTCTGCACTCATTGTATTGGACTGCTGTTAGCTTCATTTCCTGTTAAGCACTGGAATTTCTTCGTAGACGGATGTTCATCCCGAATTTATATGAGGTACCTCGCACACATTATAATGCACTCTAAATAAGCTTAGAGTCTGGCATTGCTTGTACGTTTAACGCAAACTATCCGTGACGTTTCGTAAATATCGCTGCACTTTCGCAACCGGGAGACTTCATGATGATATGGGTACAGTGAGCTGCGCCTAAATCTCCTGCTAAATGCGCTGCCAATACGTGATAAAAATTACACTGGGTTTCTCTAACGCCATATTATTCAGTGGGCACTTTCATGAATTCTTTCTTCAGTGAGGCAATGCAGGCCGATATCTCGCAGACAGCATCGCAAGATATTTATAAGCCATCTGAAAGCTTCCGGTGGCGCGAAATCTGAATGTCAAAAGTAGCACTAGAGCCAGAAGCTGGTATCTTTTGCTTTGCTTCAGAAGGTACTCAACGGTCCTGTGTTCTCAATCTTAGTTCTAACTGCTCCACGGTATTTTTCTCCAAGCGAAACTATACCTTAAATATTTTACCAACACAATGACGTCACAAAACTCATGGGATAGCTACATGCACGTATACAGAAGGTGGTAGTATCGATTACACAGGACATGAAACGGCAGTGCATTGTCGGAGCTGTCGTCTGTACTCAGGTGTTTCATGCGAAAAGGTTTCCGACGTGATTATGGCGCACGACGGGGTTCAACAGACCTTGAACGCGGGATTGTAATTGCAGCTAGACGCTTGGGACATTCCGCTTCGGTAACCGTTAGGAAACTCAATATTCCGGGATCTACAGTGCCACGAGTGTGCCCAGAAAATCAAATTTCAGGCATTACCTCTCACCACTGACAACACAGTGGCCGACGGCATTCACTTAAAGACCGATGGCAGCGGCGTTTTTATCATTGCTAATAGACAAGCACTACTGCGTGAAATGTCCGCCTCCGTAGAGTAGCGGTTGCGTTACCGCCTACCACGCAGGGGGCCCGGGTTCGATTCCCGGATGGGTATGGATGTTGTGTGTCCTTCATCATCATTTTCATCATCATTGACTCGCAAGTCGCCGATGTGGCGTCACTTAGAAAGGACTTACAATACGGCGGCCGAACTCCCCCCCAATGGGCCTCCCGGCCAACAATGCCATACGATCATTTCGATTTCCACTGCGTGAAATAAAGGCAGAAATCGATGTGGGGCGAACGATGAACGTATCCGTTGAGACGGTACCACGGAATGTGGCGTTAATGGGTTATGGCAGCAGATGACGGACGCGACTGCCCTTTCTAACAGCACATCGTCTGCAGCGCCTCCCCTGGGCTCGTGGCCATATCGTTTGAACTGCAGACGACTGGAAAACCGTGGCCTGTTCAGATGCGTCTCGACTTCAGTGTGGCGCATGCCCGACGGAGCCATGGACCCAAGTTGTTAACAAGGCACTGGACAAGCTGGTAGTGGCTCCATAATGGTGTGGGCTGTGTTTACATGGAATGCACTGGCTCCTCGGTTATGTTCAGCTATTCGGAGACCATTAGTAGTCATTCATTGGCTTCATGTTCCGAAACACTCACGTAATTTTTATGGATGACAACGCGCCATGTCACCCAGCAACAACTGTTTGTGACTGGTTTAAAAAACATTCTGGACAATTCTAGCGAATGATTTGGCCACCTGGTTCACCCGACATGAATCCCATCGAATATTTATGGGACATAATTGAGAGGTTAGTTAGTGCACAACATCCTGCACTAGCAACAATTTCGCTGTAGAGGCAGCATGGCTCAGTATTTCTGCAGGGGACTTCCAACGACATGTTGAGTACGCGCCAAGTCGATTTGCTGCACTAGGCCGGCCAAAGGGATATGTCATGTCAGTGTGAATTCCGAAAATGGATTCGTTCTATGTCGTAATCAACGAAAGGTTTTATCTTTCCATAAACCTAAGGAAACAGTGTAAATCAATCGCGTAAGCACGGAAAATTCTGCCCACATCAGTGGCCAAGAACGCTCGAAAAACGGGAAGTACAGTACTGTTTCAAAACACAGAGCAGTTATAATTATCTGTATGATGAGTACAGTAGAGAAAGTAGTATCAGTGGGAAAAATGTCCCACCTACTGAAGGGAGGATCGGACCTGAAATGCTCCGCATGGTATCCTACAACACAAGCTCTTTTTTTTCTTCATTTTGTTCGTCATTGTTCTCTTCATTTGGTCTGGGCGGTCGTCACGTGACACCTCTCAAATTGTCGTTGAATACTAAAAAATGGTTCAAATGGCTCTGAGCACTATGGGACTCAACTGATGAGGTCATCAGTCCCCTAGAACTTAGAACTACTTTAACATAACTAACCTAAGGACATCACACACATCAATGCCCGAGGCAGGCTTCGAACCTGCGACCGTAGCGGTCGTGCGGTTCCAGACTGTAGCGCCTAGAACCGCTCGCTCACAGCCGCCGGCCGTTGAGTAATGCTCTCAGTTTTTGCAGGGGTCAGTCGGCCCTCTTACCATCAGCTACCGAGACAATGTAACAGACACTGAACATCGATGTGCGTGTAGTTATCGGAGTATTTTGCGCGCGTGTTCGATAGCTACAAAGTTGATGTGGATTGTATAGTTACTGCTACTCGAGCTGAGAGAGCGAGAACACATTTATAAGTGATGTTCACTCACCATTGCTGGTCCGTAGCTCGTGGTCGTGCGGTAGCGTTCTCGCTTCCCGCGCCCGGGTTCTCGGGTTCGATTCTCGGCGGGGTCAGGGATTTTCTCTGCCCCTTGATGGCTGGGTGTTGTGTGCTGTCCTTAGGTTAGTTAGGTTTAAGTAGTTCTAAGTTCTACGGGACTGATGACCATAGATGTTAAGTCGCATAGTGCTCAGAGCCATTTGAACCATCATCATTGCTGCGGTCAAAATCAAAATATCACGGCAAATATTTATAATTTTCCTTTCTTAAAACGCCGCTGAGTATCTACTAATTGTCTTTAAGGTAATTGTATAAATTGAGGGACGTCTCCGACAAATTTTATGGGACCAGTTATTACGTGCATCCATTACATAGATAGCTGATAATTTCCAACAAATCGAAAAATATATTCCAATCCTCATCAGTTTGTTATGCTATATCACTAAATTTTAAACTGGTGATTACAGTATTGGAAATGAGTATTCATATACTATAGCGTGGAAAAGGAAACTGCCTTTATTGACAATACGAAACCAAAAACATTAACTCGATATGCACTGTACACATTGGCCAGTCGCCAATCCAGCTATGTTGGTATGTAGAACGAGTATGACAAGCCTGAAACGTCCCCTTAGAACAATTTACACACGACTGTGCTTAAACTGACACACAATAGCTTTTAGCGCAACGCAATCTGACTTTCAAAAATCCCTACAAAAGAATGGCCCTGACTAACATTAACCTATACATTCCAAAAATCACTTACCTCACAAAAATCTTCGTTACTCAAGCTACTGCAATACATCGAGCGCCACTACTGCCAGCTAAATAAAAGATTCAAACTACGGAAGGCACTAACTACTGATAGGCACAGTTAGCAAATGAAAGATTTTAATAGAGAACAAACAATGTATTTACCTTAATAGTCATAATATATATGGTAGTTCATGACATCCAGTCTTACAAATTACAAAACTCCGCCATCTCTCTCCCCACGTCCACCACTGCTGGCGGCTCACCTCCAACTGCGCAACGCTACGCGCTGTTAGCATCCAGCTGCCGCTGCCCAACACTACAATGGCAGACAACAATGCAAACTAAAAACAGACTGCGCACGGCACAGCCAGTGATTTTCTTACAGAGCGCTACGTGGTGGCGGCGTTACCAATAAAAAAACCTAAACAGTTTACTTACAAGCCTTTACAAAACAAAATACAAAATCGTCTGCCAAGTTCTCTACTGGGCTGGGAACCAAGTATTCATACACTAACAGAAAATGACACTTCTAACAAAGCCAGAACATGTTTAATACTTCTTATGGATATCCTTCCAATATATACTTCTCGCTACCTCCGTGGCACGGAATGGACGAATTTTCTTGTAGTTTCAGACGTGATACATCCCCATTATCGAAGGAGATCCTCTTTCAAAGAGGCCTTACTACGGATGTCGTGTTTTCTCACTCGTGGTTCCAGCTCACTTCACAAGTGTTCGATGGGATTCAGGTCCGGACTCTGAGCTGGTGTTTTATGACTGTGTGGAGTGTTGTAGAGCAACCACAGCCGGACAATTTGCGCCGTATGTTTGGGATCATAGTCCTGTTGCAAGTAGTAATTTCTAGGAAGACCCAAGGCGTCAACACTCTGTTGTAAGTTCTGTTTGAGAATGTTCATATATACAAATCTGTCGATGGTACCTTCCACAAACACTAATTTTCCGATACCGGAGGCTGATATACAGCCCCGTACACCTTTACTCCATCACCTCCGTGCTTCACTGTGGGTTGAATATTGTTTCGGTCGGGATATGTATTCGGTCTTCTCCAGACCAAGATCCTACCATCATTGTGCACGATATTAAATTTGCTTTCATCACTAAACAATACAGTATCCCAGAAGTCTGCTGTCTTGGATACATGCTGTTTCGCGAATTCCATCCGCCACTTCCTGTTCTTTTTGCTGATGTAGGGCTTTCGTCTCGAGACCCTGGCTCTGTAGCACAAACGATTGAGAATGGTACGAACTGCCGTTGGAGTGATGATTCTAAGTAGAATTCTGGGCTCTTTTGTTGTAAACGTATGTGGATAACCGTGTCGTTCACTGTGTATTACTACATGTCTGACCTCATATCGCTTAATGAGAGATTGCACAGTCACTCGGCTTCGTCCTATGATGTTCGCAATTTCGGCATATGACTCGTGTTGAAGATATTGGGCGACAACAATGTTTCGTTCCTCAATGATCGTCTCCTTCCCCTGGCGGCCCATTCTGCTGCTCCACAGTACCCACCTCCGACGTGCTGTTGCTTCACTCCAGGGCTGCGTCAGCCGTTTGTTTGGTTGAAAGTAGTCCGCTGTATGAATACATTTTGCCTTGTCGTAGACCGTGCGGAGTGTAACATATTCTATTTTCCCAGAACAGATTCATGGCATACGGGAAGCTACATTGCCAAGAACATGTTTATCTGACGCTACATCATCGAACTTATTCGTATCGGCGCTGTGGGTAATTTACTATCCCAACACACCATCGTAGTTTGTCACCACCTATTGTAGGAATAACTATTTCCACGACTGTACATTTGAATCCGACTTTGATCACGAATTTTCGTCGGTCAAAGTTGATCCTACTTCACGGCGATTCAGTCTGCGATTAACGTTTATACAACGCAGGTTTCCGAGTTAAGCTCCATCTGAAGTCATTTTCCGTGTTCATCTAAGGTCAAATGCTTTATACATTCGGCCCTAAGAAGCTTCAACGCTAATTTACGTGAAGTTTGTGACCTGACAGATAGCAGCTTCACAAGTCAGTACGCTGACTAGTATTACTTTCACGTATAGCGTTCTCCGTAATTAACGATTTATCTCTACGTGAAACATTTCGTGGTGTTGTGCAATTACGTGTGTTTATTTTCTGTTTGTTTCAGTGATACATTCCACCTCCCTAAAAGTCCTCTTCCTAATGAAATACGCAGAAGACGTGTGCGTTGTTGTGTGTTATGGGCTATACGCCAGCGTCGACAGCGTTGCGTGTGGTGCTGCGCTCTGTACGCTGCTCCTTCAACTATACAGTTCAAGCTTTAGCCGGAAGATCGTAGCACGAGTCCGTGTGGCGTACGGTGCTTTCGTATGGCGCCAAGTTCTGTATACGCGAACAAGTTGGCTTTATATGTTTATGAAGATAATTATATGATACTCGTCTCCGTGTGTGATTATTGGCTAATCGCTTGTGTGAGGCAAGTAATCAGTGATATGACACGAAGAGCATGATTATGGTTTAGAAGTTTGTTCTTGCCTCAGTAAATGTGTTCTTAGAACATTTTCTCTGAGAGATTAATACATGATTACAGTTAAGAGACAAAATACGACAATAAGTAAGTATACAATCAGCATGTCACTCGGTCCAGCAGCAATGGCGCACCTGTCCTGTAGTTGATAGAGTAACCACATTAATTGCTATGCGTTTTGAGAAATGTGCTTTAATTAGTAATTAGCTTCTTATATATGCTTCGTGTGTTTGTGTACCTATGTCTCTTACGGCTGTTGAGAAAATTTATTAAGAGTAATGATGAAATGAATTTTGTATCTATCTTTGCGTTAACGGTCAATGGTATTATCTGCGAGAAAAATAAAAACTTTTAAAATACTGCGTCGATAAGTGCGTAAACAGAGGAAGATATTTTGACAGCGTTTTTGACTGCATTTGACGTAAAGTATGATCTCCGAAACTGACGACGGCTCTTCTATTGTGCGATGTTCGACTGGCCTCCCAAATGATCAGATGGTTCAGATGGCTCTGAGCACTATGGGACTTAACTTCTGAGGTCATCAGTCCCCTAGAACTTAGAACTACTTAAACCTAACTAACGTAAGGACATCACACACATCCATGCCCGAGGCAGGATTCGAACCTGCGGCCGTAGCGGTCGCGTGGTTCCAGACTGTAGCGCCTAGAACCGCTCGACCATTTCGCAAATGATCACTACTGAATTCCATGTCAGCTTCAGTCCACACTTGTCCATCAGATTTAAGCTTAGTTATTAGTCAATGAGTGCGGAAAAAATTGCTCGCATAAAACAAAGTCCCAAACAACTTGACAGATTGGTGTAGACACCTGCCTTTGGCTCCAGAATTTTCGGCGAAAATCCAGAATACATAAAATTCAACAAATGCGATTTTCTGCCAATTTAGGTTTTTATTAATCCTGTCACCTACCCAAAATTGTATAGAAATATTACACTTGAGGTGTTTCAGAGATTCTAAAGAGATCCACTTCAGAACCTTCACAGGCAAAACGACGTTCTTACGATAAAACCTATTTCTGGGAACAAGTATTCAAAATAGACTGTTAGATAACAGTTTTGCTCAAGTCTGAACCTCCTGCGGACATTTGAAAGCTATACACATAAAAAAAAGTTTTTCATCACCTCGGTTCCGAGAGTTCCGGAAACTGTACAGAAAATTGTAAGAGAGATCAACATGAACATCATTTCCACCCTTTTTATTGCTCATGAAAACCACACATTGCATGTTGTATCACCATACTGCGAGACCTTCAGAGGTGGTGGTCCGGATTGCTGTACACACCAGTTCCTCTGATACACAGTAGCATGTCGTCTTGCATTGATGCATGCCTGCATTCATCACGGCACTGTTGATCCAGATTGTCCTACTCCTCAACGGCGATTCGGCGTAGATCCCTTAGAGTGGTTGGTGGGTCACGTCGTCCATAAACAGCCCTTTGCAATCTATCCCAGGCATGTGTTATAGGGTTCATGTCTGGAGAGCATGCTGGCCACTCTAGTCGAGCGATGTCGTTATCCTGAAACAAGTCATTCACAAGATGTGATTGATGGAGGCGCGAATTGTCGTCCATGAAGACGTATGCCTCGCCAATATGCTACCATATGGTTGCACTATCGATCGGAGGATGGCATTCACGCATCGTACAGCCGTTACGGCGCCTTCCTTGACCAACAGCGGCGTACGTCGGCCCCACATAATGCCACCCCAAAACAACACGGAACCTCCACCTTGCTGCACTCGCTGGACAGAGTGTCTAAGGCGTTCAGCCTGATCGGGATGCCTCCAAACATGTCTCCGACAATTGTCTGGTTGAAGGCATATACGACACTCATCGGCGAAGAGAACTGATGCCAATCCTGAGCGATCCATTCGGCATGTTGTGCATGTGGGTGCAAAGATGGACCTCGCAATAGACGTCGGGAGTGAAGTTGCGCATCATGCAGCCTAATGCGCACAGTATGAGGCATAACACGACATCCTGTGGCTGCACGAAAAACATTATTCAACAGGGCAGCGTTGATGTCAGGGTTTCTCCGAGCGATAATCCGTAGGTAGCGGTCACCCACTGCAGTAGTAGTCCTTGGGCGGCCTGAGCGAGTCATGTCACCGACAGTTCCTGTCTGTCTGTATCTTCTCCATGCCCGAACAACATCGCTCCGAGACGCCTGGACGCTTCCTTTGTTGAGAGTTCCTCGTGGCGCAAAGTGACAATGAAGACGCGATCGAACCGCAGTATTGACTGCCTAGGCACGGTTCAACTACAGACAACACGAGCCGTGTACCTCCTTCCTGGTGGAATGACTGAAACTGATCGGCTGTCGGACCCCCTCCATGTAATAGGCGCTGTTCATGCATGATTGTTTACGTCTTTGGGTAGGTTTAGTGACATCTCTGAACAGTCAAAGGGAATGTATCAGTGATTCAATTTCCACAATCAACGCCCAACTTCAGTTCTGGGAACCGGGGTGATATAAAACTTTTTTATTATTATTTACAAGTCAATATAACAGTCGCTGAGTGCAACAGCCTTCTGAATGGAAGGTAACCTGAAAAAACCTTTTTTTGTGTGTATATCACACAGTCTACAGGGATGAAATATGGTGCAGTTCAAAAACTGCAGGATGGTAGAATTTTTTTATTACAAAACAAATGAGTCACAACTACAACCTGTCACTTTAGACAGATGCCTGAGTGTAACACTTTGTAGGGATGTCAAAAGGAACCATCATAGGCTCAGTCATGAGTAAAGCAGGTGACTGACTTCCGCTCATTGGAGGGAGAATGCAGCCAGTCCAGAAATGGGACTGCTTACTTGTGCTTCTCATCTTAGAATATTGTCAGTTGCGTGAGACCCATACCGAATAGGAAACCAGGAGATGCTGGACGCGTACAGAGAAGGACTGCACGTATGGAAGTTTGAGTTAGTCAGTGTCATTTTCCATGGATCATTTGAACGATGAATCGTAATGATGTGGCGGGAATGATTTTACATTGACACCACATATTAATTTTAAAATCTGGCTACATGCTGTATATTTATAATTTTTTTAAAAATACATGTGTGAGTTACTAATTACTCTCAACCACGTTTTACACAAGTACCGTCATCGCCTTTTAGACATTGTAATCACCACCTTTTACACATTGCAATAATAGAAATTCTTCTACGAAACGGAAGGAGTTTTCAGTTTGGTTTCAATCTTTGTTTTAATGTCTATCAGACATTTTTGTCACTAAGTAAGCGATCAGAATTTTTTTGCAGTATTGTGCATCCTTGTTGTGTTTTACTGTGGAGTAATGAATGTGATTTTTTCTTCTCGTATTGTAATTATGTACATCATTGTTTCTTTTGAAATGCAGTGGATTATTCACAACGAAGTTCACGAGGGAATAAATGTACTGTGAAGCAATAATCAGAATGCCCAAGTCCTTAAAGAGATGTCTAGAAGATGATCATGAGGGACCACTCCATATTTTTCTTACAGCACGTTATTGAGCAACGAAAACTTTCTTTCTTAAAGATGAGTTACTCCAGAGCATTATTCCACATCATTTTACTGAATGATAACATACAAAATAAGTCACTTTACTGATTTGTCTCTCCCCAAGGTCTGCAAATGATCTCAAGTGCAAATGTGGCTGAACTAAGGCGTTTTAGGCGTTCCAAAATGTGCGTTTTCAAATTTAAACTATTATCAATATGGATACTTAAAAATCTGGTGGTTCCACCCTATTTATTACTTTCTCACCATGTGCTACACCTATCACTGATGTAGTGCTTCTAATTGTGCAGCAATGAATTATTGTCTTTTTAAAACTGAGAGTGAGTCCATTGGCAGAAAACCAGTCAGTGACACTTTTGAGAGCATTGTTTATCATTTCTTCTATTGCTGGATGTGTGCTTGGACTGTTTACGATAATAGTGTCATCCCCAAAGAGAATTGATTCAGCTTGTTGTGTTTTAGACGGAAGATCGTATAGAATGGTGAACCTAAGATTGGGCCTTGGGGAACCCCATCCGTGATGCATCTACGTCTACGTGATCACTCTACTATTCACAATAAAGTGCCTGGCAGAGGGTTCAATGGACCATCCTCAAGCTGTCTCTCTACCGGTCCACCCTCGAACGGAGCGCGGGAAGACGAGCCCTGATTTCTCTTATTTTATCGTGATGATCATTTCTCCCTATGGTCCCAATCGGAGGAGAAAACTGGTGACTGAAATTTCATGAGAATATCCCATCGCAACGAAAACGCCTATGTTTTAATGATTGCCACTCCAATTCACGTATCATGTTTGTGGCCCTATCTCCCCCATTTCGCGATAGTACAAAACGAGCGGCGCTTCTCTGAACTTTTTCGATATTACCCGTCAGTCCCACCTGATGCGGATTCCACATCGCACATCAATAGTCCAGAATAGGACGGACAAGCGTGGTATAAGCAGCCTTTTTAGTAGACCTGTTGCACCTTCTAAGCTTTCTGCCAATGAATCGGGGTCTTTGGTTTTCTCTACCCGCAACACTGTCTATGTGATCGTTCCAATGCAGGTAATTTGTAATTGTAATCACTAAGTGTTGTTGTTGTTGTGGTCTTCAGTCCTAAGACTGGTTTGATTCAGCCCTCTACGCTACTCTGTCCTGTGCAAGCTTCTTCATCTCCCAGTACCTACTGCAACCTACATCCTTCTGAATCTGCTTAGTGTATTCATCTCTTGGTCTCCCTCTACGATTTTTACCTTCCCCGCTGCCCTCCAATGCTAAATTTGTGATCCCTTGATGCCTCAAAACATGTCCTACCAACCGATCCCTTCTTCTAGTCAAATTGTGCCACAAATTACTCTTCTCCCCAATCCTATTCAGCACCTCCTCATTAGTTACGTGATCTATCCACCTTATCTTCAGCATTCTTCTGTAGCACCACATTTCGAAAGCTTCTATTCTCTTCTTGTCCAACTAGTTATCGTCCATGTTTGACTTCCATACATGGCTACACTCCATACAAATACTTTCAGAAATGACTTCCTGATACATAAATCTATACTCGATGTTAACAAATTTCTCTTCTTCAGAAACGCTTTCCTTGCCATTGCCAGTCTACATTTTATATCCTCTCTACTTCGACCGTCATCAGTTATTTTACTCCCCAAATAGCAAAACTCCTTTACTACTTTAAGTGTCTCATTTCCTAGTCTAATTCCCTCAGCATCACCCGATTTAATTTGACTATATTCCATTATCCTCGTTTTGCTTTTGTTGATGTTCATCTTATATCCTCCTTTCAAGACACTGTCCATTCCGTTCAACTGCTCTTCCAGGTCCTTTGCTGTCTCTGACAGAATTACAATGTTATCGGCGAACCTCAAAGTTTTTACTTCTTCTCCATGAATTTGAATACCTACTCCGAATTTTTCTTTTGTTTCCTTTACTGCTTGCTCAATATACAGATTAAATAACATCGGGGAGAGGCTACAATCCTGTCTCACTCCTTTCCCAACCACTGCTTCCCTTTCATGCCCCTCGACTCTTATGACTGCCATCTGGTTTCTGTACAAATTGTAAATAGCCTCTCGCTCCCTGTATTTTACCCCTGCCACATTCAGAATTTCAAAGAGAGTATTCCAGTCAACATTGTCAAAAGCTTTCTCCAAGTCTACAAATGCTAGAAACGTAGGTTTGCCTTTTCTTAATCTTTCTTCTAAGATAAGTGGTAAGGTCAGTATTGCCTCACGTGTTCCAACATTTCGACGGAATCCAAACTGATCCTCCCCGAGGTCCGCATCTACCAGTTTTTCCATTCGTCTGTAAAGAATTCGCGTTAGTATTTTGCAGCTGTGACTTATTAAACTGATAGTTCGGTAATTTTCACATCTGTCAGCACCTGCTTTCTTTGGGATTGGAATTATTATATTCTTCTTGAAGTCTGAGGGTATTTCGCCTGTCTCATACATCTTGCTCACCAGCTGGTAGAGTTTTGTCATGACTGGCTCTCCAAAGGCTGTCAGTAGTTCTAATGGAATGTTGTCTACTCCCGGGGCCTTGTTTCGACTCAGGTCTTTCAGTGCTCTGTCAAACTCTTCACGCAGTATTTTATCTCCCGTTTCATCTTCATCTACATCCTCTTCCATTTCCATAATACTGTCCTCAAGTACATCGCCCTTGTATAAACCCTCTATATACTCTTTCCACCTTTCTGCCTTCCCTTCTTTGCTTAGAACTGGGTTTCCATTTGACCCATTTTGCACTTCCTGTCGATCTCATTTTTGAGACGTTTGTATTCCTTTTTGCCTACTTAATTTTCTGGGTTTTTATATTTTCTCCTTTCATCAATTAAATTCAATATTTTTTCTATTACCCAAGGATTTCTACTAGCCCTCGTCTTTTTACCTATTTTATCCTCTGTTGCCTTCACTACTTCATCCCTCAGAGCTACCCATTCTTCGTCTACTGTGTTTCTTTCCCCCATTCCTGTCAATTGTTCCCTTATGCTCCCCTTGAAACTCTGTACAAACTCTGGTTCTTTTAGTTTATCCATGTCCCATCTCCTTAAATTCCCACCTTTTTGCAGTTTCTTTAGTTTTAATCTACAGGTCATAACCAATATTGTGGTCAGAGTCCACATCTGCCCCTGGAAATGTCTTACAATTTAAAACCTGGTTCCTAAATCTCTGTCTTACCATTATATAATCTGTCTGATACCTTTTAGTATCTCCAGGATTCTTCCATGTATACAACCTTCTGTTATGATTCTTGAACCAAGTGTTAGCTATGATTAAGTTATGCTCTGTGCAAAACTCTACCAGGCGGCTTCCTCTTTCATTTCTTAGCCCCAATCCCTATTCACCCACTATGTTTCCTTCTCTCCCTTTTCCAGTCACACATGACTATTAAATTTTCGCCTCCCTTCACTACCTGAATAATTTCTTTTATCTCATCATATATTTCATCAATTTCTTCATCATCTGCAGAGCTAGTTGGCATATAAACTTGTACTACTGTAGTAGACATGGGCTTTGTGTCTATCTTGGCCACTATAATGCGTTCACTATCCTGTTTGTAGTAGCTTACCCGCATTCCTATTTTCCTATTCATTATTAAACCTACTCCTGCATTACCCCTATTTGATTTTGTATTTATAACCCTGTATTCACCTGACCAAAAGTCTTGTTCCTCCTGCCACCGAACTTCACTAATTCCCACTATATCTAACTTTAACCTATTCATTTCCATTTTTAAATTTTCTATCCTACCTGCCCGATTAAGGGATCTGACATTCCACGCTCCGATCCGTAGAACGCCAGTTTTCTTTCTCCTGACAACGACATCCTCCTGAGTAGTCCCCGCCCGGAGATCCGAATGGGGGACTATTTTACCTCTGGAATATTTACCCAAGAGGACGCCATCATCATTTAATTATAGAGTAAAGCTGCATGTCCTCGGGAAAAATTACGGCTGTAGTTTCCCCGTGCTTTCAGCCGTTCGCAGTACCAGCACAGCAAGGCCGTTTTGGCTAATGTTGCAAGGCCAGATCAGTCAATCATGCAGACTGTTGCCCCTGCAACTACTGAAAAGGCTGCTGCCCCTCTTCAGGAACCACATGTTTGTGTGGCCTCTCAACAGACACCCCTCCGTTGTGGTTGCACCTACGGTACAGCCATCTGTATCGCTGAGGCACACAAGCCTCCCCACCAACGGCAAGGTCCATGGTTCATGGGGGAAATCGCTAAGTATTTAGTTGAATTTACAGCCTTGAGATTTGTGTGACTTATCGCATAATCGAAATTTAGCGGATTTCTTTTAGTACTCATGTTAATAACTTCACACTTTTCTTTATTCAGGGTCCATCTTATAGAAGAATAAAAATGTTACCAGTGTCAAAAACTGTAGTTTAAGACATACTCCACATATTGTGTACTCAGGGAAAAAATATACTGTGAGGAGATGAAGCACCACCTTCCTTATGGGGTCGGCGTGACAACTTGGAGTCAGAAGGGTGCCAGTGAAGGTGAACAGACGAAGAGGGTGAAAGAGGAGGAGATGAACAGACAGAGAGGAAAGGAGGTCATGGGGAGAGAAAGGAAAGAGGAGGAGATGGAGAGAAACAGGGGGAGGAAGAGATAGACACAGAGAGGCGGGGGGAGGAGTTGGACATAGGGAGGGGATAGGTTGAGATGGGCAGAGAAAGGAAAGAGGAGCAGACGAACAGTGAGAAGGGGAGGAGGAGGAGGAGGAGGAGGAGGAGGAGGAGGCGGAGGAGGAGAGGAACAGACAGAGGGGGAGAGGGAGATGGACAGACAGCGAGGAGGAAGGAAGATGTAACAGGACAAGGCACACCTGTTTAGGCGTATTGGAACAAAATTAGGACGGGTGCAGTGTTTGAATTATACGCGCGCCCGAAATGTGAGCGAAGGGGCCATGCACGCTGCCTCTGGCCGCTGGCCGAAGGCGTCTTCTGCTGTGCCGGAAGCCGTTACGGGCGCAGGGCCGCGTGGTCGCTACCAAGACCGTCCGCGTGGTTTCTGGCACAGCATGTGCGACTTGGTAGTGACGTCAGCAAGCCGTTGACGGTTACAAAGTGTGAAAGTAAGGTTCGCGTTTGCACAGACGTGCTGGGCAAACCATACTATGTACAGAGGCACGCGAGGTGTCATATGAAAGAGGGTTTATACCCGCATCTACATGGCTGCTTTGCAAGTCACACCTAAGTGCCTGGCAGAGGGTTCATCGAACCACCTTTACAGTAATCGCTTTTATTTCACCCTCGAAGAGCGCGCGAAAGACGAACACCTGTATCTTTTCGTCCGACTTCCCTTATTTTCTGCTACGGTCGCAGGTTCGAATCCTGCCTCGGGCATCGATGTGTGTGATGTCCTTAGGTTAGTTAGGTTTAAGTAGTTCTAAGTTCTAGGGGACTAATGACCACAGCAGTTGAGTCCCATAGTGCTCAGAGCGATTTGAACCATTTTTCCCTTATTTTATGTTGAGTATCGTTTGTCCCTATGTAGGTCGACGTTAACAAAATATTTTCGCTTTCAGAAGAGAAAGTCGTTGATTGAAATGTCGTGAGAAGACCCCGTCGCAGAGAGAAACGCTTTTGGTTTAATGATGTCCATCCTAAATTCTGTATCATGTCCCTGACACTATCTCCCCTATTACTCATAATACTACCAAACGTATTGCAATTCTCTGAACTTTCTCAACGCAGTCCGTTAATCCTATCTGGTAAGGATCTCACACTGCGCAGCAGTATTCCAAAAGAGCACAGACAAGTGTAGTTTAGGCAGTCTCTCTGCGTCTTCTAAGGGTTCTGTCAATAAATCGTAGTCTCTGGTTCGCCTTCCCCACAACGTTTTCTATGCATTCCTTCCAATTTCTTGTTCGTAATTGTATTTACAAGGTATTTGGTTGAATTTGTGGCCTTTAGGTTTGATTCATTTATCATGTAACCGACGTTTAGCGGATTCCTTTTAGCATTCATGTGGATGACCTCACACTTTTCATTATTTAGGGCAAACTGCCAATTTTCGCATCATACAGATATCTTATCTAAACAGTTTTGGAGTTAGTTTTATCTTCTGATGAATTTACTAGACAATAAACGACAGCATTACCTGCAAACAACCTAAGAGACCTGCTCAGATTGTTTCCTAAATCGTTTATATAGATAAATAACAGAAGACCTCAATTACTAAGAACTGTGGCATCTGACAAGAAATCACGAGTCCCGTCGCATAACTGAGACGATATTCCGTAAGCACGCTATTTGATTACAAGCCGCTTGTAAGGTACAGTGTCAGAAGTCTCCAAAAACATAGAAATACGGACCAATTTGAAATCCCTTATCGATAGCACTCAGCACTTTGTGTGAGTAAAGGCCAACTGCCTTTCACAAGAACTATATTTCCTAAACCCATGATGACAATGCGTCAATGGAGCGTTCTCTTCTTCTTTAATCATGCATCTAATGATACCAAGGTATCATCTGAGTGTTTTATACAAATGAAGTTACAGAGAGTAACAAATTTACTTAAAAAGAATGCACTTCATAATTTGTATATAATTAATTTATATGCAATCTTGGACCAAAGAGATGGAGCAATGAAACTGTTGCTTTTGATAAGCGACACCGATTGAGATAATTGTATGATTCATAACTCCAATAATTAAGAAGACAGATCAACTGGAAATTAATTAAATTGAGCACAACCTATATGCGAAGACAGATACAGTGTCAGCCTTGAGGTATGTGTTGGAAAAGAATACTAGTAACTACATCCAATATTTAGATTGTGAGATTGTTGTAGTTGTTTTAGTTGTTATTATTCTTGTGGTCTTCAATCCAGAGACTGGTTTGATGCGGCTCTCCACGCTACTCTATCTTGTGCAAGCTTCATCATCATCATCATCATCATCATCATCATCATCATCATCATTTAAAACTGATTATGCCTTTCAGCGTTCAGTCTGGAGCATAGCCCCCTTATAAAATTCCTCCATGATCCCCTATTCAGTGCTAACATTGGTGCCTCTTCTGATGTTAAACCTATTACTTAAAAATCATTCTTAACCGAATCCAGGTACCTTCTCCTTGGTCTGTCCCGACTCCTCCTACCCTCTACTGCTGAACCCATGAGTCTCTTGGGTAACCTTGCTTCTCCCATGCGTGTAACATGACCCCACCATCTAAGCTTGTTCATCCTGACTGCTACATCTATAGAGTTCATACCCAGTTTTTCAACAAAGTTGGTCGAAAGATTGAACGGTGCACAGATAACTTAGTCTTGGTACTGACTTCCTTCTTGCAGAAGAGAGTAGACCGTAGCTGAGCGCTCACTGCATTAGCTTTACAAGCTTCTTCCTCTCTGAATAATTGCTCCAACACGTCCCTCTGAATATGTTTGCTGTATTCATCTCTTGGTCTCCCTCTACAATTTTTACCTCCACACTTCCCTCCAATACTAAATTTGTGATCCCCTGATATCTCAGAACGTGTCATAGTAACCGATCCCTTCTTTTAAACAAGTTTTGCCACAAATTTCTTTTCTCCACAGTTCTATTCAGTACCTCCTCGTCAGTTTCGTCATCTACTCACCTAATCTACAACAATCTTCTATAGCACCATATTTCAAAAGCTTCTGTTTCCTTTTTGTTTAAACTGTTTATCGTCCATGTTTCACTCCAATACATGGCTACACTCCATAAAAATACTTTCAAAACAGACTTCCTACACTTAACACTGTGTTCAATGTTAACAAATTTCGTTTCTTCGGAAATGCTTTTTTTACCATTGTCAGTCTACGTTTTATGTCCTCCCTGCTTTCCTTCCCAAATAACAAAACTCATCTGCTACTTCAAGTTTCTCGATTCCTAATCTAATTCCTTCACCAGCACCTGATTTAATTCGACTACATTCCATTATTCTTGTTTCCCTTTTTTTATTTTCATCTTATAACCTTCATTCAATATACCCGTTCCATTCAACTGCTCTCCCAAATCCTCTGCTACCTCTCACAGAACCATAGTGTCGTCGGAAAAACTCAGAGTTTTTATTTATTCATCCTGGACTTCAAATTCAACTCCAAATTTTTCTTTTGTTTCCTTTACTGCTTGCTCACTCTACAGATTGAATAACATCGGTGATAGCTACAACCTCGTCTCACTCCTTTCTCAACTACCGCTTCCCGCTCGTGCACCTCGACTCTTATAACTGCTGTCTGGTTTCTGTAAAAGTTGTGAATAGCCTTTCGCTCCCTGTATTTTACTCCTTCTACCTTAAGAATTTCAAGAGAGTACTCCAGTCAACATTGTCTAACTTTCTTTAAGTCTAAAAACGCTAGAAACGTAGGTTCGCCTTTCTTCTTCTAAGACAAATCGTTTTTCCATTCTTCTGTAATGAATTCGTGTTAATATTTTGCGACCATGACTTATTAAACTGTCAGCATCTGCTTTCTTTGGAATTGCAATAAATATTTCGCCTGTCTCATATGTTTTGCACACCAGGAGGAAAAGTTTTGTCATGGCTGGCTGTCCCAAGGATATCATTTGTTCTGACGGAATGTCGTCTACTCCTGGGGCTTTGTTTCGATGTACATCTTTCAGTGCTCTGTCATATGCTTCTCGCGGTGTAATATCTCCCATGTCATCTTCATTCACGTCCTCTTCCATTTCTACAATAGTGCTTCATCTCCCTTTTATAGACCCTCTATTTACTACTTCGACCTTTCAGCTTTCTATCTTTGCTTTGTACTAGTTTTCCATTTGAGTTCTTTGTATTCATACAGCTACTTCTCTTTTCTCCAAATGCCTCTTTAATTTCCGAATAGGCGATATCTTTCTTTCCGCTTCTAAATTCTTTCATTTGTCCTCTAGCATTCTTGGTTAGCCATTTTGCACTTCCTGTCAATCTAATTTTTTAGAAGTTTGTGTTCCCTTCCGACCGCTTCATTTGCTGCATTTTTATATTTTCTAGTTTCATCAGTTAAATTCAATACCTCCTGTGTTATCCAAGAGTTTCTACTAAGCCTTATCTTTTTACCCATTTCATCCTCTGTTGCATTTCACTATTTTATCTTTCCAAGCTACCTATTCGTCTTCTACTGTATTCCTTTCCCCTGTTCTAGTCAATGGTTGCCTAATGCTCTCTCTAAAACTCTCAACAACTTCTGGTTCTTTCAAGCTATCCGTACCCCATGTCCTTAATTTCCTACCTTTTTACAATTTATTCAATTTTACTCTATAGCCCATAACAAATACTTTGTCAGAGTCCACAGTCCTCTGTGTCCTGGAAATGTCTTACAGTTTCAAATACGATTTCGGGATCTCTATTTTACCATTGTGTAATCTCTTCCACGTGTAATATTCTTTCACTACTTTTCATCCAAGTCTCAGTAATGATTAAATTACGCTATGTTCAAAATTCTACCCAGCAACTTCCTCGTTCATTCCTTTCCCACCAGTCTGTATTCACCTAAAATGTTTCCTTCCCTTCCTTTTTCACTATTGAATTCTAGTGCACCATCACAATTAAAATTTCGTCTCCCTTAACTACGTGTATAATTTATTTTACCTCATCATACATTCCTTCAATCTCTTCATCACCTACGGACCTGGTTGGCATATAAACTTGTATTACTGTGGTGGGTGCTGGCTTTGTGTTTGTCTTGGTTGTGATAATGCGTTCACTATGCTGTTCGTAGTAGCTTACCCACATTCCTCATTTCTTTTTCATTACCAAACCCACTCCTGCATTACCCCTATTTGACTTTGTATTTATAACTTGTACTCGTTGGACCGAACTTCACTATCTCCCACTGTATCTGACTTTAGCCTGTCCAGTTCCCTTTTTACATTTTATACCCCAACTGCCCGATTAAAAGATCTGACATTCCGCGCTCTGATCCGTGGAATGCCAGTTTAGTGTCTCCTGATGACGTCCTCCTGTGTAGTCCCTGCGCGGAGATTCGAATGGGGATGTGTTCCGTCCGGGATATTTTACCCAAGAGGATGTCATGTTCATATATACACACAGTAGAGCTGCCTGTCATCGGGAGAAAACTATGGTTGTAGTTTCCCCATGCTTTCAGCTGTTCGCAGTACCAGCACAGCAAGGCCATTTTGGTTAATGTTAGCAGCTAACCATTCATAACATGAAGAATAACAACCCCCATACAAAAGATCAGGTATATATCAACTCAGATGCCAAAATTGCCCCTCCTTCTATATTTTTACAACTGGGAGAAACTTTGAGATTCGATTCAAAGAACATCTAGATGCCATAGGTTTGAACAATCCTTCAAAATCTGCATTTGCAATGCACACAACTCTCAGTAAACATGGAGTAAAAAACATTGAAGACCACATCCAAATACTGCATCGTGTTGAGTAAGTAGCCTCATGAATCTGCTTGGAGACATAGAAATATATACACATAAAAGCAAATCATCACATCATATTCTCAATGAACAGACAGAGCTAGTCAATGCAACCATTCTACAAAATTTCACTCACCTATAATCCAGTTTAAAACATAAATAAACACTACTCTTTTAACAACAACATGCAATCAGTAATTCAAATATAGTATTACATCATAATATGGCTGCCTGCTCGGTTACGTATTACTTCTACTGTGAAATTAATTTGAAAATAAAAGTGGTGTGCCATACTACATTAATATAATTACTACTGTCATATTATTCATGTATACATGTATATGTTGTTGCCTTTTTATGGCATTGTATTTACACAATACCATATAACTAACATTCATACAACTTGCCACCACATTTTCCCAATTTATTTGTAATTAACATGGTATGCTCACAATGTAACGTTTATTCTTTGTAATATAAATACTTGTAATGCTACCTTGATTCTCTGGGGGAAAAAAAACCACTTTGTTGCAATTATATTTGATTCAAAATTTCAGTGCACCATATGATGTTAATATAATTGTTACTGGTTCAAATGGTCATCAGTCCCCTAGAACTTAGAACTACTTAAACCTAACTAACCTCAGGACATCACATACATTCATGCCCGAGGCAGGATTCGAAACTGCGACCGTAGCGGTCGCGCGTTTCCGGACTCTATCGCCTAGAACCGCTCGACCACTCCGGCTGGCTATAATTGTTACTGTCATATTATTAATTTTATCTCACCTCTATGTCACTCCTTGTATATAGCACAGTATTTACATAATACCCAATGGTTCAAATGGCTCTGAGCACTATGGGACTCAACTGCTGTGGTCATTAGTCCTCTAGAACTTATAACTACTTAAACCTAACTAACCTAAGGACATCACACACATCCATGCCCGAGGCAGGATTCGAACCTGCGACCGTACCAGTCACACGGTTCCGGACTGCGCGCCTAGAACCGCGAGACCACCGCGGCCGGCTTTACATAATACTATATAAGTAGCATTCACACAAGCTGGTTACATGTGTCAACTTCATCTGTAATGTTATACTACATCTGTATTTTTCGACGTAAGTACCATAACCAGTTAACCTCACATATTTGTTTACTCTGTATTTCATCGTATGGAGGTTAGTCATGTTCACATAGGGCGTTTCTAACACTGTCTTCTACCATAGCGCGCCAACACACTAAGAATATTTCGCCAAAGTGGAAGAATAAAAATCGAAAACTGACGATTATGTGAAGTGTATCTTGCAAATCATGTGAACAGCCGTCTGCTGGTGAACTTGCCAATTCAAAACCGGTTATGGGGCTACTTACTTAAATAATTAGCAATATTAATAGTGGCTGGTTGGTGTCTTCTTTCTAAGAACCGGCCTCATTTATTAGAAACACAGACCCTTCCCAGGTAGCCAGCACGACTTGGCCTGTGACGATGGTTTTGCCGGCCGCGGTGGTCTCGCGGTTAAGGCGATCAGTCTGGAACCGCGCGACTGCTACGGTCGCAGGTTCGAATCCTGCCTTGGGCATGGATGTGTGTGATGTCCTTAGGTTAGTTGGGTTTAAGTAGTTCTAAGTTCTAGGGGACTGATGACCACAGATGTTAAGTCCCATAGCGCTCAGAGCCATTTGAACCATTTGAACCGATGGTTTTGTTGTAAAGCCACCGATTCACAGACCAATCATGACCAGTGCGTCAGCCATCTCTTCCCCCTGCCCCTCTGAACTCTGCCCTGAGCAGGTCACCAACCAGTCTGGCTGTGTGTGAGCACACTGCAACTGAGTGACAGACTGTCGCATGACAAATTTCACCATGCCAAAACAGAAGGGAAGAGGGCAGAGTGTGGGATGGCAGGCAGCCGATGGGGCCAGCAGGTAGCAGTGTGCTAGTGGAGTCGACACACACGGCCTACCGACCTGACCACTATAACATCACCCAAACAAAAGCGAGCATGTTATGGGGAGAGGGGGGACGTGGAGGGGCAGGGGGAGGGGGTGTTTGAGAGGCCAGACGGCTTGTGAAAGGGCAGCCCAATAAGCTTGTTTGTCTCACGATCTCCCGACAGTTGACCCTGGTCTGGACGGTGAAGTCATGTCTAGTGGGCTCGGATCCCACACCCAGTGTAAAGCTGCCCATTCACAGGCAGACAGACCAGCCCACTGAACTCCCCTGCTGAGCAGGTCTGCCCCGACATGCCCACCTTCGTGGGGGCGATTGCATAGCAGTCGTGTCCGTGGTCTGTTTGCATTGGCTCTTTTGGCGCACTACCTGGTAGCCCTGATGACTACCAGCCACCCCACACTCTTCTGTTTTGCCATGGCCACAGCTGCCATGCGACTGGGCACATGTGGGGTCTGCCACAGAGCTCAGTGGGCTGGTCGGCCTCTGAATGGGTCGGCTTAAGTGTAGTCTATTTACTAACCAGCTAACCCTGGGCCTGACAACCTCTTCTCGGTCAGAATTTTGCTATTTGACGGCTTCAAGAGGTAACAAAAAAGTGATTCATAATAGTTCATCTAATTATCAACCAAATTCAAAAATTTAAAATGCTCTCTTCATCTGCTCGTTAAGAGTTATTATCTTACATTAAAGGTGTAACACAGCAAGACAAGTATTACACTTAGAAACTCTGCATGTGGCCTCATTCAGCAAGAGTCACAACATGCAAATACCCAGACTCTATCCATCCAGTACTTAGGAAAGAGAGAACTTAGTAACTTCCAACAACACAGTTTTAAACCTCTATGGAAGTTTTACTCGGTGACACCTCCAACAAAATTATGAAAAAAGTCTATCGTTACTGGTATTGTATTTTCACTGTTCATGTGGCAAAACATTGGCATCTAGGATGTTGTTCTTATTGTTGTAACAGCTATGTCCTGTACTCATGCAACTTGCACTTCATCTGTTTCTTGCTAATAACGGCATATGCGCTATAAGGTTTGGAAATTTAGGGCCCCGTCGACGACGAAGTCATTACAGTCCGAGCATCTACATCTACGTGTACACTCGAAAACCGCTTTGGAAGTGCGTTGCAGGGGATTCTTCCCTTTTTACGGCGTAACAGGGATTTTTTCAGTTTCATTCACCTATGAAGTTCGGGAAGAATGACATCTTAAATATTGTATCCAACAAAACGGACACCATATTTCAGTAAATATATATGCGCTAGGACATTACTAAGTACTTTCAGTGTCGATGCACCATAACTTTCGAACCCCTGTGGGGCAGCAAATCTACGAGTGGTGCTAATAAATTAGGGGTGCTACTTGCTCATGCCAGAGTGAGACTATGGGTTGTCCCAGTGGTCGATGCGATTAAAGCAACTGTTCTAGAGAAGCAGAGCACCTGGGTTCAAGTCCTGGTCCCCACAAATTTTCAACCTTCGCCGTTGATTTGTTTCAGTGCCCATAGGCGACTGAAGTCCTGATTTCTCGTAATATTATGATCTCTTAAATGCCTTTATCTTCGCTGTAATTACTGCAGTTTAGTATCTGCGGTCCCTATTGGAGAGTTGCCAAACGGGTTGTACTTTATTCCTAGACACTTCGCTACTGATTCTTCAAACTTGGTAATTAGCCTTTTCCGGGAAGGACCTGTATCTTTAAGCGTCTACCTATTCTTGTATCCATGAAGCTCTCTTGTGGGGCAAATCAAACCTATGGCCATTCCTGCGGTCTTCTCTCTATACGTTCAATATCACCTCTTAGTCCCATTTAGTACGGATCTCAAACACTTGAGCAATAGTCTAGGATCGATTGACTGACTGCATTTCCCAAGTATTCTACCGATAAACTGACACTTCATACGTCGAGCACAAATTCGAAATGGTCAAAATGGGACTTGGAAATCGGCCACGTCGTATCCAAAGGAACTGTCCCTCCTTTCGCCTTAAATGCTTTAGAAAAATCCCGAAAAACTAACTTCTGAATGACTGGGCAGGGTTTTGAGTACCCACGTTTCCAGAAATAAACTTTTGTATCTCAACCACCGCGACAACTCGCGAGTTGATTCTTTCAAAAATGTTCATCTGGTTGTATAGTCGTACACAGCAAGTGTAAACCTGTGTCCATTGAATGTATCAAAAAGTCTTTTCCGCTGAAACATATGACTCGATATTACTTTCGTGCAAGTACTGTTTTTCTCAAAATATTTTTGTAAGTTCGAACATATCTGATAGAAGGTACTTTATCGGTGTCTCATAATTATAGATATTACAAAAGAAAAAATTGGGTTAACACGCCAGCATGTTACTGATAGCTGTGTATTTGCTGCCTACACAGCTCATACCGTGCTTAGCAATCACAGCTACCCCTTTCTGACACAATTTAGGTCATACACACGTATTCAAGAACGTGGATGAATAAGTAAAGCGCTTTAAATGGTGGGGGCGAATAACGTGGGGGCTATTTGCTGCGAAGACTTGGTTCTGATGCCGTCCTACAGATGTCTCCAAAAGCACGATGAGGTGAGGCGAATGGCTACACGGCTGCGCTGGGAGAGCTAGTAGTTCCGACTTCTGTCGACAGATGTCATGCGTGGCAAACGTCGGAAAACCAACACTTTGTAAACGATCAAACTTGTTTGTCAAATTTGTTCTTAGCTACCCACGGATTTGTCAAACAATCCGTAAACATAACAACAAAGTTTGTAAATATAACTTCACTTTTGCAGCAGACGCTGTTCGTGTGCGCTGTATTTGGACGCTAGTGGAAATGGTTACGAATGCAGGTAAAAGCATTGCTAACAATTATTCTGGCACTGTGTTGAAAAGAAGAAGAAGTAGAAGGAAAAAAGGACGCTGGTACATGGAATGGTATAAAATGAGAAAGAAAACAATGCATGAAACCTGTTACACTCATATAATGGCAGTTAATTACAATACCACAACGTGGTAACATATAGCTTAGAATGTTCAAGGAACAACCGGAGAACTTCGATTCCCACTTGTATGCTGTGCTTATAATATTGATTTTCATCTTAATCTCTTCCTGCATAAAATGTGGCTGGGAAAGAAATGACACCTCTACTGCTTTGCTAATTGCCAATGCTGTTTGGTTTTATTCTTAACCAGCTCCCAATGTGGTGAGGTAAATTGTAATGAAACTATTTTTCACTAAATATTTGTGACGAAATATCACCAAATTTTCCGTTTATCATTTCAAATTTCTGGCAATCATGTTAAACACGCTTTATGACAAACACGTCAAATAGCACCCATACACAGTCAAATATTTGGCAAACATAGTACAATTTGACAAATTGTTTCATAGTTTATAGGCGCCTTAAACGGAAAATAGGGAAGGAGATGGGTGCTTTGAAAATCACGCTGGCTCCTTGTCACCTTAGATAATCCAATTTATTAAAAAAGAAACCTTTTAAGGAAATTATTACACAATTCTTAGATCTCAGACCTGTTCCTACTTATTTGTGTTTGTGAGTACAACACTTCAAAAAAAATGGTTCAAATGGCTCTGAGCACTATGGGACTCTAAATTTGAGGTCATCAGTCCCCTAGAACGTAGAACTAATTAAATCGAAGTAACCTAAGGCCATCACACACATCCAAGCCCGAGGCAGGATTCGAACCTGCGACCGTAGTGGTCGCGCAGTTCCAGACTGAAGCGCCTAGAACCGCTCGGCCACAACGGGCGGCCAACACTGTTTGATGCGACGGAATGGTAAAAGTGGATGATTACGTTCTTGCATACCAGATCTCGTCCAGTAATGTCGGAAGTTACGGAAGTATGTTTTCCCGTACTGCTCTTCGGATGCACAAAACGCTCACGTCAGAATTATGACCGAAGAACTAATTTAAATGCGAAGGCTAGCAGGTTTTGGTTGCCAATAATCTCTTCCCTGCGGAAGACAAGTGCTGAAAAATGTCAGCGCTTGTTCAGCCACAGTAGTTTCCCTCTACGTAAACAAAGAAAAGTGTATCACCGCTATTTCGAACAAACGTGCTCGTTTCGGTACAGGAAGTTGTTCGATTATACCGGCAAAGAGTGCAGTAGTAGACGGCACAGAAATCAAATCAGTTTAGAAACCTGTTGCTAGTTTCCTTACGTGTCAGTAAACACCATACGAAAGTGTGACACATTTGTTGAGGGACTTCTAAAAGGAGACTTTGGAGGCAAGCGTAAGATGTCCTGGTACATTTAGAGAATATTACGAGTGTTTTACTAGCACTGTAATAAAAATTACTTAAGGATCATGAGACAGTCCTTTGCACAACACCCAAATGAAATGGAAAAAATAACTATGCTGGTAAAGAATACCTTGCAGCGTGTACAACACATAAGAAGATGTACAAATATGTTAGAGGTCAGCATGTAACAAGAGAGATTTTTCCTTAGTGATAACTACGAGGTGGAATTCAAAATCTTCGAGACTGGTGCTGCCATTTGGAAAGTAGGAGAAGTAGTTCTTTGCACCGCTAGGTGGCGAGAGCTGCATATCTGATGAGTCAGTGGCATTCAGCAGTGACATTCAGCTGGGAGGACGTGTTGTGATTTCCGTAATACTCTGTGTTTTGTGTGTGGCGCTTTTACGATGGACCCGGGAACAGAACACTGCGTGTGTATCAAATTCTGTGCGAATCTCGGGAAAAATGCTAAGGCGACGAGAGCTGGATTTACGGTTATGACCCAGAACCAAAGCAACAATTCTCCCGGTGGAAGAGCCCGGGCTCTCCAAGACCCAAAAAAGCGAGACAGGTGAAGAGCAAAGTGAAGAGCATGATCATCGTTTTCTTTGATACCAAGGGAATTGTGCACAAAGAATTCGTCCCACGGAACCAAACAGTGAATTCCGCGTACTACTGTGAAGTTTTGCGACGGCTCCGTGAAAACGTGCGGCGACGACGGTCCAAACTTTGGCGTCAAGGGAACTGGCTGCTGCATCTGTCACACGTCCTTGCTCACCAGGACGTTTTTGCAAAAACAACATGGCGGTTGTACCCCACCCACCGTACTGGCCAGGTTTGGCACCTTGCGACAACGCGCTGCTCCCAAAACTGAGCTCCGTCGGTTCGACACTCTAGAGAGGATTCAAGAAGCAGTGCTGGCAGTGATAAACATCCTCAAAGAACAGGACTTCCATTAAACGTTTGACTAATGGCAGAAGCGCTGGGACCGGAGTGTACTTGCAGATTGGAACTACTTCGAGGGCGATGGTGACCATTAATCCAAATGTAAGGTTTCAACAGATGGCAGCACGAGTCCCAAAAATTTTGGATAGCATCTCGTATGAGCACCTGTTGTTGTAGGGACAAATCGTGTCACACTCCACAATTTAGCCATCCCAAAGGAAAAAGTAATATGTTGGTTGTTTGATTGGAGATGGTGGCTTACAAACATGGAACTGTAATTGGAGTTGTTAAAATGGCCCTGTGTATCCAACATAATTAAAACGCTGCAAAACCAAAGCAATAATAGAGGAGTTCTATATCTACAAAATTTAACAAGGATCTCAGTCAATCCAGTTTATTACATAAAATGCTAAATAAGTGGTTTGACAATGCCGAGCTAAAGCCGGGCAAACCTGGACTAGGATTCTGTGATGTAATTCAAACAAACACGAATCTGAGTAATACAATTTACATTCCCGCGCGTCGTAGCTACCATGGTTGCCAAAAGACAGTGCGTAAAGACAGAAAGCACCACAGAAGGGTATGCGTTTACATCTGTGGCGATGAAAGAGAGTTGAACTTCTAACTGCAAGGAAGTGTTCAGAGTGAAGACTAAAGTGACTCGACTTTCCTTCCAGTTCGTCTTCATCGGATAAGAGCATGTCCCTGCCGAAGTGAAGTCTGCCCAAGGTGAGGCGTGGCTGCCAATAAGCCTCTCTGTCAAGAAACTTTTTGCAGTGTGCTCGGTTCTCTCCTTTTTCTTGCAACAAATAATTGCTGGTTTGAGCGATAAACACTCGGACTTCCGACAAGTAGCTGTCTTGTGCTCAGTGCAGGTGCTCAACAAGTTTCGAAAAGACTTGTCGCCACAAAAGTGTGCCTCATTCTCTCCCTTCTCTACGTTCGCCTCTCGGCCAATAAGCGTGGACCTCTGTAAGCACAGCTCTGTGACTTACTCCCGTTGGTCAACCAATGGTAGCAGTTATTAAGTTTCCCTAAACATTTTTTCTTGTGTGAGTGTGAGTGGGTGGTGGTGCTCTCTCACAGTATTCAAAGTCGTGTATTTCTACGAATTCTGACTGCTTGCATCTCTGACCCTAAACAGCCTTAGATACAACCTCCTCTATGACTTATGTCGAGTCCGGTGTAGAGTCGGTCCACTTGAAAGCGTAGTCCAATCTCACCGCCTGCCGCCATTACTCGAATGCATTTCCTTCTGCCTTTGGTCCTTCCATGAATTCTACTGATGGCTGTTTCCCCTGTCGTTTTATGACCCACAGCGCATTTTCTCACCTGTAGCTGAGTACAACTCGCTGTCATTGGGGCTTGTTATGTAGGTGTACATGCAGGCTTGTTATTTAGATGTTCAGGCACTCTGGGGTGGACATTCAATAGGTAAGACAACAATTTCTTTCCCGAAAACACGTTGGTTCTGTTCTATTCAGGATTCCAGTAGAATACGAGAGTTGGAAATTTAATAGTGGCAACTTTTTATTTACAGGTCGTACAAAATAGATACGTGTTTCAAAGTTTTACTGATCTTCAAATTAGCTACCTGCATTGTTCAAAAATGGTTCAAATGGCTCTGAGCACTATGGAACTCAACTGCTGTGCTCATCAGTCCCCTAGAACTTAGAACTACTTCAGCCTAACTAACCTAAGGACATCACATACATCCATGCCCGAGGCAGGATTCGAACCTGCGACCGTAGCAGTCGCACGGTTCCGGACTGCGCGCCTAGAACCGCGAGACCACCGCGGCCGGCAGCAGCATTGTGCATAACCCGTTACCAGCGATGCGGAAGTCGTACGATATTCTTAGCAGTGCCAGTTGTGTTGACAGTTCGAGCGGCGGGGTCTATTGTCCGACGAATTTGTAGCACTTCTGAAGCGAATGCCGTGAAGTGTTTCCTTCAGTTTAGAAATCGAGTTGAACTCACGAGCGCTTAAGTCACGGGAGTGCAATAGGTGGTATAGCACTTAGCAGCCCCGTCAGTCAAACAAATCAGTATTGTCCTGCAAAATGATGGTCAGGTCCTGCAGAAAGTGGCATAACTTCCGTCTCTATGCTGTTCATTTTTGGAACACAGCCTACGACCAGCTTAGAGACAGAGGTGATGGCACTTTCGCAGGATTTGATCATCATTTTGCAGGTCAATGCTCAAGCTCGTACAGTACAAGCTGTTGCTGATTTGTTTGACTGATGGAGCTGCTAAGTGCTATACCACCTAATGCACTCCCCTGACTTAAGCGTTCATGAGCTAAACTCAATTTCTAAACTGAATGAAACACTTCACGGCATTCGCTTCAAAACTGCTACTGAAACTTCCCCTTCGAATGTAAAGAATGACTGACTAGGTAAAACTTCTAAGTTACTTGATTTTCAAACTCCAGAGTGAAACTGAACGTACTGAGACTGTTTTGTCTTTACTTATTCTGATCATCACTAAACTGACACATAATATTTTAGAGCAACGCAATCTGACTTTCAGTAATCCCTACAAAAGAATAGCCCTGACTAACAATAACCTATACCCTTCATGGATCACTTACCTCACAAAAATCTTCGTTACTCAAACTACTGCAATACAGAGAGCGCCAATACTGCCAGTTAAATAAAAGATTCTAAGTACTGAAGCCACTAACTACTGATAGACATATAGTTAGCAAATGAAAGATTTTGATAGAGAACAAACAATGTATTGACCTTAACAGTGTTCAAAAGTCATAATATATATATAAATCCGTGACATCCAGTTTAACAGATTTCCTTTTTCTGACGGACACACGTCCAGATCGTTCGCTCATATTAACATCTCAAAACTCTGGGATTTCTCTCCCCACATCTGTTACTCCTGGTGGCTCACCTTCAACTGCCCAACGCTACAGGCTGTTCACATCCAACAGCTCAACACTACACTAGCGAATAACTTCCAACAACGAGTCCAACCAGCCACAGGCTGCACACAGCGCAGTCAGCGATTTTCATGCAGAGTGCTACGTGGTATTACCAACATAAAACCTAAACAGCCTACTTACACTACAAATTCGTCGGGCAATAGACCTCGCCGGTCGAACTGTCAACACAACTGGCAGTGCTAAGAGTATCCTACGTCTTCCACATCGCTGGCAACGGATTATACACAATGCTGGTCACTCCTTTGAAGGTCAGTAAAACTTTGAAGCACGTATCTATATTGTACGAGCTGTAAATAAATAGTTGCCATTATTAAAGTTTCAACCCCCGTATATTATTCTCCACTCTTTTGGCTACAAAACCCTAGTGTTCAACATAATCTCCGCTCAATGCGACGGGCTTACTCTACCTTACTGCGACGATCTGTCTACTCGCATGGTACCACATGTTTCACGTGGAGTGCATCCTTCATTGGGCCAAACAGATGGAAGTTGGAAGGTGCGAGGTCAGGGCTGTAAGGTGGATGAGGAAGAACAGGCCGAAGAAATTATGATCTCCTCTCGGGTGCACAGACTTGTCGAGGCCTTGCATCGTCGTGGAGAAGAAGTTCGGTTGCATTGTTTCTTCAATTTCCTGAAGGTAGCACAATACATATTAGAGCTGAGCTTTGCACCATGATGGAGGACATCAAACAGAAGAACGCCTTCAGAGTCCGAGAAGACCATCGCCATTACTTTACTGGCTGGAGGTGCGGCTTTGAACTTTTTCTCTGGAGGAGAGGTGGTTCGATGTGATGAGCCCATGTTTTTTCGTCAAAAAATTTCACGATCAGCCTCGTAAGGGACAAGTAATTCCGCGCAGATGTTCCTTCGTTCCTGTTTATAGTCTTCCGTTAGGTGGCGAGGAGCCTATTTGGCACACTCATTTGAGTACCCCAAATGGTGGACGAGTGTGTCAGCGCTACTAACATAGACGTTCAGTTGAGCAGCTACATGCTTGATTGGGGTCCATCGATCGCCTCGAATGAGAGTGTCCGCACGTTCCAGAATTGCAAGAGACACAGCTGTGTGTGGCCGGCTGGTACGCGAAGATCGGACAGGTTTGCACGACCTCTCTGCTATGATGACGACGTCACCCAACGACTCACCGTGCTCTTGTTCACTGCCAGGTCTCCGTAGACAGTCTGCAAGCGCCTATGAATATCTGCGCTGCTCTGGTTTTCCGCCAAAAGAAAGTCGATGACAGCTCTCTGCTTGGAACGTACCTCCATTACAGACGTCCTTGCCCATTCTGAAGGCTACGTATAACGTTGGCACCTATCGGAACTTCATCGAACTATAGGGGCTGAAGCAGGACTATTTCGCGATGTCTCACAACAAATTCCTCTTTTTTTCAACCGAGACTGGCAGAGAAAAAAAAAGTGTTGCATTACCTACTGAACACCCCTTGAACGTACTTCAGTACTGACAGTCACTGCAACTATTTCATTTATCAGTGGAGGATTAATATATTCCAATTTGATCTGTCTTTTTATTACGAGTTTCACTTCATTTACGGGACGGCCTGGGAATAACGGTGACATAAGGGGAAAAAAAACATATTATATCGTCGTGCCGACTGTGTACAGAAAAGTGATATACTGAGAGAAATGTAATCTTGAAGTATGCGTTCCAGTTGTGTTTATATTAAATACCAAATGCGCTCACCTTTTCACGAAATGTCTACCAGCTGCTACGCAGAGTCATCTTATACGCACAGTGAGTAAACCAGTAATACTGCCGTGTTAGCTAAGCTGACACTTGGTGCGATGGCTGGTGGGAGGTACTGGTAAAGGCATTTCCCATTCACGGGCCCTGCCACCAGCAACCGCGCCGAGAGTCAGCTTGAATTGCCTGGACGGTATTTATATTACCCTAACAGGAGATATTATTTCATTTGTCATAAATAAACAACAAACTTAAAGGACTAATGTTCGACCACATTACTGCCGACAGACGAATGTAAACATTAATTTCGGTCCAGCAACAAAGCTAGAGGCAATCACCCAGAGTGATTTAAATTGGAATGACTGCATAAAACAAACACTAAGAATAGCAGATTCCTGCTCATGTTCATTTGATGAATCTTGAGAAAATGTAATTCAGTCAGGAAAGAAGTGGCTTACATAACACTTATTTGACTGATTCTTGTGTGTTGTTCATCGGTCTGGGGCTCTTACCAAGTAAGGTGTACAGGTAATTAAGTAAGAGGTGCAAAAAATTAACATACTCAGAGAGAGAAAATGCAACGAAACGTACCGCGTTTTCGTCACGAGATCATTTACTCGGTGTTACAGTGTTATGAGTACGCTCGACAAACTGGCGTTGTGCATTACGGACGGGTTTACTTTTCATATTTCCGATGGTACGTAATTGCCGCCAGCTGCTCTTCCCCTCCCTATTCGTGAAATGAACAGGAAAAGGGGGAGAAAGATAGGAGTACCGGATGTACCCTCTGCCACACACATTAAGATGGCTTGTGGAGTATTCATTCATATCAAACTGTAGTCAGCACTCCTATATTGTACCAGCAACCAACACCTGTAAATCTACTCAAACCAAGTTAACAATCTGGCAACGCACATGTCCATGAAAAACTTCATTATGCCAATACAACAGCCTATACAAAACCTTGATCGGGCAGTGCCATGTGGAGCGGCGGGTTTTCAATTAGTTTTACTGCTACGGTAGGTTTATGGTCTTTTTTGGTTGTTAAATCTAGTTTGCTAAAGTCTGACAGTACGATTTTTAAACACCATTGCCTTTTACAAGAGTCTGACAATTATTTGTGCAGTCACCCAGAAGTCCTTGGAGAACGGAATGCCCATAATGTCCGGACTACAAGCCCACAGCTCGGCTCGTCAAAACTGTAATAAAATGTTTTAACCGTATATGTATGATCCAGAGGAGTCAGAAACTACGACGATAAATGCAAGACTGCTGTCGCTTAACAGATCGGCACATTCAATAAAAGTTGACACGAACAAGTAAGACAATAACAATTCACTACTAAATTTTTCCCAGCACTCGACACAGTTCAGGTACGACCTCTATTCGAAGTTCCAAGTATAGTTAATTATCTCTCCATCTGCTAATTAAATACCGTAAATTGCTCGCCCTAAAAGTGATGAATAAGCTACGCTTCTTGCCAAGTGGTTTTCTACAACTCTACGGACGGCACACAAAACGTAAACACCGAAACTGAGACGTAAGGTTTCCAGTAAATTATTAATCCACGAATGTTCACTTTATACACGTTTACACTAAGAATGCGAGATAACTAATTAGACGAAAAAACACTCAAGTCAATCGTGTTCAATGCCATCCGAGACTTGGTGCACACATACACGAACAGAATTGCTGCACATTCTGAAACTTAGCGAGATACATCAAGCGCGACTGCCGACGATCGATTTACCTCCAACGGGTTTTTCTTCCTTTACTGTTGCTTCATCCCCCTCGCCTCAAATGTTTGGAAGGGTGGGGGGGGGGGGCGAAGGAAGGGCGGGGTGGACTGTTAGCAGCACAATACACTGAGGTGACAAACGTCATGGGATGCTTCCTAATATTGTGTTGGACCTTCTTTTGACCAGCGCAGTGCAGCAACTCCACGTGCCATAGACTCAACAATTCGTTCGAGGTTCCCTGCAGAAATATTGAGCCGTGCTGCCCTTATAGCTGTCCATAGTTGTGAAAGTGATGCCGGTGCATGGGTTTGTGCACAAACTGATATCAGTATTATGTCCTTTAAATATTAGATGAGATTCATGTTGGGCGACCTGGGTCGCCAAATCATTCGCTCGAATTGTCCAGAATTTTCTCCAAAACAATACCAAACAACTGCGGCCCAGTGAAATCGCGCATTGTCATCCATAAAAATTAGATCGTTGTTTGGGAGCATGCAGTCTGTGAACGGCTGCAGAAGGTCTCCAGATAGCCGAAAGTAACCGAGGACCCAGTCCATTCCATGTAAGAGAAGCCCACACCATTATGGTGAGCCACAACCCGCTTGGGTCCATGGTTCCGTACGGTCTGGGCCATACTCCAAACCTACTATCAGCTCTTGCCAACTGAAATCGGGACTCATCTGACAAGACCATGTTTTTCCAAACGTCTAGGGTCAACCGATACGGTCACGAGCCCAGGAAAGTCGCTGCAGGCGGCTTATTCCTCTCCTGTACCAACCTCTTCATCTCAGAGTTGCACTTGCAACCTACATCCTCAACTATTTGCTGACTGTATTCCAATCTCTGTCTTCCTCTACAGTTTTTGCCTCCTAAAGGTCCCTCTAGTACCATGGAAGCCATTCCCTCATGTCGTAACAGATGTCCTATGATCCTGTCCCTTCTCCTTATCAGTGTTTTCACATATTCCTTTCCTCTCCGAATCTTCACAAAACCTCCTCATTCCTCACTTTATCAGTCCACCTCATTTTCAACGTTCGTCTGTAGTACCACATCTCAAATGCATCGATTCTCTTCTGTTCCAAGTTTCACTACCATACAATGCTGTACTCTAGACGTACGTTCTCAGAAATTTCTTCATCAAATTAAGGCCGATATTTGATATTAGTAGACTTCTCTTGGCCAGGAATGTCCTTTTTGCCATTGCTAGCCTGCTTTTGATGTCCTCCTTGATCCGTCCGTCACTCGTTATTTATTGCCTAGGAAGCAGAATTCCTTAACTTCATCCACTTCGTGACCATCAATACTGATAGGAAGTTTCTCGCTGTCCTCATTTCTACTACTTCTCATTACCTTCGTCTTTCTTCGATTTACTCCTATTCCATACTCTGTACTCATTAGACTGTTCATTACATTCAGCAGATCATATAATTCTTCTTCACTTTCACTCAGGATACCAATGTCATCAGCAAATCGTAGCATTGATATCCTTTCACCTTGAATTTTAAATCCATTCCTGTATCTTTCTTTTATTTCCAGCCTTGCTTCCTTGATGTACAAATTGAACAGTAGAGGCGAAAGGCTACAGCCTTGTCTTACACCCTTTTTAATATGAGCACTTAGTTCTTGATCGTTCACTCTTATTATTCCCTCTTGGCTGTTGCCCATATTGTATATGACCCATCTCTCCCTATTGTTAACCCCTATTTTTCTCAGAATTTCTTAGCTCCCCTGCACTTAATATTTATTTCATTCCTCAGCGACTTGTATTTCTGTATTCCTGAGTCTCCCGGAACATTTTTGTACTTCCTCCATTCATCGATCAATTGAAGTAGTTTTTCCCATACCCATGGTTTCTTCGCAGTTACCTTCTTTGTACCTATGTTTTCCTTCCCAACTTTTGTTATGGCCCTTTTTAGGGATGACTATTCCTCCTCAACTGTACTGCCTACTGCGCTATTCCTTATTGCTGTATCTATAGCCTTAGAGAAGTTCAAGCGTATCTCGTCATTCCTTAGTCTTCCGTATCCCACTTCTTTGTTTATTTACTCTTCCCTACTAATCTCTTAAACTTCAACCCACTCTTCATCACTATTATGTTGTGGTATGAGTCTGTATCTGCTCCTCGGTACGCCTTACAATCCAATATCTGATTTCGGAATCTCTGTCTGACCATGGTGTAATCTAACTGAAATCTTACCGTATCACCCGTCCACCTCTTGTGATTTCTGAACAGAGTATTCGCTATTACTAGCTGAAGTTTATCACAGAACTCAGTTAATCTTTCTCCTCTCTCATTCCTTGTCCCAAGCCCATATTTTCCTGTAATCTTTTCTTCTACTCCTTCCCCTAAAACTGCATTCCAGTCTCCCATGACTATTAGATTTTATCTCCCTTTACATACTGTATTACTCTTTCAATATCCTCGTACACTTTCTCTGTTTCTTCTTCTTCAGCTGGCAACGTCGGCATGTATACCTGAACTATCGTTGTCTGTGTTGGTTCGCTGTCGAGTCCGATAAGAATAACCCTATCACTGAACTGTTCACAGTAACACACTCTCTGCCCTATCTTCCTATTCATAATGAATCCTACTCCCGTTATTATACCATTTTCCGCTGCTGTTGATATTACCCTATACTCATCTGACCAGAAATCCTTGTCTTCTTTGCACTTCACTGACCCCTAATATATCTAGGTTCAGCCTTTGCATTTCCTTTTACAGATTTTCTAGTTCCCCTACCACGTTCAAGCTTCTGACATTCCACGCTCCGACCTGTAGAATGTTGTAGATCGACGCCCTCTCCTAATGGATACGTTAGTTGTTGATTTCTCCTGTTATTTCACGCATAGTGGCTTGTCTGTTATCACTGACAACTCTACTCAAGTGCCGCTGCTCGTGGTCGTTAAGTGGAGGCCGTCGGCCACTGCGTTGTCAGTGGTGACAGATAATGGCTAAAATTTGGTAATCTCGGCACACTCTTGACATTGTGGATCTGGAATATTGAATCCCCTAACGTTTTCGAAAAGGAATGTCCTATGCTTCTAGCACCAACTACCAAATCTGAAGAACGTGCAGGAGATAGAACGATTTCGGGAGGAGAGGATATGTTCCATAGAGGATAGACGTTGCGAAATGTGGATGGAAATGACAGTGGTCTGTTTCATAGAAAACTGTGGCGATGAAGGTAAGTATTGGCGGAGGGGGGGGGGGGGGGGGGGGGAGAGGGAGGGATAGTGAGGGTACGGCCATAATCACGGCCGAAACTTCTGTGCATGTATCACCTGAGTACGAGTGAGAGCTCAGCCAATGCACTGCCCTTTTATACCTTGCGTGCGTGATACTAGCGCCGTCTATACAGGGTGTTACAAAAAGGTACGGCCAAACTTTCAGGAAACATTCCTCACACACAAAGAAAGAAAATATGTTATGTGGACATGTGTCCGGAAACGCTTACTTTCCATGTTAGAGCTCATTTTATTACTTCTCTTCAAATCACATTAGTCATGGAGTGGAAACACACAGCAACAGAACGTACCAGCGTGACTTCAAACACTTTGTTACAGGAAATGTTCAAAATGTCCTCCGTTAGCGAGGATACATGCATCCACCCTCCGTCGCATGGAATCCCTGATGCGCTGATGCAGCCCTGGAGAATTGTATCACAGCCGTCCACAATACGAGCACGAAGAGTCTCTACATTTGGTGCCGGGGTTGCGTAGACAAGAGCTTTCAAATGCCCCCATAAATGAAAGTCAAGAGGGTTGAGGTCAGGAGAGCGTGGAGGCCATGGAATTGGTCCGCCTCTACCAATCCATCGGTCACCGAACCTGTTGTTGAGAAGGGTACGAACACTTCGACTGAAATGTGCACGCGCTCCATCGTGCATGAACCACATGTTGTGTCTTACTTGTAAAGGCACATGTTCCAGCAGCACAGGTAGATTATCCCGTATGAAATCATGATAACGTGTTCCATTGAGCGTAGGTGGAAGAAACTAAAATGAGCTCTAACATGGAAATTAAGCGTTTCCGGACACATGTCCACATAACATCTTTTCTTTATTTGTGTATAAGGAATGTTTCCTGAAAGTTTGGCCGTACCTTTTTGTAACACCCTGTATATGTATCTCTACCCATAGACTTTTTTCACCTAAGTGTATTAAGCTCTTCAGCTATGAGAGTTATAAGACTACAGCAAAAGATATAGGTTATGTGAGCAGAGAAGAAACGTTACACATAGTTTTAAAAACAATAAACAGGATGAAATTGTTCCCACTGATGTGTTTTAAAGTTAAAATGTCAAAGGACGAACAGCTAAAAAACTAAAATGTATACAATTTAAATGAAAAGACACATGTAATTCCCCCTTTCCCTTCAAATCTGAGAACGTGCACGAGATAGAACGATTTCGGGAAGTTCCATAGAGGTTGAGGAGTGTGGATGGAAAGGACAGGGGACTGCTTTATAGGAAACTATGGCGATGAAGGTAAGTATTGGGGGGGGGGGGGGCGAGGGGAGTGGGGCGGGATAGGGAGGAGGGGGGGAGGGGGGGGGAAGAGAAGTCGCAGAGGACTGTTGTAGGGTACAGTAGTAATATTACGAAGACAGAGGTAGGGACAGATGAACAGAGATAAGGAGCCCTGATGTGGAGTGGCATAGGTTGGCAAGAGTTTACATTAGCAGGAGGGATAAATATCGAAGCGGATCTCGTTGTGTGTCAGAGTGTTTTGGTTGAAATTTGTTCGGGGGAGTACGTGGAGGATGTATAGGTGGCAGGATTGATGAGATGTATCTTTACAGTCGCGTCAGTGTTCGATAATTGTAAAGAAGAGGGGAAAGTGTGGGAATGTTGGAGTCCAGCTGGAGGATGTTGTAGGTTATTCAGAGGTGTGCGGTGTGAGTGAGGGTAGGTGGGAATGTGATGAAGTGTTAAGAGAATCCACGTGGGGGAAGGTAAGCGGATGTGGAAAATGAAGTGGAGTGCATCACGTTCAAGGATCTGGAGTGACTTTGTAGGAGCAGAGATCCATGCAACATTCACATAGCAAAGAATGAAGAGGGTCGTAGTTTTGTAGGTGTGGATGATAGTGGATCGGTGCATTACCCCAATGTGGCCAGTTAGTAGTTACAATATGTTGTGGGCTTTCTGTTGGATGGGTAGTAGGTGAGGCTTCCATGTCAGTTGCGGAACAGTAGTTAGTCCAGAGTATTTTAGTGTGTTAAATGATAAGACGATAGTAAGCGGCAAGGTATAAGACATGGAGGCGGATGGGATGTCGTAATTAGTGCCTGGGCTTTGGAATGGTTGGCCTTAAGGAGCCCATGGTTGCACAGGGAGGTAAACAGATTGAGGTGGATTTAGAGGGGTCGTTGGAATTTCTGTATCGTAGGGTACAGTATGGGAGAAGCGATGTCACCAGCACAGTGAAGGAGGTGGACTGGTGGAGGTGGTTTGGGCACGTCAGCAGCTAAAGGAAACTCCAAAATCAACTGCAGTGCTCCTATTATGCCTTCGGCGCTGTTCCAAACCGGACGACACACAGAACACTTGTAGTTAGAGCGCCTGCAGCAGTATTCACAAGGCAACCTTTTTGATTGCAAAATTTCACATATTGGGTTAGTTCAAGAGTAACAATTATCCCAATTCTTCTATGAACACTCCTGTACTCAATGCATGCTCTCTAAAACATTTAGTACGCAAATCTTAAATCACAAGTTCCAGAATTTTGCTAATGGAACCGCTGTGTGATTTCTGAACTGTCTCTCTTCTAGTGTTTGTATCTCAATAAAGTCAAACGAATGTCTTGTAATTAGGTACAGTGCCACATTACTTCGTATAAACATAGGGCTGTAGTTTCATCATTTTTAACTTTTTTCTAAAGACTAGTTCATGTGTCACGTTTTTATCAGTTTTAGTACAAAATCAGCCTTTATTGAATAACTCGAAAATAAAAACGGGTAACTCCACAGAAACTTCCCCAGAAAGTTTTTGTATAAAGCTGAACCTAATGCCAAAATTACAACATTCTATCATTCATATTATGCGCTTTTGAAATTTCTTGAAAATTATTCAGCAGATTATTCAGAAACTCAGAATGCACACACAACTTTGGTGCTGACAAATGCGGCCGCCACTGCTGCCACATAGCCGCAGCGCTTGCTTCCCCACAACCCGTCCGTTCAGTGCCTGTTTGTTACCCCTCTGTGGCTTCTAATCTAGAAATATTTACTATGAACATACGTACCATCAAATGATATTGTACAGGCTCAGTACACGGTTAGCACTGTTGGTAAAATAGTACTAAAACAATCACACTCGACCAAATAGAAAATGCGTAATACACGTCACTGTTTTAGCTACTAACACCAATGCAGTGTGCAGTGTGATTTTGCAGTTTTGTATTCAAGCATACACCCTCGTAACACTTTCAGATAATTATTTGCCTTACTGGTAACGAGTCCGCACCTCGTGGTCTTGCGGGAGCGTTCTCGCTTCCTGCGCACGGGTTCCCAGGTTCGATACCCGGCGGCGGGGATTTTCTCTGCTTCGAGATGACTGGGTGTTGTGTGTCATTCAGCATCATTGACTTGCAAGTCGCCGAAGTGGCGTCAACTAAAAAGAACTTGTAATACGGCGGCTGAACTACCCCGCATGGGGCCTTCCGGCCAACAATGCCAAACGATCATTTCATTTCACTGGAAACAACATACTGAAAATGCATTGAGCGAGCAAAATAACGTATGGCGTGTATTGCGTCTATCTTTATTGATCCTGAAAGTTTTAAAACGGAAACTGTTCACAGTCTTTATGCAGAAATCATGAAATTGGTACGAGAGGAGTTGATTTGGTCAGCAGTGGGTATGTAATTGGCTGTATGTTACCAAAATACCAGTTGCACACGCTTATTCGTTCGGTGGCAGCAAAAATTAACAAAATAGGCTGACTGAAATAAGACCGCGACGCGAAGAACGAGTTGTGCGAGCTAAACGAAAGTTGGTAGGCATGTTTCTACATCTGGAAGATGATGTCTCTTCAAATTTCCCGCCGGCCGCACAAGAGTGGCGCTAATAACACCACTATGAGGATGTAGATCAGATTTAATTCTTCATGTTTGCTTTAAATACACTCCGTAACGGCGTGACGAGTAGGTGTTAGTCAAGAACGACTTTAAGCCGACAAAGACGCTATTATCAACACCTCACTGAATTCTAACGAAGTCGTGTAATAGGGCCAGGAGAAGTTGGATGTCCCTTCTGCGATATTGTTGAAAGACTTTGCAGGAATGCAGCCACTGTACATGACTGCTCACGAGTGGTCACGAGAATATACGGTCTCAAGAAGACCGGGGTCCGGACGGCCGTGTGGCACTATAGAGAAGTAAGAACATCTTGTTCGGTGCATCACTCTCGCGCATCGTAATGCATCTGCAGCAGCAATTTGAGCAGCAATTGGCACCACAGCGACAGTCAGCCCCGACAGCAGAATGGTCAGCGTGACGGACTGCCATACTAAGGGGCCCGGGTTCGATTCCCGGATGGGTTGAGGATTTTCTCCGCTCAGGGATTGGGTGTTGTGTCGTCTTCATCATCTTTCATCCCCAACACCTGCCCCATAAGTGGCCTCCCGGTCAATCACGCCAAACGCTCATTTCCATTTACCACAGTGACACAACCAACTGTTATAAACAGGTTTCTTCAAGAACAACTCCGAGCCAGACGCCCTGGAGCGTGCATTCCACTGACCCCAAACCGATTTCAATAATGTCATGAGAGAGCTCATTGGACGGCAGGGTCGAGGTCTGATGTGTTTTCTCATGAAAGCTGGTTCTGCCTCGGTGATAGTGATGGCCGTGTGTTGGTTAGGAGGAGGCCAGTTGAGGGCACCGGCTGTTATGGTCTGGGGTGCGATTTCGTATGACAGCAGGGGCGTTCTCATGGTTATCCTACGCACCCTGACTGCAGATTTACTTCAGTCAGCTGATTGGACCTGTTGCGCTTCGATTCACGAACAACACTCCAAGTGGGTGTTTTCCAACAGGATAACGCTCGCCCACAGGATGCTGTCGTAACCGAACATGCTCTATAGAGTGTCTACACGTTGTACTGGCCTGCTCGATCACTAGATCTGTCTCCAATCGAGCACTTATTGTACATAATCAGACGACAACTAGAACGTCATCTACAAACAGCATTAACCATCCCTGTATTGACTGACCACGTGGAACAGGCATGGAACTCCATCCCCTAGACTGACACCCGGCACCTGTACAACACACAATGCATGCACGTTTGCATGCTTGTGTTCAACATTCTTGCAGTTACACGGTTATTAATGTACCAGCATTTCATATTTGCAGTGGCTTATTTCGCGCTTGCATCAACCTGTTATCTTGCTATTTTAATCACTTCAGTATGTTCTCTAAACAAATGCATTCCCGAAATTTCATTACTTTACATTCTTTTTTTTTTTTTGGATCTGCGAGTTTCTTCCGTCAGTGTATATGCAAGTAAGAGCCTCCTAATGCTTCTGAAGGTGCCTGCAAAAGAGTGATAAATCTCGCGATGTCGCCTGCAGTCGTAGCTCGATTGAATCCCGCCAAACAAGAGTACAAAATGGCTCTGAGCACTATGGGACTTAACATCTGAGGTCATCAGTCCCCTAGAACGTAGAACTACATAAACCTAACTTACCTAAGGACATCACACACACCCATGCCCGAGGCAGGATTCGAACCTACGACCATAGCAGTCTCGCGGTTCCAGACTGTAGCGCCTAGAACCACTCGGCCACCCCTGCCGGCTTAGCGAGGCATGTTATCGACAGTCCTGTCTCTCTGCATCTCCTCCATGTCCGAAGAACATCCCTTTGGTTCACTCCGAGACGTCTGGACACTTCACTTGTTAAGAGCCCTTCCTGGCACAAAGTAACAGTGAGGACGCGATCGAACCGTGGTATTGACCGTCTAGGCTTGGTTGAACTACATTCCTGGTGGAATGACTGGAACTGATCGGCCGTCGGACCTCCTCCGTCTAATAGGCACTGCTCATGCATGGTTCAGTACATCTTTGGGCGGGTTTACTGACATTTCTGAACATTCAAAGGGACTATGTCTTTGATACAGTATCCACAGTCAATGTCTATTTTCAGGATTTCTGGGAACTGGAGTGATTCACAACTTTTTTTGGTGTGTGTACAGTCCTAGAATTTCTCAAGTTTTTTTTCATTTATTAGCCTTGTAGTTTATCTACACCTTATTAACCATTGTCTTTGCAGTCTTGACGCGTGTGTAGGAATGTTATCAACAGCAGCAGTATTGGTTTCTGGAAACATTATTGCAAATTGTATTGGCGAGAATTAGATTATACATTATGTCATCAAAAGTACCAGAGCACCGTGTTACAGGACAGATAGGTAGAGACCAGTATATTCCATCTTAATTGGCCATAAAAAGTCTCCAACATAACAATGATGTGTCAGCCGTGCAATTCGGCTACCATGAAAGTAAGCAACGACAATCATGAGATTTTTCATAATTTTCAATTTTAAACAGCATAATAAATACATATTGACAGTTATCCAGTTCCATTGTCATTTACTGCGCTCTCCGTTTTTAATAAAAATAATTACAGAGCTTGATCTCATTCACTCCGTTCCCTCTTGTTGCACTTTCCCTGTAAGTCCTTTGAGTGCTTAAGCAATTTTCTATGTCACATTTCTTTTCCTTCGGTATTTGCGCTGTGGACCTCTTTGATTCCAGAAGCAAAAAAAAAAAAAAAAAAAAAAAAAAGGTTCCAATGGCTCTGAGCACTATGGGACTCAACTGCTGTGGTCATTAGTCCCCTAGAACTTAGAACTACTTAAACCTAACTAACCTAAGGACATCACACACATCCACGCCCGAGGCAGGATTCGAACCTGCGACCGTAGCAGTCGCACGCTTCCGGACTGCGCGCCTAGAACCGCGAGACCACCGCGGCCGGCATTTCCAGAAGCACCTATAGTATCTATACCTGGCATCACTCCTGAGAGTCGTCAGGCGGTTTTGCCTGGCGTTTCAGCTGATATTTGTAAATAAGTTTTCGCATTGTCTCAGCCCAAACAAATAGTGCCCTTCACGTCTATCACGCGGAGCCCAGTCTAGGCGGAAAGTCGGTTTGTTTTCCGTTACAAACAAAATGTTTTTTAAAACGGTATTTTGGGTGCTCGTTTGATAGAATAGTCCCAGCGTACTGTAGTGCTATATTCGCTTTATCGATATGTATTAACAGGGACTGCAAAACACGAGGAATAAACAACAACCCATCAGCGACTGAGTAGCACTGCATGCTTCTTGGTAGCAGGGGGTTCTGTTGCTGCTGGGGTACTCTTACTACATACTGGTAAAACAAAGAAAAATTCGGGGTAGGAATTAAGACTCAGGAAGAAGAAACAAAAACTTTGAAGTTTGTTGATGACACTGTAATTCTGTAAGAGATAAACACAAGATTTGGAACAGCAACTGGACGGAATCGCCACTGTCTAAAATGGGGGTTTCAGGTGAACATCACCAAAAGCAAAACAGGGATAATGGAATGCACTTAAATTAAATCAGCTGATGCTGTGACACTTAAAGTAGTTGATTAGCTTTGCTATGAATAAAAATAACTGATGACGACAGAAGCAGGGAGGATATAAAATGGAGACTGAGAATGGTAAGAAAAATCTTTCTGGAGAAGAGCAATTTATTAACATTGAATACAGATTTAAGTGATAGGAACTCTTTTCCGAAGGTACTTATCTGAAGTGTAGCCAAGTATGGAAGTGAATCATGGACGATAATCACTTTAGACAAGAAGAGAACAGAAGCTTTTGAAATGTGATGCTACAGAAGAATGCTGAAGATTCGATGGGTAGATCACGTAACTAAGGAGGAGGGACTGTATAGAATAGGGGAGACAAGAAATTTATGGCACTACTTGAGTAAGAGAGGGCACCGATGGTAGAACACATTCTGAGACATCAAGGGATCATCAATTTAGTACTGGAGGGCAGTGTGGTGGCTAAAAATCGTAGAGGGAGACAAAGAGATGAATACAGTAAGCGGATTCAGAAGGATGTAGGCTGCAGTACCTGTTCGATGAGGAAAAGGCTTGCACAGGTTAGAGTAGCATGGAGAGCTGCATCAAAGCAGTCTTTGGACTGCAGACCACAACGAAACGGATACGGTGCTAGACCAATCTGTGACGGCCAGGTAAATTCCATTTTAAATATCATTTTGTGAAACAAACCGGTGCCTCCTATCGACACTTCGCGTCACATGAGAGATGTGATGAGCACTACTTGTTTGGGCTGACTCCAGGAAGTATTCAAAAAACATGCCACTCGACTATACAGGAACTCGAGACACTCGAACAATCCTTTCATCCTCACTCTGGGAAACTACTATGACAACCATAGGTGGAAGCACAAGCGGCCAAAGACACTGCTAGCTAGGGCATAGCCACCTATGGCAAGCTAACATACACCAGCTAGCGACAAACATCGTCCAGCCCCTGCACATCAGCAACACCGACTGGAAATTACCAGCTGCTATTAGAGCCGACCAACAGGCCACAGCAGGGAAACCGAAGAGCTCGCCCACTGACGCAGAAACAATTCGCCAACATCACCCTACACTGTGCATCCGATATAAGACCTATCGGACACAAAAACGATGATAAACCTAACTGTTGCAGGTTGCTGACGCTGATCGAGAGTTCAACACCGGCACCCAGCGGCAACCGCCGAGCGACAGCACAGCACAACGTCAAAGGTATCGACATGCATGATACCCACTAGTAACAAAGCCAACCCTTGCTCGACCTATCGCTAGCACCAAGACATCCGCTACTGCTCTTACCACCCGATCTAACTATCGCAGAGGATTTTTTTCCCTTGCTCTTGCCGTGGCACTTTTTTTCCTCTGCCCTTCAAACCGCTACCCTTCGTTCGACTTCGACCCAATCTATCTCCAGATGAGGGCGTATTAATGGTTAACCTTAACCAGATGAACCCAAACATCGCAGTACATACATCCTGCGACACCTCACTTTAGTGAAAACTAACCCTTTTGCAGAGATGGCAGTAGATCTTTTGAGTTGTCCATCATGCCGGTTTGGGCGTGGAGGGGCTCCACCTCTGTTAAAAAGGTACACAATGCAGAAACAAAATTTGCAAACATCTGTCGAAACACTAGAGGAAGTGAGCCTGGAGACCGTTAGGAGATATGCCCTGTACACTTTTATTGGTAACATCACATAACCGAGCGAGGTGGTGCAGTTGTTAGAACAGTGGACTCGCCATTCGGGGAAACGACGATACAAACCCGCATCCAGCCATCCTGTCTTAGGTTTTCCGTAAATCCCTAAATCGCTTCAGGTAAGTGACGGGATGGTTCGTGTGAAATGGCACGGCCGACTTCTTTCCATGTCCTCCCTAATCCGATGGGACAAATAACCTCGCTGTTTTGTCCCCACCCATCGAATCAACCAACCAATCAACATCACATTCTCTTAGGACGACTATCGCTCACTCAACTCATGTAACAAAGAGAAGTACACAAGGCGTTTTGTGCTCATAGTGCCAAGCTAGTGGTAAGGAATTTTCTTTGATGGTTCGCTAAAATAGTCACAGCCAGTGGGACACGAGCGACTACTAGCGAATACGATCCGGATACAGTTCGCTTGCGCTCGCCTATTGCATGCAGCAATGTAAACTAGCACCCTTTACCGCCTCACGCCGCTGCAACGTCACCAGCGGAATTCCATCTCGCAGTCGGCAGTGACCGTGATGTCTCTGCTCGTTTGTGTACATCGACTGTGTGGAGCAACTGTTTCTTGAGGTAGCAGGCCGTTTCGCTCCTCCGCTCTCTATGTGTGTGGCGAGAAGCAGGAACGGGCAGCAGGTGTTCGGCCGGTATACGGATGCGGGCGAGGGGTTCTCTGCGAGGAGTTGTGGCAGCGAACAGCGCGCCCTAAGGAGGCGACCAATTTGCCGCGGCACGGCAGGGCAGCCGCCGGAAGCGAGAGTTCGTTGCCGGTCCGGCGGCTGGAAAATCTCGTAAAGACCCACCGCCTTCCATTCTTTCTTCCTCCCCCCCACTGCTTTCCGCTCCCTGTCCTCTCCTCCCCTCACAGGACGCGGCTAAATGCGATTCTCTGCGACGCGGAACGTACTGCTCGCGATCACTTCACCAGCAGTTGTTTTTCAGGCTTTTTGCCCAGTGAGCTTGTACGGGTGAATTTTTTGAGAGATTTATATAAAATAAATTAATAAACGATGGTACTGAGCTACCATGGTATACAGAACAGGACGCAACACCGTTGCAGAAGCAACCAAAGAGGCATGTCAAATTTAAAAGAACACCAGATCTCCAAGATTGACGAAGTTTTGATGAAGCTCGAAAGTTAGCGCGGACTTAAGTGAGAGGTGCTTTTAATAGCGTCCACAACGAAACTCTGTCTCTAAATCTGATAGAAAATCCGAAGAAATGGTGGCTGTATGTAAAGTATGTCAGCCGCAAGGCAAAGTCAATACGTCCATTTCACAATACCAATGATGATATTACCGTTAACAACACCACTAAAGCGGAGTTATGAAACACAGTTTCACAAAAGTCCCTCATCAAAGAAGAAGAAGTAAATGTTCCAAGATTCGAATTACAGCCAATTTGAGCAATTTACTTGTAGATGTCCTTAGTGTAGCGAATCAACTTAAAGCACTTCGTAAAAGCAAGTCCTCTAGTTTAGATAGCATACTAATGACCTTCATTTCAGAGCATGCTCGTACAATAGCCCCATACTTAGCAATCGTATACGGTCACTTGGTTGACGGAAGATCCGAACAAAAAGACTGGAAAGTTGCACAGCTTACACCAATACACAAGAAAGGAAACAGGAGTTCAAATGGCTCTGAGCACTATGGGACTTAACTTTTGAGGTCATCAGTCCCTTAGAACTTAGAACTACTTAAACCTAACTAAGGACATCACACACATCCATTCCAGAGGCAGGATTCGAACCTGCGACCGTAGTGGTCGCGCGGTTCCAGAATGTAGCGGCTAGAACCGCTCGGCCACCCTGGCCGGCGAAACAGGAGTAATCCACTGAATTACAGACCCACATCATTAACCTCGATTTGCAGTAGGATATTAGAACATATACTGTTTTTGAATGATATGAATTACCTCGAAAAAAAGACGATTAATTGACAAACAACTAACACGGATTCAAAAAACGTTCTCATGATGTAAAGAGTGATATCGACAAGGGATATCATATTAATACCAAAAATATAAATTTCGTGAAGGCTTGCTCCTCAGAAGAGCCTTATAACAAATTAAAATGCGTATGTCTTCGGAGTATCGCTACAGTTGTGCGAGTGGATTCGTGATTTCCTGTCAGAAAGGTCACAGTACCTAGTAATCTACAGAAAATCATCGAGTCATACGGAAGACATATCCGACTTCCTCCAAGGAAGTGTTGTAGGCCCTCTGCTGTTCCTGATCTACAAAAACTATTTACGGGACAATCTGAGCAGACTTGTTGGATTGTATGCAAACGGATGCTGTCATTTATAGTCTTCTAAAGCCACCAGAAGGTCAAAACTAATTTCAAAATGACACAGACGCGATATCTGTATGGCGCTAAAAGTGGCAATTTTCTCCCAGTAATGAAAGCTGTGAGTACAAGAAGCAATCCGTCACATTTCTGTTCCACGATAAATCACGCAAATTTGAAGGCCGTCCATTCGACCAAATACCTAGGTATTACTATTACGACTAACTTAAATTGAGACGCCAAGGGCGTCAATGGAGAGATAACACTGGTTCCGTTCCGATGACCGAAGCTTAGCGCCGCCGGGCTTGGTTAGGACTTGGGAGGATGACCGTCCGGTCTATCGAGCGCTGTTGGCAAGCGGCATTGCATTCAGTTCTTGTGAGGCATATCGAGGAGCTACTTAACTAAAATGTGGCGACGCCGGTTTCGTAAATTGACAACGGACGGGAGACCAGTGTGCTGACAACATGCCGCTCCATATCCGCATCCAGTGACGGCTGTAGGTGAGGACGACACGGCGTTCGGTCAGTAGCGTTGGGCGTTAGGATTCCTGTGAGGGCAAAGTGATCGTTTTTAGGTAGAGACGGTGACATAGATAATGTTGTGGAGAAAGCTTTAATGGCAGAACACTTACAAGATGCAAAAGGTATACTACGCCGTATTGTGACGTATGGGATCCTTGCCGGATACGATTGACTGAGGACACCGAAAAAGTTCAAAGAAGAGCAGCTTGTTTTGTACTGTAGCGAATTGAGGGATCGAGTGTCCCGGATATGGTAAGTGAGTCGCGATGGTAATGATTGAAACAAAGACGTTTTTCGTTGTTGCGAGATCTTTTCCACGAAATTTTTAAGTATCCTGTTTATGTGTTTGTATGCTGGCGACCCTATAGACTGCATTAATATCACTGACAGCACTCTGCGCCCTCTGTAATAGACTCTGTGGCTGGTCGGACTCGCACTTGGAAGTTAATAGTTAACAGAGATGGAGGTGGTGAAGTGTTAGCACGAGCGGACGGTTTGGACGTGTGTCCTTCATGTAGATTTAGTATTGGTTGGAAATGGATTGCAAAATGATGATTGATGTATCTGCTAATGGAAAATAGAATTATTGATGATCATATAATTTTTTGAATTGGATGTCACATGAATGAGATAAAATTTGCTAAATACATTGCTTGGTCTGCAACAAAAGCTTTTATTTGCTAACCAAATGCCTCCTAGTAGAGCCTACAGTAGTTAGAATCTTTTATCTAGCTGGCTGTTAGTTGCTACTTGCTGTATTTGCTGTAGTTCGTCTCATGAAGATTTTCTGTGAGGTAAGTGACTTACGAAATGTTTGGGTTATTGTTAGAATTTCTTCTGATTCAGGGCCATATGCTGTGTTAATTATTTTCAGTCAGATTGCGTTGCGCTTGTATATTGTGGGCAATAAATGAGTAGAATAGCCGGTCGGAGTGGCCGTGCGGTTGTAGGCGCTACAGTCTGGAGCCGAGCGACCACTACGGTCGCAGGTTCGAATCCTGCCTCGGGCATGGATGTGTGTGATGTCCTTAGGTTAGTTAGGTTTAATCAGTTCTAAGTTCTAGGCGACTGATGACCTCAGAAGTTAAGTCGCATAGTGATCAGAGCCATTTGAACCAACGAGTAGAACAAGTTTGAATTGTATTTATCAGGGCAAATTCTGTAGGTCAGTGTTCAAATGAAAAAAAACAAGTAAATCTTACAGCAGTTTAAGCAGGTTTAGTTGCATGCAGCACTTTAAGCAAAAACGCAAAAGTTTCAAATTTCAATTACCAACTTTCTCCTCTGAATGTGAAGATAGTTTACTGTCGCCAACTCACATAGGAAGACATGGGCATAGTAATAAAGTAATAGAAGTCGTACCGACAGAATTAAGTTATCATTCTTCCCAAGCACTATTAGAGAGTGAGATAATATACACTCCTGGAAATGGAAAAAAGAACACATTGACACTGGTGTGTCAGACCCACCATACTTGCTCCAGACACTGCGAGAGGGCTGTACAAGCAATGATCACACGCGCGGCACAGCGGACACACCAGGAACAGCGGTGTTGGCCGTCGAATGGCGCTAGCTGCGCAGCATTTGTGCACCGCCGCCGTCAGTGTCAGCCAGTTTGCCGTGGCATACGGAGCTCCATCGCAGTCTTTAACACTGGTAGCATGCCGCGACAGCGTGGACGTGAACCGTATGTGCAGTTGACGGAGTTTGAGCGAGGGCGTATAGTGGGCATGCGGGAGGCCGGGTGGACGTACCGCCGAATTGCTCAACACGTGGGGCGTGAGGTCTCCACAGTACATCGATGTTGTCGCCAGTGGTCGGCGGAAGGTGCACGTGCCCGTCGACCTGGGACCGGACCGCAGCGACGCACGGATGCACGCCAAGACCGTAGGATCCTACGCAGTGCCGTAGGGGACCGCACCGCCACCTCCCAGCAAATTAGGGACACTGCTGCTCCTGGGGTATCGGCGAGGACCATTCGCAACCGTCTCCATGAAGCTGGGCTACGGTCCCGCACACCGTTAGGCCGTCTTCCGCTCACGCCCCAACATCGTGCAGCCCGCCTCCAGTGGTGTCGCGACAGGCTTGAGTGGAGGGACGAATGGAGACGTGTCGTCTTCAGCGATAAGAGCTGCTTCTGCCTTGGTGCCAATGATGTTCGTATGCGTGTTTGGCACCGTGCAGGTGAGCGCCACAATCAGGACTGCATACGACCGAGGCACACAGAGCCAACACCCGGCATCATGGTGTGGGGAGCGATCTCCTACACTGGCCGTACAGCTCTGGTGATCGTCGAGGGGACACTGAATAGTGCACGGTACATCCAAACCGTCATCGAACCCATCGTTCTACCATTCCTAGACCGGTAAGGGAAGTTGCTGTTCCAACAGGACAATGCACGTCCGCATGTATCCCGTGCCACCCAACGTGCTCTAGAAGGTGTAAGTCAACTACCCTGGCCAGCAAGATCTCCGGATCTGTCCCCCATTGAGCATGTTTGGGACTGGATGAAGCGTCACCTCACGCTGTCTGCACGTCCAGCACGAACGCTAGTCCAACTGAGGCGCCAGGTGGAAATGGCATGGCAAGCCGTTCCACAGGACTACATCCAGCATCTCTACGATCGTCTCCATGGGAGAATAGCAGCCTGCATTGCTGCGAAAGGTGGATATACACTGTACTAGTGCCGACATTGTGCATGCTCTGTTGCCTGCGTCTATGTGCCTGTGGTTCTGTCAGTGTGATCATGTGATGTATCTGACCCCAGGAATGTGTCAATAAAGTTTCCCCTTCCTGGGACAATGAATTCACGGTGTTCTCATTTCAATTTCCAGGAGTGTAGAAATAATCTTCGAAAATCTGCTTCTGGAGGAGGACTACAAGAACCAGCTTGAATGAGGGAAAAACAAATGAAATGGCTGTACAAGAAGCAGGAGGGAAGACAAAACTAGTGAAAGTTACAGAGCAACGCAAAGCAATAGCCGGCCGGCGTGGCCGAGCGGTTCTAGGCGCTACAGTCTGGAACCGCGAGACCGCTACGGTCGCAGGTTCGAATCCTGTCTCGGGCATGGATGTGTGTGGTGTCCCTGGGTTAGTTAGATTTAATTAGTTCTAAGTTCTAAGGAACTGATGACCTCAGAAGTTAAGTCCCATAGTGATCAGAGTCATTGGAGAGCAAAGCAAAACTTACTAGACACTGAAACGTTGCGCGATCGATAGGTCGGCGGCAAATCTTTGGACGTGTGTGGTGCGTACCGGTAAGGATCGTGTTGTGAGTTCCAGCAGGACCTGGAGGAGAGCGGCGGACCGCCGCTGTGTTGAAGTTGTGTGTGGGCTCCAGGCTGTCCTTCCAGGGTCGCTGTACGGATATGTCTGGTGAGCTTCCGTTTTGGTTTATGGGATGGGCGTCTGAGCCGAGCATCGACAGTAACCACATCTATAATTGCCATTTCCTGTACCTGTTCTGTGACTTATTTCGGTAGTTTTCTGGTTGTTTGTTCGAGGTTCACATCCGGTTCCACTTCAGACTTCTGGCTATTGTTCCCGCCTAAGTCTCTAGGCAGGAAATTTGTGTGTACGCTCCTGGAAAACTACTGAAATTCTTTCTCTAATGCTCCAGTCTGAGTGCCATTTCCCAAGTTGGGTCTCAACCTCCTACCTGGCTGCTATAAGGCATTGGATTTGTTGGGAGGACTTTATTTTGCATTTGTTGCTGCTACCTTATACTTGGCTCTAATATTATTCAAAACGTTATGTCCTGTGTGCTATTAGTCAGGGGTTCGTTAGCCAACCGATAGCGTTAGCTTGGGGTTTAGTTCTCCGCTCTGCATGGCAGTTACTTATTTACCCTCCGCCCATGTGGCGCAAGTTCGGTGTGCAGACGAACTTTCTGCTCTGCAACTTTATTAGGAACTGTTTTCAGATTTTGGCCGCCTTGTAAGTTTCATTGATACGACGTCATAGCCTTACTGAAATATTATTTACAGGTTTTTCTTGTTGCTGTAATTCTGACTGTCTTGTGGCGGCGTTCTTGCCCAATTCCTGTACTAAATTCTGTATTTCTCTGTTAATTAGGCTACCATCTGTGTGTATTTTGGTGGGACTTGGGTGAAATCTGCCTGGTTGATACAGCAGGCGCAGCGTCCAAAAGCGGAGACTCGTCCGCGCTCAACCTGGTGGCCAACCGGGCTCAAAAATGGTTCAAATGGCTCTGAGCACTATGGGACTTAAGATCTGAGGTCATCAGTCCCCTAGAGTTAGAACTACTTAAACCTAACTAACCTAAAGACAGCATACATATCCATGCGTCAGGCAGGATTCGAACCTGCGACCGTAGCAGCAGCGCGTTTCCGGACTGAAGCGCCTAGAACTGCTCGGCCACAGCGGCCGGCTGGCCAAACGGGTCCAGGTGGTTCTGCACCATGAAAGGATTCTACTGAGGCACACTTGTATGTGGCACCCGAATATGACAATAATATTAATTTAAACTAAAATGAAACTATTATAGTATAAACGATGTATATCTCTGATAGGCTTTATAATGGGGATCGCTGACTGTCTACGACCGCAGAGCCAAAGATACTGTTTCTGGTCTGACATAGTAGTGTTGGAGTAAGAGAGCGCTTGGCGCACAGTTGTAGGTAGCTGTCTGTGAGTGAAAGAGCATGGTGTAGCAAGTTTTCGTGGTGAGGTCTATGAAGCCACCTAGTATTCGATTAGTGTAGGTATGTCAGTATTGTTGAACATGAAATCAGAAGTCTTCATGCAAGCAAGGCGAAGATGTTAAATAATTATGATTTTTGTTTTGCCAGCGCGCAAGTATAGATGAGTTGGTTGATAATTTAAATTGTTGAGTAACGTATACGTAAAATGATTTGATAAAAAGGCTAGTTGGATATTGCACTTTTGAAATGTGTCCATGATTTCTTAGTAGAGCTATATGTAATCTGATTATTTGCATTTATACTGGTTTATTGAGGGTATATAAAACTTGATGTATAAATTTTATTGTTTTTGGATCAATTAGTAAAAATGATATATTATTCTAACCAATGTAACTTCAGTTTTTGAAGAGACAAACTTAACTTGCAATATAATTTTTGTATAAAAAGTCAATGTTAGTAATTCACCACAATGAGTTCCGCTCCCTGACAAAGTCATATATTTTTCAAAGAAGTTGGATTTTTCATAAATGTTTTCATTTATCAGCCAAAACAATTTCATGTGTTTTTCAAAGTATTACAGCCAGTACTGCACACCCCTGATCCTGTAGCTAGCATATTTTTATCTTTTTTTTGAGAGACTACAATATGTCGTGTTCCACCGTTGATGCTTTAGAGGCAAGACAATTTGATTTGTTGTTATGTGCACAGGGACCAAGGTTATTACTTTTGAACTGTGCCACGGGATTCAGTGCCTAAGGGGCCGATTTACAGTGGCTCTACTTCTTTATTGGTGTTGGGAGCTTCATTGCCCAATCAGTTCGTATAAAGTTTTACTAACAACGACACAGAGTAAGCACACCACTTGCAGTTACAGCACGCTACACGGTAATCTGAGTATAGTGTCCAATCCACAGTACAGGCATTCATTGAACTTAATGTAATCAAAGAACTAAATTTTTAAAGAACTTTAAAACCTTTTAATCCTTCTGAGCCCACTACCGCTTGACAAGACAGGGTTGTATCGCACGCTGAAGTATTTATCAGTGTCTTAATCATTGGACTCCTACTGGTGAGGTTTTATGATTGGAAATTATTCTTTTTCTTGGGAGTCAAAACCACTGGCGGTGTTTTGCCAATAGTTTAATAAATCTACCTTAGTTTGTTCAGTCTCTCTTTGGCTCTGTCCTTTCTACCACAGACAACCTGACGCAGGTACGGCGGTCCATTCAGAACCACGCTCTGTGACCAGAAAGGTACACAGAACCTACGCCAGGCTGGTGATGGTAGGAAGGACAGGGTCAAAGGAAGACGGAACATCGTTCATGTTGTGAATCTCTTTATTTTAACAGAACACCCTAAGTTATGGTTATTAAACCTCTATTGGAAAACACCTCAATTGATTTTGACTACTAAGAAATAGAATATTGTGCAATCGGAAAGCTGTACCACACAGATTAATAACAAACAGATTAAATACAATTATAAAAACTGTAGCAGTACAGTGAAAAAGCTAAAAATTCTTTCTCAATGGAATATTTAAGATTTACAATTGCAAATGGAACTGTAGTCCGCAAATAAGCACCATATACGAAAACTACTCTATTGCCGGGTGCAGAGCTGCGCAAGGCATGTAACAGAAACAACCAGACAAAAGTGATGTGAAATATGGCGTCCTGAATGGTACAAATAGTCAGTGAGAACCTTCATGAAATTAACAGACCTTACATTTCCTGGTGCTTGGCCAGTTCATAAACGAACAGTGCACACAACGTGTAAGATTTATAACCATCCAGTTGGTTGAGCCACACTAGCAGACACTCATTTAAGTAAATAAGTCTGGTAACTACTCAACTGGTAAATTAACAATTTCCATGAGCTAGAAATAAAGTAAAATTAGAAGAAGAGCTGCGGTAGAAGCGCAGTGATTAAGACACAAAGAAATACATCGACGTGTTATACAACCCTGTCTTGGCGAGGTATTGTAGTCTCGGAAAGATTAAGCGGTGCTGGACCACCTGGACCCGGCTGGCTGTTGGGTAGAGTGCAGACGTGGCTACGTTTTTGGACGCTACGCCTGCTCTATCAACCAAGCAGATTTCACTCAAGTCCCACGAAAAGAAACAAATGGTAGCCTAATTACCAGATAAATACAGAATTTAGTACATAAATTGCCCAGGCCACTACTATAGATAAAACGCCGCCGCACGCATGACTAGGTTATAGCAACAAGAAAAGTAAGTAAATAATTTTCCATTGAGTTCACAGAGTCAAATCAATGAAACTTGCTGTTGTGGTTGGCAGGAGAGCCAACACTGTTTTTCTAAAGGAGGCCGAAATGCACGCGTCTCAGCTCACGCAGGCTGGCGTGAGGTCTGGAACGTGACAAGGGAATTAGAATGGAGAAAAACGGACGTAGCTGTTGGAATACTTAACTTTAATCCATTCATGGAGAACGTCGCTCTTTTTGGTACATGATTCACAATATCAATAGTACGGATACTGGCGCCTTGCTAGGTCGTAGCAAATAACTTAGCTGAAGACTATGCTAACTATCGTCTCGGGAAATGAGAGCGTAGAAGTCAGTGAACCATCGCTAGCAAAGTCGGCTGTACAACTCGGGCGAGTGCTAGGAAGTCTCTCTAGACCTGCCGTGTGGCGGCGCTCGGTCTGCAATCAGGTCCGACGTATACTAACGGACCGCGGCCGATTTAAAGGCTACCACCTAGCAAGTGTGGTGTCTGGCGGTGACACCACACTTGCTAGGCTGCCAAAATCTAAACACAGTTCCTAATACAGTTACTGAGCAGGAAGTCCGATTGCCAACCACAAATTGTACCAAACTCGCGTCGCGTGGGCAAGGGGTAAAGAAGTAACCGCCACATCGAGTGTAGCATTGAACTCCAATCTAACGCGTTTAGTTGGTTAACAGTAGACAGAACATAACCTTTTGAATAACATTACAGGCACGAATGAGATAGTAGTAACAAACGCAAAATGAAGTCCTCAGTGAGAGAGACTGAACAAGATTCCGAAAAAAAATCAAAATTGGTAGTACGAACACCCAGTTAAGAGATTAGATGAAACTATGCGTTCAAATAATAGTACTTACAGGATTTGACACCTGAAATGAACCCACTTAATAAATAAATGCGCGCCGCCACGAATCCGACGCCTTACAGCAGCTAACTAGGAAGTTGAGACTGAACTTGCCAAACAACTCTCAGGTTGAAGTATTAAATGAAGAAACAAAATCAGTTGTTTTATAGGAGTGCACATACAACTTTCCTGATTAGAGACAGAAGCAAGACGGAAGAATCGAATAATTCTTGTTTAAAAAATATGATCAGTTAGATTGGATATTATTCATGGAGATGAAGAGGAATGCTGAAGATAGCGAGCTGTGGCTACGGAGACAAGGCTTCGCCTTTGAAAGAACAAGACGAAGAAGAAGAACTGCTTTTGTCAGATTTTTTGAATGTTCTGCAAATGCCATGCAGTCTGTCTCAATTCTATTTGCTTTTCCTTTACGGAATTATTGGTTCGATTTTGTGATATTTTTTATCTAAGAGTTCCGGAACCTTAAAGGTTTTTACATTGTTAAACTGTAAAACGGACAAGCTGTCGCCTTATAAAAGGATAATTCTCCCATAAATTTAACTTTAAAAAATCGTGTTTGTTAGAGCATAACAAATTATGTTTGCTACTTTTGCTATAAAGGTAAATTCTGTAATCATTTTATCATTGTTTCTCTATCTACCGAAAAAATTATGTCTTCAAATCAATAAATCATACCTTATATGTTTGCTGGTTGAAATTCTGTGGAGAGTGTTCTTTACTTTTTGTTAAAAATCTTTTCTGTGCAGATCTTTCCTTTTGAAAATCATCCTTATATGGATATTATTATTTCTATTTACAAATGCACAGTTGTTAATGTTGTAACATACACCTTCTGTACCGCGTGTCTGTGTGTAAAAACTGTGTAGTGAGAGTGGGAAGCAAAAACATTACTGAGTGACTGCACTAACAGTAGCGGACAACGTTCAAACGTTATCTCTGAGCAATTAAGACTAAGATTTTGACTTCTTCTGTTCTGCGCTTGACCATGATAGAAAACAAATAGTTGGGTGGGCTGTTAATTAAAGAAAGGATATCTTTATCGTTATTGTGTTGGTACGAAACTGTTACACAAGTAACTTAGAATTGTACTAAACTCACAAGAACATGCAGTAATTAACGTTGTTGATATTTCATCGTTACCACTAGAATGCTTTGTTTTTAAAGACTTTATTATGAAAGTTATTTCTTTTGGTGAAGTGAGTGACATATTCATGTACCTGAGGCTATTTGTAAAGGCTAGTTTCAGATATTCAAGGGCATTGTTTACTGATCCTGACGATGCCATTCTATCAGTAATGGATATAAAGTGCTTGTTAAGTAGATCTGCCACACTATGCCCATCGGTTACTAATGCGTCATCTACACTTAATGCTATTTGCTCCTGTTCCTTTCTGGTTCTACCAGTCTCCTCTTTCACTATATCCCATATTGTTTTTATTTTGTTCCCTGACATTGCTATCTTCTTCCTGTAGTGTATTTGTTTAGATGTCTGAATTACTTTTTTTAATATTTTACAGTATTCCTTGTATTTAGCCAAATCATTAGCATTGGAGCTATTCTTGGCCGACAAATACATTTTCCTTTTTGTCTTACAGAAAATCCATGGTTTTATTATAGACTTCTACTTAATTTGAGTAACTTTTAGAGGAAAGCAGTTTTCAAACAAGGTACTGACATTGTTCATGAATGTGTTATATTTCTCTTTCACGTCATGAGCACTATAAACATCTTTCCATTTCATATCTTTGAGCAGTTTTCTAAAACACTCAATTTTTGGTTGATTGACTAATCTCCTGTACTCAGATTTAGCAGTTTTGATAATCTGCTTAGAATTTACATCTAAAACAAGGAGCTGCATGTCATCATCTGATAGTCCATTTATTACAGGTTTTATGATATGTTTTTGTTCCTTTGATTTGTCCATAAAAATATTATCAATGGCTGTCCTTGAGGATTTAGTGATCCTAGTTGGAAAGTTTACAGTGTGAATTAGATTGAAAGACAACATTACTAACTGCAGTAAATGTTTACTGGAAGATTGCATTAGAAAATCGGTATTTAAGTCACCAGCAATCAAAATTTCTTTGTTTCTTTCTGTTAAATAACCCAAAAGAACTTCTAGATGATTTATGAATAGATTATAATTTCCTGTAGGTGCTCAGTTAATAGTTACTATTATATAGGATCTGTCATGGAACTCTACTACTGTTGCACATGCTTCTAGATGCTGCTCTTAACAGAATTTATTAATGTCAATGTGCTTTAACTTATGGTAGTTTTTTTTATAAATGTGGCAACTCTTCCTCCATCCATGTCTACTCTGCAGAAGTAGGAAGCTAGCTTAAATCTTGAAATGTCTAACATATGTATACCAGTGGTCACTTGATGTTCAGAGAGGTAGATTATGTAAGTTTGGTTAGGTGAATTCATTTCATCAATACAAATGAGTAGTTCATCAACTTTATTTCTGAGTCCTGGAATGTTCTGGTGTAATAAAGATAACTGATACTGCGTACTAATGGGAATATAACTGCTTTGGCGAAGATGAACTGGCAGTTTGTGATTACTTTCTGTTAAACATTGTTTAAATGGAGGCTGTATGCTAAAATCTGACTCCTGTTCATCTGTTATCTCAAACTGAGTGTGTCTGACAATCTCTCTTAAAACTCGTTTTCTTTCCCTATCCTAAAAAAGGCACCCTTCTGATACGTGTGACCACTGGTATTTTACCACTTGTGACAGTGTCCCCTCTTAAGTTTTCTGCAATCAACCCAGGCAGTTTTCCCTTCCCTTTCCTACTGAGGCGAAGGCCATGCCTAGTGTAGTCCCACCTAACGATAGCATCCACAGGAATCAAACCAATACGTCCTAAGCAGCCACTCCCACTCCAAGTTCACCCTCCCGACGGAAGAGTTCAAATGAGGCCGATCATGGCGTCTCAACACACTTCTATATTTCCTTGCTGATGCTGTCTTCCCCAGGTCACTCTATGGAATATTCAGCGTCTCTGTCAGTGCTATTTCCCGGACCACCCACTATAAGCACGGGATCCTCCTTTGTGAAATCCTTGTATAAAGAATCTAAATCCTCTGTTACCTGACCCAGATCTGCAATAAGCTTGAAAAAGTTTGTGACCTGGTACTTTGGACCTAGATTTTCGTGTAGTAGTAGGCCAACACCTCTACCATGGGAAATACCTAACAACAGAACTTTATTTCTCTTTTCAAATTTCCCTACCTTTCTCAAGTCCTTGAAAGCTTGTTGTGCCCTTTCTACAGCTTCAGCTGCATGAGGCTTATCTGATTCTGACTGAGGCATCAGGTTAAATCTATTTTCAAGATTTATCACAAAGCTGTCTGATGCTCTCTTTTGCCTGTTCCCCCTATTACCTGTTGCCACTTCCCACCTCTGTTCAGCCTTCTCCCTCTCTAACTTGTCCAGATACTCCCTTGCCTTGTCTAAGTGAGCTTGAAGAGCTGCAATTTTCCCTTCCTGTTCCATTATCTTCCTATCTCTACTGCAGATTTCACAATACCACTGGTGAGCCTCATTTATATCCCCATTTCCCACGCCACTACATTCGCCCCAATGAAAGAAACTACAACACCCATCACACCATACCCCGGAACTAACGATCCTACGGCATGTCACACACTTCTCACTCATGGCAAAAACAGAAATCGTCTAAACTGATTTAAGAACTGACTAAAACGTAAACAAAGGACCCAAGAAACTATTCAGGCAGATATAAATAAATTGAAAGAGTACTGAATAAAAAAACTGGTGATTACATATAAGTGTAAGTCACTGTTTACTTACGATACGCGCGCGTGAAATTAAGCCTAAAATCCGTGCTATAGGCTCGATAAGGAAAATAAACTTCTTACCCCAGTTAATCTTATTTTAGGCTTCACTAACACTTCCACTAATTTAACAGCACTTAGATTATATTTATAACAACCGTAAGCGTTTAAAAACAGCTTAATAACAAAGCTTTTTATAATTATTTATTGCAGTAAATACTCAAGGAGTCCGCGTCGGGGCATATGGTTGGGCACAAATGTGTGTGAATTCCTAAGGGACCATACTGCTGAGGTCATCAATCCCTAGACTTACACACTACTTAAACTAACATATGCTAAGAACACACACACTCATGCGCGAGGGAGGACTCGAACCTCCAACGGGAAAATCCGCGCAATCCGTACATGGCGGTTTAAAACCGCGCGGCCTAAGAAGAATCATTCTCCAATTATTGCAGATATTACAGATGAAAAATGCTCACCTCCCAACCAAGGACAGGAAAACTAATTACGACCAATATTACCCCGAAAGGTTCATCAGTATTAGTGAATGTGGCTGTGAAGGTAACAGTAAGATGATAAGTTTTAATGAAGGCATTGACATAAGGATAAATTCCTTCACGGCGATCAGTCTCGCAGTTATTCACCTCGAAGTGTTCCACAAGCGGCCATAAATGTTAAGATTGCAGGAATTTTGTTTTGGTATATTCTGGACACTGGTGCCAGTATGAACGTGATCTCCATGGCTCTTTTAAAGAGATTTCAAGAATGAGCAGAATTGCCGACATTACCCTTGATAAAGTGAAAAAGAATAGATGCTGCAGGAGGATGCTCTCGTCCTGTAAAGCTACAAACAAGAATAATTATGGACCTCAGTAATGGAACAATACAATAAATGCCGAGTGGTTGCCAATATTGTTGTAGATCTGATTATTGGGCGTGAGCTGCTGAGATAAATGAATGGTGTATAGACTTTGCCTATGGTAGACTTGCATTGAACAAACAGGGACCTCCGATAACAGTTGATTTAGTGAAGAAACGAGAGTTACAGGGATGCTATTGCCAACTTACTGCAATAAAAGTAATTAATCGGCATGATAATAGAAGGAGCAGCTACTCATCTGCCAGTTTTCTGAGTATCAGTGTATATGAGCAAATCAAACAAAAATTAGATGAAACAAGAGCCCTAATGCTTAAACAATCTGTGCAGTTATAGAAAATGCTTCAACATTATGCCACAGTATTTGATGAAAAGAGAGGTATTGTCAGAGGATACTTTTGCTACCATACTTTTGCAACTCACAGTACATACTGTCAAATATTACTCTTTCCCTGGCGCACTAAAATCAACCACTGACTGAGGAATAAGGCTTGGAACATTAGTGGTCAAATGGTCAGTATTATAGCCCATTGCTGGTGGTACCAAAATCCAATGTTTGTCTGATTCCCGACGGCAGAGAAATCAACAAAATTATTCTCCCTCTAAGGACATGACCTCCGAACACAGAAGATTTAATTTAAAAACTGTACCACAATTCATCTAAGATGATCGTTTTGGCAAGTACCATTAGAAGTAGAATAACGGATGTACACTATATTTATTTGCTAAAGATGTAGCTACTAGTTCACTGTCTTGCCATTCGGACTTACTATAGGTTCAGGCACTTTCATTCCAACATTAGGCATAGTGTTGGGACCCGAGGTACGTGATTTTGTTACGCCATTGTAGATGACATGCTGATTGTGACGAAAACATGCAAGCAACATATGGATATTTTGAAGCGTGTACTACAGCAATTTCAACATGCAGAGGTCACTGCAAGCTTAATGAAATCAAAATTTGTCATCACAAATATCATCTTTCTGGGACATATGATTTTCGCATATGGTATTTTATCCGCAAATAACATAACCAGTGCCATAGAGAATTCAGCACCACCATGTAATAGGACACAATTAAACTGATGTTTAGGACTGCCTACATTCTACCAAAGGTTCGTGTCAGATCTGGTTTTAAACTCAGACATTGTTAACTCTTTTAAAAAAGTATGTCTCTTGGCTATGGACTCAGGACTGTCAAACAGGATTCGACAAAATCGAGCCCACTCTTGTGCACTGATATTACACCATCCAGGCATTGCATTAAATTCCAGTTTAATGAGTGACACATCTTCATATGGATTAGGATTTTGCCTATTTCAAGTTAAAATAGTTAAAGGGTCACCTACATTTTGTGTTGTAGCGAGCTGTGAATGTGCATATACCACCACAGAGTTGGAAGCATTGACAGTGGTCTGATCATTCCGCAATTTTCACTATTATCTGGCAAGCTCATACAGGAATGTGTGTTTCGATCACCAAACACTGAGTTTTTTTTTTATAATTGTAAATTGTTACATTCACGATTGGCCAGATGGACTCTGATTCTACAAGAATAACGTTTTGAAATGATTTGTGTGTACTGTGAGGAGAATATTATCGCGGATGCCTTCTCTAGACTGCCGGAAGAACGAACAGACGCTACTGACAGCAAACTATAAAGTTTAAAGTATTACTTATGAAGAATATTGAAGACCGAAAGCTCTATCTGAAATGCTCATAAACATGGCAAATTTCCTGCACAAAGGCCATCGTTGGAGTTATGTTATATATCCGATTCAAGCAGGAAAAAATCAAGAATAAAGGAGCTTTCGCAGACATACACTGATGTTTTATTTCACAGGAGACATCGCACATCAAATAATCGGCATGTTTACATTCCGCAAGAATATATGCAGAAGCACTAGTCTGACACTTACACGTAGTATGTGGTTGCTGTGGAGTACGTAAATATTCAGAAGAAATAGGAAAATATTACCATGTGCGAAGTCTCCAAAGATGTGTACAGTAAATTCTGAAAAGGTGTCATATTTGTCAAAAACCTTCAAAGCGCAGCGCCAGAGGAGTATTACATCCTATCGTTAGCAAAGAATCGTTACAGACTGTAACTGTTGATGTAACGCGACGTGTGCCTCGTGCCAGAGGAAAAGTAAAAGTTTTGTCGCATTCTGTGATTTATTCGCCAAGTGTGTAAAATTGTATCCAATAAAAACGAGTTCTGCACAGCTAAGTACCAACAAACACGCAGGCGGCTACATGGCTACATTCCGCGCATCGGAAAACGGTACGCATTGTTGTCAGATAACGCTACCAACTTTTCAGGTTATCGACGGAGGAAGTTCCAGTGAGATAACGAAATAAGTTAGATCTAGATTTCATCAAAAGCAGACCTCATTAGATTGTTTCGGGAGTTTAACAGATATACCCAAACATACTACCAACGCAAGCAGACATTGTGAGTGAAATACTTGAAGTCAGTTGAAAAAGTTTACAGCAATTTATATCACACTTCGACAAAAGCTATGCCAGCAGAACAGATAGAAAATAATGAGTGGATACATTGTCTACCGAAGATAGCAACTACTGAAGAGTCTAGGGAGACCAGCGTTAGTTACAATTAAGGCCAAAGCACAGAAAAGGAAAAAAAATACGATGGACGATTGAGGAGGATACAAGTGGCCCTGCCTGGACGAAAGCGCTATTAAAACTTCACCTGAAGTCGTCACTCATTAAGAGGATGAACAAGAAAATGGCAACTAATGTACCCGTGAACTTTTCAGATAATGGCTATACCAAACCCTGATGCCGGCCGGAGTGGCCGAGCGGCTCTAGGCGCTACAGTCTGGTACCGCGCGATCACTACGGACGCAGGCTCGAATCCCACCTCGGGCATGGATGTGTGTAGTGTCCTTAGGTTAGTTAGGTTTAAGTAGTTCTAAGTTCTAGGGGACTGATGACCTCAGAAGTTAAGTCCCATAGTACTCAGAGCCATTTTTTGAACCAAACGCTGATGCATACATGCCGTGTTATCCTACCACTAGGAAGGTGAAGGGAATGTATGTACACTATGAATTAAAACCTTATTATCTCAGAAACTGATTCAGTTAGCGAAATAATTATTAATTTTTAAAGTTAGTGGTAAGTTGTGTCACTATTTCTGCTCTGTCAATTCAGTTTTTCTCAGCCGACAAATGTATAACATAAAGTATTTGAGCTGTAATTTTTGTCACGATTATTTATTATTACAATTGTTGATACAAACTGCAGAGTTTGAACTCTTACTTACGAAGAATTACTGTGAATAGTCTTAGTAGCACAGATGTAGTTAATTTAAAACTTATGCATGCTGCAGCGATTTTACACAAATCTCATTACTTTTTGACATATCTACTGAACTACAATAGGTAAATGGTTCTTACCTCAACAACGATTCTTTCCTGACAGTTAGGGGTATGCGTACCAAGTCTGGTTGAAATCGGTCCAGTGGTTTAGGAGTAGATGTGGAATACACACACACACACACACACACACACACACACACACACACACACACACACACACGCACATACACATACACATCTATTTTTATAGTATGTAAGGGTTCCAACTCTGAAGTAGTTGGATCCTTACATAAATCTTTTTATTTGCAACGTAATCTCGATTTAGCTCTGGCATCCACTCGTTCTTATGTTTTTTTGGTCTGTGTGAACGTAAATCCCCAGCTGTTTTGATACAGCACGGTCGAAGACTGAATTAACAAGCTGCCAGCGGAACGACGTTGGCTTCTTGTTGGGATAAAAACGTTTCAGCAGGCGGGTCTCGTTTTAGGGAGGGAGAGAAACTCGCTTTTCAGCAGCGCCTGCCAACATTACAGGCATTCCGCCGCTGAAGGCGCCCTTTGAGATGCGAGAGGTAGACCAGGCACTTCGGCGGAGGTGTCAGGAGTTTGCGTATAGCGTAGACTTTTGAAGTTAGTCTTTAGCGCTAGAAAGACAGCTGCTTCCAAAGTGGAGGAGGCTCACCTGCGAATTCGCTAATTACTGAAAACTGAAGTGAGTAAAGCTCTTGATCTCAAGCGTTCAAAATTAATCCTTTTCTGTCGTATGTAAACTTATACTCTCTGTAGGTACCGTTTTCCTTTATGCCCAAGTGAATCACGTTAGCTCCTATACATAGCATGCAGTTTCCTCTCCTGTTTCCACTTTACTATATTTGGTAGTTTTCCTTCATTGCTTTTTGAAAGCATTTGATCTTAACTAATCATCCTTTTCTTAATTCGGAGATAGCAGCCATTACTATTGTACTGTGATCGCCGAAAGATTTTTCTGCTTAATGAGTAGAATCATACTCGCTATCATTTCCTCTGAAGCACATTCTACTCTGACTTAGTGGTCTGTAATTTATTCACCTATCTTTGGATATTGCATCAGTTTCAAGTCAGCCGAAAAGTGCAACACACACAACGTCTCCACTACCAAGAACTCGCCGCCTACTAATTTGGAAGTAACTTGCTGGTATCAATATGCATTAATATTCTACTTGAAACTGCCTCAACTAAAGATTCCGCCTACGCAAACGCCATGGAGCCCAAAGTAAATGAAATTATTACACGATATGACTGTCCTCAAGAATGAATCGTCACAGACACGCGTACATAGCGCAACGGAAATTGTTTTGGCATCTGAAATGATTTTGGAAATGTGTGGTAAGTTCTTATGGGACCAAACTGTTGAGGACTTCGGTCCCTAAGCTTACACACTACTTAACCTAAGTTGCACTAAGTACAACACACACATCCATGCCCGAGGGAGGACTCGAACCTCTGACGGGGAAAGCCGCGCGAACCGTGACAAGATGCCTAAGACCATGCTACCCCGCGCGGCTTGAAATCATCCACTGTTGATTATCTCCTACTAACGTAACATTGTAACGGAACATAATAACTAGACGGCAGAACAGCTGCTAGTTGGACACTCTCGAGGTAAGCTTACCGTTTGTAATCTGAAAATAATTTAGTAATGGTAAGAAATGCTCAACATTTGAAATAAGTACTCGGAGCAGAAGTAAAGGGCGCGAATATTTTTGTAATTATCTCTGAATAAGGCATTAGTCTGGGCTACTCAATAGTACCGTGTTCAAAATTTATACTTCGTTTAAATGAAATTGACGAAACAAACGAAATAGCAATAAAAACAAGAGATTTTCTTTTTAACGTGTAGTTTATTATTTGATCCCGAAAAGCACAACGATTCTGCACGGAACACTCAAGGTTTCCGCTGTAGATTTAAAAAACTTGTAAGTAGCAAAATCTTTTGATGAAATACTGTTTTGCTACATTTGATCACAAATTAGAAATAAAACGGAAGGAGGAGTGAGTTTAACGTCTCGTCGACATCGAGGTCATTAGAGACGGAGCCCAAGCTCGGATGGTATCAAGGATGAGGAAGAAATTCGGCTATGCCCTTTGGAAAGGAACTGTTCCGGCATTTGCCTGAAGCGATTTAGGGAAATCGCGGAAAATCTAAATCTCGATGGCCAGACCCCCGTTATACCCTTTATTGAGTTTTGTGTGATTTACCGAAGCCTCCAACCAGTTAATTATTATGAATATATGACCGTGTGCTTAATGGATGAAAGGCCATTGGTTTTTCTGCTGTGGTTTCGGTGGTATTTCAAGAGAGTGCGGCTGTTCCGAGATGGAATAGTTAATGACTGAAAGTTGTTTTATTATTAAAGACCACAAAGGTTGCGATATACAAACTGATATGTATTTTCCATTAACACACAAATTCTGAGGCAGTTGCTACCTTCACCTTACACGTTTAATTACGGTTATATCTCTTATTGGTTGCTGATTTTAAGTACTTCGTCACACACAATGCTGATGGTTAACATTCACAACAATCCTCACTGCAATCCACGGCTTTTCTTGGCCGACGCTGTTGGCGCGAAACACATAATTCGGCATTTCTCACTTTCGGTTTTATATCACGGTACTGATGAGGGTCAAACCCAAGACGATAAGGGGACGCACTCATTTGTCACACTTCGGTGAATTTACAATTTACTCCTCACCTGGCACATCCGCCACAGACACCGTACTCAGCTCGACCGCCATTTTTTATTTTCGCCAGCTTTTCCAGTACTGCTTTCACCAAACACTAATATCACTGCCTCCTGCAGTGCTCGACAATCGACTCCTGTTTGCTATCGACCTGGGTGTCTGGTACTAATATCTGTGTTTGTGGGATCACGGATCCCTTACAGGATCAAATCAGAAATAATACTTAAAGAGAGTGAAATCTGCACTTCATGAATATACCTGCGAGTGTCATGACAATAGTAATTCAGTAACATTGGCTCAGCAACCACACCGTTCCAATATACGCTCCTGGAAATTGAAATAAGAACACCGTGAATTCAGTGTCCCAGGAAGGGGAAACTTTATTGACACATTCCTGGGTCAGATACATCACATGATCACACTGACAGAACCACAGGCACATAGACACAGGCAACAGAGCATGCACAATGTCGGCACTAGTACAGTGTATATCCACCTTTCGCAGCAATGCAGGCTACTATTCTCCCATGGAGACAATCGTAGAGATGCTGGATGTAGTCCTGTGGAACGGCTTGCCATGCCATTTCCACCTGGCGCCTCAGTTGGACCAGTGTTCATGCTGGACGTACAGACCGCGTGAGACGACGCTTCATCCAGTCCCAAACATGCTCAATGGGGGACAGATCCGGAGATCTTGCTGGCCAGGGTAGTTGACTTACACCTTCTAGAGCACGTTGGGTGGCACGGGATACATACGGACGTGCATTGTCCTGTTGGAACAGCAAGTTCCCTTGCCGGTCTAGGAATGGTAGAACGATGGGTTCGATGACGGTTTGGATGTACCGTGCACTATTCAGTGTCCCCTCGACGATCACCAGAGGTGTACAGCCAGTGTAGGAGATCGCTCCCCACACCATGATGCCGGTGTTGGCCCTGTGTGCCTCGGTCGTATGCAGTCCTGATAGTGGCGCTCACCTGCACGGCGCCAAACACGCATACGACCATCATTGGCACCAAGGCAGAAGCGACTCTCATCGCTGAAGACGACACGTCTCCATTCGTCCCTCCATTCACGCCTGTCGCGACACCACTGGAGGCGGGCTGCACGATGTTGGGGCGTGAGCGGAAGACGGCCTAACGGTGTGCGGGACCGTAGCCCAGCTTCATGGAGACGGTTGCGAATGGTCCTCGCCGATACCCCAGGAGCAACAGTGTCCCTAATTTGCTGGGAAGTGGCGGTGCGGTCCCCTACGGCAGTGCGTAGGATCCTACGGTCTTGGCGTGCATCCGTGCGTCGCTGCGGTCCGGTCTCAGGTCGACGGGCACGTGCACCTTCCCGCGACCACTGGCGACAACATCGATGTACTGTGGAGACCTCACGCCCAACGTGTTGAGCAATTTGGCGGTACGTCCACCCGGCCTCCCGCATGCCCACTATACGCAATCGCTCAAAGTCCGTCAACTGCACATACGGTTCACGTCCACGCTGTCGCGGCATGCTACCAGTGTTAAAGACTGCGATGGAGCTCCGTATGCCACGGCAAACTGGCTGGCACTGACGGCGGCGGTGCACAAATGCTGCGCAGCTAGCGCCATTCGACGGCCAACACCGCTGTTCCTGGTGTGTCCGCTGTGCCGTGCGTGTGATCATTGCTTGTACAGCCCTCTCGAAGGGTCCGGAGCAAGTATGGTGGGTCTGACACACCGGTGTCAATGTGTTCTTTTTTCCATTTCCAGGAGTGTAGCTTGGCACGTTGTAAAATGAAGAAACAATATTTTGTGTTGTAGAATAGGAACACAGAGAGTACCTGTATATTACTACAGAGGGGCGCAGTGCAGATACCTCTGTCTACAGTCGGGATGTCTGTTAGGAACTTGTGAAGCATCTTAGATGCTAGTAAAACGTTATTACAGTTCAATCATTCATTCGCAATGTTAGACACTGTCTGTGGCAATGGGAATGAGTTTTAATAAAAATTTCTTATTTCCTACCTATTACTATTCTGTACTTTGACACATTTCTCCTACCTAAGAAATTCGTCACAAATTTTCCCTTTTTCAATTATTACTAATTAGTCTACACCTGTCTTCTATTTAAAAATTTATCTTAAAACAGTTTTCTGGCCTTTTTCTCAACCTATATCTTGAATCTTAGCTAGCATACGTTATTTATATATTCTGGTTCCATTACTTATTAACTAATAGTTTTTATCCATTCCATAGGTACTTTTTATACAAAAGTGAACTGGACAAATAAACACTAAAACCAAAATTATGCTTGTGGCTGATACAGTGAAAATAAATGCATTTCGTCTACATTTCTCATGATGTTTTTCCATATGTTTCAATATTCGACTGATTGAAATTTGTCTTTTTTCGTCTAGAGATTGTAGAAATGTGGAATGTTAAGGTAACATTAAATTAATTTAGGTTTTTCTTAGGTAATAAACCTATGTGCGGTGGTTCCTCCAGCCTATACGACGTTGTTTGAGATCCATCAATCAGTGTCGTGCCATTGATGGCAGCTGGAATGTGAAACTGTCTCTCTGCTGTTTCACATCTGCTTCCATTTATTAACAATCCATTGCCCTGTAACTCTAGTTTCATTATTCCAGTTGGGTTACCGTTTTTGGAGCAAGTGATAATTGCTGTTTGAGGCATAAATATGGACTGAACCCAATGACCTCCAACTTTCTGTAATTCTGGATGAGCTAAGACGTTTTTCTCGCACTCTGTTTCTATTTTTCATAAAAGAAATTGCATTTCACATGGCTGGCTGTTTGTTTGCGTCTCCATTGTTGGACAAATAATATTTTCTCTAATACAGTCTTTCACATTTATTACAGACATAATTATAAGAGCATCTCTTGGTAAAGAAACTAATAACACTTCAAGAATTTGTATTTATATCAATTTCCCAATCGTATTCCACTTAACGAAATATATATGTACGGTGTAACACTGGTATTGCACGTTTAGTGCCTACTACTGGAAATTGTGTTTTAATGTGCAATCTAGCTTGATGAGTATTCACTGTTTCATCAGACTCGTTACAAAATAAAGTTAGATTCTTACTTGTTATAGACATGACGTTTTGTAGTCCACATGGAGAGTCTCTTTATGCTTTCTGTAATGCCATCAAAATTTGATGTGGATTTAATAAAGTTGGACTCAAGCGATCATGAGTAACGTGATTTACTGCTTAGTGGCAAGTTTCGACATTGATTCTTACGGCGTCTAATCTGTCTGCTAAGGTTCGCAACACTGTAGCTGTTACCACTTTCTCACCTATTTTCCTTAGCTGGGTTTGCATTTTCCTTAGATCACTACTTGTGACATTCCTGGTGTTCGGCACACGTTGTCCTGATTCTCTTGTTAAGTTTAACACTGAGTATTCCCTGCTCCATATTTCCAATCTGTGTCATTTGTCAATCTACTTTTGCTTTTGTAGCTTCCGCAGATTCTAGTACATTTGCAGCTGTTCTGTTTGAATTCTTGATATCCTCATTATCTGCCGTTTCAAATACAGTTTTTAACTGCATCTAACGAACCCATGTGTTATTATAGGTGGTGCTAGTTCTGATAACTATTGCAACTGTGTACAGAGTTTCTCACACAAGAGTTTTTATTCTTGATATTCGCTCTGCGTATCTTCCAGTAACCCTTATTTCTGAATATATTTTTGTAAAGTTGTAATCCTAGCCTATAATATTTTTACGCCATTCCTTACTTCCAAAATATTGAAAGTAAACAAGACTGACAATCTGTAAGTTGTTAGTAGAATATTTGATTCTCTAGCAATTAAAATTCTATTGTACAGAGGTTAAGTCTGAATCACATCTCTTGTGTTATTAGTATAGTAGTAGTACGCTCAGAAAAAGTTTTCTGGGTAACACATTTGTACGCCACCTGAGAGGAAGGGGAGTACCGTGAATCCAATCCCTCCTATAACAAGTTCTAGATCACAGAACGTGCCAAGTCAAGAAAATGAAGACTAACCTAAGTAATTAACAAATATCACCTGTGCATTCGATCTGAGAATTCGCGCTATTTAGTCCTAGACATGAGTCCATAAGGTATGTTTCATTGACGTTCTGTTTTCCTTGGTAATTCTTCCCTTTCTGCAATGGTTGAAGGAAACTGTGGCAACGCATCAATCTCATCCCTAATCGGTTTTACTCTACTCACATGGACTATAGATGCTCTAGCTGATAACTGTAATTTTATGTTGACTGCAAAGTCAGTTCGATAACTCTGTGAAGTCCATAATATTTCGTTTAAAGTTTTTCGTTTTGTCCTTTTGGGTACATGGATTAGCTAGCTATACCCACTGTCCTATTCTGCATTGTGACAGTTTACTCGTCCATTGCCCAATAAGCTCTTGCTTCACTCTAGCTTTTGTGTTGGTAGGCTTTACCTTTTGCCAAATTTATTTCGATTCCATCAAAAAATTTTTCACTGTTGACTCAGTGAACTATATCCAAGGGTGATAAAATTTTCCGCCCATAAATTACTTCATAAGGTGAGAGTCCCGTTTATAACACTACTGGCATTGCGCGCTACCTGTTTCCTAATAACCGAACTTCTAAACTTGTCACGGGAAAGCCAAGTGTAACGCAACCGTGAAATGTCAAATGCCAAATATGACCTTAACATGCAGTAAGCGTTACCCTCCGGGATGAATTCTGAAAAGTTTGACCACACATTAACCTCATGGACAGAGGGAATCGAAGGTGAATTTCGTAAGGGTGACAATTAGTAGAAAGCAGAAAGACTATAATTTAGGAAACAATGAAAGTAGAAAAAATTTAAGTAAATGAAACAAAAACGGTCGACAGCCTAACTAGACGTAATAATGTGCAAACATTATTCTCAATGGATTTATATATAGTCTTGCAAAAGGAACTTTCATTAATTCTTTCTTAGTAAAGTGCAATGAACACGTATAACGACCAGACGAACTACACAGTGAGTAGCAGTAGTTATCAACAGCATAGGTTAGCAATCACAGAAATGTAAAAGAGAGGTTACCCCTGTTAACTACAATCATCACTTCAACCTTTGACTAATTCAGCCCAAAATTTTTTTCCCGAAAGACAACAAGAGACTAAGTAGTACCTGACAAGAGTTAAAGTTGAACTAACATACATATACAAATCACAAATGCAATAATATGACAGTGAAATAACACATTTCATATTCATACCACAGTGTACTAATGTTTTAGATTTCGTTAACAAAACGAGATTCAAATAGACTTTCTGCTGCTAGTAAAGGTTAAAATGGGGGCCCTTAAAAACTGTCCCTTTATTTTTAAGTAACTCTGCTCACACTTAAGAAACAACTTGCATCACATAAATGCTGAACTACAACTCCACTTAAGATTATTTAGCCCTCAATAGCTTAAAAAAATCTACACTAGCAATATTCTTAATAAATTGGAAATAAATTCAGGTTCAAGTTAAGTTTCAAATAGGATCAATTTAAGTGCCTGATAACACCACTTGTGAAGCAAGTGATTTTAACTAACAACATTTATGTTCATTAGTACTAAAACTTTAGCACTTTAAAAGTAAATGCAGTTCATAGCAAATTAAAACTTTTCATAAGTTAAATATTACGTGCCTCTTTTACTATTTGTGAAGCAAGTAGTATTAATTAATAACATTTATGATCTTAAGCACCTACACACATTTAAATTAAAAACAAATACTTAGTTCTTCAGCCGGCAGCAGTGGCCGAGCGGTTGTAGACGCTTCAGTCAGGAACCGCATGACTGATATGGTCGCAGGTCCGAATGCTGCCTCGGGCATGGATGTGTGTGATGTCCTTAGGTTAGTTAGGTTTAAGTAGTTCTAAGTTCTAGGGGACTGATGACCTCAGGTGTTAAGTCCCATAGCGCTTACAGCCAAGCAGTGGGGCAATATTGGTGGGAACCACGTGGTGGTTATCAGGTCTCTTTCTGGTGGTTTGAAGCTCTATTTAATTCTCCTTGGTTGCGTATTCATCATCTTTAGATCTTTTCGTAATACGAGAGCACCCTTTTTACAGCCAGAACCACATCCGAGCCCATTCCATTATAGATTTGGCTACAGAACGCCTCACTCGGCACCTACGGTGTTGACCATGCGACTGCTGGCTACTGGCTGCCTAACGTTCTTCCTCTCTTACCGCCCAGATAGACTGCCACTTCCACTTTTTCTTGAGTGCCAAGCCCCTTCCGTAATGGAGGGTGATCCCTACGCCTTTTAAGTTACATCATGTAATTTCCCTAAGTATGAACCAGTTTTCTACATACAATTTTGTTTTTACAAACATACATATTTCATAAAATTGAATTATTTAAGCACACTATTAAGTTAAGCAAATGCTATATCACAAATTTCCCTTTAGCTCCGACAATTCAAAGATCTTAAGTCATACAGAAGAAACATTTCATAACAAATTTACACTGTACTAATTATTCACAATCGATAATGTTGTTACAAGTTCTGGCATGAACTTTTGAATTATATGCAGTGACGACAAAACTTAAATATGTCTCAATCAAAATGCTGCGCGTTCATGTAGTGGCTTAACATTTTGGATAATGTACGGTGAACTCGATCTGTCTGTCCATTCATTTGGTGATAGAAAGGGCTGGTACATTTATTCTTAATTTTCAATAAGTGACATAACTTTTCATTACTTAATATGCAAAGTTAATTCTTTGCTCTATGATAATGTTTTCTGCTATGCCAAATTTCAATAACCAGTTGTTTAGATTTGCTTGTGCTACTCCACTTGCCTTCTGACCTGGGATAGCTACCATAATTACAAAATGAAAAACAATCTAATGTCAGAAGGATATATTTATTACCAGATTGTGTTATATTAAAAGGTCCCAAGACATCTAATTCTAGCATTGAAAATGGTTTGTCATCTTCGGGTAGTCTCTGCAAATTAATTTTCTGATGATGCCAATCTGCTATTTTTGCACACAGGATTCGGTTTTGTCCGCAGCTCGTGGTCGTGCGGTAGCGTACTCGCTACCCACGCCCGGGTTCCTGGGTTCGATTTCCGGCGGGGTCAGGGATTTTCTCTGCCTCGTGATGACTGGGTGTTGTGTGATGTCCTAGGTTAGTTAGGTTTAAGTAGTTCTAAGTGCTAGGGAACTGATGACGATAGATGTTAAGTCCCATAGTGCTCAGAGCCATTTTGAATTTGATTCGGTTTCTGACAAATAATTCTACATCACTGCGATGACTTTGTCATCAGAATCATTTAGCTACACATCTATTAGTTGTTCTTTTCTATCTCTTACCTGATAATACGTGGTCACATGTTTCACATAACATTTCCACTCTCAGCATTGCAGAAAGTACAATGCGAGATCTGCAGTTTGTAGATCTGCTTAGCAAGGCGTCATGCATTCCAAGCTGAGGTTGCACTCCAAACAATTGACACTCACTGTCAGCTGATTGTGCCTTTGTCCAGTCCGCCTGGCTTCCACCTACTACTTGTAAAATTGCTATCTTCCTTCAGGGCGCATCAGCATTACTGTGCTTCAATCCCGGTTTAGGAATTACTTCATAATCTAACTCAATTTTAACACCCATCTTGCTAATTGATCTGATGGGTCATTCAACCCTAATAACCGTTTTAAAGACATGTGGTCTGCAATCACTTTGAGTTTACTACAGAACAAATAGCAATGAAAATACTAGATTCCGTAAGTAACTGCTAACAATTTCTTTTCAATTGTCAAATAATTAGTTTCAGTCTTATTTAATTGTCTGATGGTGTATGTCATCGGATGTTTTGTCTCGTCAACATTGTGACGTAAAATACGACCTGAACATTAATGCTGATATCACATGAAAGTATGAATTCCTGTGCAGAGTCAGGTAGTATTAACACAGGCTGATATTAGTACCGCCTTGATTTTCTGGAATGCTTCATGACGGTGTGATGTCCACAGAAAACTAACACCTTGTAAAGTATCTTTCGTCAGGCAGCTCTAAGCAAGTGTGAAGATGACAAAGTTACATGAATCTGCTCAACAGTATGCAGTGCATGAATTAAAGCCTTGTCTTTGGACGGACACAGCACAGAAGTGATAGCATGATGTGTTGGATTTACATCCAAACTTGTGAAAATATTAATTCTCTCACTTAGTATTATGTGAAATCCTGTAAGAAAAATGAAATGGCTGTCGTTTACTAATTCGTGATTCTATCAGGGCTTGAGTGTTAACGAAGATACCATTGTTCGCTACGAAAATTAACTGTAAAAATTCGTACTTCATTTTCCACTGTAGTAGTAGCAAAACTAAATCGGACATTGTACTTAAAGCTCTGCTGCTCTTTGGAGGATAATGCTCAAACACCAAGACAGGATCCGAGTTCGGTCTGATTGCTTTCGAAAAATGTATGGTGCCCTTCCTGATACACCGTCTCTAAAACAAAATAAAATATACAGAATAAAAAAAATGTATATACGGAATCTATAGGTAATTACATTAAAGGAAGACCTTTCATAAATATATCAAGTTATTATCAATAACAATATAAAGAACAGGTTTTTAATAGAATAAACTGCCATTTGACTGCGTATTATTATATTTAAACACTGAAGAGACAAAGAAACTGGTGCACCTGTCTAATAACGTGTAGGGTCCACGCGAGCACGCAGAAGTGCCGCAACACGACGTGGTATCGACTCATCTAATGTCGGAAGTAGTGCTGGAGGGAACTGACACAATGAATCGTGGAGGACTTACATCTGTAGGAGTACGAGGGAGTGGAGTTCTCTTTTGAACTGCACGTTGCAAGGTATGCCACATATGCTCAATAATGTTCGTGACTGGGGAGTTTGGTGATCAGCGGAAGCGTTTAAACTCAGAAGAGTGTTCGTGGAGCTACTCTGCAGCAATTCTGATGTGTGGGGTGTTACATTGTCCTGCTGGAATTGCTCAAGTCCGTCGGAAAGCACAATGGACATGTACGGATGGAGGTGACCAGACAGGATGCTTATGTACGTGTCACCTGTCAGAGTCATGTCTAGACGTATCAGGGGTCCCATATCACTCCATCATCATCTTAAACAGTTTCCTGCTGACATGCAGGGTCCATGGATTCATGAGGTACCCATCCGCTCGATACAATTTGAAACTTGTTTTCAGTCATCAACAGCCCAATGTCCGTGTTGACGGGGCCCAGACGAGGCGTAAAACTTTTTGTCGTTCAGTCATCAATGGTAGACGAGTGGGCCTTCGGCTCCGATAGCCCATATCGCTGATGTTTCGTTGAATGGTTCGCACGCTGACACTTGTTGATGGCCCACCGTTGAAATCGGCAGCAATCTGCCGAAGGGTTGCAGTTCTATCACGTTGAAAGATTCTCTTCAGTCGTCGTTGGTCCCGTTCTTGCAGGATCTTTTTCCGGCCGCAGCGATGTCTGAGATTTGTGGTTTTACCGGATTCCTGATACTCACGGTACACTCGTGAAATGGTCGTACGGGAAAATCCCCGCTTCATTGCTACCTCGGAGATGTGCCAATTGTAACACCAGTTCAAACTCACTTAAATCTTGATAACCAGCCATTGTAGTAGCAGAAATCGATCTATCAACGGCGCCAGACGCTAGTTGTCTTATACAGATTTTGCCGACCGCAGCGCCGTATTCTGCCTTTTTACATATATCTGTATTTGAATACGCCTGCCTATACCAATTTCTTTGGGGCTTCAGTGTTTTTTCTACTATCCAGATTTTCGCTTTTATGTCATTATCAAGTACAATGCTAAAGGTTGTTAGACCATTATTGAGTCGTATTTGCTAAGAAAATCCAGTACAATATTTTACAATTAGCATACACATGTCTGCATTCCAGAATGGGACAAATTAGAGCGATTGATGGGAAGGAGCTTCTTCTCTCAACTAACATCTACTGTTTAGCAACTCACACATACTTTATATCTGAATTTATTTACTTCCACAGTCTTCTACATCTACATTTATACTCTGCAAGCCACTCAACGATGTGTGCCAGAAGGCACTTTACGTGCCACTGTCATTACCTCCATTTCCTGTTCCAGTCGCGTATGGTTCGCGGGAAAAACGACTGCCGGAAAGCCTTCGTACCCGCTCGAATATCTCTGATTTTACATTCGTGATCTCCTCGGGAGGTATAAGTACAGGGAAGCAATATATTCGATACCTCATCCAGAAACTTACCCTCTCGAAACCTGGACAGCAAGCTATACCGCAATGCAGAGCGCCTCTCTTGCAGAGTCTGCCACTTGAGTTTGCTAAACGTCTCCGTAGCTCTTCTTTGGAGCTTCTCTCTCTGTCAACCCGAGTTGGTACGGATCCCACACTGATGAGCAATACTCAAGTATAGGTCGAACGAGTGTTTTGTAAGCCACCTTCTTTATTCGTTCGTGTGAGGATTTAGAGAAGGAACTGCAGTGTGGTCTTCCTCTGTGAAACAGCTTTGGAAAAAGGTGTTTAGTATTTCAGACTTACGCGTGTCACCCTCTGTTTCAAAGCCATCATCATCCAAGAGTGTCTGGATATGCTGTTTCGATCCACTTACTGATTTAACGTAAGACCAGAACTTCCTAGGAGTTTCTGTCAAGTCGGTACATAGAATTTTACTTTCGAATTCACTGAACGCTTCACGCATAGCCATCCTTACGCTATCCTTAACATAGTTTAGCTTCTGTTTGTCTGAGAGGTTTTGGCTGCGTTTAAATTTGTAGTGAAGCTCTCTTTGCTTTCGCAGTTGTTTCCTAACTTTGTTGTTGAACCACGGTGGATTCTTACCGTCCCTCACAGTTTTACTCGGCACTTACCTGTCTAAAACGAATTTTGCGATTGCCTTGAACTTTTTCCATAAACACTCAACATTGTCAGTGTCGGAACAGAGATTTTCGTTTTGATCTGTTAGGTAGTCTGAAATCTGCCTCCTATTACTCTTGCTAAACAGATAAACCTTCCTCCCTATTTTTTATATTTCTATTTACTTCCATATTCAGGGATGCTGCAACGGCCTTATGATCACTGATTCCCTGTACTGCGCTTACAGAATCGAAAAGTTTGGGTCTGTTTGTTATCAGTAGATCCAAGGTGTTATATCCACGAGTCGATTCTCTGTTTAATTGGTCGAGGTAATTTTCGGACAGTGCACTTAGTATAATGTCACTCGATGCTCTGTCCCTACCATCCGTCCTAAACATCTGAGTGTCCCTGTTTATATCTGGTAAATTGAAATCTCCACATAAGACTATAACATGCTGAGGAAACTTATGTGGAATGTATTCCAGATTTTCTCTGAGTTGTTCTGCCACTAATGCTGCTGAGTCGGGAAGTCGGTAAAAGGAGCCAATTATTAACCTAGATCCACCCATAATAATTCACAGGAACTATCCACTTCTTAGCTTTTTTACTCTTGTTGATGCGTCTATTATATTTTTATCTTACGTCTGTACGGCAGTACATTTTACTATGACAGTGCGAATAAATAACAAAGAATGCCAGAGTATTTTAGTTCTTACACTTGATTGCCGCCCCCCCCCTGAATCGTGGAAGTTGAACTGATATTACAGCTGTGGCATTCGGTTTTGGGGTTTAAGGGCTTCCCTGTTGACGAGACTGGTGACATGCCAGAGTAGCTAAATATTGGACAGTAGTTTCGTGTGTTCGAGGAGAAGAAATAATAACGGAAGAAACACAAGTTTGTTGATTAAGTTTTTTTTATTTCCTTTGACACTTCAGGACTAAAGTTTGTAAGCGGGAGATTAATAGATAACTCTTCATGAAATTAGGAACCGTTTCTCTTACATTTTTTGGGGCTCTGTCCGAAATCAACCGGAAGTGTGACGACGCAGGATTGTGGCTTACGACGTTTACAATGAACTGTTCTGAGCGCCGTTTTGTCTGCGACGACGTAGTGACGTCTAATTATGGTGGTTTTGATTCTACAACGAGAGTTCTCACTTTAACGACGATTATCAGTAGCAGATCGGCGCAGAGAGAAAGCTAAACGTGACGAAAGGAAAAGAAGACGATGAAAAAAAGGAGAAAAGAATCTAGAAATGGCAATGTTAGGTGGAATCAGGAAAAAATAAAATTGTAAACTCTGCGCCGGTTAAAACTATGAAATCTATACATAAGTTAATTTTCAGAACAGTTCCACATGATAGAAGAAATCGGAAACGCTTAACAGAATTTTCTGGTTGTACTTTTCAATCATTAGCTGGCAAACTTGAAACTAAAAAGTCAATCATTGAAGGATCATTTTCAGAAGCAGAGCTAGGAGCAGTCTGTAATATATTGTGTGTAGGTATTAGGACAAATAATGAAACGATTACCGAGATCTGTTATTATGTAACGAACATTGACAAACTTTCGGTGAAGATGTAGAAAATTGGCGACGACATAAAATGTGAAGAGGACGGATATGGCTCAGATATTGAAGGAGAGAATGCAATCTAAATGGGTAGCGGTGAAAGGCGGAGATCACTCGGAAAGAGGACGGAAAAAAATTCCGATTTAGAAACCGGTGATAAAAGCGAAACACGATTCTCACCACATTCACAAGATCAATGTAAATTTCCTCTGTCATTTCGTGACGTTGAGGGTGTCTAAAGTCATTTACCGGCGGTGACGGATATCCAATTAAGAAGCGGATTATGCACTTCGAGGAAACGGTGTTTTAATGTGTTGGAGTGAACTGAAAATGTTTGTTTCGAAAAAAAGTCTTCAAGATTTGACTACGCTGTCTATTCTGGGTGAGAAATGCCTTACATCGTGGGCTACATTTAAGGAAAGTTTACAGGAAGAATTCGACGAAAAACCAAGTGCTGCGAAGATCCATTAACTGCTGTCTCGACTATAGAAGAAACGGTAAGAGCCTCTGCAAGAATATTTTCTCGTAATGGGGGAAACTGACAGCCGTACTGATTTTGATAATGACTCGCTATTTCAGTTTGTGAGTGACGGGGGAGAAGACGACTCAGGCACAGAACTGCTGCTTTAAGAATGCTGTGAGTGTGAAAGAGATTAAGCTATGAATTCATTGCCGAAAAGAAATAACAAAATTTACAGCAATAAAAATTTCTATCCTTCTAAGAAAAATGTCAAAGACTCAGGTAATAACAATACTAAAAGTGCAGCTTGGGAGCCACAGAAAATTTATTTCAGTTGTGGTGTAAGTTGTCACAGTCAAGTGATTGCAACTACAATACAAGAGCAAGGAGAAGAGATGCTTCAGTCGCAACTAGTTCGGCCATATCTTATCTGAATCCACGAAGGAGAAGTACAGTCAAAAGGAGTCTGCGGACGCAAACACTTTTAAGAAGAGTGTTAACAACAGTAAATTTTAAAATGTACAAATAAGTAAACGAGAAATGAAGGCGCTAACTGAATGTGCCAGTCAGTTTATTACGACAGGATATTTATGAGATTTTGGAAATTTGGAAATTTGTGGTAAGGTCTTACGGGACCAAACTGCTTAGGTCATCGGTTCCTAAGCTCACAGACTACTATATCTAACTTAAACTAAATTACGCTAATGGCAACATATACACCCATGCCTGAGGGAGGACTTGCACCTCCAACGGGGGGAGCCCCGCGGACCGTGACAAGATGCCCTAGACCGAGCGGCTGCTCCGCACGGCGCTATGAGATTGTGGATACTCCAGGTTTGCAAAAAACAGATGTTCCAAGTATGCACTAACAGTTCTTCAGAAAATACAAATTCTACCTAGTGGTTCACGAACACGAAGTCAATGCCTTCTTTCTTCAAACTTTGTACGAATTCCACCCATCAGTTATTTTCGTCATACATTCCATATCTGAAGACCATCTCTTAATGGACAGTGGGGCTCTCTACGTCTGGTTTCATTGCAACATAAAACTGCTTCACAGTCTCCTTTGGACGTAACACAGTCCATTTCTTGAAACACGAATACTTTATACACAGGCTGTCGGTACACCGTACGAGGGCAAGAGACTGACAGTAGCCTTTGCTGGGTGACAGTGACTTTTTAAATCTCGTCCAAGAAAAGTGGTAGCATCAGTATTTTGAGGCGAGGCACAGTAGTTTCAGTAAACCATAATGAAGCCCAGTGAGACATGCAATATCGTTCTTATCTCGCCTCAAAACATGTTTAATGAAACCTCAGCCTTAACACAGGGTTACGTTTACTTGACAAGTTTCACGCTAACCGCGTCAGTACAAATCATAGACGACCATTTTAATTGGGGCCTCAGATAGGTTAAAAAATCAGTAATATTGAACAAAACTAACTCGACCGAACCTCCGTAATCCTCGTGTATGTTGAAGCAAGCAGAAACACTTACTATTCAGATTACAGCTGTAACGATGGCATAAATGTTTCAGACTAAGATGCACAAGCGCAAGTGTACACAGTAAATGTCAGGAATACGTGACCATAGAGTACCGCGAAAGAGCCTCAAAACCCACAAACCATCGTCACGTCATCCAGTTCAGCTACGGTTCGATAGTTCTGGTGAAGTATATAAATGACGTAGTAAATGGTACTATTACCTGCCTGGTAGCATTGGTGTGGAAAGAAACGTAAATGATTTTGTGTGAGGGACAGAAAATGGGAGCTGACGACTTTTCTTTGTTTTTTGATCCTTTGTTCGTTTGTTTTGGGCGTAATTGGAACCGCACATCGTTCAGACTTAGTCCACAGTGTATTTTTTATCCTTTCGAAATATAAATCGCATTTTATAAGTAATAAAAATTAGTTGACCACGTAACTTCCATGGTTTTAAGTGACCAAAGCAATTACTCTTGAAATCTCTCTGTAATTATTGTTGTTATTGTGTACTCAATAGAATGTTCTTCATCATTGTCAAAGACAAGGGTCTCATGTTATTACCGATACGTGCTAAAGTTGTTTACGAATAACAGAAACATGTTTTACACAAACTCAACGAAGTATTGAACCGATGTCTGATATGTTTTTCTTTTCTGGTTATTTGATTTTACCTTTCTTCTGAGGAAATTGTGTGTTCTAGCGCTATATGATAAGTCAGCATTTTTATTATTTTTATTTTTATAACAACATCCCTCTGCTTCACTTTTAAAACTGAAGTTTTTCGAATGAACTCTGAATTAAACATTGACAGTTTCAATTTTGCTATAAATGCTGTCTATTTTTAAGTAAGAGACATGAGGAAAGCTATGGAGTTCACAAATGTTCCACAGGTTATGTCATCCTTTCTATATCCTCACTCAGTTTCTAGACAGTTCACCATTTCCTGTTACTGGGGGCATCTAGTAAAACAATGGTCACATACGCAAACACAGGCATCCAAATAAGGTAACGCCTGTTAGGTATGCAGCATACCTAACGTACAGGTAATGCTGTTACTGGCCTAGACTACTAGGAAAACTATCGTTTCGGCGCTTACTTATGACAGTCTCCTACGGTAGTTTTACAACTCTAGTTGTATGCTGCAGTACGTATCTGGAAAGAACTGATCCCCACTGCGAATCGCTCGAATATCATTGCAAGACCAACAAGTATTAACCAAGAGCCTGTGAGCTCAGCGGATTGGAATACGGTACTGTTCGGTGGTGCTTAAACAGGGTAACATTCTCTGAGAGCCAACAGCCTGTCCTCGGCACCGTCGCTTTAGTCGCCACGCCTACCTTCGTTAACTGCCTGTCCGTCACTCCACACTCTTCCAACGACGCGTGGAAAAAGGTCTGCTTGACGATCTTCGACACGGCCGCGGTCGGCTGCAATGGTGCCAACCACCGGTACGAATTACTTGAGAGAAGGTAAACCTCTTATTCGGACTTGTGGTGGCATCGTGCATGTTACGGGTGAATTTAATTTGTTTACCACTTAGAGCTTTTTACGTTTTTATATATTGGTTTAACGTGCTGTTAACTCTTTCGCTATCCTTTAATATCATCGTGGAGAGTCCTTACGTTTTATGTTGTAGATCCATGGAACACAATGTGGCCATAGATAGTGACTCCGATATGGACGATCATATCCTCTAACTGGTGTTATTACATCAACTGTTATCCACTGTCCACTACGTCTCTTATTATTTACATACTTGGTAATTACTTAGGTTGTCATCTGCAGTATAGATCGCCATCCAAATGACACAGCGAAAGCTGAGTATGTAAGTTTATAATTTTACAATTTTACAGTTCTGTCTGCAGATTTTTATAAATTAGAAATAATTTCCAGAATGAGATTTTCACTCTGCAGCAGAGTGTGCGCTGATACTGGCAGAAGTAAAGCTGTGAGTACCGGGCGTGAGTCGTGCTTCGGTGGCTCAGTTGGCAAAAAAAAAAAAAAAAAAAAAAAAAAAAAAAAAAAAAAAAAAAAAAAAAAAAAAAGTTGGTAGAGCACTTGCCCGCGAAAGGCAAAGGTCCCGAGTTCGAGTCTCGGTCGGGCACACAGTTTTAATCTGCCAGGAAGTTTCATATCAGCGCACACTGTGCTGCAGAGTGAAAATCTCATTCTGGAAACATCCCCCAGGCTGTGGCTAAGCCATGTCTCCACAGTATCCTTTCTTTCAGGAGTGCTAGTTCTGCAAGGTTCGCAGAAGAGCTTCTGTAAAGTTTGGAAGGTAGGAGACGGATACTGGCAGAAGTAAAGCTGTGAGTACCGGGCGTGAGTCGTGCTTCGGTAGCTCAGATGGTAGAGCACTTGCCCGCGAAAGGCAAAGGTCCCGAGTTCGATTCTCCGTCGGGCTCACAGTTTTAATCTGCCAGGAAGTTTCTTAGAAAAATATTGTCATGCAGAACTTTATTGTTTGTCAGTTTGTGTTCAAATTTGTGTGAAATCTTATGGGACTAAACTGCTAAGGTTATCAGTCCGTAAGCTTACACACTATTTAACCTAAATTATCCTAAGAAAAACACACTCACCCATGCCCGAGGGAGGACTCGAACCTCCGCTGGGACCAGCCGCACAGTCCGTGACTGCAGCGCCTTAGACCGCTCGGCTAATCCCGCGCGGCCTCAGTTTGTGGAAACTGCACCAAGTTGCAAAGCAGCTTCTACATAGACGCACTTGTGTTAGTGAACATAGCAAGAATGTGGGTAGTGGAGAGTGAGCGTGATAATTACGACGATAAATAGTCACTCGCACTCCCGTCACTTACTATGAATACTTTTACTCTCGCAGCGTATACACAATGCGTGTAGCATAGAGCGCGTACTACAGAGAATTGATCCGGCAAGGATACAGTCGTTCTTGCTAAGGCAGAGCAGCGATGTTAGTGTGGGCTAGAGTCGGTGGTTCTACGTCCCCACAAGAATAATTTTTAACTTCTGTTTTAATAACTATTTTACAATAACATTAAGAAAGGTGATGAGTCTTTTATGAAATCACGGACAATTACGATATAAGTAAGAAGTAAAAGAATACACTAGCGACACCTGAAGGTTCCTATCGCCAATTTTCCAGTGAGTGCTGGGCACCAACCCTCAGCCCAGCGCCGCCCTCGCTGCAGTGAAGTACTGAGAACATTTAGTGTGCGGTACGGGGCACGAGCAAATGGCGAATACTCTGCATACGAAGTCTGCAAAGAAGTTCCGAAACATTCGTAATTTCACGCCCCTGGTGTGCTAAAGTGAAATACGGTCGGCCTCCCTACACACTCCTGTGTTTAATGTGTAACAACAGGATTTTCATTGTTGTATGTCTCTTAGTTACTGTTGAGTGCTCTTCTGAGTAGAACATTGTGACGCATAGTTTGGGAATGGCGGCCAGAGTGGCCGTGCGGTTCTAGGCGCTACAGTCTGGAGCCGAGCGACCGCTACGCTCGCAGGTTCGAATCCTGCCTCGGTCATGGATGTATGTGATATCCTTAGGTTAGATGGGTTTAATTAGTTCTAAGTTCTAGGTGACTGATGACCTCAGAAGTTAAGTAGCATAGTGTTCAGAGCCATTTGAACCATTCAGTTTGCGAATTTCGAGATGGCAGAGTTAGAGGAGCATGTTATGTGCATTATATTTTGCGTCAAACTCATGAAAACCTTTACATAGACCCACCAAATGATGCAGGAAGCCTACGGACATGAGTGCTGAAACCGTATTTGGTGTTACGAATGGTTGACACAGTTTAAAAGTATCCTCGTTGAGGACGCCCTTCGACGTCTATCGACGACGTTCACGTCAGGAACGTCAACCAAACAGTGCGTGCCAAACGAAGTCTGACTGTCTGAGGGATTCTAGAGAAATGTAACATTTCAGTTGGCTCGTGTTATGAAATTCTCGCACAGCATCTTTGCATGCATCATGTTGCCGCCAAGTTCGTACCAGTCAAGACGAGAAAGACATTCGCCTCGCAGTCTGTGAATACTTTTGAATCGCGGAAATGAGAACCAGATGTTAATTGAGAGAAGCATAACTGGTGATGAGACGTGGGTCTACGGTTCTGATGTTGTGACCAAGGTTAAATCTTCACAATGGGTCTGGAAAGTTTGTCCAAGACCAAAAAAATCTCGTCTGGTCAGGTCAAATGTCGAAGCCAAGCTGAAACGTTTCTCTGACTTTGAATGATTAGTTCATCATGAATTCGTGCCACAGGGACAAACTGTTAATCGATATTAATATCAGTACGTGTTGCAACGCCTGCGAGAAAATGAGAAGGAAACGGCCTGAAAGGTGGCGAGACATTTCATGACTCTTGCATTACGATAGCGCACAGGCACATTCATCCCTGTTCGTGCGTGACTATTGCACAGAAAACGAAATCACTGTGCTGCCTCATCCTTCTTACGCTCCAGACCTGGCCCCTGCGGACCTTTTTTATTTCCAAATTTGAAAACCTCGTTGAAAGGACGAACTTTTGCAACGATATACGAGATAAAAGAAAATTCGCAGACGGCGTTTCGAACCTCCCAGCAAGAGGCGTAGCAAGACTGCTTCTGGAAATGGCGTTGGGAGAAGTGTAACAATTGTGGATTACAGTATTTCGAAGGGGGCCTGGCACAGTAAGTTAAAGGTAAGCGCAGAAAAATGTTGCGGACAAAATTCGGAAAATTTTGTGAACAGACCTCGCATTGTGATTTTAACGTGGACTTGCCGATACCTGGCAATGTTTTAGAAATAATACTTGGCTAGCTAGTACAGCAGACATGTAATAACCTTTTATCGAGGTATGTTGCCACGGTTTTGCTGTCGCAGCGCCTCTGCGCTGTGTACTTAATGTTATCTCTCTATAATTTCACATTTTATGAATGAATTGAGAGATCTGAAGATGGTAACCACTCTTACCGAAACGTAATCGGGAATAAAGGTTGTACACAAAAGCTATCTTGCCTAAGAAGTTTGCCTTCTTTCAAGTAATTATTAAAGATCGCCGTTTACCACTCAGGATGAGTAAACTAACCGGCACAAATATTCGATGTCGTTTACAGATATGAGCAGTCTCTATTACGAGTGAGTTGCTCCTACTTTGTGACTTCAGTCTAATTAAAAAAGAAAATATGAAATCGCTGCAAGCGAAATGTTGCCGCAGTGGATACACCGGTTCCCGTGAGATCACCGAAGTTAAGCGGTGTCGGGTGTGGTCGGCACTTGGATGGGTGACAATCCAGGCCGCTATGCGCTGTTGCCATTTTTCGGGGTGCACTCAGCCTCGCGATGCCAATTGAGGAGCTGCTCGACCGAGTAGTAGTGGCTTCGGTCAAGAAAACCATCATATCGACCGGGAGAGCGGTGTGCTGACCACACGCCCCTCCTATCCGCATCCTCACCTGAGGATGACACGGCGGTCGGATGATCCCGGTAGGCCACTCGTGGCCTGATGACGGAATGTGCAAGTGAAATGAGTAGCAGTGACATTTGTATTCTGTGTTGTGTCAAATATGTGCCTGATTTTTACAAATATATAGCGATTTCCGAGGGCGTGGTTAGGTAGAACTGTATTTTCTCCACACAAAAATTTGACTGGTTTTTTCGAATATGCTGCGACTTCCGAGGGTGTGGTTAGGTAGAAACCTAAAAGTACAAAGTAAATTGTAACGAGTGAAACGACGAGCCATGAAATGTTATCCTTTCTTGCCACAAATATGTGGGTGTTCATTTCCTGATACCTCGCAAATTCAGAGGGGGTCGTTAGGCGGGAACCAAAGAACACCGCTTAACGAGCAACAATGACAATTATTTTCTTACTTTTGACAAATACTCTCAATATCATAGGGAGAAGCTACATTTCACCCGAGAACGTAGTTCCACCCGAATATCGACGCGACATGTCACCACGGAACTCGATAGCGGTCGACAAACTTGCAACGTCAGTTTGACGTGGTTTCGTAGCAAGAGACGTGTGAAATGAACGTCTCCCGGAGCACGACAACTGCGAGCGAACCGGTCGTCTGTTGTCCTCCATTGTCTAGTGCAAGCACGCGCAAGCTTCATTTCTGTTTAAATTTTCCGAGCGAGTAACGCGACTTCGTGGCGGGGAAGGCTGGCGCGAGCAAGACGAGGCTTTTGGGACCAAATGCAGCTCAGTATCACATGAAAAATGTTACGTCCAACTTGTGGGAGAAGGTAGCTATGCAATTAGAACGGACAGCTAATTTTCTTTGGTCTCGTGTGTTTCGTGAACAATGAATACGGTACTGTAAATACGATTTTCCTCGGTTTCCCCTACATTCTTAAAAACATTTGTTGGTATATCTAAAAAACTATCGTGATAACAATTCTTGCTTATGTTGAGGGGCAGGTTTTTGTCTGAAAAGTTCTATTCCCGTATCCTGTAAACTGACCTAAGTAAAAATTAACTAAAGCAGGAGGTGGGGTGTGGCTGGTGTCACATACCAAACCCAAAGACCAATACGAGAGCTGAGATTAATTGTCAGATTATTACTTAAGTCCTTTATGGAGAAATTTGACAAGTTTTGGCTAAAACCCGTTTTTTTTCTAGACCATAGAATACCGGGGAATTTTATGACGATATGAATGAAGCCAAAGTAAAATAATGTTTAATTTTAATTATAAGATACGTTTACACAAGCAATGTATTTATGTCATTGTGGATAACGGGAGAATTAACAGTCTTGCTAATATCCTTTACGGTGTTCCATCACAGTTATTATTTCACGTATCGCCAAATAAGTATCATTTTACAGTACCAGACGTATATAAATGATGGCAGTATCAATTAATAACACAGTACAGTGTCGTCTGCCTGATACTTGGGAGCAGAATATTAAGTATTCGTTGCATGGTCTTGCCGAGAAAAAATGTTGTAATCTTATCTCTCACCTCGGGTATCAAGGCAGTAGTGCTTCGTCTGTACAGATTATTTGTTTCAGCCAATATGGTTCGAAAGTCTTACGAACCTTCTTTTGTCTATTAATGATGCTGTGTTGGAAAATAATACATTTTACAATGTTTTTTTTGCATTGTTAGGTCCAACTTCAGCTTCTTTAAGTAATAGACGCCATTTATTTGTCGTTATTCCGTAAGCACATTCGGCCACTCGCCCTGCGTGCGGCAATGGTTTCTTGGATAACTCAGGCTGATGTGTTAAATTTGTGATGGGATGCGGTCGCATGAGATACATCTTGAAGGAAATACACTCCTGGAAATTGAAATAAGAACACCGTGAATTCAGTGCCCCAGGAAGGGGAAACTTTATTGACACATTCCTGGGGTCAGATACATCACATGATCACACTGACAGAACCACAGGCACATAGACACAGGCAACAGAGCATGCACAATGTCGGCACTAGTACAGTGTATATCCACCTTTCGCAGCAATGCAGGCTGCTATTCTCCTATGGAGACGATCGTAGAGATGCTGGATGTAGTCCTGTGGAACGGCTTGCCATGCCATTTCCACCTGGCGCCTCAGTTGGACCAGCGTTCGCGCTGGACGTGCAGACCCCCGTGAGACGACGCTTCATCCAGTCCCAAACATGCTCAATGGGGGACAGATCCGGAGATCTTGATGGCCAGGGTAGTTGACTTACACCTTCTAGAGCACGTTGGGTGGCACGGGATACATGCGGACGTGCATTGTCCTGTTGGAACAGCAAGTTCCCTTGCCGGTCTAGGAATGGTAGAACGATGGGTTCGATGACGGTTTGGATGTACCGTGTACTATTCAGTGTCCCCTCGACGATCACCAGAGGTGTACGGCCAGTGTAGGAGATCGCTCCCCACACCATGATGCTGGGTGTTGGCCCTGTGTGCCTCGGTCGTATGCAGTCCTGATTGTGGCGCTCACCTGCACGGCGCCAAACACGCATACGACCATCATTGGCACCAAGGCAGAAGCGACTCTCATCGCTGAAGACGACACGTCTCCATTCGTCCCTCCATTCACGCCTGTCGCGATACCACTGGAGGCGGGCTGCACGATGTTGGGGCGTGAGCGGAGGACGGCCTAACGGTGTGCGAGACCGTAGCCCAGCTTCATGGAGACGGTTGCGAATGGTCCTCGCCGATACCCCAGGAGCAACAGTGTCCCAAATTCGCTGGGAAGTGGCGGTGCGGTCCCCTACGGCACTGCGTAGGATCCTACGGTCTTGGCGTGCATCCGTGCGTCGCTGCGGTCCGGCCCCAGGTCGACGGGCACGTGCACCTTCCGCCGACCACTGGCGACAACATCGATGTACTGTGGAGACCTCACGCCCCACGTGTTGAGCAATTCGGCGGTACGTCCACCCGGCCTCCCGCATGCCCACTATACGCCCTCGCTCAAAGTCCGTCAACTGCACATACGGTTCACGTCCACGCTGTCGCGGCATGCTACCAGTGTTAAAGACTGCGATGGAGCTCCGTATGCCACGGCAAACTGGCTGACACTGACGGCGGCGGTGCACAAATGCTGCGCAGCTATCGCCATTCGACGGCCAACACCGCGGTTCCTGGTGTGTCCGCTGTGCCGTGCGTGTGATCATTTGCTTGTACAGCCCTCTCGCAGTGTCCGGAGCAAGTATGGTGGGTCTGACACACCGGTGTCAATGTGTTCTTTTTTCCATTTCCAGGAGTGTATATCCGTCGTCTAGCAAGACATTTGGTAGTATTTTTTTTTTTTTTTACTTCCAGGAAGCTGTTCCTCACTGCTAAATTTCAGAGCACCACGTTAGAGCAGTCTGCATAAATTTTAGTTCTCCAATGCTTCACTGTTATTCTGTCTGTCGTGGAGCCCAACATCGACATGGAAAACTTGTAGTTAGCTCCCACGACAGCATGCAACACAATTCAGAAATACTGCTTGTAGCTGCAGTAGGTACTTCCGGAATACTTTGGGCACTTGATTTTAGTATTTGTGTGTCTGTCGTCAATGCAACAGACACAATTAGCAAATTTTCATTCTTCTCAGAATTTTATCTCGATGCATTTCAATATACTGGCAATAACGTCTTACATGCTGAGCAAGTGTTCCGCGATCATATATCGCTCCTCGTACTATCTTGTAGGCAACAGTTGGCCTAAGGCTTAATCTCTGAGTGGTGTTGACGTTTATGGATTGCAGTTCTTGTGTTGATTATGGAAACGGCGTGCGCTCACATTCTAAAACGTATCATACGACGTGTTTCGTAAACGACACTTGCAATTGTAATATTACACAGCCGATGCGAGTAGCCCAAATATTTTTATTCACGAACCGGATGCGAGGTGCCTGTAAAAAGCCATAAATTGCATCAGTAACACAAGTAGCAGACCCACAACGGTATTATCAGAACGAGATTTTCACTCTGCAGTGGAGTGTGCGCTGATATGAAACTCCCTGGCAGATTAAAACTGTGTACCCCACCAAGCTCGAATTCGGGACCTTTGCCTTTCGCGGGCAGGTGCTCTACCGTCTAGGCAAAGGTCCCGAATTCGAGTCTCGGTCCGGTACACAGTTTTAATCTCCCAGGAAGTTTCATACCAGCGCACAATCCGCTGTAGAGTGAAAATCTCATTCTGGAAACATCCCCCAGGCTGTAGCTAAGCCATGTCTCCGGAATATCCTTACTTCCAAGAGCCAATACTAGATTTCAGAAAATCCGCTACTTACAAGCTTGCAGGATACATGTTAAAAGTACTGTCTGAAAATTTCAAAGTACAAGAAGACAGAACCGTTAAAAACACTACACACCTAATACAACAAATAAAAGGTATAAAAATCCCAGATACAGCAACACTCCTCTCATTTGATATAGAAAACATGTATTTCGACATACCAGTACCAGAAACAATAGAAAACATACATAAGAACCTGAAAACTTATAGTCAACTCCCTGACGAACATATTAAGGAAATATGCACACTAATAAAGCTCATAACAGAACAAAATTACTTCCAGTTCAATAATCAATTTTATTTACAAGAAGATGGATTGCCAATGGGGTCTCCAGTGTCAGGAACCTTGACAAATATTTTTGTAAATCACATTGAAGAGATCATTTCCACAAAAATAGTAGCAAAAGAATACAACATATTATATTGGTCCAGGTAAATGGATGACATCCTTTGCTTAATAGATGTACTACAAACAAAAATTGAAAAACTACATACTGACACCAACAAGATACATAAAAATATAAAATTCACAATTGAAAGAGACAACCAAATTAACTTTCTGGATATAACGATCAAAAAAGAAAACAATAAGGATATGTTTGAAATTTACCGTAAACCCACAGCAACGGACATTATCATTCCCCAATCCTCGAACCACCCACATACACAAAAGCAAGCAGCACTTCGACATATGCTCCATAGAGTCAACACAGTACCACTCACCACAGAAAGCTACCAAAAAGAAATGGACATAATAATGCAGATAGCACAAAATAATGGTTACAATAAGAACACACTCACACAGCTAAAGAACAAAATTAAAAGCAAAATAAAAGCAGAAAGCTCCAAACCACAGATAACAACACAACAGAACCAAACACAGACACGCAGTCCCATAACAACTACACAGGATAATCAGGAAAAGATGAAAGAAAACACAAGATGGTACACAATGACATACAAATGCAAGCTCATCCATAAAACCAGCAACATTTTCAAAACACAGGGAATAAACATAGCATACACAACAGACAATTCTATACAAAAATACCCCCCAAAACTGACAAAAAAAAGAGACATATACCGGAAAAAAGGTATCTACCAGTTACAGTGTAACACTTGTGAAGGCACGTACAAAGGACAAACAGGGAGAACATTTGATGAAAGATACAAGGAACACATGAGAGCATGGAAATATGGGACAAACCACTCCACCTTTGCAGAACACCTAAGAGAAAATGACCACAAACCAACCACTAGAGAAGATGACACGAGAATAATTAGAATCAGCAATAAAAAGCACCTTCTGACCATGCAAGAAAATTACCACATACATAAAACCAAAGCAGAGGGGAAAATCCTGTTGAATGACCAAGTACACATGCTAAGCAATTCATTATTTACACTAATAGACAAAATAATAGAATAATGTTCGCAAAAAGGATAAATATAGTAATATTGTTTAATGTGACACTAATAGACCCCAACATCAACACTTACGCATCCATGACCCCTCCCCAGAATACTGAAACGAAAAGTTTTCAGCCGCTCGCTAACAACTAGTATAACAAACGCCCCCCCCCCCCCACCCCCATAAAAAAATCAGCTCTATCCTCCCCCCCCCCCTCTCACTCTCACTCATACGCACATACACGGTATAAACATCATAAACAGAAGTTAGTAACGAACATATACTTCGTTAGGTTGGCAACACAAAAGTAAACATACCAAAGACGATGAAACACGTAATGGAGTCGCAATATTTACACTGTGAAAAGAAGTGTACGACGAAATAGTTGTATCAAGTGACAGAAGAACGACAGTTCACCACAAAAAAGAGTGAGAAACATGGTGAACAGTGTGTGGATGGAGAAAACATAAAGATGTGAATGTAGAACAGTGATAAAAGTGGTAGTGCGACCTCCAGACCAGATGTGAGGAAACGCACACCAGCAAATCGGAAGTAATTACATTTTTAGAAAAAAAATGACGAAGTGAACTGTTTGATAATCTATAACTAACAAAACTGTATCATTATAGATCCCATCGATGATGCCTTAGAAAAGGCCGTTAAATGTTATGGTAATTCTTTTCAGATAATCTGGTCGACATAACTTATTTTAAGTAGTATAAGAAAGAAAATAATGCAAAAGATCAATTGTTTTCGTTGCAGTAAACTGAAATTTTAGCGTTTTCCGTTGTCCAAGATCACGTTTTCGCGGAATTTAAATTTAGTATCCACGTCAACGTTGCAGAGAAATATTGCAGAGTTGGAAACCCCACATCCGATACACTGACAGAAGCTGTGTGGTCGTACTGTCTTCTTCCTGACTCGTTTCACACGAATTTTTAATCACTGAAATAAAATCACATAAACTCCCAAAGTGAGAGACTTCATTTCGTTTTTCCTTTCCTTTTGGGACTTTTTTCTTTTGTTATGTGTGTGTGTGTGTGTGTGTGTGTGTTTGTGTGTGTGTGAAAGAGAGAGAGAGAGAGAGAGAGAGAGAGAGAGAGAGAGAGAGAGAGAGAGAGATTTTTTCCCTTTTAACCAGTGAAACGCCGCAAAATAGGGCCAGTAACAGCTTTCCAGCACTGTTAAGGAAACTGCTTTTTAACGGTCGGCGCATGTGGAACAATTTACTTTCGTTTATAAACCTCTTAAGCAACAACGTTCAGAAATTTCCCGAATAAAAAAAGCTCATTACACAGATAGAAAGAGGTGTAAAAGCAAAGTCGGAGCAGTTTGAGCCAAGTTGATCTTCCCGTCTGATAGCTCTACTTAAGTATTTTGCCTAAAAGATACCAGAAGTTGTGTTCCTGTAGCTATGGAAATCAATAGCTGAAACAGTGTTTAACATGTAAGGGTGCGGTCCTGTTAAAAATAAAAACGAATATCACCCTAAGACAGAGTTCATCCACTAACACAGACGTATTTGTAACGTGGAGATTAGTAGAAACTGTTTGTCCTTGCCTTCCTTCAGCGAGCGTTGGTATGTATGGATAGTGCACTGAACTCTCATATCAACCGAGACATTGAAACAAGTACCAGTTTCTAAAAATTAATCGTGCTCGCTACTATTGACATTGTCCTCCTAAACTAATAATTCTTTGTTTGCAGCGAATTAAAATTTGTACAAGTGAAAGAATTCGAACCTGGTAACGGAATGTTAAGAAGTTATCTTTGCAACCACTCCAGTATGCTTTCATTTGCGCATGTTGCTGCTACCGACTTGTATTGTGTAGTATTATAACGCAGCAAGTTAATACGAGATGACATTCGTTCCCGCAAGGTATGCAGCCGGGTGGCTGCAGGATGGCTATGGTTTTTTTTTCTTTTTTTTTCGTTCTGCTCACAGCACAGCTGACGCTGCCTGCCGTGAGAAATGCATAGCGTAACATTCAGTCGATACTAAGATTCATACCCTCTACCAATCTAAATAATCCATATTAGTTATTATCCGATTTTGTTCAAATTTGGTACACATCCTTGTGTTATTAATGGAATGATGCTGTCAAAAGTCAGAATTTTATTTATTATAGTTCCGGAGATAAAGAGAATTACCTAAAAGTCCTAAAACTTACGCTTGTTTTCTAAAACCAAGTTAGGAACAATAACAGATTGACTTTCATTGTCATTTGAAGCCATTACAAAGTAGTCAGTGCCTAAAAATCAATTAATTAGAATTTTCTTTTTAGAATTTTAGTCACTTTGCATTATGTAAAAAAATCGCTCAAAATTGTTATTTGAATATATTTTGTTGCGTGAGTGCGTGAGAATGATTGAGAGAGTGTGAGAGAGTGTATGTGTGACATACGTTAAAATTTAATATTTCATTTTACGCAAAGCCTTGTATAAACGAACCGTGGGAAAGTTATGTTGCAACCATGATTCAGGTGACGTATGTCTGTGTGAGCATGCTTTTGTATAAAAACAGCCAGAATGGATGTTAGCGGCGGCATAAATTTATTTATCAATTTGAAGAATATTTCGCAATTTGCTTATTTTGATTAAACATAATACAATAAATTGAAGTTTTGCTGACATTAATTACTATCAAATTAGTGATTGGATAAGGCAAGATTTGCTGCGAGAATGATCAGGAAGGAACGTTCTGATTGGTCGTTTAGCTCAACAGCCAGTCAGAATTAAGCTGTTTCCGCGCGAATAGAGGAGTGGTCAGAGAGGAGAGTACGTCAAGGGAATCACTTGCTAGCCGACCTACGGATAACACGATGTTAGATAACTCCTTAAACATACTCTGTAAGATGAGGAAATACTGAGCTAATTTCGGTTCGAACATATCGTGACGGTAGCGAATGGAGTTACGAACATTTTATGACAGTTTGGTGTTTCTAAGTTAAATACTTTGATAGATTTGAGCGTATGAACAACTCCGCGTCTCGTGTTCCGGCTCTGTAGTAATGCTTTTGCGAGCACTTATTACGAAGAAAACCAATGAAACGACCGAATCTTTAACTCTGGAATAGTTGTGGGTCTGTGACTGGTAGAATGTGAAAATTAGTCAGGTCGGACTTACTAAAATTCTGGCTGGTTTTCGAGTGGCTACACTGAGTCACAGCGCCAGAGATTGCGCCAAAGATTATTATTCCACGCCGTCTCCACTGGTGCAGTAGTAGTTCAGAGCTTGCCGTGGGCAGTACTTGTTGAGAGGATGTCGAGAGCAATACTAGTTCAGAGGATGTCGTGTGTAGTTGTTGTTCTGTTGGGCGAGAGAGTAGATGCTGTTCGGTTGGTGTAATGTATAGATGGAAGATGTTGCAATGATCACAGTGTATTTTTCGTCAATATATGTGGAGGTAACAAAAAAAAATTATTTCACATTTCCTTAATGACAATGCCTCTTGGTCACAGGTTCAGACAACAAAGCATCTGGCTCATGTTCATGTATTAGACTTGTAATTCTGGTTTCTATGTGCAATTATAGTATTTCTGGTTTTTCAATTAGTTCATTGTAAATGGTGTTTAAAATTTCTTGTCGTATTGAGGAAGAACCGTGCCAGGTACATGTACGTTGAATCACACTACCGCACACAAAACAGTTACACTTGTACTTTGTTGTTTCGTAGCTTTTATAGTTGCATGGGACTTAATTAACCAATTGTGTTAACGGAAATTTCCCTTTATTTTTTGTTATTTTATGCAGTCAGATTGCGTACTAATACTACTCAGGGCCAACACCTACTAAAACTATTGCATAATAATTAAGCCCCCATACAATATTTGTTACACAGATAGTGAATTTTAAATGATAACGTATGGCCATATTAAATACGGACTTGATAGACATTTCATGTGCTTCAATATAAATAAAAAGCAGAGTTAATCTAATGTTAAACGCTTTTCTGCAAGTAGACCGACTTTCCCGAACGCGCCATTTTTTAACCATTGACCTAACTAATGTTACGCGTTCTCTGTGTGGTATGTATTAGGTGGTGGTTTCACCAACGCTGCTTTCCACTGCCTAGCACATATCTGCTGCCACAGAGTGAAGGGACATCGGCGAGAATCCTATTGAGTTAGGTGGACTGAACGATAGCGTTAACAAGAACGCAGGCGACCGTCCCCGGCCAGCCGTAATATGTTAGGTAACACATTTGCCTAAGAAAATTCTAAAGCTGAAGCAACGTGATCTAAATCACTATGTGGTTCCAACTTTACTTTACACACTACAAATACTATTATTATTATTATGTTTGATGTTTAGAGCGAAAATACATTTTCACGACTTTCGAAATAGAGCTTGCGAGTATTTATGCAAAATTTTTCAAGGAATGGAGCAGGGAATTAATTTGACTTCTGTGTCGAAGGTAGTTTGCTCTCCACCCTATATGGCACTTTGGTTCCTGTCCGCCTCTCGTACTGGGACCGAGTTATATTTACGGACGAGAGGGTGATTTCTATTGCACCAAATACTTCTGCCAACGTATATCGTCCAGGTGGAATGAGATTCCGCGTTAAATATGTCCAGCTGAGGCGAAGTTGTGGCCGAACATCTGTCACTGTTTGCTGATGAGTATCAACAAATAATTGTGGCGTTTTGTGGAACTGGACCGTCCTCCATCTAGTGATGACTACTGCCAAATACTAGATAACGTAATGCTTCCCTTCGTTCGCCAAACATTTTCCGGAGGCAGACTACTCATGCAACATAAACCGGTCCCAGCCCACCCAGCGAACTGTGTAAAAATGCTGGTTCCAGATGAACGGAGATATTGTGACCTGTTGGACTCGCCTCCAAAAGGTGCTGACCTCAACCTTTTAGAGAACGCAAGTGCAGAAATGGAAGAAATTGTTAGAAGGAGAAGACCAACAAGCAAGACACCAACAAACAAGGCAGCTCTGTCCGAAGCAGTTCAACCTGCATGTGAAGAGACGTCGCGGAACAACATATTCATCGGAAATTTGTTGCTTCTGTTCCCCTGCGGTAAAACGCAGTTTCAGAGGAGGACAGACGCTGAAGCGTTCGAATAAATAAGGATGAAAAGGCCGCGCAGAGGATCGTAACGGGGGATGAAAAGTTTTTGGATTAGCCGGGTCTAGTTGCCATTCGTATATCCCTAGAGCATCTGTCCCACTGTAGTTACGTTACGGTATAATAAGAAAAGTTTGGCCGACGAACCGGAGCTGGTGCCCAGGCAGATTGTGCGAACCCATTGTCTCCTTTCGCTACATACTCTATGTGATCGGAAGTATCTGGACACATGGCTCAAAATGACTTACGGGTTCGTGGCGCCCTCCATCGGTATTGCTGAAATTCAATATGGTGTTGGCCCACCCTTAGCCTTGAAGACAGCTTCCACTCTCACAGGCATAGGTCCAATCACATGCTGGAAAGTTTTTTCGGGAATGGCAGCCCATTCCTCACCGAGTCCTGCAATGAGGAGAGGTATCGATGTTTTTCGGTGAGACCTGGCACTAAGTTGGCATTCCAAAAGATCCCAAAGGTGTTCTATAGGATTCAGGTCAGGTCTCTGTGTATGCCAGTCAATTACAGGGATGTTATTGTCTTGTAACCACTCGACCACAGGCTGTGCATTATGAACATGTGCTCGATCATGTTGAAGGACGCAATCGCCATCTCTGAAGTGCTCTTCAACAGTGGGAAGCAAGAAGGTGATTAAAACATCTATGTAGGCCTGTGCTGTGATAGTGCCTCGCAAAACAACAAGCTCCCTCCATGAAAAACACGACCACACCATAACATTGTCGGCACTACAAATGCTGCCAGATGACGTTCACCGGCATTCGCCATACCAACACCCTGCCATCGGATCGCCACGTTGTGTACCGTGATTTGTCACTCTACGCGACGTTTATCCACTTTTCAGTCGTCCAATGTTAACGCTCCTTACGTCAAGCGAGGCGTCGTTTGGTATTTACCTGCGAGATGTGTGGTTGATGAGCAGCCGCTCGACCATGAAATCCAAGTTTTCTAACTTCACGCTTAACTGTCATAGTACTTGCAGTGGATCCAGATGCAGTTTGGAATTCCTGTGTGATGGTCTGGATAGCTGTCTGCCTATTATACATTACGACGCTCTTCAGTTGTCGGCGGTCTCTTTCAGTCAACAGACGATGTCGGCCTGTACGCTTTTGTGCTGTACGTGTCCCTTCACGTTTCCACTTCACTATCATATCGGGAACAATGGACCTAGGGATGTTGAGAAGTGTGGAAATGTCGCGTACAGACGTATGACACAACTGACACTCAATCGCCTGACCTCGATCGAAGTCCGTGAGTTTCGTGGAATGTCCCATTTTGCTCTCTCACGATGTCTAATGACTACTGAGGTCGCTGATATGGAGTACCTGGCAGTAGGTGGCAGCACAATGCACCTAATAAGAAAAATGTATGTTTTTGGGGGTGTCCGGATACTTTTGATCAGATAGTATATGTTAATTGCGCTGAAATTAATGTTCAGCTAATGGTACCTTTTGTATGTGCACCGTTAGGATTTTAAGTGCAAAGATAGTCACCTTCGATCGGGCATCATTTGCAAAAACAATCACCCTTAAATAGCTCCGAACTGAGGTGAAACTGATGGTTCAAATTCGATTCATCGGTGTATCGGTCCTGAAAGAAAGATAAGTTTTAATAGTTTGAAAACATCTAGCTTCATTTGGATTGTACGTGCAAACAACGTGTTTTTCTGGTAGGTTTGTGAAGCGCACCACTTCTATGCTTTAATCTTGTACGAATTAGTTCAAACTTTGCATGAGGGTAGATAAATAAGTCAAAATAAGTCAAAACGAATATTTTCATCTAATAATCGTAATTAGTTACCGATATACAGTGGATTAAAGTCGATCTAAATGTAGAACATAAAATTCGTTCTTACTGAATGCGCGGAAACAGTTTAAAGTGAATCAAATAAATAGAATAAGCACTTTTAGGATAAAATTGAAAACCCGCTTTCAAAAATATTGCATTATTCAGATTTTAAGTGCAACAAACACGTTTTTTGTTTACTATGCGCAACAGTTCTGTTTTTCGGACTTGTGTGAAGTGGTTCCAGTTTTGTAAGGAAGTAGACAAATACATGTAATTAATGGCCGTCTTGTTGTTTTGTGAAAGCGTTATCTGTTGCCACGATATAACAAACGAAGTTCGAGAGACAGAAAAAAGCCTATACCGGATCAGTCGTCACCCATGTTAACAAAAAATACATCGGGGCCAAGCTATGGCAGTCTAATGTCAAAACTATGGTAGAGCAAAAGTTTGGAACCAGAACGAAAAATGCTCTAATCGAAGCACAAAAAATGGTGGATATATACTGGGCAGAGTTCGGGATGGAAAAGAAAGCAACTACCTTTTCGACTTACTTGGCGGCGTCAAAAATGTAAATCAAAACACTTTTACATATTCACGCTTGTTTACAAGTTAATCCACTTCACCAACGCAGTGAGCTGTTTTAGCTGCAAGGTGTTGGCAAAAGTGCATCTTGCAGTTTATAGGCTAAAGTCCCTGATCCAGTGCCCAAAATCCACAAGATTCGCAGCCATAGTAAACAAGACATGTTGGCATGTGTAATGTTATACGGCATGGCATCATCTATCATGTTATTTTACTTGATACGGCGCATTCATTACATTACATGACATTCGTACTATTAGTAGCAAGTAAAAAAGCGTGAATTTGTCACGATATTTTGATTAAAATGCCTTTGCAGTTTGTGACCTTTATGCCACATCAGTGCCTTAGTTTATTACATATTTTAATACACGCAATAACGCCTAACCAGAGATAACTAAACCTATGGTTCTGGCAGGGTTAGTGAAGTTAACCGCAGAATAAGTGTTGACAATGGCAGGAATAGTTTCAGAATAAGTGAAGCCAAGATTGTTTGTTAGAACGTGGAAGGAAAAGAGAAGGAGAAATCACACAAATTAGTTGGAAGAATGCGACAGGTCCAAATTTCTATAAAAATTTCGTACTGTTACTACTTTTACATATTATGCTTGAAAAACTGGGGCGTGTGGATGAAATGTGGAACTATTTCCAAAGTTAAAACTTTTTGCTTGCACTAGGCGTAATAGGCGTTCGATATTGGTACTTCGTGACTTATATTCTGTCGTGCTGTTAATGTAAATGAGGTAGATCAAAACGACCATTGGGGCCAAAACAGTCTCGATTATTTGGCGTGTGTTACATCTGCTGCAATATTAGAAAGGCGTGTTTCGTTGCATCTAGCAGACATTGACAAAATAGACGTAATCAAGTCGAGAAGCCACAACACTCTTCGCTACTGTTAGTATTAACAACTTTTTCACTATTTGACAAAGTAATTTGGATTTTTCAAGGAGCAAAATGTTTGACGAACTCTGATGAGGTAGTAGATTCATTCGCAGAAAGGAAAGCACGCCGTGTAAAGCTGTAGCAAGGTTAGAGGGAAGAAATGCTGGAACTTAGGTACTGAAGAAATGTGTACTTTCTTGCTTGTCTCTTGTCTTTTCTGGTTGTATGTTTCCTTTATTTAATTTTGTGTCACACAAAACAAAGTTATTAGCTAACAGGAAATAAAGAGTGCAAATTTTCTGAAGGGCTCGCATTCTCCAACAGTCCTGAATATACGTTTGATGACTTCCATTGCAAAATATACACGATTGAATTCCACAGACCGAAATATAATGAGGTGCGATAGAAGAATGCTGTGTGAAGAGGCATGGCATTGCACTCTGGCACACTTAAGACCAAGTAGCATATCGTCCCCCCCCCCCCCCCCCAAATCAAGAACCAGGAACCTTGCCGTTGGTGGGGAGGCTTGCGTGCCCCAGCGGTAAAGATAGCCGTACCGTGGGTGCAACCACAACGGATGGAAATTGGGGCATCATTACAGTCTTGTTTTTCGCCAATAATTCGCGAACAAGCAGTGCTTCTAGTGATGCTAAGGCCATTATTTCTCCTCAAATCCGGGCGTTATTTTTTTATTTATTTATTTATTTTCCCCCTCCCCCCATTAACCATGGACCTTGCCGTTGGTGGGGAGGCTTACGTGCCTCAACAATACAGATAGCCGTACCGTAGATGCAAGCACAACGGAGGGGTATCTGTTGAGAGGCCAGACAAACGTGTAGTTCCTGAAGAGGGGCAGCAGCCTTTTCAGTAGTTGCAGGGGCAACAGTCTGCATGATTGACTGATCTGGCCTTGTAACACTAACCAAAACCGCCTTGCTGTGCTGGTACTGCGAACGGCTGAAAGCAAGGGGAAACTACAGCCGTAATTTTTCCCGAGGGCATGCAGCTTTACTGTATGGTTAAATGATGATGGCGTCCTCTTGGGTAAAATATTCCCGAGGTAAAATAGTCCCCCATTCGGATCTCCGGGCGGGGACTACTCAGGAGGACGTCGTTATCAGGAGAAAGAAAACTGGCGTTCTACGGATCGGAGCGTGGAAAGTCAGATACCTTAATCGGGCAGGTAGGTTAGAAAATTTAAAAAGGGAAATGGATAGGTTAAAGTTAGATATAGTGGGAATTAGTGAGGTTCGGTGGCAGGAGGAACAAGACTTCTGGTCAGGTGACTACAGGGTTATAAACACAAAATCAAATATGGGTAATGCAGGTTTAATAATGAACAGGAAAATAGGAATGCGGGTAAGCTACTACAAACGGCGTAGTGAACGCATTATTGTGGACAAGATAGACACGAAGCTCACGCCTACCACAGTAGTTCAAGTTTATATGCCAACTGGCTCCGCTGATGACAAAGAGATCGATGAAATGTATGATGAGATAAACGTAATTATTGAGATAGTGAAGGGAGACGAAAATTTAATAGTCATGGGTGACTGGAACTCGATAGTAGGAACAGGAAGAGAAGGAAACGTAGTAGGTGAACATGGAATGGGGCAAAGGAACGACTGAGAAAGCCGCCTGGTAGAATTTTGCACAGAGCATAACTTAATCATAGCTAACACTTGTTTCAAGAATCATAAGAGAAGGTTGTGTACATGGAAGAAGCCTGGAGATACTGGAAGGTCTCAGATAGATTATATAATGGTAAGGCAGCGATTCAGCAACCAGGTTTTAAATTACAAGACATTTCCAGGGGCAGATGTGGACTCTGACCACAATATATTGGTTATGAACTGTAGTTTAAAACTGAAGAAACTACAGAAAGGTGGGAATTTGAGGAGATGGGACCTGGATAAACTGAAAGAACCAGAGGTTGTAGAGAGATTCAGGGAGAGCATTAGGGAACGATTGACAGGAATGGAGGAAAGAAATACAGTAGAAGAAGAATGGGTAGCTTTGAGAGATGAAACAGTGAAGGTAGCAGAGGATCAAGTAGGTCAAAAGTCGAGGGCTAATAGAAATCCTTGGGTAACAGAAAACATATTGAATTTAATTGATGAAAGGAGAATATATAAAAATGCAGTAAATGAAGCAGGCAAAAAGGGATACAGACGTCTCAAAAATGAGATCGACAGCAAGTGCAAAATGGCTAAGCAGGGATGGCTAGAGGACAAATGTAAAGATGTAGAGGCTTATCTCACTAGGGGTAAGATAGATACTGCCTACAGGAAAATTAAAGAGAGCTTTGGAGAAAAGAGAACCACTTGCATGAATATCAAGAACTCAGATGGAAACCCAGTTCTATGCAAAGAAGGGAAAGCAGAAAGGTGGAAGGAGTATATAGAGGGTCTATAGAAGGGCGATGTTCTTGAGGACAATATTATAGAAATGGAAGAGAATGTAGACGAACATGAAATAGATGTGATACTGCGCGCAGAGTTTGTCAGAGCACTGAAAGACCTAATTCGAAAGAAAGCCCCGGGAGTAGACAACATTCCATTAGAACTACCGACGGCCTTCGGAGAGCCAGTCAAGACAAAACTCTACCAGCTGGTGAGCAAGATGTATGAGACAGGCGAAATACCCTCAGACTTCAAGAAGAATATAATAATTCCAATCCCAAAGAAAGCAGGTGTTGACAGATGTGAAAATTACCGAACTACCAGTTTAATACCCTACGGCTGCAAAATACTAACACGAATTATTTAGATATGAATGGAAAAACTGATAGAAGCTGACCTCGGGGAAGGTCAGTTTGTATTCCGTAGAAATATTGGAACACGTGAGGCGGTACTGACCCTACGACTTATCTTTGGAAATAGATTAAGGAAAGGCAAACATACGTATCTAGCATTTGCAGACTTAGAGAAAGCTTTTGGCAATGTTGACTAGAAGAATCTCTTTCGAATTCTGAAGGTGGCAGGGGTAAAATACAGGGAGTGAAAGGCTATTTACAATTTGTACTGAAACCAGAAGGCAGTTATAAGAGTCGAGGAGAATGAAAGGGAAGCAGTGATTGGGAAGGGAGTGAGACAGGGTTGCAGCCTATCCGCGATGTTATTCCGTCTGTATATTGAGCAAGCAGTAAAGGAATCAAAAGAAATTTCGGAGTAGGAATTAAAATCCATGGAGAAGAAATAAAAACTTTGAGGTTCGCCGATGACATTGCAATTCTGTCAGAGACAGCAAAATTTCTGGGAGAGCAGCTGAACGGAATGGACAGTGTCATGAAAGGAGGATATAAGATGAACATCAACAAAAGCAAAACGAGGATAATGGAATGTAGTCGAATTAAATCGGGTGATGCTGATGGTATTAGATTAGGAAATGAGACGCTTAAAGTAGTAAATGAGTTTTGCTATTTGGGGAGCAAAATAACTGATGATGGTCGAAGTACAGAGGATATAAAATGTAGACAGGCGATGGCAAGCAAAGAGTTTCTGAAGAAGAGAAATTTGTTAACATCGAGTATAGATTTAAGTGTCAGGAAGACGTTTCTGAAAGTATTTGTATGGAGTGTAGCCATGTATGGAAGTGAAACGTGGACGATAAATAGTTTAGACAAGAAGAGAATAGAAGCTTTTGAAATGTGGTGCTGCAGAAGAATGCTGAAGATTAGATGGGTAGATTACATAACTAATGAGGTAGTATTGAATAGGATTGGGGAGAAGAGACGTTTGTGGCACAACTTGAGTAGAAGAAGGGATCGGTTGGTAGGACATGTTCTGAGGCATCAACGGATCACCAGTTTAGTATTGGAGGGCAGCGTGGAGGGTAAAAGTCGTAGAGGGAGACCAAGAGATGAATACACTAAGCAGCTTCAGAAGGACGTACGTTGCAGTATGTGCCGGGAGATGAAGAAGCTTGCACAGGATAGAGTAGCATGGAGAGCTGTATCAAACCAGTCTCTGTACTGAAGACCACAATAACAACAACATTTCTTACATTTACTCGAACATATACGTTTTATATTTCAAACTCTTCGGAAAGTCGTGCGCTTCAAAAATGAACATATATAGAAAAGCAGATTTAAAAAAAAAAAAAAGAAAAAAAGAACTTTTGACGTTCATCTCGAACGCTCGACGCTCGTGGGGGAGGGGGGATCACTGTCAAGTTTTTGCCTCGGTTCGGAAATATAGTAGATCCGGAGCTGGTATCCGGTGTTTGCATGCTGCCTAACGGCGGATGGCTGTTTCTTCATGCTGGATGGTCCAGAGGCGCTTCTCGTCTGAGGAAGGCCAGTGTTCCAGTTCCAGCTCGAGGTGTGAGCCGGCTGCCGGAACACCGCCGCGGCGGATCAACAGGTATTTAGCCGACCGGGCAGTTGCGGCCGCGGCCGGCGGAGGCGCTGCGGGCGTCGGGGGGTGGCGCGACGCCCCGCTGCCACCGGCGTGCGCCGCCGCCGCCGCCGCCGCCGCCGCCGCCGCCGCCGCCGCCAGTCCAGTCCAGTGTGCAGAGGCTGCTCCGCCGGCTGCCACATCCGCCGCCCCCGCAGCGCGCGTTCACTCTACCTCCGTGTCCGCCGCCGCCTCCGCCTCACCGGTCCGACACCAGGTAACCGCACGGCTTGTCGCAGCGGCGAACTTCCATCTGTCTGGTGCGAGCGTCTCTCAGCGGTACCACACTTTCCGAGTTCGCACTGAACTCACCGACTGTACATTACGCATCGTATCCTGCTCCTAGCTCTGGCTATCTTAACTGAACTCTTCTGGATATTGAACCGAGGTTTTCCTCAATATACAGTACGCTGACGGTCACCTAATGTATTTGAAGAATAATGCTCTGAACTCTGGTATCAACCGATATATAGAAATAACTACGGATCTTTTTTAATGCAACGTTTACGTTTTGTAACTGCATTCAGTTACTCTTGGAAAGACAATTAGAGTGATGCAGCCCCTGTTCATAGTGACGTTCAAACTTTTCGGAGAAAGATCCAACAAATATACTAAAACTGCAAAGAAATGTGGTCAGAGTCGGCTACCGCGGTGTAAACACCGCCAAGCGGAGCTCTCACGCTACGCACGTTGTTATATGCAACAAGACAGGCCTACACTACTAAGATGAAACCTCATTTCCCATACAACGTAGACACAGGGTTAGGTACGGTTTTTTGTGTATGGAACGACGGTGTACGCTAGCCTCCGGCGCATCAGATGGGTCTTTGGAAAACGGTCTCGAATGCGTGTGCGTTCCCACGTTTTTGGTGGAAGCAAATACAGTTTCGTCAGGATGTTTCCCATTTAAAATCTCCCAATTGCTGCGTACTTATCAAAAGCGAAACAGAAATCTACATCATTTGTACTTCCTAATGATATTCCTATTCACGGAAAAAAGAAACTCCTGTACTAACTTTCTTACATTTGAAATAATGATGGTAATAATAATACCTGACCTGCCTTTACCTGAAGAAAATTGAATGAAAATTGAATGCTAATTAAGCTAAAACACCTGCTGTCGATAAATGCGTCTATAGATACTTCTCGAAATTGTAATCAGGCGCCGGCCAGAGTGGCCGTGCGGTTTTAGGCGCTACAGTCTGGAGCCGAGAGTGACCATTACGGTCGCAGGTTCGAATCCTGCCTCGGGCATGGATGTGTGTGATGTCCTTAGGATAGTTAGGTTTAAGTAGTTCAAAGTTCTAGGGGACTGATGACCACAGATGTTAAGTCCCATAGTGCTCAGAACCATTTGAACTGCTCGGAACGCTGAAGCAGAAATGCCGTGCTGATAGTTGCAGCTAGTTCTCCACTGCAGACAAGTAAACACCATAGCCGATTCTGGCGGACTTGCCTGTCAATTTTAAAGTATTTCAAGGTTTCCTTCGTGAAGAGTTTAACCCAAAAAACAACAAGCATTGTAACATTGTACTCGTCTTTTCAAGCGCTTACGGACTGCGTTAAAAATATATATTTTTTACTTAAAAAATCTTACTTGCTTGATCGAGACTAGAGCTGACAAATCTTAAAATTTGTGGTAAGGTCTTATGGGACCAAACTACTTAGGTCATCGGTCCCTAAGCCTACACACTACTTAATCTAACTTAAACTAACTTACTTTATGGACAACACACACACCAATGCCCGAGGGAGGACTCGAACCTCCGACAGGGGGACAAGAGGTGACACTCTTTATTTTGTAACAAAACTACTTGCGCCTTAGCGTACTATCATTTGCCGAAAACCTCGTTTCGGTATATGGAAACATTGGCGAATTAAAAGGGATTTTGGTCTTACGTGACTCAACTATAAATAGCTTTTACAGTCGGGTTATGAAGTGAGATTCCACTATCTACAGTCTTATAGACCTTACATTAAAATAACGAGCTGGATTAAATTATATGGTTGGTGGTTACGAAATGCAGCTTAAAGGGAATTTTATGTTTTACTGAATTGTTACGACACATATTTGTGTAGCATCGCTAATTTCGTTTCTGTGACAGTCTCCCCGTGAAAAGATAATAACTGATAATAAACGTTCAGTTCGGTTCTATATCAGGTCGGGTTTTCCGTGAGCAGGTATTGCGTTTACTATGCCAGACAAGATGATCCTCGAAACTGTAAACCACGGATTTTGATTCTCTTCAAATATGATGTAGAGGCACTTACATCGAGTACCTGGCTAACCGGTTTTCTACCGATTTTTGAGAAAATCGGTTTTGAAGTTCATTGCGAGCTTTGCATACCCGTAACATTTACACGTAGCGCAGCGATGAACTTTTTTTCATAATCGACCGAATTTTTCAGTTTTATTTCAAAGAATATCAACAAACAATGTAAGGCGTGCGATATTTATAAAGATATATTCAGTCCCACCAAAGTGCACTCCTTATTTCCAGTCCTGCGGTGTTTATTTTTATCGACAAGTGAAAATCTTCATGAAAATTATTCAGAATGCCCCCGACTTGATGAAAGACAATAGAGAGATCGCTTATAGGGAAGATTAGGTAACATTACATTCGCTAATCCTACATCAATTCAGCGGACCTAATTTTGAAAGCATCATTAGATACGCAAGGTTCGTTTCGAAATTATCGGATGAAACAGAAATCTTTTTGAATGTAAAAGAATTTTGTTTCCCCGGTATCGCTCATGAAGAAACGGTGCGCCCGCAAGACGGCTGCTTTCATGAAATGCGCGTGGCGCTGCGAAAATTTGTGCTTCGGTTGTTTCTATGATAAGTATCATCCACAATATTGTTCTCGCACATCAACAATGTGGACTACGAAAAACAAGATTTTGTAATATTGTATGACAGAAAAAATTAATAACTGAATATGTCTTTATAATTTCGCATACCTTACACTGTTTGTTGATATTATTTGAAATAAAATTGAAAAATTCGGTCGATTTTGAAAAAAGTGCACAAGCAGGATTCGAACACGGTACCTTCAGCGAGGGAGCCGGGAGCTTTCACAGCTGCGTTACGCTGACTTGTTTCGAATACGTGTAATGTTATGGGTATGCAAAACTCGCAATGAACTTCAAAATCGAGTTTCTCAAAAACCAAGGCCCGTCGCTAGAAAACCGGATAGCCAGGTACTCGGGGTAAGTGCCTCTAAACATATTTGAAGCGCATCAAAATCCGTGATTTACAGATTGGAGGGCTCCCTTGATAGTGCGAAACTGTAGGGTAAACCCATCGATAGTGTTGTGTACCACTTTCAACGTACAAACGGCATTGCCAGAAAAACAAATCCGAAACAGAATTGAGCAGTACTCAATACTAGCTTGATGTCCGAGAGTAAAGACGGTGTACTGTCGTCAGCAACAAGTACCGTGTGTGAGCGGAGCGAGTTTATCTCCAGAGGTGGCACGCAGCGCATACCGTATACATTTGCATTGCTATGCAGATATTTTCAGGTCAATACAGGTACAAAGATGAATTGGTGCAAGTAACCACAGAAAATGCAACTACTCTGGAAGGAACTACTGGAGACCACGCATTAGTTTTTCCAAAATGCCCATAAAACATCCCTGAACACACCCCCAAATTACATCGGATTCACTATATGCAGGTTCAGCTGAAATTCATGCACCAAAGAGCAATTCTTTACGTGGTAGCAGTGCGAAAATGTTTGTAACAGCATTTCGTCGTGCGCATGTTTTCGATAGAAACTGGACGTCAACTGTGGAACAAGTATCTCTGCAGCTGTGGTGCCCATGTAGTGCAGTGGATAGAGTTTTGAGCTAGATTACTCTAATTCGAGAATTCGAGTCCAGGTCTAGGAGCAATTTTTTTATTTTTTTTTTTTATTTTTTGGTTCTAGAACGCTTAATATGTTATCTGGCTTCTTAATCGTTCTACCGCTATTACAGCAGGTGTTCTACGAGAGACATGCAACTATATACTACAAAAACTACCAACACAGATCTATCTTGACAATGTATTCATTATGTCACACGATTAGTTTCGGCGTGTGATAGAATAAAGACATTCTCAAGATACGCCTGTGGTGGAACTTTTTCTCATATGTATCGTCAGCTGAAGGTTCTCGTCCATGCAATAAAATGGACGTCCATAAATTACACATGCAGTTATTTAATAGTAACACAGTAATTAGAGTGCAATCGCGTTTATCTTTCCACTTTCAAAGACGTATTTTGTCTTTAAACATTTATTCTGTTCTCTTCCACGCATTGCATCCCTCCTCCATTCTGTCACTGATAGTGTATTTAAAATATTACCACTGACCCTTCTTGTTGAAGGTAGTATCTATGTCCAACAGCGTCAAATTGATAGGTTTCGTGGTTGTTTCTTTTCTATGATAGATAATTTACTGTTAATTGATTTTTACCCTTCACGAATATTTCTGACACACATGACCCACGATTATTATCCTCAACGTCAAAAAACTATATCGTTTAGAGCACAATGTATTCTGCAGCATTGTTGAGCAGATCAGAATAACAAAATTAAAAAAAAAAAAAACTACTACAGTCTGGATCTAACCCTCGAACCAGGGTATTCTAACGCAAAACATCACGAACAACGCTAATTGCAGCAACACGTCTACGGAACATTGAATTGTGATACGTGTAGTACATATTGTTACACTGTTGCCATACTGCCTTTTCTTGACGATTTTGTACCAAAAATAAGATCACAGCGCTATTTTCGTAGACATTTTTCGTACGGATAGTACGCATGGAATCGCACTTTGGGATCTAGGGCGCGAATTTTGGCTTCGTATATGCAAAAACGAACTTATTGTGTATAGAGGTGGGTATTTATTGTACCAGATTAATTCTGAACAGCCCCTTTCCATTGATAAATGATACGCGACGAAAGATCTGTGGTTCCCTTTGCATAGGTAAGGATTTCTATAACTTCACCGTTATCATCATTACGTTAATTGAGAATTCCATCCAGTATGGATTGCATTGTAAGAACTTCTCCTACCAAATAAAATAAAAGCTGAACGTATTCTGAAGACGATTGACGTTGTCTGTGTCGCAATTTTTGCAGCACATGACATGGAGCTGTTTAATTCTTTTGTTAGTAGTACTGGTTTCGGGTTATGGCATCATCACGGGATAAAATTTCGAATGTTAATCACAGCTGAGACCATATCAATAAGGCAATCCACGCGATTACTAACCAATCCGAACTGATGAACGCTACAGAACCAAATAGGCATCCATTGACAAGATGTGGTGTGTCGAACTTGAAATCACGTTATCGCTGTGATTAATAGATGTGATTTTCCACCGTGATTAAGGTGTAAACCGAAACCGGCAATTATAGTGAAAGATAATGAAACAGCTGCGTGCTATGTCTTATAGAAAGAGGGTTTTTGACTTTACTTCAGAAGCAGATTTTTTTTCATTTTACGAAATGTGTGTTGGGAATTGTTATACGATTCATGTTTTTTTTTGGAACGGGAGTTCTCTGAATCGTGTCAACGAGGTCTTGCACTTCTTGTAATGTTCTAATGTTACCGACTGAAATTTGTCGTGACCATTCCTGTCATATTTTCAGGTCGACAAAACGAATCGCGGAGGTCTGCACTAGGCTACTCTTCGCTAGGCTACTTCTATCTCTTCCTTTAATTCAACTCTGTAAAAGTCCCAGGAAGAATAATAATAAGAAATGGCGAACTGGGGCCATGTACGTAAACTTTATCGAAACGTGACTTCCGTTTCCTTAGGATTCTTGTAGTAAATTTTAGTCAGACATTTGCCTACTCCACGACTAGAATGATGTGCTCGTCGCGTCCTAAATTACTCTCTATAGGTGGTTGAAGCTTTCGACTGATTTCAGTGAGTATTAGGCTCATTGCCCAGTCAAACGATATCCGGTATTTTCGTCTATTAACGAACACTGATTGACGTTTATTCACGTTGAAGATAAGCTATCAATTTTTAAACATGTGCTGATCGCCGCAACTAATTTCCAAGGCCCCCTCTACACCGAAGTGAACACAAGCGAACGTGTAACATCGAAGGAGAATTCCCTCTGGTGTAAACGCCAGGCGCGCTTCAGCAAACGGGAATCGCTCGTGTTCGGTTCGCATTCGCTAATATTCACCGAGCGAGGTGGCGCAGTGGTTAGCACGCTGGACTCGCGTCCGGGAGGACGACGGTTCAATCCCACGTACGACCATCCTGATTTTAGGTTTTCCGTGATTTCCCTAAATCGCTCCAAGCAAATGCGGGGATGATTCCTTTGAAAGGGCACGGCCGACTTCCTTCCCCTCCTTCCGTAATCTGATGAGACCGTCGACCTCGCTGTTTGGTCTCTTTACCCCCCCCCCCCAAAAGAAAACCAACGCTAATATTCGCTCGTATTCCTCTGGTAGGCGGTGTTTTGTGGAAACATCAAAGGAAATTCGCGAATTTTCCCATTGGGTGCTAGCAGTACACGGAGCTTTCGTCTGCTATCTTGCCTACATCTGTTGTTCGAAGGCTGGGAAAAACGTCAACCGATGTATTTGCAAAGTCTTGGAATAATGTTAGTGAAACTGCAGCTGTAATTCAGTGTTCAGTGCACTACTTCTACACGTCTGACCTTTACTTACAAACGGAGACACGTAAATTCATCGTGTTCTCAACGCCGTTTTGCTTATTTTGTCAGAAGCAGAGCGAAAAGTAATCATCTCTGAATATCAGGTTTGTATGGTGGCCCTAACTATACGGTATTTAACAGCTTTCAGTGCAGATAATTTCATTGCTGACTGAGGACAGCGTACTGAACAACATCAGTCTTTCTTTCTTTTGCTACTGCCTTTATCCAGTGTTGTGCGCAGGGTCGGCAGGGTTAAGTACGGATTTGGGATGGTTAAGGTTAAGGGATAGCCATATGCCCTTCCTGCCGCCACCCAATACCCCCTGGGACGGAAGTAGTGTACCCCAGCTGTCTGCGTCTAGCGTAAGTCGTGAAAGAGTGTGAATGTGTTTCAAATGTCTGCGAGTCCTGTAACTGAGGCGGGACGTGGTGACCAGCCTGGTATTCACCTAGTAGGATGTGGAAAACCGCTTAAAAACCACATCCAGGCTGGCCAACAAACCGGCCGTCGTCGTTAATCCGCCGGGCGGATTCGATCCGGGGCCGGCGGGCCTACCCGAGTCCAGGAAGTAGCGCGTTAGCGCTCTCGGCTACCCTGGCGGGTCTACTGAACAACATCAGTATTTACGAAATTTTCAGACTAATAATTACAGCCATTAGGAGTAGTATGATTTTAGATTTGTTAGTATCTCCAAGTACATGTGACGAGACCAAGCGATTAAAGCTTAATTTCGCCTGGGCAGCAGGCCATGTGCTGAAGTGTGGAGAAGTGAAGCCAAAATAGTTAGTCTATATTGACAGGCTCAGTGACTTAATGGTGCTGTTGCGTATTCAAATAAAGAGATATGTAAACAGGGGGAATATGGCGCTCAGTGAGCAACGCTTATATAGGACAACAAGTGCCTGGAACTGTTGTTAGATCGGTTAATGCTGATACCATAGCTCGTTATCAAGATTTAAGTGAGTTCGAACGTGGTGTTATAGTCGGCATACGAGCGATGGGGCACTCCATCTCCGAGATGTCGATGAAGTACGGATTCTCCCGTACGACCATTTCACGAGTGTGCCGTAAATATCAGAAATCCGGTAAAACATCAAATCTCCGACACAACTGTGGCCGATAAAAGATCCTGCAAGAACAGGACCAACGATGACTGAAGACAAACGTTCAACGTGACAGAAGTGCAATCCCTCCAAAATTGCTGTAGATTTCAACGCTGGGGCATCAACAAGTGTCAGCGTGCGATCCATTCAACGAAACAGCATCGATATGTGCTTTCGAAGCGGAAGACTCACTCGTGTACCTTTGACGACTGCCCGCACAAAGCTTTACGCCTCGCCTGAGCCGGTCAACACGGACATTATACTTATATGGATACTTATATGGACATGTCCGAAAGAACAGACACCACTGATGACGACATGTCCGAGAGAACATACTGCACTGATGACCTACAGCTGTCTAGAACGAAATTAGAATTTTACATTAATACCTTCAGCTGCTGAAGGGCGTTGATACATATCAACGGGACAGGTGAAAATGTGTGCCCCGACCGGTACTCGAACCCAGGATCTTCTGGTTACAAGGCAGATGTTCTATCCATCTGAGCCACCGAGGGCACAGAGGATAGTGCGACTGCAGAGCCTATCTCGCGAGACCCTCACTCTCACATTGTATGTCCACACACTACATTCGTAGTGTCCCAGCCCAACACACTCACTACTCGTGGAAGACATTCTTACCGAGTTCAGGGAATATGTGTGCATCCGCACAGAAGAAGAAGGTCATGGCCGATATTACCATAAATATATACTTATATGGATATGGTGACTGTTCTTTCTGAGCCGGATTAAAATACAGGGTGGCAGCCTATCGGTGATGAGATTCGCTGATGACATTGTTATCCTCAATGATACTGAGGAAGAATTGCAGCAACTTTTGAATGAAATGTGCAGTCTGATGAACACACACTGTTATTTGTAAGTAAACCGAGTAAGGGCAGAAGTAATGAGAAGTAGCAGAAATGAGATTAGCTGTAAACTTAACGTTTAAAATTGGGGACCACGAATTGACGGAGATCGACTATTTTGGAAGCGAAGTAACAGATGACGGGCAAAGGAAGGAAAACGTAGAAAAGTAGACCAGCCCAGGCAAAGAGGCATTCCTGGCAGAAGAAAATGTCTGCTAGTGTTGGCGTTAATTTGAGTAAGAAATATCTGACAGTATACATTTGGAGCAGAGCATTCTGTGGGTGATAATCGTGGTGTGTTTGAAGTCTGGAGAAGAAGAGATTATAAGCATTGGAGACGCGGTGTTGTAGGAAGATGTTGAACATAAGGTGGACTGATAAAACAGGCAATTAGTAGGTTTTACATGCAATCGGTGAGGAGAGAAACACATGGAAAAAAGGGACAAGGAGGAGGGACGGGATGGCGGGACATGCGTTAAGAGATCAGGGACTGACTTCCACTGTACTAGAGGGAGCCATAAGGGGCGAACAGGGAAACAGGGAAAGTAGGGTGCAATGCTGCTCTGAGATGAAAAGGTTTGCATAGGAGAGGAATCTTTGGAGGGCGGCATCAAATAGACTGATGAAACCCCCTCCCCCTAACAATGTGGTCCGCAAGTGAAATGAGGCAGTTAAAAGGAAAGTGGTGTGAGAGATTCAAGATTCTGAGAAAATGAGCTTCAAAGCTTGTTTCAAATTAAATATCTTGTATTCTTTTGTTATACTGCCTACAGTAACTGTTATATGCAGTGGCTATTGATGATGCTATCAATGAAATACCAGTGAAGTAAATGTAAAGTATTTTTCTCGGTAATGCTTTTACCAATAATTCAGCTAGCACTTGTACCCCTCTCCCTCCAAGGATGTCACTCACATAAATAAAAGGTTGCGAGCGCTAGGAGAGTTATTTGATTTAAATTAGGCATTTGATTGTATTGATCACAAAACATTATTGCAGAAGGGGAGTAGCTCACAGTTGGTTCACCGCTTACTTTAATAACAGACTGCAGAAGGTCATTCTCATCAGTATGGAGAATGGCTATGATGCACTGTCCCATTGGGGCACAGATAAGTGGGGGTGCCCGAGGGGTCGGTACTAGGACTGCTACTGTTTCTTATTTGTGCAGCTCGTACGAGGTGCGACAATAAAGTAATGACACTGATTTTCTTGGCAAGACGTGGCAACGCTGCAGGTTTGTACAGGCAGAATATCTTTGACCTTGGTTTATAAGCTGCTTCTACTCCAAGCAGCAAATCGACGCATCTGCTCAGTCGTGAGTTGTGATGTAATAAGTTAACATGTGTGTGTGTCTCTCGTCACGGAAATGGAATCGCACAATATTGCGCAACGGCATGCCATTTCTTTTTACATTAAATTGGGTGAAAACGCGATGACAACCCACAGTGAGTTCCAGAAGGCTTTTGGAGAGGAGGTTATGTCAAGTTTTTCGTTGGCGTGAAATGTTTAGTGTAGGCAGAACGAATGTTGAAGATGAAGACCGCTGTGGACGACCATCAACCTCACGGACTGATGTCAGCTTCATAAAGAGTGGGTGCCTCCTGGACAAACAGTTAACCAATATTACTACAAAGAAGTTTTAGAAAGACTTCGTAAAAGAGTTCTTCGTGTCAGTGCCAACATTGCTGATAATTTCTATTGTGCATCAGGATAATGCTCCATCCAATACTTCTCTGTCACTAAAGTCATTTTTAACCTCAAAACAAATTTCATTACTACCACAGCCACCTTATTCATCAGATATCGCTCCGTGCGACTTTTTTCTGTTTCCAAGAGTCAAAACGGCGGTCAAGGGACACCATTTCCAAACAACACAATATGTCAAAAAAGCTGTGACGAGGATCTTGGAGGATATTACAGAAGATGAGTTCGAGAAATGTTATCATCAATGGCAGAAGCGCTGGAAAAGTGTGTGCAATCAGAAGGGAACTACTTTGAAGGACACAGCACTAAACTTGACTAAAACAGTAAGCAACATTTTTTTTCACATCAGTCTCATTACATTATTGTCGCACCTCGTATGCTTTATAGTATGTTAGGTGGTTCTAAAAAATTCTGTTTCCTGATGACGCCAGCGAGATAGTGAAGGATGTTGTGTGCAATACTGACACATTATCAAATAATGCAGTTGAAGATAAGTTCCTGACATGTAGAAAATAAACTTATGCTAAATCACAGTAAGACTCTGTTTTTACTGTTCCTAACGCACAATTAAAGAAGAACTGATTGAATGGGCATATGATTAGTGAGACTGAATAGTTCAAATACCTAGGCCTTGAGATAGACAGTAACCTGTCATGGAAAGCCCATATTCAGTTTCTTGTTTAGGAACTAAATGCTGCTTTATTTACCACTAGCATAGTATCTGAAATAAGTGATAGTGAGTCTATTTCGTTTGTTTTCATTGGTTTATGACGTAAGGTATTATTTTTTTGGCGTAACTCTTCTGATTCAAAAAGGGTATTTTTGGCTCAGAAACGGGTGGTTCCTGCAACATATGGTGTAAATTCGCCGACCTCTTGTTGACCCCAGTTCAGTCTGATCAGTAGTCTGGGAATTTTGACACTAGCCTCTCCCTATGTGTTTTCTGCAATGTCCTTCGTTGTCGACAACACCAGCGTATTCCTAAGAGTTAGCTGCTTTCACTCAGTTAATACTAGGCAGAAATCCAATCTGAATTCGGAACGTACCTTCTTGACTCTCGTGCAGAACGGTGAGCAGTGTTCTGCTGCATCCATTTTCAGTAAGCTGCGACAAGAATTCAAAACTCCTAGCAGTAATCCACGCGCTTTCAAGTCTGAACTGGTTTCCTCTTGGTTCATTCCTCCTATTCTGTCGAGGAACTCCTAGAAAAGTAAAAAATTAAGTTCATTCCGGTATCATATTGTTGATCATGTTTCTTTAAATTATGGCTTGTCGGCTGCATAGGATTCGTATACGTTTTATTTCATCTGTAAGTAATCTTCTATTATAATTTCATGTACTGACTCGTTCTATGACCCGTGAAACTTGCTGCTCACTTTGGTCCTGCGGACCATATAACATAAAGTATAAAGGAAAAATAAAAGTATACTCCTCCCCCAGTTACACGTTTTACATTGATCCACACACATAACTTTTATTGGTTGTAAACAGTCGGTCGAATGACATTAATGTGATCAGCTGTCAAAAGTCTGAACAACCACCTTGTGCCTCATGGATCTTCGAAGCACACAGGAAGAAAGTCAGTGGGGTCCTGGAAGAAAGCGACAAGAATCTGGTCCATGACGATTCCAGTGCTGTGGCCAGATGCGCTACTTTTCTCAGTTGAGGATCCATGGAGCGAACAGCCAGATCGATGTGGTCTCACAGATTCTCAATCGGGTTTAAATTCGGGGAGTTTGGTGGCTGGTGAAGTATGTAAACCCATGCCGGCGCACTTCGAACATCGCACGTAAACAGCGAACTGTGTGACACGTTGCATTGTTCTATTGGTAGATGACATCGTCTCGAGGAAAAAGCTAACAGCGTATATAGGTGGATGTGGTCCCCAAGGATGGATGCATGCTTTCTTTAGTCATGGTGTGTTACGGAATGACCTGGTCACTCAGGGAATGCTACGAAAGCATCCCCAGACCGTAACGCTGTGACACGACGAACTTCGTTCACAAGTGAAAGAGAGGATTTAGCTGCGAGCGGCGTTTGAATGGCGCACGCTTCATAGCGTAGAGGCTGACCTTGGTGGCACTGGGCTTATACACTCCTGGAAATGGAAAAAAGAACACATTGACACCGGTGTGTCAGACCCACCATACTTGCTCCAGACACTGCGAGAGGGCTGTACAAGCAATGATCACAAGCACGGCACAGCGGACACACCAGGAACCGCGGTGTTGGCCGTCGAATGGCGCTAGCTGTGCAGCATTTGTGAACCGCCGCCGTCAGTGTCAGCCAGTTTGCCGTGGCATACGGAGCTCCATCGCAGTCTTTAACACTGGTAGCATGCCGCGACAGCGTGGACGTGAACCGTATGTGCAGTTGACGGACTTTGAGCGAGGGCGTATAGTGGGCATGCGGGAGGCCGGGTGGACGTACCGCCGAATTGCTCAACACGTGGGGCGTGAGGTCTCCACAGTACATCGATGTTGTCGCCACTGGTCGGCGGAAGGTGCACGTGCCCATCGACCTGGGACCGGACCGCAGCGACGCACGGATGCACGCCAAGATCGTAGGATCCTACACAGTGCCGTAGGGGACCGCACCGCCACTTCCCAGCAAATTAGGGACACTGTTGCTCCTGGGGTATCGGCGAGGACCATTCGCAACCGTCTCCATGAAGCTGGGCTACGGTCCCGCACACCGTTAGGCCGTCTTCCGCTCATGCCCCAAAATCGTGCAGCCCCCCTCCAGTGGTGTCGCGACAGGCGTGAATGGAGGGACGAATGGAGACGTGTCGTCTTCAGCGATGAGAGTCGCTTCTGCCTTGGTGCCAATGATGGTCGTATGCGTGTTTGGGGCCGTGCAGGTGAGTGCCACAATCAGGACTGCATACGACAGAGGCACACAGGGCCAACACCCGGCATCATGGTGTGGGGAGCGATCTCCTACACTGGCCGTACACCTCTGGTGATCGTCGAGGGGACACTGAATAGTGCACGGTACATCCAAACCGTCATCGAACCCATCGTTCTACCATTCCTAGACCGGCAAGGGAACTTGCTGTTCCAACAGGACAATGCACGTCCGCATGTATCCCGTGCCACCCAACGTGCTCTAGAAGGTGTAAGTCAACTACCCTGGCCAGCAAGATCTCCGGATCTGTCCCCCATTGAGCATGTTTGGGACTGGATGAAGCGTCGTCTCACGTGGTCTACACGTCCAGCACGAACGCTGGTCCAACTGAGGCGCCAGGTGGAAATGGCATGGCAAGCCGTTCCACAGGACTACATCCAGCATCTCTACGATCGTCTCCATGGGAGAATAGCAGCCTGCATTGCTGCGAAAGGTGGATATACACTGTACTAGTGCCGACATTGTGCATGCTCTGTTGCCTGTGTCTATGTGCCTGTGGTTCTGTCAGTGTGATCATGTGATGTATCTGACCCTAGGAATGTGTCAATAAAGTTTCCCCTTCCTGGGACAATGAATTCACGGTGTTCTTATTTCAATTTCCAGGAGTGTATGTGTGTGTGAGTGTGTGTGTGTGTGTGTGTGTGTGTGTGTGTGTGTGTGGTGTAGTCGGCTGCAGCACTGATCTTGGTCCGTGCGCTAACTTGTGTCGGTCCCGTTTCCACGTGCACTCACCGCTGTCCTGTGTCTGCACCGTGCGTCCCTGTCAAAGCTGAAATAATACGGCCGTAACGTCAGCACAGCCGTTGAACGCACATTGGCAGCTACCTATTATTCGCGTCTGCGCTCATACAGTGCAAATGGTTAGTCGCACAATCAAGGACGATACATTGTATGAAAGAGGGGAGCACGATGATTCTGCTAGTGTGCAGATCTAATTGTATATAACAAGATAGAGCATCGAGAAAAAATGTAATCATTTCTTTACTAATTAATGTACAGTGAAGATTAGACAATCGATTCGTAGCTCCTTGCGCGGCGCTTCCACTGATACATCCGCACGCTTTACAGTGTAATTAATTCAGCAATAACATAGATTTCAATTGTAATTAATTGAAACTTCATATGAAATCTATCGCAAACCAGGTACACATACGGCAAGGCAGTATCCATTCAAATGGCTCTGAGCACTATGGGACTTAACATCTGAGGTCATCGATCCCCTAGAACTTAGAACTACTTAAACCTAACTAACCTAAGGAGATCACACACATCCATGCCCGAGGCAAGATTCGAACATCTACATCTACATCTACATCTACATCGCGTGGTTCCGGTATGAAGCACCTAGAACCTCTCGGCCACCGCGGCCGGCGCAGTATGCCTTGTCGGAGGGCATAGCACACAATTTACAACCGTGACTTCTTAAGATTTATAATTTTTATTCTATCTATCGGTAAATAATGAACTATTAAAAAGACGTACATTCTGAGCAGTACGAAGAAAAGAGCAGTAAAAATCCGTTAAGTTTTACGGGTAATTTGAAAATTGAGTGCCTCATCAGCTGTCTGATTAATTTCTGCCAGGTGACCGTCTGGACCCGTATGCAGTGGGTTTCGGACTCTGTTTCTCAACACTAAAGTTGGACTTTACCTCTGAGAAACTGTGACGATTTTTGCTACAAATCGGCACTTACAATTTACCGTTGTGTGTCAGATTGACTATAATTATGTCTGTGTTAGTCTGTGTTTATTCTCCTTTAATAATCTGCTTTGAACATAGTTGATGTTCTGCGGCAGTTTTTGAATTTATTAAATTTTATACAGGGAGCTTACCTGGAGCTATACTACGGCTCGAGTCACTATTAACAACTTGCTGAAATGCCAAATTACACACTCCTCAACCATCTAGTTTCCAACATTATTTTATTTGCAACCAGTTTCAGAGTTTTACTACGCCATCTTCAGGCCCCCGACCTCGACTGTGATCAAAACAGGGGCCAGCAACACTGGTCTTGGTAGATTTTTGCTGTAGCGATCACTTCAACCATGATCTGCCTCAGCCGAGGTACAATCTCGCTATCATCGATAAGGGGCCTGAAGATGGCGTAGTAAAACGCTGAAACTGGTTGCCAAATAAAATAAGGTCATAAACTAGAGCTGAAAGACGTTTAATGTGACATCCTGTATCGAACAGCTGAGTCCCGCAACCATCTTTAAAGAGATGGACATACAGAGACTTTTTGAAATAATGGTTTCACTAGTCTTTGGGTCTGTGTAAACATTTTGAAAACTACAAACTTTATTAATAAAAATTGAAACATTGTAGTTATAGGGCTGTCATTTCACTTAATTTGTAACTTGTTAATGCTAGCGATTAATTGTCTTACAGGTTAACATTATCAGGAGGTAGTGTTAATGCGTCAGAACTGGCCAGGAGGGGAAAGCAGTAGGCACCCGTTGAGGCGAAGAATAAAACGTAGAAAAAAGTTAATGAAGTTTTAATGCCATAAAGGAAGGCCGGCCTGGAGGAGCCGCCGAGACTGAATGGGCAGCCTGGAAACCCAGAATCTACTCTGTAGGAAACAACATTGATTTCGGAAACAGCGATCGTGTGAGACCCAACTCGCTTTATTTGTTCATGAGACCCAGAAAATTTTAGATACAGGCTACCAGGTAGATACCATTTTCCTTGACTTCCGGAAGGCGTTCCATACAATTCCGCACTGTCGCCTGATAAACAAAGTAAGAGCCTACGGAATATCAGACCAGCTGTGTAGCTGGATTGAAGAGTTTTTAGCAAACACAACACAGCATGTTGTTCTCAATGGAGAGACGTCTACAGACGTTAAAGTAGCCTCTGGCGTGCCACAGGGGAGTGTTATGGGACCACTGCTTTTCACAATATATATATAAATGACCTAGTAGATAGTGTCGGAAGTTCCATGCGGCTTTTCGCGGATGATGCTGTAGTATACAGAGAAGTTGCAGCATTAGGAAATTGCAGCGAAATGCAGGAAGATCTCCAGTGGATAGGAACTTGGTGCAGGGAGTGGCAACTGACCCTTAACGTAGACAAATGTAATGTATTGCAAATACATAGAAAGGAGGATCGTTTATTGTATGATTATATGATAGCGGAACAAACACTGGTAGCAGTTACTCCTGTAAAATATCTGGGAGTATGCGTACAAAACGATTTGAAGTGGAATGGTCATATCAAATTAACTGTTCGTAAGGCGGGTGCCAGGTTGAGATTCATTGGGAGAGTCCTAAGAAAATGTAGTCATCATCAAAGGAGGTGGCTTACAAAACACTCGTTCGACCTATACCAGGTCGGGTTGACAGAGGAGATAGAGAAGATCCAAAGAAGAGTGGCGCGTTTCGTCACAGGCTTATTTGGTAAGCGTGATAGCGTTACGGAGATGTTTAGCAAACTCAAGTGGGAGACTCTGCAAGAGACGCGCTCTGCATCGCGGTGTAGCTTGCTGTCCAGGTTTCGAGAGGGTGCGTTTTTGGATGAGGCATCGAATATATTGCTTCCCCCTACTTATACCTCCCGACGAGATCACTAATGTAAAAATTAGAGATATTCTTTCTGGAACAGAAAAGGGAGGTAATGACAGCGGCACGTAAAGTGCCTTCCGCTACACACCGTTGGGTGGCTTGTGGAGAATAAATATAGTTGTAGATGTAGAAGAGAGCAGGTGAGGACGGCGTCTGATCGGTTTGGAAGCTGCCAGCAGAAGAGAGTGAACGGCGTGTACGCTCCCGGCAGCTGGCCGGGGTTCCACCCCCACTTGATCTTTTCCAGGCCTCCCTCTTGGTCAGTCAGATCGTAAGACGCGTAGTTCGGTAGCGTTACCTCGTCAGCAACACGTGAGTTTAGCTGCCGATGGTTCAACACTTGAGTTTCATGGTGGTTCTATCCGGTACTGGGCGACGTGACTGAGACGCTACAACATACAAAAATAAAAATCAAACTTTATACTGATAAATCGATTCAGTATCGGCCGACACTGTGCAGCAGTTTTATTTCATCATTTCAATCTCTAATGACCAAGTGAAAGAGAAGCTACATTTATGATCCCCAGTGATGACAACGAGAGCCAACGCATTGCGAATTACAGGTTTTCAGAAGTTCCACGCTGATGGAGCATAAAATGAGTTTCATCTTAAAAGGCTCCCTGTCGCCGGTCAGCAGACGTACTGTTGCATTATTGTAGTACAAATCCAGCCTTAGTTGCCGATGACGACGAGTAAGCGTTGGTGCGTGAACAAGGCGCCGCCTGCAGAGGTCCATACTCGGCAACGTTCGCTGAACAGTCGTTGAGGAGAAACTGCTGGTAGCTTCTTGATTCATGTGGACGATGACTTTCTAAACAGCTGCACGACCATTCGCACGAATACGCCTCCCCTGTCACTTACGGCCCCTACCGCACCACAGTTGCCTCGGCACCCGTTTTGGGTAGCACCATTTTTCCATGCAGGTGTACTGGAACCTCGGTGCCAAGCGAAGAGTTTACAAATATGGTCATTTCTTAAATGCTTTCACCCTTGGCCCGAAAGCCTATAATCATATCCATTTGGCACGGGCGTTGTGGCCGAGCGGCTCTAGGCGCTTCAGACTGCAACAGCGCCACCGATATGGTCGCAGGTATGAATCCTGCCTCGGGCATGGATGTGTGTGATGTCCTTGAGTTAGTTCGGTTTAAGTAGTTCTAAGTTCTAGGGGACTAATGACCCCAGATGTCAAGTCCCGTGGTGCTAAGAGCCATTTGAACCATACTCATTTGGACGTTTCTGCATTATGACAAAGACTGCACTGTTTTCCGCGTCCTCCCGACACGCTTTATATGCCTCCCCCCCTGCTGGTGCTGCCATCTGCCGTCTGTGAGTGGTTATTGCACGTTGATGACTAACATAGGCGGTAGTTACATTACTGTAACAGTTCCGTTCATAATGGAATGGATAAGACAGTGAATACACAGTGTTACAAGCAGAAACATAAATTTTCGAGCAAGCTCCTACCACCCACACATACAAATGCTCCCATTGGTCTTATCACGAGGAATGTCTATTCCGAGTCTCACATAACAGCATAATAAGGACCCACTTCATTGGCCCATGGCCTGCTTGGTTCAAATGCCTCTAAGCACGGTGGGACTTAACATCTGAGGTCATCATCCCCTGGAACTTAGAACTAATTAAACCCAACTAACCGAAGAACATCACACACATCCATGCCCGAGGCAGGATTCGAACCTGCGACCGTAGCAGCAGTGCGGTTCCGGACTGAAGCGCCTAGAACCGCTCGACCACAGTGGCCGGCGGTCTGCTTGGTCCTCCACTTGCCTTGCTGATGATCTATAGGATTAGGAAACAGATTTATTAATTTATGCCTTAGCTTCATATAGAATGGATCCTCTGTGCTATGGGAGGTGATTACAGTCTATTCAACTGTATTATTGCTGAACTTCGACGTCCTAGGTTTCGTCGTCTGAAGTCAATGGAATCATAGTTCATGTCATCGTTGAGGGTAGTCTTATAAATAATCTTACATATGCGATTATTTGAAACCAGGGAGTTGTCCGCAGTTGCCTACAGTCAGGCGTCCTTCATGACATGCATCCAAAAGTTAATGATGTTAGCCGGCCGCTGTGGCCGAGCGTTTCTAGGCACTTCAGTCCGGATCCACGCGGCTGCTACGGTCGTAGGTTCGAATCCTACACGGGGCATGGATGTGCGTGATGTCCTTAGATTAGGCAGGGTTAAGTAGTTCGAAGTGTAGGGGACTGATGACCTCAGATGTTAAATCCCATAGTGCTTAGAGACATTTTTTACTGATGTTTCTTCTCGTTGCGACGTGTGCGCTAACACTAAACGGAATGAGGTCATTAAAAACTACGGAATTTGTTTCACGTACGTCACACTATTAAGATTCTCACTGCCTGTCTGTTCATTATCAGGGGTGTTCTTAATGTGTTCACATTCTTCTTTTCAACTACGTCTCCATGGATACTCTCCAAATAACACTTACGTGCCTGACAGAGGGTTCATCGAACCACTGTCACAATAATTCTCTATTATTCCAATCTCGAAGAGCGCGCGGAAGGAACGAACACCTATATCTTTCCGTGCGAGGTCTGATTTCCCCTATTTTATTGTGATAATCGTTTCTCCATTCGTAGCTCGGCCTCAATACAATATTTTCGCATTCGAAGGAGACAGATCGTGATTGAAGTTCCGCGAGAAGATTTCGTCGCAACGAAAAACGCCTTTGTTTTAATGGTGTTCATGCCAAAATCCTGTTTCACGTCAGTGACACTCTCTCCCCTATTTCAAGCCAATACAAAACGTGCTACCCTTCTTTGAACTATATCGATGTACTCCGTTAATCCTGTCTGGTGAGGATCTCACACCGCGCAGAAGTACTTCACAAGAGGACGGACAAGCGTGGTGTAGGCAGTCTCGTTAGTAGATCTGTTACGTTTTCTAAGTGTTCTGCCAATAAAAGGCAGTGTGTGGTTTGCCTTCCCCACATTTCGTATATGTTCTTTCCAATTTTAAGTTGTTTGTAATTGTAATTCCTAGGTGTTTTAGTTCAATTTATGGCCTTTAGACTTGACTGATCCAATGTGCAATTGAAGTTTAACGGATTGCTTTTAACACCGATATGAAGTCACATTATTCATTATTTAGGGTCAATTGTCAATTTACGCACCATTGAGATATCTTTTGTAAATCGGTTTGCGATTTGTTTTCATCTTATGATGAGTTAAACGACGATAAACGACATCATCTCCGAACAACCTAACACGGCTGTTCAGATTGTCTCCTAAATCGTTTATATAGATAATGAAGTGCAGAGAGTCTAACAGCACCTTGGGGAACGCGAGAAATCACTTCTGTTTTACTCTATGACTTTCCGTCAATTACCTCTTTAATGATTTGAATAGGAAAACAGCTTCTAATCTGCGAAATTTTAATGCGTCACATCTGATCACAACAGTTCGCAAAATATTTGCAACCAACGGCTTGCCAATGCACTTGCATCTCTTTGCATCCAAAGGGAAAACACTTCTTCGTAAGTAGTTCGCCGGGCGGGATTAGCCGAGCGGTCTATGGCGCTGCAGTTACGGGCGGCGCAGCTGGTCTCGGCGGAGGTTCGAGTCCTCCCTCGGGATATGGTGTGTGTGTTTGTCCTTAGGATAATTTAGGTCAAGTAGTGTGTAAGCTTAGGGACTGATGACCTTAGTAGTCAAGTCCCATAAGATTTCACACACATTTGAACATTTTTTAAGTAACTGCCAAGCAGCACTTCCTAGTACCCGATACACATGTAGCTCTTTCCCACCAAATATATCGGTTCGTCCACTACAATATGATGCACATATCTCCAAAAATTCGGTTTTGCCACTTACATCTCCTTTGCTTCTAACAGCCTCAGCTGAAGACACAAAAGATCCAAAATAGTTTCCCAATATTCTCAGTTTCTCATGAAGCCATTGCAATGGCGTCACCCTTGACCGTCGCCTCTCCTGGACCCCCCATCGCCAGACTATGCAAGCCAAGGCACGCTCCTGACTCCGTCTCCTCAAGCTCCTTTCTGGCCGCAGATGGGGTCTGGACCCCTCCACCGTCCTCGACACCTATAAATCCCTTATCCACCCTGTCCTCTGCTACATCCACCCTGCATGGATCTCTGCCCCTCCTGCCTTTTACAAATCCCTTCAAATCCTAGAACGCCATGCACTCCACCTCGCCTATCGCATCCGTCTTCCCTCCCCCACGCAGATCCTCTATGACCTTATTCCGTTCCCACATCTCCTTCTTTTCCTCGAATGGATGTGGATCCTCTACACCTCCCACAAACTTGATCCCCCTCATCCGCTTGTCTCTCCCATCCTCTCCCACCCCCGTCCACTGCCGCGCCTGCATCTCACATCCCACCTGATCTCCATCTCTCCAATCTCCATAATCTCGCCCAAGGTGGCTTCCACCAAGTCCCCCTCCCTGATGATGCCCTCATCCCCTCCATCTCCCCCTCCTACCACCTGCTCTAACGCACCCAGTGTTTTTTGCCGAGGGCTTCCTCTCTCCCTTCTCTCCCTCCTCCCTTCCTCTCTCCCTCCTCTCCCTCTGGCTTCCCTTGCCCCCCTACCTTCTTTCCTCCCCATCCCATCTCCTCTGCCACTGGCATCTACACACTCTCCTCTCCCTCCTCCCCACCTTTTTCCCCTTTTGTCAGGTCCCTGGACTCACACATGTATAGTGAACTTTCGCGCGCCGCAGATAATCGCCTAGTGTTTGTGTGTGCAGTCGTCTTCGTGCTCAAATGTTCCAGTGTTTAGTCGTCTGTGCTCCAACGTTCGCGTGTGCCACGTGTCATCTCTGTGCGTGTCCACGTCTCTGAACATTTTTGTTTTGGGCTCTGAGCCCGTGAACGGCTCCGTGTGTTTTAATTTTGTATGTCTACGTTTGTATAACTACCCTGTCTGTTCTGCGATTGTCTTCTCTTGTATCATTAGTTTTATCTGTGGCCGAAGAGCGGCGTAATGTGCCGCTGCTGGCCTACATGTATCAGGTGTGAAATTAACAATAAAGAAAAAAATGTACGTACAGACACGTATGCGTTTGAGTCTATTTCAGTTGCTGACGGGAATACTTTGCAATGGTGATTGTGCGGCCTTGTACAATACCCGGTCATCACGGTGTGAAGACAGACGAGGCTCAACTGAGAAGCAGGCACGCAGTTTTCAGTGACACCAAACTAACACACAGTTCCGAAACGCAGTTAGTTCCGCAGCCCCCGAGAAGGAACGGCCGCGCAGAGGCGGACCCGTGCCGGCAGGAGTGCCGTCCGTATAACAGCTCGCCCTGCCGGCTGGACTTTGCGGACCCCAAGCGAGGCGGGACCGGATCGATCAGACAGCGTGTAATTTCCCACAGCGATTAGAGCGAGTGCCGCGCCGCTCCGCTGCGACCCGTCGCAGGCTTCGACCACAGGACTCGCTCCTCAGCCTTACAGCGCGCTTTAAAAATTACTGCGTATTTTCTCCACTCTTGAAGTCATCACTCCTTCACTTCCTTTGCTGCTGTCGCAGTGTCTTTCTGTTCCCCTTCAATTACCCCATCTCTAATAATAAGCCCAGCGTTCTACATTTATATTATACTTAACGCAATTGTCTACCTCTCCATTTTATTCTCATCTTCTGCTCCATCTATCCAACGATTATTCTAGTTACCTACACGCACTAACAGTAAACTTGTGAAGATGTCAAGTATTTGTCTCGATAACGTATTGTCGGATTTACACACGATATACTGATTGCAGACCACATAATTGTGTATCAAATAATTTTGCCGGCCGCTGTGGCTGAGCGGTTCTAGGCGCTTCAAGTCGGAGCCGCGCTGCTGCTAAGGTCGCAGATTCGAATCCTGCCTCGGGCATGGATGTGTGTGATGTCCTTAGGTTAGTTAGGTTTAAGTCTAGGGGACTGATGACCTCAGATGTTAAGTCCCATTGTGCTTAGAGCCATTTGAATCAAGTAAATTTATTGTTCATACTCAACAAAATTTAGCTAGGACTTACACTCACAAGGAGACGGCGCGACGTGGGGTCGGGGTTTGTCCGAAATTTTGTGTGGTGAAAGAGGACCCCTAACACTTCACGTGGTTAAAATATTAGGACGCACTACCCGGAAAATCCCGGGAAAAGTCGATTCAAACTTTCTTAGGTGGCGTATGAGTATAAAATGTTAGTGCAATGCCGAGCGGCCGTCTGTCCTAGATGTTTAGGGCTCGTACTCTTACGCCGGAGGTCTGGGGTTCGATTCCTTCTCCGCCAGTTTTTTTCTTACGTTTTATTTTCTTTTGTTTTCCACCAATTATTCAGAAAGTTTCCCAAACCTACACTATCTTTAACAAATTAGTTACATTATTGACTAAAAGTTATTTTATTTTTGTCCAACAACACAATTCATGGCGGTGGGTTTTCCATTTTTCATTATAAAGTATATGAGGAAAAAACATTGCGTTTTTAATCAGAATAACAAAGTCGATTGGGAATTTTTATACATATAATAATTATAAACAAGAACCGCAGTGGCAATTATCGTAATAACAAACGAAGGAATAATTTTAGCAACAAGTTCCGCAACATATAAAAACGGATTTTTTACACTCACAGAGCGTTTGCAATAAATCTGTACAAAAACATCCCCCATTAACATTTACGAAAATGTTTTGAGCTTCTGATAATTTTGAGGCAAACCAGGAATATTGAATCATGTCTCGGAATATTGGAGACGATTATTAATGGTGAATTATGGAAAGAATTTTTATACAATCTTTCCGGGAGCTAATTTCACGATTCTCCTGTAACAACGCGCTGCAGTTTTGCAAGAAACAGAAGAAAAAAATAAGTACCGGAGGAGGAACAGAACCCGAGACCTCTGGCGTAACGGCCCGAGCGCTAACCATGTAGGCCAAACGGCGGCCATCGACGGGACTAACATTTTATACTCATACGCCACCTAAGAAACTTTGGATCGACTTTTCTCGGGATTTTCCGAGTAGTGCGTCCTAATATGTTAACCACGTGAGGTGTTAGGGGTCCTCTTTCACCACACAAAGTTTCGGACAAATCCCCGACCCCACGTCGCGCCGTCTCCTTGTCAGTTTAGAATTTCAGCTTTGGGAGCGAGCTACACTTTGGAGGGAAACCACGGTACATCTGATGCGTATACTCAAAAACTATTAGTGGTGGCGACTTATGCGTGAATTTGGTGAAAAGCTATCATTCTAACTAGAAGCGTGGTGGCTCTGAAAAACGAAGTTGTACCGTAATTTTGTGCCTGTTCATACCTTGGTTTCACATATGTATGCTGTTAATAAGTAGGAAAAAACAATCGTGTGATCTTCGAAATTCAGCGTTAGTAGGGGACTGCTTCACGCAGTCACTTCCTTTAAATATTTGAGAGTAATGTTGCAACGCGGTGTGAAATAGTACGATCACGTAAGGACCATTGTAGGGAAGGCGGCTGATAGACTTCGGTTTATTGGCAGACAGTACATCATAAATTTAAGGGTGAACACGGCGAAATGCGTGAAAGAAAGAGTTTGGAATATAAAATTGTGCTTGTTGTTGTTGTGGTCTTTAGTCCAGAGACTGGTTTAATGCAGCACTTCATCCTATTCTGTCCTGTGCAAGCTTCTTTATCTCCCGGTACCTATTGCAACCTACATCCTTCTGAATCTGCTCAGTGTATTCATCTCTTTGTCTCCCTCTACGATTTTCACCCTCCACGCTGCCCTTCAATACTAAATTGGTCATCCCTTGATGCCTGAGAATATGTCCTACCAAGCGATCCCTTCTTCTTGTAAAGTTGTGCTACAAATTTCTCTTCTTCCCAGTTCTATTCACTGCCTCCTTATTAGTTATGTGATCTACCCATCTAATCTTCAGCATTCTTCTGTAGCACCACATTTCGAAAACTTCTCTTCTCTTCTTGTCTAAACTATTTATCGTCCACGTTTCACTTCCATACACCCCACACAAATACTTTCAGAAATCTATACTCGATGTTAACAAATTTCTCTTCTTCAGAAAAACTTTCCTTGCCATTGCCAGTCGACATTTTATATCCTCTCTGCTTCGACCGTCATCAGTTATTTTTCTCCCCAAATAGCAAAAACCAATGTGCTACTTTAAGCGCCTCATTTCCTAATCTAATTCCCTCAGCATCATCCGATTTAGTTCGACTACATTCCATTATCCTCCTTTTCTTTAGCTGGTGTTCATCTTATATTCTCCTTTCAAGACCCTGTCCATTCCGTTCAGCTGCTCTTCCAGGTCCCAAAGGAAAGCAAAGGGAAAATTTTCCTTATGTTCCGGAAATAAAGTGGTAGCGCTACCTCCAGACTAGATGAGAGGAAGCGCAGAGGCGAACAAACTGTAACTAATTACTTATGTACATAAAAAAACGCGACGTGAACTGTTTGTTAATCTAAAAATAACACATTTAAAAAAAGTGCATCGTTCTAGATTCCATTGAAGATGCTTTACAGGGAAAAAAGGCGAAACGCTCCTGGTAGAAATAAATTACAGTTGGAGCAAGAAAAGGCGGTTTCATTTACAAAATAAATATTTCAGTGCTTGCTGCGGAGAATGGCCACGCAAACGAACCTGACATTTTAAGAATTTTGGTTCCTCTGCTAAGGAGACCGCGTGTTGGACAGTAGTGCGATGATTTCTTGAGTACTGTTCAAGTGTTTGGGAACCGCACGACGCCGCATTACAGGAAGACATCGGTGCAATTCAGAGGCGAGCTGCTAGATTTGTTGTCTTTAGCTACGAGCGACACATAAACGTTAAGGAGATGCTTCATGAATTCAAACGAGAATCCCTGGAGGGAAGGCGACATTCTTTTCGCCAAACACGATTGACAAAATTTAGAAAATCGTCATCTGAAGCTGACTGCAGAACGATTCTACTGCCGCCAACGTAAATTTAGCGTAAGGACCACGAAGATAAGATAGCAAAAATTAAGTCTCGTGAGGAGGCATGCATAACATCGTCCTTCCCCCGCTCTGTTTGTTACAGGAAGAGGAAAGAAAATGAGTAATAGTGGTACAGGTTACCCTGTGCCATGCACTATATTCTGGCTTGAGGAGTACGTATGTAGATGTAGGAGCGATATGAAATGGGACGATCACGAAAAACCAGTATTAGTAGTTACTGGAAGAGTTCTGGGAAAATGCAACACATGTGTAAAAGACATCGTGTAGAAGATGATGGTGCGACCAGTACCAGAGTACTGTTCCACTTGTTGGGGGCCTTGTCTAGAAGGCATGACAGTAGACACGGAGCGAATTCAGAGGCGCACTGGTAATATCGTAAAAGCTCGGTACAGACCATACGAAAGTGTAACACAAAATGCTAGCAGAACATAAATGGGAATCTTTGGCAGAAATGCGATGAAGTTGTCTTGAAACTCAGTTGGGTACATATAGAGAACCTTTGTTCGAAGAAGATGGTGCTACCATCGTACTGCCACCATCGTATACATGATATAGGGACCAGGACGATAAGACAGATGAGGGCAAGTTCGTCTTTCTTCTGAATCGTCTTCTAACTAATCTGATGCAGCACGCCACGAATTTTTCTCCTGTGCCAACCTCTTCACCTCAGCCTGAATCATTTGTTGAATGTAACTCATTTTCTGTCTTCCCCTGTAGTTTTTTTACTCTCTATAGCTCCATCAAACACCATGAAGTTTATTCCTTGATTTGTCAACACGTGTGCTATCATCCTGTACTTCCTGCGCCCGGGTTTCCAGGTTCGATTCCCGGCGGGGTCAGGGATTTTCTCTGCCTCGTGATGGCTGGGTGTTGTGTGTTGTCCTTAGGGTAGTTAGGTTTAACTAGTTCTAAGTTCTAGGGGACTGATGACCACAGATGTTAAGTCCCATAGTGCTCAGAGCCATTGAACCATCATCCTGTTCCTTCTTCTTGTCAGTGTCTTCCATGTACCCGTTTCGTCACCGATTCTACGGGCAGCCTCCGTATCCTTTGTCGTATCAGTCCAACTGGTTTACAACATTCTTCTGTAGCACCACAAGTACTAAGCTTATATTTTCTTCTTTTCTGGTTTTCCCACAGTTTATGATTCACTTTCGTAGAATGCGGTGCTGCACGCATACACTCTCAGAAATGCCTTTCTCAGATTAAGGCTTATGTCTGATACCAGTAGACTCCTCTTGGGCAGGGAAGCCCTTCTTGCGTGCGCTTTTTTTTTGACACTATGGTCACTATGTTATCCATCGCTTTCTGGCTGACTACAAAAATAGTTTTCAGGCTCTTGTAAACGGCGAAACGGTGGAGGTAGTTGTAAAGCACACACAGACAATTTAAGTATCCTTTCGCAACGAAGTTAACGAATCAAACGGCCACGTGATAATTTACCCGCCAACCCACACTGACATTGCGCTTGATAACGAAAGCTAGACTTAAGAAAAATCAAGACACATTCAGAGGATTTGTTTATTGGAAAAAGCGTTAGACCATGTAAAATGGTGCAAGATGTTCGCAATGCCGAGAAAAAGGGTGTAAGCTATGGGGAAAGACGAGTTATATACTAGATGTGTAACAACCAAGAGGGAACAATAAGACTGGAAGACCAAGAACGAAGTGCTCGGATTAAAAAGGCTGTAAGAAAGGTATGTAGACTTTCGCCCTTACTGTTCAATCTGTACTTCGAAGAAGCTATGGCGGAAAGTAAAAGAAAAGTTGAAAACGGAATTAAAATTCAGAGTAAAAGGATATCAATGATAACATTCGCATATGAAATTACTGTCCTCATCAATGTCAATAAGTATTACAAGTTTTTGGAATGGAATGAACAATCTAATCAGTGCAGAATATGGATTAGAGAGTAAACTGAAGAAAAATGACAGTAATGAGAAGCAGCTGAAATTAGAATCGCAAGAGACTTAACATCAAATTTTATGATTACGAAGTGGAGGAAGTTAAGGAATTCTGCTACCTTGGAAGAAAAACAACCCATGAACGAGGAAAGGAGGACATAAAAAGCAGACTATTCACGTTGGTGTGTAGAGTGTATGACTCTGGCGACATACCTTATGACTTTCGGAAAAGCATCATCCACACAATTCCGAAGACGGCAAGAGATGACAAGTGCAAGAATTATGGAACAATCAGCTTAACAGCTCATGCATCCAAGTTGCTGACAACAATAATATAGGTGTGCGCTTCATTTATTTCAAGCGTCACTTCGCTTCGCAATTTCTAGGGACGTAATTGACGTATTGCTAGGCAACCAACGCAATTATTTTTGTGATTTTTCAGGCTATTGATTGCATAAGAAATCGTAGGGGGTGTCCAATTAAAAATACAGATGTTTGTGTTGAAATTTCTCATAGTATTTGGTTTCCTAAGCCCTTGCCACTCCCATAGTTGTTTTAGGGTACGTACACGCGCATACATACGGCTATTTTTCGCTGGCTCAGTGCTGGACGAAATAGGAAAGGAGACCGACAACACTGATACGATGTACACCCCGCCACGCACTTTATACGGGCTTGCTTAACATATATAGAAACTGATGCAGATGCGTGTTACGGGCAACTAAACAGTTTTAGGATTAAATTGGTGTTGCACTCCCTTCATCGCGCAACAGCTGGTAGCCAGATTACCTGTTAGACACAATTTTATGTTAGACCATTTCAGCCTCGCCGTTAACAACTTTGTGTTTCAGCAGGAGGGTGACGAGTTGCGACGTAAAACAGGGCGGCAAGTTGCTCGCGTGAGCCCAGCGGGATTGGGGTTCGCTCGTAAAATTTACATACCGAAATTATCCGTCCAGCCGCGAAGATTCTAGAGAACTGTGTGCCAACTTCGAAACTAGATTCGCACGCGGATCGCAAGAACTACTTGTAAGTCCTGGAAGAAAAGGGAGAAGAAATTTTTTTATCACTGTTTCTTCGCTTAATCTAGCACGTACTTTCTTTCCGTCAGAATGCAGAAACGAGTCACAAATAATTTTGATCGGTGGGGTGGCTGGTGTTAAACACACAGTGTGTTGCAGAAACCTGGCCAAAGCTCACACTTCTGTTCACGGAATTGATACTAGAAGGAGGAAAGAAATCTACACAGACATTTAAAATCAAGAACTTTCGTAGAATTTGGAGTTCATTATTAAGGAATACGCATTTCAGTAACTTCCCGGCAATCATAAAATGTTCAGATGCCAATGAAATGCAGTTGAACAGGCGCTAAAGGATTTGATGCTAGCTAACTGCTTCCACTACATTAACGAATTTCTTAGCAGAACTAAGTGATGCCTTGTATAGTCTCAGTTGTACGACTGGGCTCGTGATTCCCTACCAGCAAGGTCACGGTTCGTAGTAATTCACGGAAACTCGCCGTGTAAGACGGAAGTGATATCCTGTGTTCCACAAGGGAGTGTTAAGGGCCCAACGTTCTTTTCAATTTATAAAAAAGATTTAGGAGACAATCTGAACACCCGTGTCAGATTGTTTGCAGATAATGTTGTCGTTTACCGTTTAGAAATGACATCAGAAGATCGAAACAAATTTCAAAATGATTTAGAGAAAATATCTCTATTGTGTGAGAAGTCGACTCTCTCAATAATGAAAAGTGTTCAAGTAATCCACGTAAGTACTAAGAGGTGCCAGTGAAATTTCCATCACACAAATATAAACACCTGTGTATGATGATTACGAATACCTTGATTTGGAACAATCACACAGAAAATGTCGTAGGGAAGGCTAACCAAAGACTGTGTTTTATTGGCACTTGTATACGTGCAACAGACCTACTAAAGAGACTGCTTACAATACGCTTGTCCGTCCTCTTCTGGAATACTGCTGCGCGGTGTGGGATTCGTACTAGATAGGAATGGCGAAATACGTTGAAAAAGTTAAAAGAAATAGGAAAGAGAGTGGCAGTTGCTGATAAACCGCTTGTTGAAACTACACACGATCAAATCAATCTTCTGGCCTCCAACGAAAATCCGTCAATTACTGAGACCAGTTAAAGACGCTGTAGGTCTCAGCACACCTGGAGTTTACGAAATACCTTGTGAGTGTGGCCTAAAGTACATCGGACAAGGAGCGCGCACTGTGGAACAACGCAGGAAAGAACATGAGAGGTATTATCGCCTACGCTATCCAGAGAAATCAGCGTTAGCTGAGAACTCGTTAGAAAACGGTCACCACATAAAATTTGACGATACATCTGTCGTGGCTCGCACTAACGGCTTCTGGGACAGTTTAATAAAGGAAGATATTGAAATAAAACTCCCTGGATAGAGAGGGTGGCTTGCAGCTCAGCGCTGCGTGGGATCCAGCGATCGCGCGGTTGAAGAGGGCACATCGAACGCCGATTCAAAACACGCCCATTTATGGCAATGTCACGGGCACTAGTGACGTCACAGGCGGCAGCTAGCGTACGTAAGGGCGCACCAACAGCCCACTGGCAGTCATAACACTTGACAATGGCCAGGGAGTGCTTGGCCGAAAGCTCGTTTCGTTTTACGTAATTGACGCGGTTGGAAACCCGAGAACATTTTATTCATTGAACCGAAGGATTTAAACATTCGATTTTCTTACTCGCTGTTCGATAGTGGAACGACAAATAGCTTGAACGTAGTTCGATGAATCCTCTGGAAAGTACGTAAGTATGAAATGCGGAGGCGTCACGTAGATGTAGCTCTAGCTGCAGATGTAGCCGTATGTAGTGGACAGAGGAAAAATTAATTTGTGTGCAATTCGGGTCCGCGGCGTAAATTTTTCGAGAAAACGTCGGGAGGAAATGATAAGTTTTTCACAGTAATATGTAATTTAGTTATAAATCTCCTTAATACAGTGGTCAGACAGAGTAGTATAATAGTTACGGAGTAGGTAAATTTCAAGTTCGGACTTCGTTGGCCGTTGTATGCCCAATGGGCCGAGAGCATAATAGCTTCACACCGTTTTTCCATTTCCTTTTCGAACGGTACCAAAGCTCTTGCGTTTGGCCGGCTTTTTGGATTCCTTTGGACGCGAACCTTCCTCTACCTTGCGTTTTCTATAATTCCTAGCCTATTTACGAGCCAGATGAGACAGCTTTCATAGTTTTGTAGGTTTTAATTTAATAGAGAGTTTAACTCGTTTTCCGGCCAATATTTTTATTGTCAGACTTTGGACAGTGCTCTGCGCTCTTCACAGTGACACCCGAACGAATCTCCTACTTAAACGCATTTTCACGGTACGCTATTCCGTAATTTTATTCAAATGTAATTCGCAACAACCACGCGCATGCACCTCTCCTGCTACGATGACGTCTTACTAAAAAAATAAAAAAAAAAACTACTTCGCGACAAACCCGTACAGACACGATCTATTCGTCATGGTCACGGCCATTGTTTACGCGTCATTAGTTTCGTAGTTATTACCGGTTCTGACGGTATTTGGTCACACAAGAAAGTTAGACCGACGAGCCCACAGACGTTTTCACGTGAAAAACAACCTCGTAATAACGTGCCACCAGGGTAGGGGGCGTCGAATCGATCAGAAGTTTCTGAATATGCGTCTTTTCGGAGCAACGCCCTTAAAACGACAGCCAATCAACAGCGGAGGAGGGGGGAGTTTGTTGGATAAGCGAACGTGTGTGGGAGTGCCTAGCAGTGCAATTTTAACTTACTAAGTTACTGCTGTGTCATGATGTGCTTGTTATCGACTTTGTAGCGATATTGGCGGAAGGACTTCCGAGCATTTTGTGTAAAATATATGATACGAAAAAAGTGGTTTAAAAATCACTTTGTTTTCTTTTCCAGAGTTGCCTTAGGCCCCACTTATTGATCTACTGTACTTTACAGTAAAAGTTCGTTCATAATCTCAGTACAGTAACAAAACCTAAACAAGTGAACTTTAGCTTTCATTATCGATAACACTGCACTCTGCAATCGCACATATCGACTGTCTTACTGTCTTATGACTTACGCAGTATGTTGTCCTCGACGACGAGTGTTTATCGAGGCAAGGGTATCGTCAGGAGTGGCTCAGGGAAGTGTGGTAGGGCGCTATATGATTTGACGGACAGTGTGGGCAGCAATCTATGGTTGTATTCTGATGATGCTGTGGTGTACGGTAGGGTGTCGAATATGAGTGACTTTAGGAGGAGACAAGATAACTTAGAAAAAATTTCTAGTTGGCGTGATGAATAACAGCTAGCCCTAAATGTGGAAAATGTAAATTAATATGGATGAGTAGGAAAAACAAAGCCATAATGTTCGGATACAGCATTAACAGTGTGCTGCTTAACACAGTCACGTGGTTAAAATATCTTGCGTTGCAGATATGAAATAGAACGAGCATGTGAGGACAGCGGTAGGGAAGGCGAATGGTCGATTATTGGGAGAGTTCTAGGAAGGTGTGGTTCACCTGTAAAGGAGATCGCATATAGAACACCAGTGCGACCTTTTCTTGATGACTGCTCAAGTGTTTGGGATCCGTATGAGGTCGGATTAAAGGAGGACATAGAGGCAGTTCAGAGGCGGG